>NC_143397.1:76309251-76934251 GCF_052110815.1 Crocodylus siamensis | reverse complement strand
GCTAAACCAATTCTTTGCTGAAACTGCCTAAAAAAATCTTAGCCTGAGGCAACTATCCAGCATGGGAAATTTTATGTTAAAATGTTTAAAGTTAGGCAAAGCTGTAAGCACTTGAAAATGGTGTCACTTAATGAGATATGTGATTTGTCAGGTGGTTATAACAGAAATTTCAGTTCCTAATCCACCTCTCTCCAATTCAGTTGTATAGAAATAGGTGAAGACATTGGGATTGTAGTATGATCTTGTAGTCTATCCAGCAGCATTTCATCTGCCTCCCTGTGAAATCACAGCAGTAGCAATCTACCTGTTTATTACAAAATTTCATATAGTTCTTCCTTTTTTTCCACTGGAAACTTTCCCTCTGTCCAAATTCTGTGAAATCTGTAATCCATTACCTACAAGGGAATTTGACTTGAGCACTTCTAAAGTTGATTAGTCACTTTTAATTTTGCCTGTTATCACAACAAAATTCAGCTCTGCTAAAGTAGGAATATGTGTGCAAAGGTTTCTATTAAAGCTGGCTCTTTGTTATAACTGGAATACCTTAGAGCTTTAAAATGATAACAGTGAAACATCAGACTGAGAGCTAGAGTCCTTTATGCCAATACCAGTGCATGTTTAATACCAACTCTTTGCTGTTTCCAAGCAAGACCAGTGTGAACTGAGGCACCATACACTAACAGCAGAGGGAGAAAATGGAACCAGAGATGGTCAAAGTGATGCATTTTTCTGTTTGTCTTGGGACCCTTTCATAGGAAAACACTAAATACAGAAATATTAAATTGTACAACAGAAGGAATTTAGGAAAGAAACCACTGACTACCTCAAGCCTATTTCAGTGCCAGACAAGTAGGATATGTGCGTAGCAATGGAATTTAACTTGGGCTGGTTTGGTTTGAGAAACAAAAGATTATGACCCCGTAACAACTCAAACAATAAACTATGATTACACAAGCAACTGAGCAATAAGAAGACTTGTCTCATTTAAGTGAGAAACAAGGGATTAAGAAATCATTTGAGATGGCTGGGATTTCACTGTAATAGTTCTCAGCAGTGTCTGAAATCAACTGGTACAATAAGACGACTTTTCACTGTTAATACAATCATTGCAAATAGAAATCACCAAATTTATTGGAAAAGGAGCTAACGTTGTGATTTGCTGACATACTTTTCATAAAGATATGACTGCCTGGGAAACACAGACTGTACATAAACTACTTTCTAGGGTTTTCAAAATATTGGAAACTTGACCTCATGGTCATTATGGATCCTCTTTTTATTGACGACATAAGACAGCTATTATGTGCATTTCTTTCTTAAAATTAATCTTTTTAGCATTAAGTAGCTGTTGCAAATAGTTTATGGTTTACATAGGCAAGAACTAATAAAAGAGCACTCTCAGAAGAGGGCAGTGACTCTGCAGCTGAATTCCCACTGTGGCCTGACAAAGCCCAAGTCAGCTGTGCTTTAGGACGTTGCACAGTCTGTAGATTCTTCCAGACTACTGAGGGCCTCTATGAATTAAAGGAAGTACTGGTAATAGCGATTACCAGTGCTGCTGAGAGGGTGGGTAGGAGTGTGAGCATTGACTGTAAATGTGTACGTGTGTACTTAGGCTAGGAAGATGGAACAAGCATATTCACATTGAGATAGAGACAGAGAAAGTTCACCATGAAAGATGAGCACTGAGAAGCAAGTTAATAAACTGGTCAAACTGAGAAATGTCAGAGGAGGTGAAATGCCTGGTGCAAGATTTAGTCATTTGTGCAGAAAAACGTCTACTGCAGGTGGTGTACTGTAAATGAGCAGATTTAGGTTGGCTGATTGTCTGTACCCACCTACCTCCTGATTCATGGTTTTCGCAGTCCAATGCATAAGTGCTTTCCTTTGGTTTCTGTCTTGAGTGAGAAATTCCCAGTTCTAAACTGCAATGTCATTCTCCATCAATGGGCTTTGGAGATCTTTATAATGCAGCTACAGTTTTCCATGTGGGCTTGTTTTGATCTTCAGCTTGTCATTTTGAGTATCTTAAAGTTTAGCATACAAACCACATGGCTAAAGTAGATGTAGGCATTAAGGATTGCTTCCACCCAGTTGGCATATGGACTCTTCACAGTTCCTCACTGTTGGATAACTTGTCCTTTCACGAAACAGAAAGAATTTGCTGGAGTTATCATTGTTGTACAGAGTTATGTTTCCAGCTGTGAGGTTTGTAGAAGGTGAAAGTTGTGTGAACATAGAAAAATTAGCTGAACACAGTTGCGTGACAGATCTTGCATTTGCTTAATGTTTTGATGCCCACTGAAATAAAAACAAGACATAGACAAAAGTAAATATTGTATTAATCGTTACTATGAACAGTTTGAAAAAAATGTTTTAACCCAATGCAAAATATTGTGAAAATTGAGATGTAAACAAATCTGGGAGGTCTGAAAAGGTTAGTAATAACCTATGAAATACAACTGAACTTAGGAAGTAGGAACAAAATTTCTCCCTGTGGGGCTAAGCAAGCATTTCTAACAGGATTGGTCTTTTTTTTTTTTTTTTTAAATCTGTAGCTTTACCAAAAGCTCCAGTTTTACTAGAAGCTGTGCTCCAGTGTCAGTAATTCCCCCTCTCAGTTTGATTAAGCAGAAATATAGCCAAAGAGAGATATTATTCTATGTGATTTCTGGGTAAGTTTTACCAGAGCTTTTGAAGAGTTTTAGAAAGACTGAAGTGATTTTAACCATGCAAAAATATAATTACAAGCCATTGTAATTATTTTCCCAAGCATCTCAGTGCAATTATGAAATGTCATTTAGACATAAACATAGGGAAGACAGAGCTGTGCTCTATCTGGATGGATAAGACATCACTGCCATTCAATCCAATGTCCAGAGTACTAAGTCACTGGCTGACCCATTTATATGTTGATCAAGAGGAATGATAGAGAACATTTTGCTTATAGTGGCGGAAGTAATTGTTAATATAAGGGCTTCCACCACATTGCTCTCTACATTGTATGAGAAATGGACTACCAACCTATTAATTTCCTTTCAGTCTGTGTGGCCTGCTTTAAAATTATTTCCTTCAGTTACATGGGAATAAGTGATGCATAAGAAATAACTGATGCATGGGAATAATTCCTACATAGCCTTGTTGCAGAATGCTGATGGTAACACTTTGTACCCAGGACTGAGCCTGTATTCATGATAGCAACATTGCCATTCCATTCTATAACTTTCCCACAGATTTCAATAACAGAAGATGGTCTAACAGATTTAGTTCTCTTCATTTCAGCAATATTTTCGCTGTGAACCATTCCAGGTTTGATATTTTGGAGAGCATAGTTATAATAGGTGCTTTAAGGCTTTGTATCTCATGAGTGACCTGTGCTAGCTTATTGTCTAGCACCTTGATCTCCATGGTACTATTTAACAGGCCAGTACCAAAACTCACTCTACTTACAGCATCTGAGATGTCCCTCTTCCTTCTCAGATTTCAAATCTTTTTAACCAACACAGACCGTCCTGTCTTTAAAAGTTCAATAAACCTTTCACACTCTGGATTTAGCCAATCTAAATTTACATAGTTCAGATATAATTCTACTTTTCTTAGTGTTCTTAGCAGCTCAGTAACTAATGTACATGATCTATCCTTTCTGATGTACATCATGTCTGCTGTCAGAACCTTAGGAGTCAATACTGCATTTGTCTTAAAAATATCATAAATAAAACCTGTTTCAATAGAACACCACCCCATTAATGTTTTTTTCATAGTAATATTAACAAACAAACTGATTCCATTCCATGTTCTTGTTTGCACAGTGTCCAATTAACTCATTATACACAGTCCAATCAGATGATAACATCTCCGGTAAGACAGAAGTCATCCTAGTAGCATAGATCACCTCTGATGGTACTCTTAGTTCAACTTGTTTGCACTATTAAATTCAGTTCATCCATAGCTAGACTCAGTCTCTCCTCGTAGGGTCTCTCACCAAGCGGGTGGCCCTCCCCTGAACCTTCTCCAGGCTGGCCACATGCTTTTTAAAGTGCGGCGCTTGGGACTGGACACAGTACTCCAATTGCGGCCTGACCAAAGTCACATAGGAGAGGAATATCACCTCTCTGGACTGGCTTGAGATGCATCTTTGGATGCATGACAAGATATGGCTGGCCTTGCTGGCTGCGGTCTGACATTGGCGGCTCATGTTCGTCTTGGAGTCAGTAATGATGCCAAGATCCCTTTCTGCCTCTGTGCTTTCAAGAGGGGAACTCCCCAGCCTGTATGTATGCTGTGGATTTCTTCTCCCAAGGTGCAGCACCCTGCATTTGTCTTCGTTGAACCCCATCCTATTCTCATCTGCCCTCTTTGTAGTCTGTCTAAATCTATTTGCAGCCTCTCTCTCCCTTCAAGTGTGGCCATTTCATCCCACATCTTAGTGTCATCACCAAACTTGGACAGCGTGGTTTCCACCCCCTTGTCCAAGTCGTTGATGAAGATGTTAAACAGTACAGGCCCAAGGACCGAGCCCTGGGTTACCCCACTGCTCACATCTCGCCAGGTTGAGTACAAACCATCCACCACTACTCTCTAGGTGTGCCCCACCAGCCAATTTTTTACCCATCCAACTGTGTAGGCATCAATGTCACAGTCACTTAATTTATTGATGAGGATGGGGTGAGAGACAGTGTCAAAGGCCTTCCTAAAGTCTAGAAAGACTACGTTCATGGCAACACCATCATCCAAGAATTTAGTTACTTGGTCATAAAAGACAATCAGGTTGGTCAGGCAGGACCTGCCTTTGATGAACCCATGCTGATTGCCCCTGAGCATGATGTCCCCTGCAGGCCACAGATCTGCTCCTTGATGATTCTCTCCAAGATCTTCCTGAGCACTGAGGTGAGGCTTACAGACCTATAGTTACTTGGGTCCTCCTTCCTCCCTTTCTTGAAAATTGGGACCACATTAGCCAGTTTCCAACCCCCCAGCACCTGGCCAGATGACCATGAATGCTCATATAGTCAGGCCAAGGGCTCCGTGATGACCCCTGCCAGCTTCCTCAACACCCTTGCGTGGAGGGCATCTGGATTGAAGGCCTGACAAAGCTATCCCCGAGATTGTCCCTACCTCTGGTAGGTGGGATGTCCTGGTCCCTGTTGAAGAAAACAGAGGCAAAGAAACTGTTGAAAATATCAGCTTTCTTGTCTGGCGTAGCCACAAGATTACCATTTGTATCTTGCAGGGGCCCTACATTGACTCCATGTTATGTGTGCCATGATAGTCTGTTGCTCTGGGTCTGACCTATGATTGATGATCATGACAGCTGTAGATCCAAGGCTAATGTCAGGTTCAGGCTCTGGATCTGGTTTGATGACCTTCAATGCTCGTCTTACAGCAAGCCATCTGCCACAGCCTCCTTGCTGCTGAGTCGGGGAGATGCAGGCTGCAAACACCATCATTGCTATGAAGAATACCACCTGCAAAATTAAACAAATATAAACAACCAATAATAACATTATTTTTGGCCCTTCCACACTTCAGTGGAATGAAACCACTTCCAAACCTTTCTATTATTTCACTGAATTTCCAATAGGTTCTTAGCCTATTTGGAATTAGGCTAAGTTTGTCTACTACATATACAGTTTCTAACAAGACTCGAGAGAAGGCGTGTTTCTTTCCAGGGAAGGATTTATACATTCCTCCTATTCTACTAACATCTTTTGCTGAATAAAATACTTATTCATCCCTGATGATTGGTTCCTAAGGCATTTGCCACTCTAAGTTGGATTTCTTGAATGGACTTCAAGGAGGCTGTCAATCCACGTTGCCATCGGGATCTTATGTTGCATTCTTTGGAGATATCTTGATCCACCCACCAGCTCTCGGACATCCTCATATGCCATCTCGTCATAGCAACCATAGCTCCCTTTGGTTCCCTTCAAAGCCATCAGAATTATTGGCACCTTCTCATCCCTGTCATTTCTGGAAATATTCACTGCTTTTCTCAGGGCTGTCTTAACAGTATGATTATACCTTTCAATTAATCCTGAGCTTTGTGGATGTCCGGGTATGTGGAACTTTTGCTGGATGTTAAATGCATGGCATACCTTTTGCATGACGTGGCCAATAAAATGTGGGCCCTGATCACTGTCTATAAATCTGGGTGTTTCCCATTGAGTAAATATTTGGTCCATCAACACTCTGGTGGTATTAAAGTTTGTGCAGTTCTTTGTAGGTACTGCTAACACCCATTTGGTGAAGCTGTCAATCACCATTAGGCAATACCGGTTTCCCGTCTTGGTTCTTGGCAGGGGATCAAATAAATCAATTTGAAGTTAAGCCCCACACATTGATATCTCAACGGTCCTTTATGTGTGATCTGATCTGGGTTGTTATAAGCACATACCAAGCAGTTTTTTACAAAATGTGGTATATAATTGTGCGAGGAGGGCCACTATACAACAGCTTCAAGCCTCTCCAGTGTCTTTTCTATCCCCAGATGTCCCTGCTCATCAACCATCAATATCAAATTGATATGAACCTGATGTGGGGCTATCCAGACTGGAGGGTTTTCTCCTCTTCATGTAAGGATGAGGCCTGATGTCTCTTACCATATACACCATTCCTGTATAACTTGTTTTAGACCAATTTAGATCATTCTAAACTAAATCTACAATATCAAGCATGGAGGATGTGATCTTTGACACAAGTGTAGCTCATCTGTGTCCAGCAACATCTACAAGGGTCCCACACTAGTTCCATCCTTGACCTCCATATCAGCTTTATTTAGAGAGCTTTTGGGATGTGCCTTGACTTTACTGAAGGTCACAGGCAATACTCATCTCTTTCCCAGCTGGCACACATATTGTAACATCTTAATATACTTAATTGGCTTACCATCTGATGTCTTATATGTACGTGCTGACCACATAGGCAACCAATCAACTAGAGCTCAAATCACTCAATCCAAATCAGTGCAGATGAGACATGTCTTGTTCTCAGGAGTGTTCTCTAAAGCCATAATAACTTAAGCCTCTACCTTAGCAGCCTTGGAAGAATGAGGCAGGCACTTCCCTTTCACAGTTCTCATTATTTCTCCTCCAAGTCCCGTGTTAACAGCTGCAAAATCTGTGTTCAGTGGCCCTTCCAAATAATAATTTCCATCTACAAACTAAATGAAATCAAAGTCAGTTAGCATCTGCTCAGAAAATTTGCTGCCACCTTTGAATAAGTATTCCATCAGCTTCTACTGTTCAGCGGGGATTGGACACTCATGATTCATTTTCTCAATGATGAATGCATATATTGCATCTAGTATTTTAGCAATTGGCTCTGTGGTAACTTGTCAGTTCAATAGAGCTAATGTCCATTTAGCAATTCTGAGGGAGGAAACCCCGCTATCCTTTATCTTTCCAGGAATCACATATTTTGTATAGTGCACAACCAGGTAATCCCAATGCTCCAGAGCCCAGGCTAGCAATAGAATTTGTATCTCACATAACGTAAACTGTTGCTCAACCAGAGATAATACCCTGCTAGCATAAGCCACAGGTCTCCTTCCTGTCCTGTGGTCCTGAAATATAATACAGCCTCTATGTGTTGCACAGAAGTTACCAGCTCCAAAATGAACAGATCACCAATCTTGGGCTAGGATAAGGCTGGTGCCTGCATGACTGTTTGTTTTAGAGCACAGTATGCATTAGCCTGTTTTCTGCCCCAGTGCCAATCTACCCCTTTCTTCAGTAAGAAGAACAATAGAGCTGCTACCTGAGCAAAAACTTCAATAAATTCTCATGGAAAGCCTACCAGGCCTAACAACAATCCTAGTGTACTGACATCTGTGGGCGCTGGCAGTCTGCTAATCAATTCTGCTTTCTGAGTGTCTGGGCTCCTCCCTTCCAGGCCTAGATATAATCCCAGGTACCTTACTTAGTTGCTGTGCCTTTGCCAGGTTCACTTTAAATACAGTTCTTTTGATGATTTCTTCTAACACAGTTGTGGTCCTTGTTAGACACTCTGTTCTCAAAGCCACTTTCACTAGAATGCCATCCACATAAGATGTGACATTAGACAAATCATTACTGGGCAACTGTTCCCACATTTGTGTCATATAGTGATGACAATAGGAGGGACTATAGTGGAATTCCTGTGTTTTGGTATAAGTTTGCCTTTACTTTTAGGAATAAACAGTATGAATTTGAATTTACAGACCTGCCACAGGGATTCCATAATAGTCCCTGCTGGCAGGTGTGTAAATGCATACTGTTTATTCCTAAAAGTAAAGGCAAACTTATTCCAAAACTCAGAGGGAGCCTGGAATTATGACACTTCCAGGATAAGGAAGTTAAAACACAGGTGCCAACAATCAGCTGGTTGTTAGTTAGGGCTGAAGACCCAACCGGATCTGAAATCAGCCCCAGCCAGGTCACCAGCTTCAGGTGACAATGAGCTGATCGTCAAAACCCGTTTGGGTTTTAACTATGCCCTGGACATGGGGACCCCAGGATCAAGCTGTTGCAGTCCCTGTGTGCCAGGGCAGAATAAAGCCCCATGTGCCATCCAGCTAGGCAGTACATGTGGTTTTAAAGGTCCCAGCACTCAGGAACCCTGGGGTCAGGCTGCAGCAGCCCAATCCCAGGGTCCCCCTGTACTGGGGTGAATTAAAACCCTGTGTGCTGCTCAGCAGAAAAACACACAAGGTTTTAAAGGTCTTGGCACATAGGCACCCTGGGATTGGGCTGCCAGGGCAGCTGCATCCTAGGCCCTGGAGATGCTATGCTGCTTTCTTATACTCAGCTGAGTAATGAGATCTGTCACAGGCCAGTTCCAACTGGCCATACATTCAGTTTAAGGCATGATACAAACAAGCTACAAAGTTGTTACACATTATATGTGGAATAACTGTGGCTTGTTAACTGTATTATTACCTTACATTGACTTTAACATGTAGCCAGATTACTAGTTAAGGCAGGATTAACCCATTAATCACATCTTAAATGTAAATGTGTCAGGAGCGCTATCTTTAGAAAAAGTGTTTTGCCTCCTTCTACCCATTGCACAAGAGACAGCTCATCTTTTGTGCCAAGTTTTTCTGGGAAGTCTTGTTACTGGCCTCAGAAAAATTCATCAAGCACACACTGATGTCTCACCTTGGTATTAGTCCTCCTCTTCCCTGGTTTGCCTCTCTTGTCTTTCAAACTATTTTTATCTTACTGTATATTTTCACTTGCCTTCAGATTTCTGTCCCTTTTTTATTTAATGTCACTGTTTTTACCTCTTACCAATGTTTGGGAATTTTTAGATCCAAAGCATCTGCTTAGCTCACTAGAAAAATGAAGTCCCGAGAAGACCATATTTACCTTTCAAGTTCTGAACCCCATTCAATAATTTGTGATGGTCACAGTTAAGGACTTTATTTGTGACCCCATTCTTAGTGCAAATTTTGCCTTTCTTCTTCGATAGTCCAGTTTTGATAAATATTATTACACTCCTGGATCAAACTCTGCAAACTTTGCTCATATGCTCCTATTAAGTTTGTTTGGACTAATCAAATGAATAGGAGCTCACAAACATTCTAATGGCTGTGAAACTGCGCCATGAGTAAACAAACACTTAATTGGAGACTCCTTTTCATTCAATGGTGGAAACTTCATTTCATTCAGTTCCTAATTCCTGTTTTGCATCAGTATGTTGATACGCAGCAATGCCACTACTAAACTCCTGTGTAAACTTTGACCCAATGTTTCCCATAATGTTCATATCTCATCTTGTGGGAAAATCATTTGTGGTTTTGAGTTTGAGTGGAGATTTTCTGCTTCTTGTTTACAAGCTGACATTCTTTAAGCCACACAAACACGTACTGTTTTGTGCTCAACTGGTTCATTTTGACAAAAATCAAACATTAGATGAACAAATCTCGTGAGAATACTCCTTTGAGTGGAAGGTAAGAGATATCAGCTAAGAATGGGGCAATTACACAGAACTATATAGATGGTAGTTTCTCTGGTTCCTCTGATTTTATTGTTCAAACCTCCTTCCATATCAACTGTATCCAAGCAATTGCAGAATAGTTTTATTTTAGGATGCTCTGAGTGGAGAGCTGTATAAGCTTTTGCTATGAAAGCCAAAACCACAGCAGACTTACCTGCATCTGGGTTTCATTACAGAGTTGACACTGAGCCTAGGGTCGTTGAAAATTTTACTAATTTCATAAACCACTAGAATGAGACTATGCCAATATATATTTCACATCAAAACCATGAGAACCTTATAATTTTGCATAACACGGAAGTAACTCAGGGGTAAAACAATAATTTTTTAGCAATGCCAATGAAATAGAGAGGTAAAAGTACAGAATGAGGTAAAAGTACAGGAATTAATGAACAGCTTAGGGAAGGTAGACCATGAAATTCCATTTATGCTTTCTTATAGTAGAAGAAAATGGAAATACCTTTTCTATACATAATGCATATTTAATTTGTGGAATTCATTACTAGAAGACAGCATCAATGCCAGGAGCACAGCAGGATCCTAAAAGGGATTTATACTTTTACATGACTAACAAGAAAATGTAGAGTAAAAATAATTATTTTAAAGCAAAACAGGAACACTGGAAGAGATCCTCAAGTTCTGAACCATAAGCAAATCTCTTAACTCTGGAGGCTGGTAGGTAACTTGGCATAGTGCAGTTCCTTTAATGTAGCTGATAATAGCTAACATAGGGAACAGAGATCATTATTGCTCTGACCCTGTCTGGCAACTGCTATGTTCCTATGTGAGTTAGGATGCCAGGAATTCATTCTGTATTCAATAGCTGGATTCTCTGAGTGGTTTAGAAATGCACAGGAGGTTTCATTTGAACTACAGCTTTAAAAGGGAAGTCAAGCTCATGCAAACAGAAAACACTGAGTTTTACAGAGTTCTTCAATGTATTTGCAACTGGCCTTTTTTGAGCGTAGATATCTGGACATACCAGGTTTGGGCAGAAGATAAGATGGATGCTGTTCCTCAGGTCAGGCATGCCCGTCTGCTTAGTATCAAGGAGCTGCCCCCCTCTGAAGCTGGCTCCTTTTCACCTACTAGAAACAGAAAAGATTTTAGCACATTGGAATCATTAGGTAATTAACTGTCATGGAAACAAGGAGCAATGATAAGAAAGAAAGGAAAAGGTAGTCCTTTTAGTGTGTTTCATTATATACAGTTGGGGCTACTTATCTGATAAGACTGTGTTTTCCAGAACAGTTATACACTAGAGGGAATTGATTTTGACCTCAAACCAATGTAAGTTCATTGCCTTTATTGGAATAACTCCTGAATTAATGAGATCAGGCCATATATGTGATAACAACTGCCAACAGAAACAGTGATGGGGGGGAGGAGGGGAATATCTTTGCTGATATTATGGTACTTTTCCCAACCATTGCACTTTCTTTAATGCAGCTTCTTTGGTGGTAGCAGCAGCAAGAAAGCCAATGTACATCAACCACTGTTGTTTAACCATTGCAGAATCTGGCCTTACTTGGAGTAGAAATAGATCATGTGCCACGTGCATGATTAGAGGGCAAGAGAACAGGCTTTATGAAGAGTGGCTGTGGGCTATGGGACCATTCAGCGTGGGGAAGCACAGGCTCAGGGGGGACCTGGTGGCAACCTATACATACATAAGGGGTATGCATCTGGACCTGGAGGAACACATGTTCACCAGAGCACTCAAGGGGATGACAAGGTCCAACTGTCACAGACTCCTGCAAGACCATTTTAGGCTGGACATAAATAAACATTTCTTTACTGTCTGAGCCCCAAAGGCCTAGAACAGACTCCCCCCAGAGGTGGTGCAAACACCTACTCTGGACACTTTCAAGAAACATTTGGACACTTATCTTGCTGAGATCCTTTGACCCTAGCTGACTTGCTGTTCTTGGGCGGGGGGCTGGACCCAATGATCTTATGAGGTCCCTTCCAGCCCTAATGTCTATGAAATCTATGTGACCTGATTATAGCTCAGCATACATGGATGACCCAGGATGCAACAGACCCCTAAAACGTTGTCCTCTACTCTCCAGGGTCTGTGGCCTTGATGCTTTGGGACCTTACCCACTTGCTGTTTTCCGTCCTCCAAGCAAACTGGTAAGGAGTGAACCATAACTTGCTTTTCTCTCCAGGTCTCCCACAGCTGTTCCTAGAGTAGCACAGCTGGAGGAGTTTGGTATATGGCAGTTACAAAACCAGTGCTACTGCTAGCACCTATGAAATTTTAATGTAGAGAAGGCCTTACAAAAGATACATTTCCCTTGTAAGAACAGCAAATCTGGTATATTGTGTTTGGCTCATAAAATAGTTTGGGCTCACAAACCGTGCTTTCCTTTCATTTAAGGGTATGTTTAGTTAAAAGGCAGCTGTTGTGTGTTTAGGACAGAAGAATACTCCATAAATGTGAGGCTAATGCATGTCTCTCAAGGAAACGATGAAACAATGGGAAACCAGATGGGATTGTATAGAAGTTTAGTTTTTATTCAGTTGAATAAAATGGTACCCAAAGTATAGAAAGGTAGTATTTTTACTGAATTCTCTAGAAATGTTCTGTAGGGAAGGGCATTATGAATATGAGATTTCAGCTATGTTTTCATTAGGTTTGGTAGTGTAGGAGTGATGTGGTAGTTGTAATGGTTCAGAAAGTACGCGAGAGGTAAGGCTTAGTAGCCTAAGTAAGTCTCTCTTGTTTAGGCTGATCCTTTTTAGAGTAGGTTAGGTAAAGAAGATGTTTTTTCAGTTTTTCTGCAGTTCTCTGGCATAGCTGTGTTGCATATATGGAGTTGTGTGTGTTAGCTAGAGGCTTGCAGATGATGAGTCCTCTTGGGATGGTGCTATGGTGCACAGGTTTAGGAAGGAGATTTTGTCATGTCTGACTTCTTTTTTCTTTAGATTGTTAATTTTTCATTGTAAGTGGCAGATTTTCTGATCTTCCATGTTATGATCAGGAGCATAAATAAGTATGATAATTTAAATAAATTTAATTATTTAAATAAGCATAACTAATTTTGATCTCTTTTGGAGTAGGTTAGGTGAAGGAGATGATTTCCTTGCCCTTGCATTTATTATTAAGTTTCTTTCCCCCTCTCCCATCCAATACTTCTGCAAAGCATTTCTGCATGTAGCTTGCATTCTACCCAAATCCACTTTCACCTGTTTTTAGCTTTGTCCACAGCTGTCTCCTCTTTTTTTTTTCTTATTTTATAGCTTCACTGGTGGAATTCAAATCCAATGGCATTGGCAGACAAGGTTCTTTGGGTAAATCCTATATCTTTTACTAGACTAACTCAAACAGTTGGACAAATTCTTCTTAGCAAGCTTTTGGGCACAAATGCCCTTCATCAGGCTGAGGAAGTGTTGGGCATTTGTGCCCAAAAACTTGCTAAGAAGAATTTGTCCAACTATTTGAGTTGGTCTAATAAAAGATACTGGATTTACCCAAAGAACCTTGTCCGCCTATGTCCTTTGACCAACGCGGGTACCGCCTGAACCCCTGAACCCAATGGCATCAGAATTTAAGTAACATTTTTTACCTCATTTACCATTTCAAGCTTAGGCAAAATGAGTGATTTCATTCTTCAGCCATATTACATGCACACAATAGTGATTTTTGGAAAGGAGACTTCTGACTTGAGTAGTTTGAGATTTCTGAAGCACTGCAGATTAAAAAGAAAAAAATGTTCCAATCTCAGATTCTCCTCGTTTTGGCTTGTTGAATTAAACAATAATTTTTTTAGCTCCTGAATGTTTTAATTAGAGCACAGCATAGAACTGAGAGAGTTTATCAAATCAGGACACCATCTCATGATTGATATAAATAGATCACAGATTTGCAAAGTGAACCTGACAAGTAGATTTGCTCCAACCAACAAATCAGGTTAGAGTATAGTATGGAAAGAGCAAAATAAAACCAAAACACAGAGCTTGTTAACTCCAACCATACTTATCAATTTAGGATAAACAGTCCAGTGCAGAGCTGGTTGTAGAATCATGTCTCTGGCTAGCAGCAAAATCTACTATTTCCTTGATAAGTATCACTAAAGTTAAAAAGATCAGCCACAGAGAGGAAGAAAGAAGACAGGGAATCAGGAGCCTGCAGAGTATTACTGTGCATACAACATTCAAGAGCAATGCTTATCAATAGATTCCAAAAGTAACTTTTTCTTATCAGACAAATAATATACAATTATTGTGTCGGATTGAACAAATTATGATCAAGGTGTTTGAAGTAGGGGAAAACTTTGAAGTCAATATGAGGAGCATCTCCAAAGGCAGAAGGTACCTAAATATGGATGTATGTCTTTACCCTAAATCAGGTTTGAAATTATTCAATGTGTGTATGCCATCAATGAATGATGCTGGTAGAGGAATGAGAATATAAAGCTGGGAGGAACTTCTCAGAGGCACCTACATTTTCAAAGGTACCTATCAGTTGTTTATTTCTTTAAAAAAATATTCCCTTCAAGTGTCATGAAATGTATCCTGGGACCCTAACAATGCATGAGGAGAGTGCAGAGTGCTTCACTGTTCTTCAAGCCAACAGGTTACACCACAAATTCATTCTTTTTCCCCTCCCTAACGGTTCACATGCATGGGATAGAGAAATTTCACCCTTCACATTTAAAGGCATAAGGAAGAGTGTTATAAACAGAATATCCACTTGCCCTCTTCTGCAAAAATAGGTCAAATTTATGTAGATTGTATTTGGTCCTGGGTCCACAGTTTGGCAAGCCAATGGCATAAAGTGCTTTAACATATAACTATCTGTCATATTTAATTTCCTTGTATTACACTGCCCAGACTGGTTTAGAAAAAAATAGAACTATAATCATTCCTTTTGGTTTTTTCTTATCTGCTTTCCTTTTCTTTGCTGATATTTTTATAGAGATAAGAGGTCTCTGAAAGAAAGAAAGATACATGGTTGCACCTATTTATGAGAAAAGTTGTCTTTAAACGTGTGTAACATGTTCATCTGACTAAGGTTATGTCCAATTCATAGTTGTTTAAAAAGTTAATACTTTCAGCAGAAATAATGGATTAACAAAGAAATGTCATCACCTCACCTTTCTAAAAAGCACTGTCTCTTCAGAATCACAAATTAAAAAATATATCTGTTTGTTCCATAAACTGTACTCCCACAGCAAGTTTTATTTGTGGGAACTGTCTATATTTGTCCATGTGCTTTTTACTGAATTATTTTGATTTGAAAGGAACATGCAGCAGAACTAATCATCAGGTTATCATACTTAAGCATAAGCAGTTGCAGATGTTAGAGGTTATTTTAGGAAAACTGACCCTGCCTTGTTCATATCTGCTGTCAGCAATTTTCCTCTTATTGAGAAAGCTACTCTCTAAAAAGTTAAATGGCTTATAAACAAACAGCCTGCCATGAACATATGTATACACAGTCAACCTTGGATACCTAAAGTTGAGCACTTGAATATATATTTATACACTTAAATAAGTGGCTTGTTTAGTTCAAAACACCAGTAGTTTATGAGAGGGAATGGGAGATACCTTTTAAAGAACGAACTACATGGTTGGGAGCGATATAGATAAGCTTCTGAGTGCAAGCCTGAAGGTCTGAGACAAAAGTGCTCGCTTTTTGCAGACCTGAAGAAGAGTGTCTTGCACTTTGCTATAGATAAGCTTCTGAGTGCAAGCCTGAAGGTCTGAGACAAAAGTGCTCGCTTTTTGCAGACCTGAAGAAGAGTGTCTTGCACTTTGCAAGCTTGTCAACATCTCTCCTGTAAAATTGAAAATAACATTTCCTGGGCCATTGTGGCTGTAACATCATTCCAACACCACCATGGTAGTTTCTATCAACTTTATGAACCTGAGTCATTTTTCACTTCACCAGTCCACTCTCCTGACCGTTCCTCAGACTTGAGGCACCACACTTGATATCGTTGAGGGTCAGGTCTTTTGCTTTCCTTCCTGAGCCTGGACCTCCCAAGGGATAGTACATTATCGCTTCCTACTGGCAGGTTGTTCATAGTGTTGGCCCTAGCTGCAGTGTCCCCATTGATTTCAGTGAACTTTTGAACTTTACAGGTCCATTGACCTACCCACATGCAAGCGTGTGTAGTCAACCTCTATTGTATAATCTGGTCTTGGTGGGAAAAATGTTGCCAGCCTTTGGTAGGTTACCTAATACCTACCTGAGGTCACTGACCCTTGGATTAGTCAGTAGATTGATTGATACATGATTGAAAGCCTTCCTTCCTGAGTGATTGGATGGATGGAAGGTTGACATGAGTGGCATGACTGAAAGAGTTAAATAAGGCTGACTCTGCAAGACTGTATGCAACTGCAGCATGTGTCTGGCATTGTCTATCTTTGCATGTGCAGCTGTGGGCTTGGCCTACTGGTGTTTGTCTGTAGGATAGTGGTCTGATTGCCTGCTCTTGTTGTTGCATTGAAAATTGTTGAAAGTTGTAGTTGTATGTGGTTGGGTGAGGCAACTCTTGTCTGAGGTACGGTCCCTAGCTGTGACCCCACAAGTTCAGTTTAAGATCTCAATCCCCTTCCCCCTGGTTGGATTGACAAGCATCACTGGAAATTGTTAATGGTAAAGTATCACCCCTCCCTAATTTGGGGATGGAGCCTCAAGACTGAGGGAAGTCCTGGTGGGAGTGACGTTTGGGAAATCTTGTTGGTGGACACAAAGTGCGTCTGCATAATTCGAGTAATTAGAGTCTTGCTTGCAACAGTGGTGTCCCTGGGTGGGCCTGTCCTCATTTGAATATTAAATTATTTGAATTTGTTAGCATCTTAAGTTGGTAGTTATGGCAACTCAGAGTGAGAAATCTGCTGCTGCTGAAGTGGTTAAGGCCTTCATAAAGTGGTTACAAGAGGTATACCTGGAGTTATCTGCTAAGTAACGTGCTATTTTGGGAAGACTGTGATTTGAAGAACAATGTAGTAGTTTAGGATTTATTTTGAGAGAAGTAGCTAAAGTGGCCCACAGAAAAGAAACATGACAAAAAAGCAGTGAAAAAGGCAGCTCTCACTGGTTTGTTTGAGTGTGTGAAGGGACTTTCAGAGAAAGTAAAGCAGGAGGCTCAGTTGGTAGCAGACCTTCAGAATAAGTTAGATGAGTGGGAAAAGAGTAAGGTGACAGAGAGTGAAAAGATGCAGGCAGAAGCAAAATTATTTCAAGGTAGTGTGTGGAAGGATGCCAGTACTATTCTAGATCTGGAGGAAGAAATAAAGACATTAAAAAAAGATGTGGACATATTAGCGGGTGATAAAAGGTACTGGAAAGAACAGGCAAAAGATCTGCAGGCTGCTTTTAGGGTTATGAGGAAGCAGCGGGCTGATGAAGTGGCTTTGGCATATCATGAGACTTGTGAGGAAAAGATTAATACATTGAAGGAGCAGCTCAGGATTGTTAAAGGGATAGATAGAAGTGTTAAAATGGAGAGACAGTTACCTAACATTCCTCAGTGTGACAACAGGGACACTTCTGAGTATGGTTCTTCATGTCACAGTAGCTTTAGTTATTGCACAATTTAGGATAGAGAATTACCTGTGGTGAAATTGTCAGCACCCACAGAGCTGGTAGTGCCAATGACACCTTTACAGACCAAGGGAATAGTGCGACCAGGGCCACATGGAGGGGTCAGTTATCACAGAGACCTCTATAGTTGCTTTAATGGCTGAGCAACTTTGCACTATAGGTAAAAGAATAGGAGTGCTGGAGAAAGAAACAGCGATTTCCGAGTTAGCCAAGATGGCTCTTTCAGGTGAAGGATTGGGTTGCACTGTTGTAGATATGGTGGATATTGTGCAGGGATGCATGGATATCAGCTTTTACAATAGAAATACAAAACTGTAAGGTGCAGAACAGCGCTGAGATCCAAAATGAAATTTTGAAGTTGTATTTTCCAAGTGTATCATCTGTGGTTCTTTTTCACAAACAAGGACAAGCCACAGGCGAGAGGCCAGAAGCCTACTTAGGGTGAAAAAAGCTATTGTTTGCTGCTGCTGGACTAACCTTTGAAAGGAAATCAATTTTGATACAGGAGCTTTTAAGGAGCTGCTGGTTCAAGGTTTTTTTTAATTCTAGACTGAAGTTTATTTGGGAGGTGGAGCAGTTGGTGCTTTGTTAGGCAAGATGATGTGTTGGGTGAAGCTGGGATTTCATCTCCAGAGCGGTAGCGACACTTATCACTGAAAGGCAGGGAAAGTATCAGTAGTATCAGTGGAGTCTGGTGATGATTTTAGTGAGAGAGAAAAGGCAGTGATGATGCATGCATGGCGAGAGAACAGTTTGATTTGACAGTGACTCTACTTTCAGTGATAAGCCCAGAGAACAGAGCACAAAAAGGCAATCCCGAATAAGCATAATCACAGCATGAGAGCATAAGTCTGAAAAGGGGCAAGGTCCCAGTACAAGTTCAGGGAAGGATCAAGGGCAGAGAAAGGATCACTTTTTCCAAGGGTGCCTTCCACACACTGATTCTTATTATGCCTTTATTCCTAGGATAAAGAGCCCTTTTCTACCTAGTATTTTTCCTCGAGAAAACACCTTCTAAACAAGTCACTTCTGGATCTTCTTTCTGATGAAGAAAGCAAGGTATAAATTAGAGTTAAGTATAAATTAGCCTTTTTTCCCAAAAGTGACTGCATTTTAGTCATTAGCAACATACAGCTTGCTATATTTTCATCATGAGAAGAGATCTTTTATAGTAATCTAAATACATTTAATTTTTTGTCAAATGCACTTTGAATATGTTGAGTGCAATCAAACCGTGAAAGACAATGTGTGAAGGAAAAATGTGTCCTGAAGGCTCAACCTGTAATGCAGCATCCCAGCAAAAGCCTCCACCCACATCATGTCTCATGGTATAATGTTTTCAGAAGCACTAGGTAAGTCACAGCTTATTAGGGGTGTGCAAAGCGGGAAGTATTCGATTTGGATTTGGCCTGATTCAGGGGACAATAATTCAATTTGCTGATTTGGATCACTGTCTTGATTTGATTCGGCTGAATCTAAATTTGAAGGTTCAATTCTGATTTGGAGAAACAGCGATTCAGCCATACACAGCTTTGTATGTCTTTTCTATGTACTAGGCACGGCTCGTGAATGCTGAGATGGTGGGGCGGATGGACACCGCCCTCCTATGTCCCCCCTGGTTCGGTGATCAGCCACAGGGAGACTCCAGGTGCTTCCCCAGACCCAGGAGGCACTAGTTGCCAAGCCAGGGGGTGGGGGCGGTCCCCTGTGTGCTTCTCAGTGGTCCCGGAAGTGGACCAAAAGTACCTCTGGTTCACTTCTGGGTCCACTGCCAAGCGTACCAGGGATCCCCCTCCTCCCCCATGCTCCCATGAGACACTCCATCCACCCCGCCCTCTTAGTATTCACAAGTCGCTCCTGGTACCTTGAGGTATGTAGAAAAAACATATAAAGCTGTGTCTATGGTCAAGCCGTCAAATCTCTCCAAATTGAATCTGATGCTGTTTGGAGAGATTAATGGGTCTCTTGTTTCAACTTCGATTTGGCCACCAAATCAGGCCAAGTCTCTTCTGAATTGAACCAGTGACCATAGCTTTGCACAGCCCTACAGCTTATCTATTAGCCCTTAATAGAATGCAGCATGGAGTTAGATCCTTTGGCTGGTGTGGAGGGAAGGCTAAGTTACTGCCCTAGTCATTCTAGAAAAGCTAGTATTAGCATCAGATAATTTGATATCCTACTCCCCAAAGGCTTTTCCCTTCACAAGAAGGTATTGGATTTACAAGAAGATATCAAATTTACCCAAAGAACTTTGTCTGCTCTTGCCCTTCACAAGGTACAAGGAGAGAGGCTTTTTGCCTTCCCCTTACCTCTATTGTAGACCATCAGAGGATTGGGCTTAAGCCATCCTAAAATGTTTACCTTCTCTGTATAGCCATGGTTCTTTACTGAGATACTGTACGTGAATAAATGCTCAGCAGCAACTCCTGACAGGGCTCAAAGCAGTGAGGCAAGGTCTGTTTTGCTTAGTCTGCTAACTCTGCCTTTGGAGCTCCTCAGAGATTAGGGATGAGTAGGTAGGATGGAGCTGGAAACTCTGAATTAAGAGATGGGTTGATGACTGAGTATTATGGAACTGAGTATTGCCTAAAATGTTCAGCATCCTTTTCCAAAGGAAGCCAGAACTGGACCTGTGTGAATACAGAACTGTTTGATCCGGATCTGGATTCGGATGATTTGGATGCCGGTGATTTGATTCAGAGCTCTGAATTGGTTTTCTGTTTTGATTCAGCCAAATCAGCTCCAAAGCTTCAGAGCCAATTCAGAGCCAATTCAGCGATTTGGCCATAGAGTGTAATGGGGAATCAAGTAAATATCTGTAACTTTGTTGGTTTTTGGCTTATTTAGATGAAACTTGTCAAGTCGGTAGCCTCTGCTGAGCACATGAAGTCTGCCAAGTTTCAAGGTGATAGGCCCAGGCATTTCTGGGAAACCACACCTCAAAATTCTGAAAGCAAAACTCATGTCACACACGCGTGTTAGGCCACAGGGGGGTAAAAACTGCAGGGGTGGTAGCTCTTGTTGAGGCCACATAGTCTGCCAAGTTTCAAGGAGATAAGTGTAGGGGTTTATGGGAAACTTCATCTCAAGCTGCTGACAAGCAAAACTCATGATATAGGTGACACTGTGTGTGTGTTAAGGCACAGGGGGTGAAAACTGCAGGCCTGCTAGGCCCTGCTGCAGCCATGAAGCCTGCCAGCTGTCAAAGAGATAGTTATGGGGGGGGGGGGGCATTCTGGGGCCCTGTACCTCTGGCTGCTGACAGGCAAAACCAGTGATGTGGGTGCTTGTGTGACTGTGTCTGTCTTGGGGCATGGGGGGGAGGGGTGAAATCTACTGCAGGCCTGGATGCTAGGCCAAGCTGTGGCCATGAGGCCTGACAGCTGTGTCTGTCTGTCTTAGGGTGCAGGGGCTGAAAAGAACTACTGCAGGCCTGGATACTAGGCCCTGCCAGGCCACGAAGCCTGCCAGCTGTCAAAGAGATAGGTGCAGGGGAAGTCTGGCTTCTGGGGCCCTGCACCTCTGGCCGCTAGCAGCCAAAACTCATGATGTGGGTGGGTGACACTGTGTGTGTGTTAAGGTGCACCCTCACTGGTGCTGGGGCCTCTGCACAACACAGCAGCGTGCCCCGGTGAGGTCTCCTCCTCCCCCACAGCCTCTGTCTGGCCCACCGCTGTAAACTACAGCAGGTCAAAATAACTTTGCTGGCTCAACACCAGTAGCATCAGTAGCAGCATCAAAGGTACCCAGATGGACCTGTCACAGAGCATTTCTGTTTATAAAGGAATTGACAGCAGGAAGTAAAAATGTACTGTTTTGCTGGATATATGATGTTACTCATGGTGTGTGATGGCTTATCTTGTGTTTTTATGTCTGGATGTTTATTATGGGGAAAAAAGAAATACTTAAAAAAAAACTTAATAAGCTTTTGGGTTCAAAACCCCTTTGTCGGGCTGAGGAAGTACCTGCAGTTGGTCCTGGATGGAAGGAATAGTGAAGAAGCCAGAGCCTGGCCTGGCCCACAATGCAGGCAAGGAAGCCAGTCAGTGAAAATGGAAATGGAGGCATCAGGAGGTGAGGGACAGGCTGGGATGGGAGGTGGGATGTAGAAGTACAAGTGCAGTGCAGTGCTGGTGGGGAAAGGGGGATGTAGCAGTGCAAGTAAAAGTGCAGAGGTACCTGGGGAGTCAGATGTCTGGCAGGTTGCAGTCTGTCACTCCTTTTGTGTTGTGTGTTTTCTTCTTTTGCATTGCGCGTGTGCACTGACTCTGGTTTGATTGTTTGATTCACTAGTAAGTATGAAGGCCTACGTAAAAAAATGTGTGCTGTCTTCTTCTCTGCTGGGATGTGTTTATTTTTTATGAATTCTGAATGTGGAGTGTAACTCTGTTGTGTGTTTTATTCCCTCTGTGTTACATGCGTGCACTAGACTCTTCTTTGATTATTAATAATAACTATATATGGTGTCTTCTTCTGTGATGTTCTATTAATGTGGATGCGTGACTGCTACTGTTCTTGTTCTTCTTCTGTGTTGTAATGTGCACCTAAAAATGCTATATCTCCTTTTAAGACCTTGAGTTCTATGTTAGTCTCAATCTGAATCTGACTTCCGTGTTGTCTTCAGTCTCTATGTAAACTAAATATAACAATATTAATAACTAATTACTACTATATATAATCTTACTCTCTTTTTATCCTATGAATATCTGATTTTCCTTCTTCTATGTGTGTATACTATAAGCGTGTGTGTGCAAGCTGTGTGCCTCCCTGCACAGTGATGGATCACGCTGGCAGGGAAAACACTGAGCTTTCTTTTTCCAAGGTTTGCAACAACAACAAAAAAGAGAGCAAATATAAATTGAAAGAAATGAATTGGATAGTATTAATTAAAGAGATTCTAAGCTAAGATAAGCTAAGCTAAGTTAAATCCTATCATATCCTTTCTAACAACAAAAAGGAGGAGGCAAGTTGCAACTGCTGACTATGAAGCAAGCCAGGCGGCACAGTACCTTTCTGACGTTGTTCTTCAGACAGAACCAGCTCACAAAAGGCAGAGCAAGTCTACACACAAAGGCTTTTATGCTGTTTCTATGTCCCTCCCCCCAGACGCTGTAATTGGAAAGACAGTCAGAAAGAAATCATGCTCACTGGCCACCTAGACATGTCAGTCTTTTCCCACCCTGCTCCCCCTTCCTCTTCCAAATTTCTGTTTCCCCATACAGACAGCCTCCGAATCACCAAATCTTTTCTGAATCTTTTTGGAATCGATTCAGAAGCTCTGAATCGATTGGGAAAGCCAGAAGCGGCTAGTGATTCAATTTGGACATGCAGATTCGGCGTCCGAATTGTCCGAATCTTTTCCGAATCTGAATCACAGTCCAAAGCTTCGCACAGCCCTAGCCAGAACCAACTGAGGCAGTAAAGGAGCTGCAATGAAAGAGAGTAGGGAATTTCATAGGAAGGAAGCTAGAAGAGCTCTCATAATTTAGGTTTTACAAGACACTCATACTACAGTGCAGTCTGAGATCCTGAATTAGCCCAAAGTGGAAATGAAGCACTTGAAGTTAATGCTTCTGTTACATTTAGACTGATGTAAATCCAGTAAGTAGAGACACAAGATAAAAATGTCTTTGTGCTGACTGGATAGAGGTTTACACTCCTTCTGCACCACGGTAAATGTTGACACATGATGCAAGACAGTGGTAAATGTAGTCCATATCAGTGTGAATCTGGTGTAAATGAGAGAAGAGTGAGGCCTGTCAAGTGTAGTTATGGTGTTTCTTTTATTTCACTGCAGAGTATCAGTACCAGGTATGCTGAATTTTGGAAATATAATTAAAAAGGTGCTCCGGTGGGATTTAGAGCAAGCCATTTAAGCTGCTATTTACACACTTAGACCACAGTAAAGTAAAATCACTCAAATGTAATATTATTTCATCACTATTATTTACAACAAAGGACATTTATCTGCTTTGTTCCACACTTGCTCTTCTTTCTAATGAAGAGCTGAGAAGATCATACCCAGAGAAAATATTCATCACATAATCGAATAAGGTTCTTCATACCCCCAGCTGGTTTTCATTTGTCAGTATGTTTGCTCTATGGACAATGACTGCTTGTCTTTGCTGTTTCCCAGTAATCCCTGCACCAGGAAAAAAAGGCAGAGTTTAGAGGAGAAGGGTAGATGTGGGGAATGCGAGGTAGATAGGAATTGTTTCTAAATTACTTCACATTCTGCCCTTATTCTGCTACCCTACGAATAGTTATACCCTTTGCCCCATATGTGGTATATCCATGCTGACAGCCCTCAGTGGATCAGAAACAAATCAAGATGCATAGAAGTTTACTTCCAGGAACATCAGTGAAGCAAGAAGTCTCTGTAGCAAGAAGGTCAGTGACCCAGCTGTTTCCTTTCACACCCCAGAGGCTGAAACTAAACAAACAGTTGAGTCTGTATCTCCTTTGTATAACCTAGCTTCAAAAACTACCCATCTCAATACATTTGGTAACGTCAACAAGTCAGCAGAATTTAATTATGTACTTCTCAAGGGGGCATTAGGACTGAAAAACCAAATTATTTTATGAGAGCAGTCTTTGGAGAGACAGTGGTATATCCCTCTTTTAGACATTCTTGTTCATGAACTCCTTTCCTGTTTAGAAAACAAGGATTTATTACTAATTCAGTTTTCTTAGAGGATATGATAAAAGTGGTGTTGTGTAATGTACAACAACTGATAAATGAATCATTTCTCTGAGAACTTTTGGCTAGGGTTTTCCAAATTGTTTCATGACCTGAGTGCCTCCATTTTTCAGGCCTCAATTTTAGGTGTGTTAAAGGAGCATGGTTTTCAAAAAGCACCAGATTTGAAAATGCATCCCAAATGCATTTTCTGATTTTGGTTCCTTTTTTAATATACAGTGGAGTTGCATCATATGCGCATTTAACTTACACGAATTCATCATATGCGTATGCCCCAGGGTGCCGATTGTTTGGATTCAGCCTGCAGCTGACCCCTGCAGCAATGTGCACGGGGCCAAGCAGCTATATTGGGAGCAGCCCTGCTGGGAAGCTGTGCATGCTGGCCAGGCAGGAGTTTGGTGCAGGCTGTCCTGGGTGGGAAGGAGGGACTGTACCACTGTATGGGGGAGGGAGTGGACTGTACCACTGGGCAAGCCTAAGGGTAATTTTGACTATACGTGATTTTTGCCTGACGCGCTGACTTTAGAACCTAACCCCAGTGTAAGATGTGACTCCACTGTAATATTTTTATTAACACCTCATCTTGTTAACTTTCTTATAGTTCACTTTTATAATGATCAGATAGGAATCTTTCCTCCCCCTCAAAATATGTATATCCTCCTTAAAATTTCTTTAGCATAAGATGGGAAATATTCCATTTAGGATTTGGTTTCTGCTCATATGGAGGGCTCAAAATGGGAATTTTATACAATTATAGAGATTTCCAGGTGCCCAGTGGTCATTTAATGGTTGTTTGTAGTCTTGGAAGAGTTTTTGGATAATGGAAATTACATTCGTGAAATGTTCATGTAAATAAAGGCAATTTTTGGACATTTTATGGTTGTCTGTTAGACCTGTAGGTTCAGATTCCTAGTAACTAAGGTTCCTGGATTTAATGTTAGAGAGATACAAAAGTAGTCACAAGAACACTTTTAAAAACTCCTTCCAAGTATCTTCAAAATAGTTTTCCTTTAGGATATGTGGCATATACAAATTGCAAAATAATACAGGAAGCTATATGATTTTCTCAGACACTTGATTCTTTTTTCACACATTTTGTAGTAATTCAGTACAATTAACTCCCAATACTACATGAATTCACACATGGTAATATTTTATTGACTTACACTATAGGGTTGCTAAGGTGGAGAGAGACTTGTATCTTTCTTTGGCAACTGATTTTCTAGGTGTAAGAGATTGGTGGTGTGCTGCCTGGAGCCAAGTTCTCTCTCCACTGGGATTGTAGTGTTTTGTCCTTCAGAAAATGTCCTGCCACGCCTTTGGTGTTTGAGAGGGAGGTGCCAAAACATTCTTGGGAGACAAAAAAGGTTTAGTTATAGGCTCAAGAAGTTGGCTTTTCAGGGCTCCACCACCCCATACTCTACCCTAACCACATCACATGTTCTGGGAGTGTTGTTGCTCACCTCTAATGCTGAGGAACCAATCTCAATCTTATGAACCTCTTGGCTGGGGTCCTCCTCTTAGGTTGGCTGTTTGCCCCATTCTTCCCTGCATGAGTCCCAAGACAGCTACTTCTTGATTCTAATCCTGCCTTTATCTTCAGGATCGGATGGACTCACTCCTCTTCTTGGGTGTAATCTCATCCGTGTCGTCATTCTCCTCCAGGTTCCCAGAGTGGTTATCTTCACTCCCCAGAACTTGACTCACTGATGGAGCAGTCTTCTCTGTTCCTGTGCTGGCTCTCACCAACAGAGCAGCCTCTTCACTGGCTTTTACCAGGTAACTCAGGGAACTGGAGCTTTCCTTTAAGCCCCAGGGTCAGTTCTGTCTCTCCTCAGTCTCCACCATCTTCTTGCCTCATCTCCCCTTCTTTCCATCTGACCCCTAACAGTCCCTCATCATCCCTTTAAATTTCCTTTTTGCCTGGCTGGGTCTGCCATGGCAGCATCTGATTCACTGCCTTCCTGACCCAGCTGTTTTCTCTTCAACTTTTCAGCACTACTTTTACTCTTTTCTTTGGCAGTGCTGTTTTCCCTATCTCGGGCTCGAACCCTGGCAGTTGGGTTTACCAAGGAAGCCTATGATCTGCTGTGACCCCAACTGGTTCCCTTAATTAGTCAGGGTGTGGTATCCTTCCCACCCTGACTCACCACAGTTTTCTCAGCATCCTTCGGTCAGTTTATCTCCTTTGTTTTATCCTTCATGGTCTCATGATAGGGTGTTTCAGCCACCCTGTCACACTGGGCAACAGGAATGCAATAGCATCTATTTGCACTTCATCATGGGAAACCACTACTGGAGCTGGAGAAGATGGAGATTGGTAGAACTTTAAGGTGGATAGGAACTGTAAATCAAGTAGTGCTCAAGGTGAAAATATCAGACTGGATGGAGATTACAGAGTTCGTTAAGGACTGGTTTTTGGATGCAACTTGTTTTATATCTTCATTAATGTCCCTGACACAAAAATTTCAACAGACATTTTAAATCTTCTGTTGAAATTTGCTACTTACAAAGATAGAAGGATTGTTAATAGAGAGGAGGATCAAAGTATCATACAGGAAGAACTGGATTACATTGAGTCCTACAGTAATAGAGAAAGATAAAATGCAAGGTTTTGCTTTTGGGGACTAGTAACAAAAACACAGTATAATTTGAGAAGTCATCATCTGCAGCTGAGTGAGGTGGAGAATGACTTCGGTATGGTAGTTGGCCATAGGTTACCTATCAGCCCCAGAGTGATAGGGTTGTGAAAAAGTCAACTTTAATCCTGGGATATATCAGTCAGTTATTTAGTAGAGAAGAGAAGTGCAAGGCACTGGTAAGGCATACGCAATACATCTGGTAAACCATGTTCAAGAAAGATGTAAAGAAGCAGAAAAGCTGCAGAAAAGAGTTATTATTCTAATCTGGGAAATAAGAGTTTGTAAAGACTGCACTAGAAGATCTTGGATTATTTAACCTAGCAAAACATTGGCTATGGTGTGATATAACTGCTGAGTATAAATATACCAGCTTCATAAAAACAAGGGAAGGAGACAAGGTATTAAAGTTAAAGGACAATGTTGGCACAATTACAAATGCATATTAGATAAGCAAACCTCGTTCCTCTGGATAATGGTGTATGCAGAAAAGGTGCCTGATGAATCCATTTATGACTGACAAGCCCAAGTCAAGCAACGCAGCTTGTTAAAAGTTTCATGGATCCATGTAAGTTCTGAGCTGGAGTCCAGGTTTACAGCATGCTTCTTTTTTCTTTCTCACTTGGCTTCTGCCCTCTGTATCAAAGCAGCTTCATGTTGTGCTGCACCCAGTGCCAGATATTCCCTCCAGATCAGATGGGACTCTACACACTTCTCCCAGCTTTCTACATTGATGTTGAACAACTTCATATCCTTTTTACACTTGTTGTGGTACTACCATTAAGGGCAACCCCATTTTCTACAGCCATCTCAATTCTTGCTGTACAAAATATTCCTGGGGATATGGTCTCTTCCCATTCTCTTGACATGGCTGAGCCATCACAACCTCCTCTTTTTGAAAGTGGTTTCTAAGTGTGTCAATCCTGCACACTCCTGCACCTCTGTGATTAGTATTTTGACTTCCCTTTTTAATTTCAGGATCTTATGCAGACATCTCATGTGAAAGCTGTTCAGTCTCTTGATGTGTCTAGCATATGTAGTCCATGTTTCTGAACCATAAAGCAGGGATGACAGCATGCATGTCTTGTATATAAATTGGCCGTAAATAAATATATGCTGGAAATTAACAAGAAGGTCCCCTCTGAGATCTGTGATTTCCTGGAACAAGGTTCCAATCCGAGTTAGTGGGTTCCAAAAAGCTATTTTTAAGATTGAGTTCAATCATTTTATGAAGGGAATTGTGCATCACAGTTCCTACAGTAGATGGAGATTGAGTTCAGCAACTCAGGCTGTCTTTCACTGTCTTTCTATGCTCTTCTCCAAAATAAATTACTGGATATTAAACTGCTTTTGAAATTGCAATCAATACAACGTGTAAAAGGTTTTATTATGTAGAGTATTTGTGACCTTTATTTCAAAAGGATTGTTTGTAAAAAGCTGTCTGTTTTATTCTTTGTTCCAGGCTCAAATCAACTAGAATCAGAATCACTGTTTCAGTCTTTGGGAATCCTTTATTCATCTTTATAATTGCTGTATAAGAAGTACAAAGCTATTAAATGGATTTTATACGTGCATCACAAATTGACCTTTAAAAGCAATGAGTCTTACACATTAAGCCCTCGTTCTTAATATGATCCCACAGGATAGTTCATACTGTATTAGTTTTATCAGGCTACTTAAGTATGGTGTGATGGTTTGATACACCATAGAAGTGAATCCCAGGTTTTGCTCAGCTTTTTTTGTTTCCAACCTAGCTGATTTCCATAGTTTATTGGGGTAATGTTCAGATGAGACTGTTAAACAACGAGAAGAAAAACCTGAGATGTTTTGAGAGGGTTGAGGAATCCCTGGTGGTTATGAGAAGAGCACAAGCTGGAATGAACAGAATTACAGAATCACTCAATTTTTAAAAATTTGTTGCAAATAATTTTCCCTTTTCTAAGACTTCACCTGAAAAAAATTCTAAATTAAAACAATATATATATATAATCTTACTCGTACAAGATGGATAGCAGGTTCATAATGTACTGTTGTTCCTGTGAGGCTTGTGGCATTACAGAATGAAGTTAGAGCAATGCAGAAACAGGAAGGCATACGCCTCAATTTGAAATCACTGCAGCATCCTCAAGACTGTAGTATAGTAATCTCTGATATATGGCATCTTGCATACTCACACAGTGGGCCATATTTGTTCCAGTTGAATCTACACATAATTTTGAGCCAATATTGGACACAGTAGCGTAGATTCAGTGGGCAGAAAAACAAAAAAGTTGAGAAAGTATCACTGCAAATATTACCACCACAACCTAGAAATCTCGAGCCACTTCCTGACCGGATCTGCCACTTAGGTTCTTTTCACAATCTAAATTTTTTTAAAGACATTTTTGTTTAGAAAGCTTCTCATTGAGTACATGTTGAGATGTGTTCAACAGCTGGTACTTTGCAGCAGAAGCTATCAAGGGCTTCAGGACAATGGTAAATCATTTAAAAATGCAATTTACTGAATCATTACATTATTTGAAATCTTAGCCAATATGGCATTAAGGCCAGGAAAGAGATGATGAATGGCTGGCTTGTTTTCAAAGCTAAAAATCCACAAGACTGTTGTCCACTATGTTTCACTGAGGAGCATTAGTCAACGTGCTAGTATTGCACTAGATTGCCAAGAAACAAGATTGCTTCTTTCTGGGACTATTCCGGGGTTACGATGGACAGATTACATGACATGAAGAAGCTGGGTAACATATTGGAGCTTAGCCTGTGACCCTGTTTTCTGGGTGTATAAACTGGAAAATGCTGCCTGAAAAGTTGCCTGTGATTTTGACTCAAGATCAAGGATCTGCGATCTAATATACTAACAAATTCTAATTTTACCTAGTTCATTGAGGCATACGATTGAAACTGTTTGTAGAAAAACATGGTGATAGGCAGAACTAACTCCCTTAATAAACTGCTTTCTCCATTGATTAAATAACTTGCTTGTTTTCTGAAGTGCTCAAGTGTGTAGCTTATATTGGGTATTGTCAAGTAACACTGCAAATAAATTTGCACTTTGAGAGGAGATGAATGGATTTAGTGGTCAATCTGATGTATTGAATTAAAAAATGGTGAAGACTTTTTTTCCTCCCATCTCTTTCAGTTATGGTAATGCACAGTGTTCCCGTAGCAACAGTAGTTAAGAAAATTTCAGACAAAAGTATATTTTGTAAAAGGACACTGTTGACTTAATTAATCACTTTTGTCTAAAAATGCTTTGCCTACTCTTATCTTTTAAGCAATACTAAAGACTAGTATTACTGAAAGATTAGAAATCTATTTTCCTCCTGATTTCTAAGTGCTTTTGACAGCACATTAGTAGTTGTTTTCAAAATGATTTCTGTGGGACTACAAAAGGCTGTAGATATTTAAGTGTTTTCAGGCTTAGGAGAAATTGACTGTATTTCTCATAGCAACAAAGAAAAGAAAAAAGGGGGAAATGCAAATTTAAACTCACAGCCATTAATGAAGGGGTGGGAAACTATTTTAACTGTATTTTTAGTTGCCCCTATGGTAAAGGCTGTTAAAAATTAGTAAATGAATCAATGGAAATGTCATTGCTTCTTCTTAAAGTATGTATCCATGTAGATCCCATTATGTATACAAGTCCAGAGGCTTTTATTTTTAATAGCAGACTATCGAGGCTATGTAGGCAATCTGTGTCTTCTCATGCTCACATGTGGGGGCATAAATGGCAGGTTGGTCATGGCCCTCTTTCTATTTTCTTTTACCGCCCAGAGCAACAAGACAGAGTGGCCAGTTCTTAGCTTTTTCTAAACCTTTCATAGATCTTTGGAACTCTTCTGAATCTTTGACATATGACTATTGTGATTTATGTCAACCTGAGTACTGCCCTCTATGTTTAATTTTCTATGTCCACAAAGCAGGTGAATTTTCTGTTTAGGAGAGTCCCATAAACTGAGTATACCTATCATTCCCAACAAAAAAGTGTTGGTTATAATGCCAGATTTTAAGTTTATACCCCAAAGTAAACTGTGAAGTTGTCATCAGGCTAGGAAAAGATGGCTTCCCAAAATGTAGATACTTGTCTGGTGAAATCTTACAGGCTATTTGGTAATCTTGTCTGGCTCATCTAGGATTGCTCTTCTCATAAATTAGATAGTGTTTGACATGGCTAAAGTCTGGGTCCAGATGCCAGATATGATAACATCCACAGCAAAACTGATAGAGATACATTACTAAGTCACTCCACCATGGATTAAGTACTAATGTGTTTGCTCCAAGCCAGGTTCCTAAGTTGTCAGTGACACAAGAGAAATATAAATCAAGGAAAAGTATCCATGGAGGCAAAGACTCCAAAAATATTGAGCTTTTTGACAAAAAGCATATTCCTTTACCCTCCTACAGCTGTTTGTGTATGACTGGAAAAGTCTGACTAGCTAACCTGAGACTAGTGAGACCTTTCCTCCAGAGGAAAGGAGCTCTAGGATATAATTAAAGAATGTAAATTAAGGTGGCTGAAATAATCATGCAGGTTGCAAAGGGTGCATCTTCTGCTGGGGCCCAAACATGGATGACTAGCGTGGTACTGATGCAGAGCATGATGTCTTCAAGCACTGCATGTCCAAAGAGCAATGCAGCTCATGATTGTGCCCATACTCTTTGAAGAAGTAGAAGTACTTAGCAAGCATAATGACAGTGCTCTGCATTTCTTAAAAGACTCAAAATCCATTCTGGGGTCCCAGAGGGTTTACCGCACAGATTAGAATCACAAACCGACTTCAATTCCAGTCAGCACAACCAACATCTTATCAGCTCAGACAGCCTGAAATTCTAGCCGTAAATACTGAGGTACAACAGAAAATGTCAGCCTTTCTCTTTTTTCACAACACTCCCCACATTTTTTGTAATATCACCAAACTTAACAGAATGCCAGGTCGTATCAGAACCAGGCCAGAAAACACAACCTTCAGAAGCCATCTTACTCCAATGCACTGGGCACCCTTGATCATGGCATTTTAGAGATCATTCTAGCTATATAAAGGGCTTAGTCCATCTGTCCGTGTGTCTGTCTGTCCATAATGTTTTTGGGGGGTGTGGCTCCCGGTGGGGCATGGCTCCAGCCAGTGTTGCGTAAAGAATGCCCATCAAGAACGACAGGTTGGGTTTGGCTCCAGTGGAGCGGGCCAGGCAGACGCAGAGTGGGGGGAAGGGAGAGGATGGCATGGGGCTGGATGCGAAGTGGGGGGGGAGGGTGGCGCACAGCCGGATGTGGAGTGGTGACGGTGTAGGGTGCTGGGTGGCAGTGACCACCCATCACCCCACACTGGAGGGGGGGGCCCAGGGTGGGTGTGGGGAAGTGGAGGGGCGTGGGTCCAGATGCAGAGCAGGGGGTGGTGCAGGGCCAGACATGGAGTGGGGTGGATTACACATGGCCGGACATGGAGTGGTGGCACTGCGGCGCAGTGGATGGCAGTGGGCACCCACCGTCCCATGCTGGGGGTGCAGGGAGTATGGGGTGGGGAGAGTGTGGGACTGAACATGGAGTGGAAGGGTGATCTGGGGCCACCTGCAGAGTGGGGGGGTGTGGCAGCTGCATGGGGCAGTGGGTGGTGGTGGCATTCCATGCAAGCTCCCCACCTCGGGTCCTGGGATGCGGCATCGGTGTGAGGTGGTGGGTGGCAGCACTACATCCTGTCCCCCCTGCCCCCACATCATTCTTAACAGGTAATTTGCTAGTAAGGACATAATTGTCACTTACTGGGTCAGACCATAGGTTGATCTTGCCCAGTATCCTATGTCACACAGTGGCAGAGGGTGGATATCAAAAGAGAGAGTGAACTGGGTGTGACCAGGGCTTTTTCCACTGTTCCTGTTTTACTTGCAGCCTCCAGCATTTAGGACACCTATACACATGCCTGAAGCCTTCTCTGACATGTTCTAATTAGAACATGTTGGAACAGACTTCATTAATCTAATTAGAATGCTCCAGAAGCCTCAGCACCGCATGTATTCAGTGTTCCTGAATTTCAAAATGTTGGCAGGAACGAGTCCCCAAAGCCACTCTAATTAAAATGCTGAAGCACCCTGCACTCTGAAGCACATAAAGGCACGTATGCCCTTAATGTCTAGGAAGTTCTGATTCAGCGGCTATATCCCTAATGCTCAAATCTGCTGATGCCACTTTCCTCCAAGAATTTGTCCAACCATTTTTAAATCTGGCTGTCAAGTTCTTCAACATCTGGTGGCAGTGATTGGCCCTTAGATGGGCCATAGCATAAGATGTGCCCAATGCTACCTGCAGGACTGTTTCGGCCGCCTTAATTTGCATTCCTTAATTGTATCCCAGAGCTCCTTCCCTTTGGGAGATTCAAGAGTGCCATATCGGGTGGCACTTTAATTACATGCTGCATGAAAGAGAACTTCCTTTGATTAGTTTTAAACTTACTAGCTACTGGGTGCATCTACATGTGAAATTAAGGTGAAGCAAATAAACTCAGGAGCTGTTTGAGCCACAGTAAACTGCTCCCAGGTGCAGTGTCTACATATGCACCCAGAACAGCAGCAATTTGAGCTGGAGTGGAGCATGCCCAGCCTGACGGGGCACAGGGTGTCAGCCTTGGACTCCAGGTGGCAGTGGAGAGGCTGGCTAGGGCACGAGGTGCTGAATCTGCAGAGCTATGTGGCTAAGCAGCAGGCAGGAACCTTGCCCCTGCCTGGTCACTGCCTACACATGCATCTCAGCAGTTACGTACTCAGCCATAAGACAGTACAGTCCCCAACAGTACTGTGTTATGGCAGAGTTAATTAGGTTACTGCACCCTAATACTGGTGCACGTGTAGACAGTGACTCTTTACTGTGGAGCTAATTAGTTTACTCCTCAGTAAAGCACACATGTAGATGCACCCACTAGTTTCAATTTGTGACCCCTAGTTCTTGCATTGTGAGAGATAGTAAATAATTAATCCCTATTTACTTTCTCTTCATCATTTAGTATAGTGCAAACACTTATCATGTTCCCCCTCAAGCATCTCTTTTCTAAACTGAATAGGCCTAGCCTCTCTTTATATGGAAGCCCCCCATACCACTAATCATCCTTGTTGTCCTCCTTTAGTTCTTTTATAAAAAGAAGACAAGTGCTGGAGGTCATTGCCTACAGTTATTTCAACCAGTTCCACATTTTACCCTGTAGCTTCTTCTCTATAGCAGGGGTCAACAATCTATGGCCAGTGAGCTTGGTCCCTTCTGCATTGCACTGTGGCTAGATGGCATGGAGAAGTAGCAGTGAAAAGGAGCAGCTGGGTTTTAGTGCTGCCCTGCCTTTGATCTGAGCTGGGTCATTCTGGCCTCATGTTTAGGAACCTCCATAAATTTCAAGCAAATGTGACTTCATTCGATTATTAAAGAGCTATAGACTCAGTCTTATCCAGACCAGATGCTGGTCATAACAGGACACTGAAATAGCCCAAGAGAACATTTCTCTTTTCTCTCAGCTAAGATTCCTAGCTAGACAGGATATTCTCCCTCCCAGCTTCATAGGAACCATTAATGACTCTGAATTAACAGCAGCCTTATTCTGTACCTGAACATGTAGTCCTATTTGACAGTTTGGGCAGGTCAGCACTGCAGACAGAAAGACAATTTTGAGGGTAAAGCGGTGTTTTTTTGATGACCATCATATCAGCATGTATAATCAAACTGTCTTACCTTCTTCCTATTGAAGAATGTATGTTGCTGAGGTAGGAACCCAAATTTATTCCAAAGGTTATCTTGGACTTGCAGCTGAACTAATCAGGTACCCTCTCAATCTCCATCTCTTGAACATATATTTTGGACATCCCTGGTGTTTCTTTTATTACAGTAATAGGACTAATTATTTCAAACTGTTTTCTTTCTTCTTTGTGGCTGCATCTAGCCTCTGCCAAGACCCAGCTGTCTTGCTATGAAAGCTCTCTAAATGGATCCCTTAATGTTTTCCTACCTGCTATCAGCTAGCTGGCAAGGCTCTCCAAAAATCTCAAAGTATGCTCTACCAGACTAGTTGGCATCTTTAGCCTCATTCAGGAGCATGCCTATCCAAGAACACCCTGTCCAAGTTCACAAATGATACCAAATTATGGGGCAAAGTTAATGCACCAGAGTGTAGGGAATGGATCCAGGTGGATCTGGACAGGTTGGAAAAATGAGCAGAACAAAATAGGATGCAGGTCAACAAAGACAAGTACAAAGTGCTGCACATGGGCAAAAAGAACCTCCAACACACTTAGAGGCTGGGGAATGACCTTCTCAGCAGAAAGGGATTTTGAAGTCATAGTTGACTCCAGGATGAACATGAATCATCAATGTGATGAAGTGATCAACAAGGCTAGCTGCACTTTATCATGCATTAGCAGATGCATGATGAGTAGGTCCAGGGAGGTGATGCTTGCCCTCCATGTGGCACTGGTCAGGCTGCAATTGGAGTACTGCGTCCAGTTTTGGGTGCTGTGCTTCAAGAGGGATGCGGAGAATCTTGAGGGTTCAGAGGAGGGCCACTCTTATGGTCAGAGGCCCGCAGGCAAGGCCCTATAAGGAGAGACTGAGAGACCTAGATCTCTTCAGCCTTTGCAAGAGAAGGCTGAGAGGTGATCTTGTGGCTGCCTATAAACTTGTCAGGGGAGGGCAGCAGGGAATAGGAGATGCTCTATTTACTAGGGCACCCCCTGGAGTAACTAGGAACAATGGTCACAAATTGATGGAGAGCAGATTTAGGTTGGACATTAGGAAGAACTTCTTCACGGTAAGGGTTGCCAGAATCTGTAATGGGCTTTCAAGGGAGGTGGTGCTCTCCCCCATCCTGGGGGTCTTCAAGAGGAGACTGGACAAGCACTTGGCTGGGGTCATCTGATCCTAGCGCTCTTTCCTGCCCAGGGCAGGGGGTCGGACTCAATGTTCCTTCCAACCTAATATCTATGAGTCTATGCCAGTTTCCAACATGTGTAAGGCTGCAAAATGGAGCAGCCCACTGACTTTTGCCCTAGACATGACAACTGGATCAAATACCAAGTTTGGAGAAGTGGTACATGAGCCACTATTTGAGTATTGTAATTGAAACCTCTTTTTCCTACTATTCAGAAATAAGACTACTCATGAGTCATCAATGATAGGATTCACAATGACAAGTACTCAAAAAAGAAAGAATAGTTACTCACCCTACAGCTACTTTCATTCTTCAAGGTGTAATGACTAGAATGGCTCCTACAATCTATAATCCATTCCCACTTTTAGAAGTCTTGAGCAGCATGGGCTTTGAACTGCAACAGAACAAAGGAAGGCTTGTCCTGCTCTTCATATGCTCATAAGGAAGCACAAGAAAGTAAAGGCCTTAGTTCAGATATTATAGTGAAGTTGTAAATCAAGTCTGCAAAGCCACTGTGGCTTTTTTTAATGTCACTGCAAACCCCAGTTAAAGATAAAAATGAGATAAAAATCAGAGCTGGTTTGGACGTAAGTTGCTGTAGTACACAGAGAAATCAAAATAAGAGTTGTTGTTGTTGTGTCAGAATTTCCTGCTTCCAGAACAGATTGTCAAATAGATAACAATAACAAAATGTTACGTTGTAACAGATTTTTTAATAGGGCTGTAAAAAACATTGGCACTTAAATTCATAACCTCTGAGCTTGATCTTCCCTCAGACTATAGGCATGCCTGTAGCCCAAGGGACAAATCTTCCCTTCCCTTCTATTCCTGCTTCCTCCAAACTACTTGTGAGATACCCAGATACTAGCTTTGAGCATGTCAGGGTATCATGTCTCCTTTTGGCATCCACAATTGAAAGATCCTAACAAATGTTTGCGAAAAAAAATTTTAGCTTAAAGTTATGGTTTGTTTATTTTAAATTAAAATTCTACTGGACTACACAAGTTGTCTTCAGTCAACTTTATACTGACTTGGCCAGTTCAAAAAAAAATTATCATAGTTCACTTGCTATAACTTTGTTGTAATATTATATTATGAAGTTGATGTTTTCATTAGTTGAGAATGATAATTTTGCTAACACTTGCATTGAACTGTGCAGATAAAAATATTACATAATAACTTCTAAGAAATTATTGATTTTATTTGTTAACTCCATATAAATAATACTAACAACTGTTGGGTAGTGTTGGGATAAATGCTTCTTTTAGCATTTGGTGCACTTGCAGGCATTTCCTCTACGTAAGACTTACTGTCCTGAGTCAGACTGAAGATCCATCTAGCACCCTATCTTGTCTCCAACAGTAGCAAGTAACCACTGCTTCCTAGAAGAAATAGTATTTCCATTTCTTGGGCAAGATTCTTAGTTGATTTAGGTGGCATGGTAGCCCCACTCTACCGTAACAAGGAAGTTTGGTGCCCAGGGCAAATCCGCAGCAGCAGCCCGCCCTTGCCCTGTGCATAGATCTGGGGGGCACACCTCCCCCCAGCTCTTGCCCAGGAGTGCACACAGTGGCAGGAGCCTCCCTCCCCTGTCCCCGCACCCCCACAAATGAACCGCTCTAGGCTCTGTCCCACACTCTGCTCTGGCTGGGAAGAGCTTGTTGGTGCCCCTTCGCTTCGGTGCCTAAGGCAGTTGCCCCACTCACCCTCACTTGCTCTGGTACTGGCCCCACTAATGTCAATGGAGCTATGCCAGTTTATACAAGCCAAGAATCTGAAGTCTTATACTCTCACCAGAAATCTTTGCTAATGTAGAATTAATGTTTTTGAAAAAGGTAAGACACCTCATATGAAAAAGACATAACTTCAACATTGCCGTTACAAAAATCCCCAAACTTTAAAAGGCTTCAAATGAGCAATTTAGGTATCAGAGATAAATATTCTATTCATTTTACTGTTCATACATTCATTTAACAAAATAGATATTTTATATCTATATACAATACTGTTGGGTACTCCTGAAATGATGCATCACCAATATATATCTGTACGTACTATGCTACATACTTATAGATTTCATAGGCATTAGGGCTGGAAGGGACCTCAAAGATCATCAAACCCAGCTCCCTACCCTGGGTCAGGAAGTCAGCTAGGGTCAAAGGACCCCAGCAAGATAAGTATCCAAGCGTTTCTTGAATAAGTCCAGAGTAGGTGCCTGCACCACATCTGGAGGGAATCTATTCCAGGTCTTGGGGGCTCAGATAGTAAAGAAATTTGTTATGTCCAGCCTAAAATGGTCTTGTAGGAGTTTATGACTGTTGGTCCTTGCTTTTCCTTGGAGTGCTCTGGTGAACAGATGTTCTCCCAGATCCTGATGGACATTCCTTGTGTACTTATAGGCAGCTACCCTGAGCCTGTACTTTTCCAGACTGAAGAGTCTCATGGATCTCAGCTTCTCTTCATAAGGCCTATTCTCTTGCCCTCTGATCATGCATGTGGCTCTCCTCTGGACTCTCTCAAGCTTCTCAACATCCTTCTTGAATTGCGGAGCCCAGAATTGGATGCAGTACACCAGATGCGGCCTCACCAAGGCTAAGTACAGTGGGAGGATGACATCCTGAGATTTGCTTGAGAAGCATCTATAAATGCAAGCTAGGGTTTTGTTTGCTTTATCAGCTGTGACATCGCATTGGTGGCTCATGTTCATCTTGTGGTCAATCATGACCCCCAAATCTCTTTCAGCAGCGGTGCTAGCAGACATAGCACTTCCAAGCCTATAAGCATGCTATGGGTTTTGTTTCCCCAAGGTGGAGTACCTTGCATTTATCAGTATTGAATGTCATCAGGTTTGTGTCCGCTCACTTACTAAGCTTATCCAAGTCAGCCTGGATCATTAGTCTATCCTTAGCTGTGGATGCTACGCCCCAAAGTTTAGTATCATCAGTGAACTTAGCCAGTGCACTTCTGACACCAATGTCCACATTGTTGATAGGATGTTGAAGAGAACCGGTCCAAGGACAGAGCTTTGGGCAGAGGCGGGAAATTATTTTGGGTGGAGGGCCGGTTACTGAGTTTTGGCAAGCCATTGAGGGCTGCATGAGAGGCAGCCAGGGGCAGATAAATATTAATTTTCTAAATTTTTTAGGGGCCCTGCAGGCTAGATAGAATGGCCTGGCGGGCTGTATTCAGCCCACAGGCCGTATTTTGCCCACCCCTGGCCTTGGGGGGACACCACTGGTTATGGAGTAGCCATAATGACTCGCTGCCATCAACCACTACTCTCTGGGTCTGACCTTGGAGCCAATTTCCCAGCCATCGTACTGTGGTGTAGCAGTTGGCCAATTTTTCCATGAAGAGGTCATGGGACACCAGATCAAAGGCTTTTTTAAAGTCCAGGTATATGACATCAATCTCTTCTCCCTTGTCCAGGTGATGCGTCACCTGGTCATAGAAGGAGATGAGATTGGTCAGGCAAGATCTATCCATGACAAAACTGTGCTGGCTATCGTTATTTATGGTTAGTGATCAGTTATATCCTCCCCAACTGGTAAAAATAAATCCTTATTCACAGATAAACAGTACCTCAAAATATAGGGTTAGTTTAATAAACTAACTTGCATATATCAGTTTTTTTCAGAACATGTATATAAAAAAGTGATATCAAAATAGTTGCTCCTGTGTAGAACAGATGAAGCATTTAAAATTCATTTGCTAAAGAGCCACAGATTTATAGTCTCACATGGGTTAATGCTGTGCTTTATTTCCTTTCAAGTTATTTAGAAATTCAGATGTGATGCAGATGTGCTCATAAAAAAAGCTCAGCAATTTCCTATGAGAGCTGAAGAACTAGCACAATATAGTCTTCTTGTGGTGGAACTGTAAGTGCATTTCTTATTTGTCTCTTTGTGACATGGCATCGTGACCTGTGTTGTGATCAAGTGATGCAGGCCATTGTCAGATGTCCATGGAAATAACAGGAAGACAATGTATATATTCCAGTGTACCCAAGCCAGCTTTCAATTCTTGAGACTAAATTTGTTTTAATCATTGACTGCTCATGTGGTTTCTCTGTGTTTTCAACCTGGCTGTCCTCAGTTGTTTTCTCACGTTGCAAATCTGTGAGACTAATGGGCGGTCTAAGCTCTCCTTAACTCCCCAATCCCTACATAGAATCATCTGCCTCTGCAGTTCCCATCAGCTATGTTAAGAAAGGAAAGGAAACTCAGATGTCTGTTCTTCCTTCCCCTCCAACCACTATGCCCTAGGGAAGACCCTAGTGACTACATGTGTTTTGCAGGGAGAATTCTGACAGGACTTCTCACCCTCAGCTCCACAGCCAGCTTTGTTGAGGTAGGCGGCCTCCAGGCCTTTTCTTGGAAACAATTTTATTTTAGCACAAGTCTTTATTTCTAGCAAGTACTGTCCTCTTAATGCATTTGCACATTCAGATTTCAGCAAATATTTCTCAAACGTTTTATCAGAGGCCAGATTCTCCCTTTTCTCCATTATAGATATAATTCCCTAATCAACTAGTACCCATTTTGGCAGGGACGGATGGGAAATTTCTTCCAAAGTGGCTCCTGGCACTTGATATACTTAAAACCTGATTAATCAGTTAACCATGTCTTAAGTAGTTACCCATTAATGCTAGTAACGGTGTGATAAAACAAGGAATAACAAACAAAATATGTGTAATACTTTGTGGCTGGTTTCTATTACACTGTTAATTGAACATGAGGCTAGGCTGGGGCTCACCAGGGAATCCTGTCAGCTGGTCTTGGTTCCCAGCTGTGGAGGCGCACCATACCTCCTGAGGCTGGAAACCACCAGCTGAGCCAGGCTCCCAGCCACGGACATGCACCATTTACTCCCACAGCTGGGAGCTCCATCAGATGACAGGGCTCCCAGTCATAGGAGCCTGTGCAGGGGGAGCTCGGGATCAAGATCCCGAGCTCCCCCTCCACTGGCAATAAGGTGTGATGGGATCTGAAGCTTGATGAGCACACAGTCATGCCCCCCTACCATGCATGTGTGGCATGGCAAAAAGTGGGATTGTGGGGATCGCACCTCAAATCCCACTGAGCTTTGTATTGCATGTTTAGCAGGGGCTTGTAAGATACTACTCAGACAATTGTAAGTCATGGCCACAGAATACGTATAGTCTAAAGTGTTGCAGTTAAAGATTTATCAAAGGCTAATTTTCTGTACGTTATCCCTGAGACTCCATAGTTGTCATAGGGACTACTCCCAAAAGCATTAAATTTTGCAATCAGGTCACTGGTTTTGAAATATCTCAGCTTTCTGCACAATAACTGCTAGTATCGTTTTATGATCATAATAATTTCACGTTGTAATGAGGTCTGCAATCTTCAGGCCATGTATCTAGGCTAAAAGTCAAAACCACTCCTCAGTGCTGCTGTACATAGGAAGATTCATCAGCTGGTGGTAAAAAAAAAAACGTAGTCCTGCCAGTGTATTCAATTAAATATTCATGTTTCTGACTTAGTAGTGTACACTGCTTCCAAATGTATTTTTTATCTTGCTTGTATGTCTAATTTGTAATATTTAATGAATCATATCTTTCTAATTTATGATTGTGGCACACTAACATTCATGGTTTCATTGAAATCATCTGCCCCATTTTGCTGAATTCCAACATCCCAAATCATGTATCATCTAATTGCTGCTGCTTAGTCTACAGGAATTGAGATCATATGTGATTTGCATTGAAAAGCAAACATAGCAATTAAAAATACTTGAATGATTTCAATTCACTTGTGATACTAACTGTCAAACCTAAAGAAATCATAAGTATATTTCTTATTTTGCACACAGAACCAGAGCAGAGAAGTAATGGAAAGATGTATATTCAAAATGCATTTCCTGAAATCAGGTGCCTTTCAGATAACCTTGTCTTGAGTTAAGGGGCAGCAGAATTTCTTCTGCAGCTACTGATTACAGTAAACTGAGCCCTTAGAAAAGATCCAGTCTAAAACCACTGTATCCTTTATTCAATAGGATTAATCCACTTTTCCAAGCTAAGGATTCTGCTGGAAGAGGCATAATGTGGACATGTTTTAAAAAGTGTGCAAGGGAACCTGAAAAATTTCTTCAATGTACAGTGCTCTAGAATTTTTTTAGAAGTTATGTTTCATTGACTGAGAAGTCTAACAATGGAAAAACCCTGCATTTCCATGGGGATTTCCTCAGACTGCATTTCCAAACTAAATAGATTATGTTATATTGTATGATGCAACAAAATAAATAAAAATTTTAGGGGAAAAAATCTCAGTATAAATGGTTCCAGGCTACAGGGATTTCCCACCTAGAGTTCTGAGCAGGAAGGACAGGGAAAGAGAGAATGTGATGAATGCATATACATGTAACCCGGGTAGTACTCAGAGATGAACCCCCTCTCCAAATGAAGGGATGTTAATGGGCGTAGGTGCACTGTGGGAGGCATATTGCTTGGCTGGGCACATCTCCCCTCCTCACCCTACAGAGCAGAGCCACAACACATATTGAGGCTTAACTATATACAATTTAATAAGAGATAAGAAAGTTAAAATAGGACATATATACAGAGGATATAGGCACTATAGGCAGTATATGTACAAATCTATGCAAATACTCTGTACACAGGTGACGGAGCACCTCAGAAAAAGGAGTCTCATCAAACGTTATGCAGTCTTACACTCTAATGGTGCACAGAGATTACAAAGCTTGAGGCGTACCGTTCACAAAGTTTGAGGTGCAGGACCCAGGGTGAATGAAGAAAACCAATAAGTTATATTTAAAATGATGGCAGTGTCCCAGGAAAAGGGTGGCCCCACATAAGAGGAAGAGAGTGGGGAGCCCTGATACCCCAGCTGCCCCTCTAACCAACTTAAATAATGCAACTGCTTGCCATAGGGGAAAGCCCTCCTCCCCTATGGAAATTCCCTTCCTGGGAAACTCACAACACCTCTGGGCAACTCATGACTCCCAGGGTGAGGCACCTCCCCCCTGGGAAGGGGGCCCTCACCTGCTTCAAAGCCCTCCCTGCTCTTGACCCACTCCTGGCCCTGTGCACCGTTCTTGCACCGTAGGACTCTCTCAGCCCTCTGTATACTGACCTGTACACCATGTGCCCAGCCTCATGCCAGGTGGGAGACCTGAGTTGCTGCCTGAAACTCCAAGGCCTTGGCCCACTCCCAGGCCCTCTGTGCACTGATCTGTGCACCATGAGCTGTGCCTTATGCAGGGGTTGGAGCCCCAAGCTGCCGCCTGCATCTCCATGCACCGGCTGTGCACTGCCAATGCGCTCCCCCATGGCAGGGCTGGGGAATACAGCCACTTTCCACTCCCCATCCAGCATGTCTCTTCAGGCTCTTCTGGGGCAACTGCTCCACCCTGCTGGCCTGCTCTGCCAGCTCTTCTTAGTCCTCTTCTCTGTTCCTCGTTGCAGCTGCCCATGCCAAGGCACTCTGCCTTTTACACCTATCAGAGGCTCCACCCCCAAATTGGAAACAGACCAATCAGAGAAAGGGGGTGTTAGTTACCTCTCAGGTCCTGCTCTTCACCTCGCCCCTAGGTAGGGGCAAGGCAAGCCTCTCCCTTTGCCTTTCCTGATTGATGGGGAATGTCCCATCAATCACTCTGAGCTTTTCAAGCTAGCAAGCCAGGCTGCTGCCAGTAAGTCTGCCACACACATGAGTTCTGACCTAACCTTAGTCCTCCTTTTTTCTGCTTCTTGGGTTAGATATCAGCCTTTCTGACCACAAGAAACATCACTCTATTTATCTGTCACCAAATCCACGTGTAGTCATCTTAAAGTAATCCTAAACTAAGCTTCTAGACCTAATGGTGGCAAAAAAGTGTGTCCGGAGTGTAACCACTGTAGTAATTTCTCCCTACATCTGCAGGGAGTTTGAAATAGACAGGAAGGTGTCTATTTTCCCCATGTTGATTTCACAGAATCATAGAGAAGTGTGGTTGGAAGGGGCCTCCAGAGGTCATCTAGTTCCAGCCCCTGCCAAATCCATAATCTAACCTCTCAGTAAAACTACACTCAGCCCTGCAACAGTATACAAGACAAAAAATATTGAACTGCGACAAGCAAAGCTGGGTGATCATGGCAGAAAATGCCCTGTTTCTGCAAAAGTTGTTAATATACACTCAAGAAACCCCAGGTAGAGGGCCACACCCCACTACACAGAAAGGCAAAACCTGCTACAGTACATACCAATATGACCATGGGGTAAAATTCCTTCCTGACCCCAAATATGATGATCAGTCTGATTCTGAGTGGAGGGACAAGACCCTCTAGCCAGGAATCTCTAACTTTGAATCCCATCAGGAGCATTAGCACATTCCCTTCCAGGCCTGTGCTGCAACCAGCAAAACCCAGAGGAATGGGAAATACCCATAGAACATAGGCAGAGCTAAACCCAGATCATCCCTGACCAGTGGCTGTCCAATCTCTTCTTGAACATCTCCAATTATGGAGAGTCCACAACTTCCCTAGGCAGTCTATTCCACTGTCTCATTGTTTTAACAATTGAGATTTTTCCTGATATTCAAGACCTTCTTGCTATGGCGAGCTCATTATCACTACCTCAAAAGGAAATGTCCAGCCCTCAGATAAACCAAAGTATGCTTGACTGAGGGGGTAAGAAGTGAAGGATTCTTATTGCCTTTGCCTCCTCAGTGTGAGGGAAGGAAACAACATCCTATGTGGGAGCTAGGATTTTGTTTGTAATTATTACAACTTGTCTCAGAGAGGAATTAATAATCACCTCTGGCTGTGTCCAGACAAGTACGCATGTGCCTCTTGCCCCACCTCAATCCCCTTTGAGACGGGGCAAGAGGCACATGCAGGAATGAAAAAATGTTCCCTGTGCTGTAAGTTTGCAGCACAGGGAGAAAATCGGTTTAAAAAAATCGAAGTCTAAAAAAGGGGAGCAGGGCACGGTCCCTGACCAAGCCCTGAGGCAACCAGAGGCTGAGCCCTACACGGAGATGCTCTGGCTACCTGGAACAAAATCTGACACTACACCAGCCTGAGGTGGGCTTGTAATAGATGGGGAACGCAGTGGTTGGAGGAATAGGATGCAGACATTGCTGGCAAAAAAAGCCATTTTGGGTTCCTTGATGAAACAGGAAGGAGAGAAAGCATAATGTCTCTACTAAAGGTGAAAGCTGAGGTAGTGGCATGCATTTTATACTGTTTACTGGAATTGGGCTCAATTTAATGGCAACTACTGCAGTTCACATGTTGGATAAAAGGTTGCAGTTTGGTCTCATCACCATGAATCACACCACTAATTGGGTCATAATCTGAAGAACTAGGGAGTTAGCAGCCTCAGTTTTTCTTTCCTATACACTTACCTATTTGCAGTATTTGTACTGAAAGCAGTGGTGACATGTCTACAAGAGTGCTCCATCATGATATAATTAGTGCACATGCCAGTCCTTCATACCAGAAGTCAGCTGTGGCTCATTTCTCTGCTCTAGGCTGCATTTAATTACAAGCCCTGTCTTTCCTTTCAGCACACAGTCATAGAAATAGAACTCAACAGGACTGCATGGGCTTTAGAGACTGGGCATCACAGACGCTCTGAACACAAGGGTTTTTGGACTAGCCAGCAAGCAAGTAAAACACCTTGACTACTCTAGCCCAATATGGTACTGGCACTCTGAATGCTATGCATGCCAGCCCTGCTCCAGAGTTCCCTCTCCACTCAATGTGTGGGCTGTACCTAGGACTACATGCAGCACCAGGGGGGCAGGGCACAGGCTGCATGTGGTACCCTGCCAGACTGGCCCTGCACAGTGGCTCTGGGGATAGTCCAGATCACTTTCCAGGCTGATGATGTGTGCCAGCATGCTGCCTGCTGCATGTGCCCAAGGCTGACCCTCTGTGCTGCATGCAGCGCACTGGGCTGGGACCGGAGCTGGTACTGATGCCAACACATGCCCTATGCAGTGCATAGGGTCGCTTTAGAAACCCACTGGCTCTTCAGGCTGGATCTGGTCCATGGGCTGTACAGTTGACACCCCTGCTGTAAATTATTCTATATGAATCCCTAGTTCTAAGCATTCTGGTCCATCCTCAAAAAAACATATATAGAAGGGTGGTTGTTAGTTCCGGTCAGCCTACCTACAATGGTTAACAAAGCAAAAGACATGCTAGCTACCTAAATGTGGAATGGCATGCTTTTTCAGACATGCTTGTGCACCTGGGCATTCACGACTCCAGAAGAGCCTCTTGCTTCTTATGAAATCCATCCATGAGGGGACTTTCTGTGTAACATTACTTAAAGTTTCAGAGAAAATTGATTTGAGCTGGAATTCTCTCAACTGAACTTAGGCACCGAGATGTCCTTTCAAAAGTAATGGAGCACTTAACAGAGAATTATTAGGAAAGTGGGTCATTCAGGCTAACAACTAATTGAAACAAATATTGGCATATGTTACAAATAAGGCACGCATGCTTCTTCCTTCAAACAAACAAGATACACACACACACACACACACACACACACACACACACAAAACTACCTCCATCCTATTTGAATTGACTTGTTTAAACCATTCCCTCAAACTGAATATGGGTGTTTTTAAATTTATTGTTAAGGTGTTTAGAATGTATTTTGTTTCTTGGTACAGGAAGTAATAATAGTAAAGAAAAAAAAACCCTCCTAAAATAAAATAGAATATGAAAGAAGGCAAGGACAATGTTAAAATGTTACAATCAATGCTGATTATGATCCCTATGTAATAATTAGTAACAAAGATCTAAGTGGTAGCATTGAGGTGATAGTGCCGTGATGATCCAAGAGATATGTGAAAAGCAAGAATTCTTGTTGGTGATCTTTTATTTGACCAACTGTATGGTTGGTATAGACACGGGCAAATTTTCAGGTATCACCGTACTGTTCCTCAGAGGAATGTTTAGAAAATTTAGTATAAGCATTCAACAAGTTTCACGTACCATGTCTACGCTATATAGAATTTGATAATATCTTTGTAAATAGTTTGTGAGCTCTCTAATGGCATTCACTATCTTCTCTCTTCTCTAGCCACCAGAACCCCAGCCGAACAGAAGTATATTTTTTGTAGTCCAGGCTTACACAGCAGTTATTGAAAACCTACCATGCCCATGTTCCTTCTTATACAGTGTAGTTCCTTCTTTTTTATTTGTTGTGCAAAAAGCAAAAGAAGCAACAATGCGCAAACAAAATTTTTCTACTGTTTCTGTTTCTGCCACAACTGACCTGGTTTTCGTGGAGAGCACAAGAGACATCATTTTAACCTTAGGCAATTAATTTAAGTTGAAGCTGCTTGTAGACTTTAGGCTGCTATAATCAGCACCAGGGGACTGCTCTGACAAAAAGGGATGTCAGGCTTGCATGCACCCATCTGCTACATCAGGTGCTGCTTGCCAAAAGATTTGGTATCTGAGGCCTAACATACAGCATGCAACACCTGCAAGCTTCCTCTGACTTCAGCAGGTATCTTTGAAATGTTGTGTTATGTGCCTTTGAATGTTACTTTATGGGCCCTTAGAAAATCAGTCCTGTAGAAGTAAAAAGTTGAGGCACTCTAAACAACAGACCCCTTTTGAAAATCGGGCTTTAATTTTCAGCAGAATATCTGGGGGTCTGCTCTGGGCTTGTTTCACAAGCTGTTTGTGCACTTGCTGTGACATGGGCAATTGGAGCAGCATAAAAAACATGTTTTAGTGTCACTGGTATTGTGGAATCCACCACAATTTGCATGGAGTTACACTCTTGACTGTGGTTGGGCTGTTTTTCATAGCTGGATGTCAGGAGCTTAGAAAAATAATGATTTGTGGAAATGTAATCTAAAAATGTACCAGTATTGTTTGGAGCAACATGGCAATTTGGATAGTAGAAAGATAGGGTGGCTTTGTAAGCTGCTGTAGCTATAACTTCATAGGCCCCTGATTTCTGCCATATTATGTAAAATTATGTTGTTTATAGCTCTTTTAAATGTGCCCCGCTCGTAGTGGACCTCTAATTCTCCAAACCTTAATTTGCCACAGGAAGGTTCTAGTCTTTCCGTTAATTTCAATTGTTTGGAAATTCCTTTATAAAGCCCTAATTGCCCAAGTGTCTTTGCCACCAGGATACATAGATAATCAAGGTTACACCGCATCAGCTTTCAAGAAATGTTTTCTAAATATCTTAAGAGTTTCCCTAACTAGTGCCCTGGCTGCTGTACCTCCTCTAGGCTGTATGCCATTCGAGCCAAAGAAATAAGAGGGCCCCTGGCATGCCTCTGCACACAATCTACACTGGGACCCTCTTACAGGTAGGATGTTGTGGCCTTCTTTCCTGGGGTTGTTCACTGATGGAAGACATTAACGCTCTTCTGCAAGCCATTTGAATTGTCGCAGGCAGTGCAAAAGGCACATAAAAGTCAATGAGCCATCCAGCACCTAATGATTCAAAGTTAAAATGTTTATAGGCCCACTCCTGCTCCCATTCAAGTCACTGGAAACTATTTGCAGCAACTAAAAAACACAACATTACAGCTGCTGTCAGAAAAATACAGTTTTGTTTCATGTAAATCACTGGAACATTTTAAGTTTTATATTTGTCAAAGTATCAATTTCAAAACAGAACAGAAGTAAAGATTTTTTAGTGATTTTTATGGAAGTGTGATAAAGCTCTCTATTAGCACTGATGGAAAAACCAAGTAATCCAAAACAGAAACTCGTTAATGTATCTAAATGTACTGTTGGATATGAAATTCTCTCTGACTGTTGTATAGAGCAGTGAGAAATGTTACAGCTATTAAAAAATATCGGGGGTGATATTTGTGTGCGTGTGTGATTACTGTGTTCTAAAGTTACTTACATTTATTAATGTCTCTCATTTTTTGTCTTGGAGGGAAATTCTGCCTGAAAAGTAATTAATCGGTACTGAGCCACATTAAATCTATCGACACACTTTGTGTTTCTCCCCTATCAGACAGAAAAGTTTAGCAAAGACTTTTTTTGTGTGTTCCTGCATGTCAGAAGATCAAAAGAGACTGATAAAATGCAGATGTATATAATTTTGTTTTGATCCAGACCACATGAACCACTAGCAATCAAGACATAACTGTTTGGAAAAGTATGATTTGTAAGAAGCTTTAAAGACAATGTACACCAGATTGCAGTATATGCCTGACCACTTTCCTCTCAGAAAATGATATGGTGCTGAACCCCTGCTCTCTACTTAAACTGAGAATTATAGTGTACACTTGTTCTGTCTCAAAAGCTGGTGCAGGCAAAGGGGGAATGAGGCCAGAGCACTTAAATGGTTCCTTTGATTTTCTTTCTTCAGTAAAATATGAGGCCATAACAGATCTGTATTGAACATTTCAAAAGATTGTATTTTTTACACTATATATTCCACTAATAAAAAAGGCAATTGACCATAGTATTTTGCAGACAAATGTGAAAAAAGAAATCCTCCTCTCTGGTATAAAATAAAAACATTCATGAAGATGTATTAGATTTCTACCTCAAAAAAAGGTGCTACAGCTATGGAAACACTATAAACAAGAGCATTTACTTTTTATTTTACAATTCTTGGAGATATCACAAGAGTCATCAAATTGGATTTTTTCTTCTTTCATGATAAAATGGGAACTTAACTCTCAATTTTTTGCTGTTGTGCTTTTTATCCTTTGGTTCACAGAAGCAGTTTAGATCAGATCTTTCAGAAGTTGCCTTTAGTTTTCACTGACAATATTGCAAGCCCAGGTATTTGCAAGTGGACTTTCAGACCTTTTAGATCATAAAAAGTGTGTGTGGAAGGAAGAAGGCAAATTTTGGGGCATCGTAAGTTAAGTGTGCAACGGGCTAGCTGGGCATCTAGCCCAGGAGTTTTGAAAGGGCAAAAGATGGTTGGAGGACTTGGGATTCCCTTTCTTCACCAATCAGGCCCCAGAGACTGACCCTCCGTGTCCCCTGATTGGCCCCTTGGGTCACCTGGAGGGGGATAAAAGGGGCAGCATGGGATGACTCAGGAGAGACCAGCGAGGGACCACCAGGAAGGAGCTTCAAAGAGCTGAACCAGTGGGGGGGCAGGAGCAGTTGCCCCAGAAGAGCCTGAAGGAGCAGGACCTGCAGGCAGCAGTGGGACCCTCAGCAGCGCGGCGTGCAGCCGGCAGGAGAGGCTCCCCAGCTCCAGCAAGGATCTGAGCAGCAACCTGAGGCATTCCCAGCTCTGCTTCCAGCTCCTCCAATCAAAGGCTAGGCAGCTTGATGTGAGGCGGGGGCTGCAGGAAGTCAAGACCCCTAGCAGGGTGGAGCAAAGCTACCACTGGTTGTTGTGTGGCCGTGTTTCTGCCTAACACATGGGAGACCTGAGTTCAAGTCTAAGCCCAAGCCCAAGCTGGGGTGAATGAGCTAATAAAAAGCAAATCTTCTTGTAGTGGGATGGGGACTGTTTCCCACTCCAGGTACCTAGGCCCTATATTTCCTTGACATCTTGTATTTTGTGCCTTTTTATATTTCACCAAACCATATTGTTTGTTCTGCTGTTTGTGTTTTTATAAACCCTGTCTTTTGTCAATGATTGTAAGTGTCTAACCTTTGTTGAATCCTGCCCCCTTGGGGCATTGTAGTGTCCCTATACCCTCTGATTTATGCCTGTTATGTTTCCAGTATTGCTCCCTCATTAAAAGGTATATGCTTAAGTCCCCACTGGTGGTCTGGCTCTGCTCTGTAGGGGGAGGAGAGTCCCTACACCTCCCACAGTGGTTGTGCATCTGCTTTGATCCCTTCAATTGGAGAGGGGGTACCTCTCGGAGTACTGCCCAGGTTACAAGGGGCCAGCCATTCATCCAGAGTCATGAATCAAGATTTTATTGTTATTTACATGAGGGTAAATTGATATTCATGAGGTCACTCCAGCACTCCGCTGCTGTAAATCAGAACAGTTATTCCTTAGGGGCAAACAACTGATTTATCCTGATGTTAATGAGGTACATCTACACAGCATGATGCAGTGTCATGCAGAGATGTCTGACTTAGCTCAGCTTAAACTATGCTTTCCAGGAATTTATGCATGGCACTGCACTGTATATGTGGACATATCCTGAAAGTGTAACCAGCTGTCCCCCTCATGATTGTCATGTGTCTCCCTCTGCATCTGTATTTGATCTATACAAGGTATACATCTGTTGAGGCACATTCTTTAGCTCAAGCTGCAGAGACTCCTATGTTTAACACTGGAGGTTCCTGGTGTTAGCCCACACAGCAGCCAAAACTGCAGTAGAATTTGGAATACACGGTGGTGGTCTCAAACACCTGTACATGTCTGAAACAAAGATCAAAGTACAAAATGCTTTGTCAAAGGCTAGTGGAATGGAAGTTGAACTGTGGAGTACAGATAAGTCATTGCGCTTGTGGAACCAGTGTTTTTTGCTAACTCTTTCATTGGTTCACTGCATGGCCTTGAGTAAGCCATTTCCATCGTTTCCCCCTGTGTATTAAAGTAGATAGTGATACCTACCTATATTGTAAAAGCACTTTGAGATGTAAGAATTAAATAAATATTAATTTATATCCTATTACATGTGCCCATACATATGCATATGTATACCTTATGTATAAATGTATGTCTGTATACATGTATAAGCGTATACATATAATATATATATATATATTATATATATATATGATCTTATTAAGTCAAATCAAAAGTAAGTAGAAAAGTTGAACTTCAGCAAAATAAAAATGTCAAAATTAAAATACTCATGCAAACCACTTTAGGTTTTCCCATGAAGCATTCTGTTTTTGACAAAATTTCTGGATGGACTCCAGAGAATGGGTAGGAAGCTAGAAGGGTCTGCAGAGGATAAGGGGAACAAACTGAGAAGTACATGCAGTCTGGAAAAACTATGATGATTCTGGCTATGGGTATGTCTGCACTATACACAGCACTGGAGTGTAAAAATATCTGAAGTAGCTTCAAACAAATTAGCTTGTATACTAGAAATAGTGTGACTGCAGCAGCACAAAGCTCCACACCAACTAGTTATCCTGCCAAAAGCGGGTGAATTAGGACAGATCTCAATGCTGCTGTGCCAGATAGGGTGCCTGTGCTAGCCTGGGTATCTTTACAATACACTCCAGTCCTTTTTAGTACTATAGTTTAGAAAGTTCCTAAAAAGGCAAATTATAATGCTCTGTATTTAGCCAGCACTTGGTTTGCTACCCTCAGGTTAGAAAAGTATAATAAAGATGAAGTTAAATCATTTGTTATGCAAGATGCTAGTGATGAGAACCATGGGGGTTAATGTGTTAGTAAAGCTGAGGTCTATTGGCAGAGCTGTGGGTCTCAATGTGAAGAGCATCAGCCTGTATTATTCTTCCATCCAACCAGTGTTGCCAGTCCTCAGTCCCATGAATTACCCACATTCCCCACTGTTTCTCATCTGAGCACCTGATACCTCCCGAATGTCTTGGTTTTGAATTTCTCTACCTCTGAGCTCTGGCTGAGCCTCCTGTATCCAGGGGAAACTAATAAAGAGATCTCAGTACGTATCAACAATCTTGTTCAATTTTGTTCTTTACAGAAAGCTTCATTCTAACTTTGACTGACATTTAGGGCAGTGAATTCCTTTCAGAGAAACAAGTCAGCATTTCTGCACTGAACCAAGACAATGCTGCTCAGTGTCTTAGCCAGCGGGATGTGTTGAACAGCAGGCCAGCTTAACTCTCACAGAGACAGAATGCGTCATCTCTCGTGACGCATACTTCCTCTAAAGCCCACTCTACCTCGGAGTGTCTTTTCACAATTGCTTATGTGAACTCCACCAACAGAGGATGGGAGCTGCCAAAAAAATCCACACTCTTCTCACTTTGGGACAGAAAAAGCATCTGCAAAGTATTTCCTTCATTCCAAACACTGCAAGGGCTGTGATTTTTCAACGACTGCTTTATTAGAGGAGGGGAAGGTCTTCAATTCTTTTGGGAAAGTTGTCTTTGGACAACTATTTCCATTAAGATATTTAAGGAAGTCTTGAATCCTTCATTGACTAGGATCACATTCCCATAGTGTGTTCCAACTTCTGCAAAAGCATTTAGTACAAGCTGGTCTGGCACTAGCTCCAAGAATGAAACAGCACTACTGGCTAGCATGTGAAGTCTTTGATTCTGTATCATCTAAATAAAAATGTCACAGAAGAGACAAGGGAAGATTGTACTCTTTGCTATGTACTTCTTTACCTTTTGCACATCGGATCAGTCTGGAAGTACTTTGAAATGTAAAAGGCTTTTTTCCTCTTGGGTCTCAGCGAAATTCACATTGAATGCAATGTCTATACTATAGATCAGGCTAAATTTAGCCTTAAAGTATGTTGAATTCCTGTATTCCTCACATCAGAAGAGTAACGGACTTGACAACATAAAACTACAACTTGTTGCAATCCACATGCTATCACCTATTTCCCCCAAATACTGTGGACTGATTTCTAAGGGTGAACTCTAATTTGGGTCCCTGATCTATGCCACTTAAAGGTGCCCAACCATTTTCATCAAAAAACTGAGGTAAAGAAAATAAGACACTTTGGAGAATTTGAGTCTGTTTGGTTTGGTGTTTATCAAAATACTATGTTATCTGAACTGGAAAGGGCAGGAAATAATGGCAGCTTTCAGGTCCTCTCATACCTCCATATACAGAGTGAACAGGAAAAGTAACAGAATAGCTCCCTGGGGCACGTTCAGATGAGCACGCACATGCATTTCCCTGGGGACAAGTAGCTGTGACACATAGTTGTGTTGCTGCTACTTGTCCCCGGGGAACACTTCTGCAAGCCCATGCTGGTACACAGCAAATTGCCCCGGGGAGGGGACACTGAGGTCAGCACCTGGGTTGACCCCAGCAGCCTTACCTAGGCCTGCAGCAGCAGCAATCCAGGTGCATGGAGCCTGGCTGGCAGCCAGAGCATGACTCTGGCTGTCTAGGCTCCAGTTTCAAGCAGCGTAAGCTGGTGCCATGTGCACTGCTCTGCTTTTTTTCCCCCTTTTTTTTTAGATATTGGGATTTCCCAATATCTAATTTTGCTGCCACGCTGCAAATATGCAGTGCAGCAAACAGATCCATTTGTGCTGTGTGCATTTTGCAGCACCTGAAAAGGCTCTGAGGCATCACAAACTACACATTCCTGCTCCTGTGGATCTGGCCCTGGAATGCATCAGCTGAGACAGCTCTGGGAGGATGTGAGCAATTCCTAGTCACTGTGGGATCTCTTAGAGAGGGATCACAAGCATATATATATCTGTTTAAAGACACACATGCAACAGATGCTACATTTGTTACAAGCTTTCCACGATGCCAACAGTGTATTGGTGCTGACAATATTCTTTATTACCTTAGAATTTCATTTGTTTGTCGACTATCTAAAAAAATACTAGAGAGAAACTTTGAAGGAAGTACACTAAAACTTGTGTGCTTATTAAGGATCATTATGTGATGTGTCCAGTTGCCTCCTAGTATTCTCTTCCTCACCCCTCGATCACTCGGAACTGATCAAAAATTAATGCTATATCTTACAAAATTTTAAATTGCAGCAATACATTAGCAACCAGTAAAAGGTATCATTTAATTTGCCACAGTGGATCCCACTCACCAAGTCCATTGTACTATCCAGACCAATTTGTACATTCTGAAATGGTTGTTTGTAATTTCCTTTCTAGGTGATGGTTACCTTGTTAACAGAAGTGTGTACACAAAGTGCATTCTGTGCTCCCAAAATCACCTTGACATTCAAATATTCACACTTAACCTTTACAGTAGTAGCTAATGTGTCATAGACTATTCCCCCGAACGTACTCCTTGAATGTGTGCATGAAACTGAAGTAATGTACACTTTACTGAAAAAGATTAATATGTATTTTTAAAAACTCAGGCAGAGCCATTTATCATTTGGACAATTATTTCTCCTAGATTCCTTTTTGTTTTTTAAAACACATCATCTAAACCTGCCAATCATGAAGAGCCAAATTTGCACCAGATATAATTATCTTGAAAGTGCTGAATGAAGTTTAACAGGGGTATAAAGAAACGTGTGTGACATCAGCTTGGCACTTCGTACTCATTTTGGGCCAGATTCAGCTCTGTTTCATTGGAGGAAAATCGAGAGTAACTAGTGAAGTCCAAGTAATTTGGATTTCCATCATTGATTTCCACCTGAGAGCAGCCCGGGTTCCTTGACATACACAGTTTGGTAGCTTACACTTGATGAGTAATTTACATTGCTATTTATAGCATCTGTAAAGTAGCCTGTGATGGCCACATTCTGCTTTGAGAGCAGCTCATGAAACTCACTGAAAATGAAAAGTTTTGCATTTGTGAACAGTTAGCTTGGTTCTCTGAACTCTACCTTACCCTTCACGTTGACTCAATGTTCACAGAGGGTAATGTCTAAGCCTTCACATATTGCACTCTCAACATTAGTAATATTCAGATTCCGGTGTGATGTAATTCATAATTATGACTATGCCCCTTCACCCCCTGCTCCTGCATTGCCCATCCCATGGTCATTCTCTCATGGGAAGGTTGATGAGATAAATACCAATGTCCTTTTACATTGCCACTGGCGTTATTCTTATGAAATTTCTCAGACTCTTCTGGGATAGGGAGGGGAGAGCAGTGAATCAACAAATCTTACAGTTTTGTTTTGCAGATGACCCCACCAAAGCATTGGAATTCGAGAAAACAGCTAGGCTGTGAAACATTTGAATCAGCATATGGTTCAGATTTGGCCAGCCTTTTCAGTCCAAGGCCAAATCTGCTTGTCTCCAGCTCCAAAGTGTTTAGGTCCCCAGCTGTTGGTTTTGCCCACCTCTAGCTTCCCCTTTATTACAGTAGAACCTAGGCAATGCAGTAGGAGGCAATGCAGTAGGAGGCAAGAGTGTCCACAAGATAAGACCCCACTTACTCATGCAAAGAAAAATGACAATAGCAGACCTTGCATCATAGTGCTTAGGGTCGGAAGGGACCTAAACAGATCATCAGGTCCAACCCCCTACCCTAGGCAAGAATGGGTCCCAGGGTCATATCACCCCAGCCAAATATCTGTCCAGTCTCTTGAAAACCCCCAAGGTAGGAGAAAGTATTCACCTACCTTGGGAGCCCATTCCACAGCCTGGCAGCCCTAACTGTAAAGTAATGTCTCCTGATGTCCAGCCTGAACCTTCTCTTTAACAATTTGTGCCCATTATTCCTAGTAACCCTGGGGAACAGATCCTCCCCCAATTCTCTCTGGTCCCACCTGGTGAGTTTGTAAATGCCTACCAGGTCCCCTCTCAGCCTTCTCTTCATAGATTCATAGATTCATAAATGTTAGGGTGGGAAGGGACCTCAACAGATCATCGAGTCCGACCCCCTGCATAGACAGGAAAGAGTGCTGGGTTCAGATGACCCCAGCCAGATGCCCATCCAACCTCCTCTTGAAGACCCCCAGGGTAGGGGAGAGCACCACTTCCCCTGGGAGCCTATTCCAGACCTTGGCTATTCTAACTGTGAAGAAGTTCTTCCTAATGTCCAGTCAAAATCTGCTCTCTGCTAGCTTATGGCCATTATTTCTTGTGACCCCCAGGGGTGCCTTGGTGAGCAGAGCCTCACCAATTCCCTTCTGCACCCCCAAGATGAATTTATAGGCAGCCCAAGGTTATCCACATCTCTCTTGAAGTGTGGTGCCCAAAACTGCACGCAGTATTTGAACTGCAGTCTGACCAGCACCCAACAGAGGGGAAGTATCACCTTCTTGGTTCTGTTTGTCATGCATCTACTGATGCATGATAAAGTGCAGTTAGCTTTGGTGATGACTTCATCACACTGACAACTCATGTTCATCTGGGAGTCCACACTGGGACTCCAAGATCCCTTTCTGCTTCCATGCTACCAAGCAGGTCATTTCCTAGGCAGTAGGTGTGCTGGACATTTTTCCTCCCTAGGTGCAGCACTTTGCATTTCTCCTTGTTAAATTGCATTCTATTGTTTTCTGCCAATTTGTCCAACCTTTCCAGGTCTGCCTGTAGTTGTTCCCTGCCCTCCAGTGTGTCCACTTCTCCCCACAGTTTTGTATCATCCACAAATTTGGACAGAGTACACTTCACTCCCTCGTCCAAGTCACTGATGAAGACATTGAAGAGTATCAGTCCAAGGAGCGAGCCCCCACTACCCACTCCCTTCCAAGTCAATACCGACCCATCCACTACCACTCTCTGGGTACGACCCTCTAGCCAATTTGCCACCCACCAGACGGTGTAATCATCCAAGTCACAGCCTCTTGACTTGTTCACCAGTATGGGGTGGGATACCGTATCGAAGGTCTTCCTGAAGTCTAAGTAAACAATATCAACCTCTACTCCTGTGTTTTGGAACCTGGTCATAAAAAGAGACTAGATTAGTCAGGCATGATCTACCTGCTACGAACCCGTGCTGGTTTCCCCTCAGCATAATTTTTCCTGCTGGGCTCTCACATATATGAGCCTTAATAATTTTTTCAAAGACTTTGCCAAGGATGGAGGTGAGACTGACTGGTCTATAGTTGCCTGGATCCTCCTTCCTCCCCTTCTTGAAAATAGGGATGACATTGGCCCTTTTCCAGTCCTCCAGGACCTGTCCCATGAGCCATGATTGCTCAAATATTCTTGCCAGTGGCTGTGCAGTGATATCGCCCAGTGCCTTCAGTAACCTCAGATGGAGCTCATCTGGGCCTGCAGACTTAAACACATCCAATCCTTCCAAGTGACTCTGCAACATCTCAGGGTCAATGCTTGGTAGTCTGGTGTCTGGCTGTTGCCTCTCTACAATGTGAGACTTGTCTTTTTCCTCATTTAGGAAAACTGAGGCAAAGAACTCATTGAGGAGTTCAGCCTTGTCCTCCCAGTCTGTCACCAATTGCTTTGGCCCATTCAGTAGTGGTCCTACTCCACCCTGGGCCTTCCTTTTACTCCCTATATGTCAGAAAAACAATTTTTTGTTATCCTTAACTTGGAATGCCATCCTCAGCTCCATGGTAGCTTTGGCCTTTCTAACTGCCTCCCTACAATTGTGAGTTGAGGAGGCATACTCCTCTTTAGTAATCTCTCCCTGTTTCCACTGCTTATATGCCCCCCTTTTTGCCCTTAGACTGCTCTGGATTTCTCTGGTCAGCCAAGGAAGCCTCTTGGCCCCTTTCCCCCTCTTCCCTCACATCAGAATCATCTCCCTCTGTGCCCGAAGGATCGTTTCCTAAGGCACAGCCACCCTTCCTGGGCTCCCATCTCGCCAAATCTCCTACTCTGCAGTGCGTCAATGACTAAATGCCTGAGTTCACTAAAGTTCCTAAAGTTTAGCACTTCCACCCTACTAGTTCCACCCTACCCACTCTACACCTTATCATGAATTCTATTATTTGGTGGTCACTGTCCCCCAGGTGAACACTGATCTGTAAGTCCCCTATCATGTCATCTCCTGTTGCCAATACCAGGTCCAGTAAGGCATCCCCCTAGTGGGACCATGTACCTCCTGCGTCAGGTGGAGGTCCTGTACACAGGATAGGAACCTGCACGAATGGTGGGAATTTGCTGTCTGCGTCTCCCAGGGTAGTTTAGGTCCCCCATGACTACCGCCTCCCTAGTCTTTATGGTTTCTGAGAGCTGCTTCAGGAGTTCCAAATCTAGTTCTTCCCCTTGGTGTGGGGGTCTGTAGCAGACCCTTACCACCAAATCCCTTTCTCCTTGACCTCCATGTATCCTAACCCATAATCCTTCTACTTTCTCCTCCTCTGATTCCATTTTGATAAAGGTCAATGTATAACGCTCCTTGACATAGAGCACAACCCCTCCCCCTCTCTTCCCCACTCTATCCTTTCTGTATGGTTTATAGCCCTCAATGTGTACCTCCCAGTTGTGGGTAGAGTCCCACCAGGTTTCTGTTAACCCCCCTAAGTCGTAAGCTTTCTCTGCAAGCAGGAATGCTAGTTCATCCTGCTTGCTCCCCATGTTCCTAGCATTAGTGTATAGGCACTTGAGCCCTGTTACTGGCGCTTTTGTCGACCCCCAGCCCTGATGCCCAATGGGCCCCTTACTGCTTACCTGCTTATTGCTTACCTGTGCTGTACTGCTGGACAGCCCATGGACTGCAGGTTCCTGATGATCTCCTTCTTCTGCCTCCCCGTCTGAGCCCGATGTAGGAAATCAGCCAACCTGTTGGAGAAAAGACATTTACCTTTTGCTGAGAGGTGAAGTCCATCACGCCCCAGGAAGTCCCTTGCCAGAAATGTGGGTCGTGGTCCAGGAAGCCAAATCCTGCAGTATAGCACCAACTCTTGAGCTGCAGGTTGACCTCTTTGATGCAGGTTGTGTGATGCCTATTGCGGCCTCTGACCAGGAGAATGAACGAGAAGACGATCTGCGTCCCCCGTCTCCCTAAGCCTACTCCTGGCCATGCCATTGGTTCCCACATGGATGAGGACCATGGTATAGTAGTCTGAGGGCTGGATCAGTTCAGGAATCCTTGTCGTGACATCCTGGATCTTGGCCCCTGGCAGGCAACACACCTCACGCACCATGGGATCTGGGCGGCAGATGTTTCCTTCTGCTCCTCTCAGTAGGGAGTCGCTCACTACAATGACCCATCTTCTCTTCCTCTGGTAGCTTATCTGGCCCTCATCATGCTTGGGGATGGATCAGGGTACCTCCTGTGCCATTTCCTCCACTGCACTCTCCTCCAGTGCAACCAGGGCTTCATATCTGTTCCCCAACCAGTTAATCCATTTCTGCAGTGAGCGGCCTGGCCCTGGAGGTGACCATTGTCTATCCTTCCATACTGGCTTCAGGGCTTCTGCAGTCTGCTTCTCTGCCTGGTGTCTGGCTCTGCAGAGAAAGGAAGTACCCATCAATCTCCTCCTCAATTGCCCTGATCCTCCTCAACCTGCTCACCTCTGCCTGGAGTACTGCTACCTGCCCCTCCAGTGCCTCAACCCTGACACATGTGGGACAGGCGGGGGGACCCCCAGTCTCCTGCCTGCCCCCAGGCTTCTGAGGACCCACCAGGCAACCCCTGCATGCAGGGGGCCCAGGTGCCACTGCCCCACCCCACAGTTCCATCTGGGTGGAGGCCTCAGAGTCACCCCAGGCAGTGGGCAGCATCGGGGCAGGGTCCCTGGCTGCACTCCGAGTCACCACCCCCATCAAGATCCCCGCACGTGCTCTCCCCTGGAGAGTCACCAGCCCCCCTTGCTCCCCACCCTCCGACTCAAGCCCTGACAAGCCTCTCTTGTGGAGGCTGAATAGGTTCAAGCCCTTTAACCTGTCTTCGTAGGGCCTGCCTTGATGCCCCTGGACCATGCGAGTGGCCCTCCTTTGAACCTTCTCAATCCCTCTTGAAGTGCAGTGCCCAGAACTAGACGCAGTACTCCAACTGCAGCCTGACCAATGCTGCATAGAGGGGAAGGATCACGTCCCTGGACCTGCTTGTGATGCATCTGTAGATGCATGACAAGTTGCGGTTAGCCTTACTGACTGCTTCCTCGCATTGGCTGCTTATGTTCATCCTGGAGTCAACAATTACTCCAAGATCCCTTTCTGCCACTGTGTTCCCCAGCCTATAGGTGTGTTGCTGGTTCCTTCTCTCTAGATGCAGAACCTAGCACTTGTCTGTGTTGAATTCCATCCTATTCTCATCCGCCCACCTCTGTAATTTGTCTAGATCTTGACGTACTAGGTTGAAAATGCCCATTTGTGGCTAGGTCGGTGGGCTGGACACCTATGATGATGTAGTTTATGATCAATATGCAATATTTATTTGGCTTTAACCTATAAAATATTGACAACTCAAGCAAATGATTTCCTATATAATACTAACCTATGACAACACACAATAATCAAACAATCAAAGCTAGGGAGCGATGTCCATTGGGTCACGAGATTCGGGTCAAGGCCCCTTGCTTTCAAAACCATGAGTTTTGCTTTCAAAACCATGGTGTGGCTGGCCAGGACTCTAGTCTCAGACCTGGTCAACGGCTCATATCTCTTAAAAGGTCATTTAACAATCAAAACATAATCAATCAAAATAACTACAAACAGCTAAATGGGAAATTACGTCCGTTGAGTTACGGGGTTCAGGTCAAGGCCTACCTTGGTGTGGCTAGCCGAGACCCTAGACTCAGACTTGGTCAATGGCGCATGTCTTTTACAGGAAAGACAGACAAATACAAACATAAATAGCTACAGTCTTACGTGCATGCTTACCACTACGGCAAACAAAAGGAGCGGCTTCATGGCTAGGAACGTTAGTCTCTTCGCGGAGGCCTCAAGAACGACCCGAGGTAGCGCTTGGAGGGGCGACCCTGTGGGTGATCAGTCTGCGGGCCCTTTGACGCTTGAAGTTATGGTTCGAACTTCCCCCGTCAGGGCCTCGTGGCTCTACCCTTTTATACCCTTACTCTTTTTCACTTATTTTTACTGGCCAATTGTGTCACCTTCCTGCCAGCATTCTGTTCACTCCTCAGTAGCCCCTTCCTCACTGCAGTCCCCTCATTGTTTTCTGCTTAGCCAGTTATGTTGCAATTTCCTTCCTGCTTCGATGGCAGTTCAATGCAGTTGACTTCCCTGCCTCATGAGTGTGACAGGGGTCACCCGTCCAGAGGCTCATGTTACAGCCTAGCATTCTGCCATTTTGCTGCAGCCTGGCATTCATCTGGGGAGATGCCCATGACAGATCTAGCTGGATTCTGTCCCTCTCCTCCAGCATGCCTACCTCACTCCACAACTTGGTGTCATCAGTGAATTTGGACAGTATGCTTTCCACACCCACATCCAGATCACTGATAAAGATGTTGAACAGTACAGGCCCCAGGACCATGCCCTGGGGACTCCACTGCTCACATCCCTCCAGGTCAAAAATGACCCATCCACCACCACTCTCTGGGTGTGACCATGTAGCCAGTTTACTACCCACCTGACTGTATAGGCACCAATGCTGCAGTCACCAAGTTTTTTTTAAGAGAATATGGTATGAAACTGTGTCAAAGGCCTTCTTAAAGTCCAGGAACACGAATCTACCCCAACACCCTCATCCAGGGTCTTTGTGACCTGATCATAAAAAGAAACCAGGTTAGTCAGGCAGGATCTGCCCTCAATGAACCTATGTTGTTTGCCCCTGAGCATTACCTCCCCTGCTTGGGCCTTGCAGATCTGCTGCTTGATAATTTTCTCAAAGGTCTTCCCAAGGACCGAGGTAAGACTGACTGGCCTATAATTGCCGGGGTCCTCTTTTCTCCCCTTCTTGTAAATGGGGACCACATTGGTCCTTTTCCAATCCTCTGGTACCTGGCCAGTGCCTCACAAATGCTCATAGGGCCATGCCAGGGACCCCTCTAGGACCCCCACCAATTCCCTCAGCACCCTTGGATTAAGAGCATCTGGACCTACTGATTTAAACACATCCAGCCCCTCCAAAAGTTCCCTAACTAGGTCATCCCTGAGCCGAGGCATGGAGGTGCCTCCCCTGGGTCCACCTGCAATTCTAGTGGGGGAGATGTTCCAGTCCCTGTTCACAAATATGGAGGCAAAGAATTAGTTAAAGAGGTCAGCTTTTTTTGTTTGCCACAATGACCAGATTGCCAAGCCTATCTTGTAGGGGCCCCGTGTTACCCGATGCCTTCTTTTTACTTCCTATGTATTTGAAAAAGGACTTTTTATTATCCTTAATTCTGGTCGCTAGCCCTAGCTTCATCTCAGCATTGGCCTTCTTAACTGCCTCCCTGCAGTCCCAAGCAACAGAGGTGTAATCCTCCTTGGTGATAGCCCCTTGCTTCCACAATTTGTATGCCTCCTTTTTTTGCTCTCAGCCATACCTGGATGCCTTTGCTGAGCCACGAGGGCTTCTTAGCACTTCTGCCCCCCTTGGTGCGCATTGGGACTGACTCCCTTTGGTTGTTCCTCAAGGATCGTCTCCTTGAGGAACAACCACCTGTCTTGGGCTCCCATCTCACTGAAGCTCTGAGACCCCAATGCCTCTCCTACTAACCTTCTTAGCTTACAGAAGTCAGCCCTCTTGAAGTCGAGGACCTCTGCCTTGCTGCTTTCACCACCTTGCACTGGATAATAAATTCCAGCAGGCGATGATCACTGTCGCCCAGGTGGTCAAATACCTGCAGACCCCTCACCAGGTTCATGATCCATCCTATTTCTTTCTGTCTCATTGTCCTTGTGTGCTTTATCCAAACTACTACATGTTTTAAGAGAAATACTATATTATGCTGTGTGGGAGGAATTTTCCAATATACTTATTGGTGGCCTAGCTCTCCCACTTTCAAGGCATAGTAAAACACTCATTGACGTCAATGGGAACCAATAGGCCAACAGTGAGTGATTCTGAAAGTTTATGAATTCCTGTGCATCTCAGTCAGGGTCATCAAACTCACTGAGCTAGTGGGCCAAATGAGTGGTCCAGGGCCAGGCCAAATGAATGGTGCCTGGTCAGCCCTGTGGGGCCCACAGACCTGGCCTCCCTCCTCCCCACTGCATACCAGATCCAGCATATATGCAGCTTGCTCCAGCTGCTCTGGGATTGCACTGTACACATCATCCATGCAGGGCTAAGCCAGGACATGTGCCACATGCAGCACCCACTCTGGCTGGTCTGGGACACATGCTGCACATGACAACTGTCTCATAGTGACCACATGCAGAGGAGAGAGGGTACCACATGCAGTATAGGCCCTGGAAGAGCTAGAGTGCATATCCTGTGGGGCAAGTGTCCCAGAACAGCTGGGGCAGGTGCATGTGCACTGTTTGTCCTGGAGTAGCCAGGGAGGGGTCGGGGATAGAGAGTGGGAAGGGCAACCACATGCAGCATGGGTCCCAGTCTTGCTGAAACAGGCACTATGTGTGGCATGCATGTCCTGGGCCCTGCATCCTGCATTAGTTCAACATGCATGCAGCATGTGAGGCAACTCCAGACCCAGAGGCAAGACTTGGGGGCTGGATGTTGGGGCTCCATGAGCTGAATCTGGTCCATGGGCTAGATCTCAACACTGCTGATTTAGGTCATTATTTAACACTAAATGATTGAAGTAAAAATTGTGCCACTGAACATTCAAAAGTAGCAAGAAATCCCCCGCAACATTGTTAAATTAATATGCCAAAACACAGCTACATCTGTGTTTGAGCTCCATGTCTGAGATTAATGGCAGACTTGTCTGTAATTAGCAACTCTCTACATTGATTTGCTTACTTGATCTAACCATAAATAGCCTTTGGGTTCTGAAAGCCTGATCCAAAGTCCACTGATAACAATCAGAATCATGTTACTATCTTTAATGGTCTTTGTATTAGGCTGTAAGTGCACTGGCATCATAGACTCATAGAAAAGTAAAGCAGGAAAAGATCTGAGGAAGTCATCTCGTCTAACCCCTGATTCAAGGCAAAGTCATTGCTATCAAAACCATCCTAGACATATGAGCAACTGAGATCATATGAAAACACTTTTCCTGAATTTTCAACATTTCTGAGTTTATGCATCAGGCAAGCAAGCGTTCTTTGGATAAATCTGTAATTTTTGCTCCTGGATTGTTTGAAAACCCCAAACGATGCAAGCTTCGCCTGTATGTAATTATTTACCAAAAAAAAATTAAATTCCAACCAAATTACATTATCAAAGGGACTACTCGTTGATAATAGTAATTTCTTCCCTAAGAATTTCCCATATTTCTCAGCAGAAGCTCAACTTTGTACATAAGTGAACTCTTTCGTGTCTAATTATGGTTGTGGTGAATCGTATTTTGGTTCTGAAAGCTCTTCTATCCATTTAAAAATATTTCAGTATTATCTTTTGCTCAGTTCTTTCCGAAGTGTTAATAAACATTTTACTTACAAGTCAAAAACCATGCAGTGTATCTGCTCTATGCTGGTCTGAGCTATGACTGAAGGCCCTTAGATTTTCCAAATTAAGTTTATGCACCTCACTAAGTGCCATCACTTCCACTGATTTTGATGTGAGCTGCATACATATGGGGGGTGGGGAAATCTGACACTTAGAAAGCCTGTCCTCACCCTTACTTGACAGATTGGCACTAGCTTCCATTGCCTGTTAGCATTTATTTTTTAACTTTCAGGTGTGTTCATCCTGTTTTAAGGACAAAATATTGTTCTGGTAAGTTCATGAAAAGTGCAGTCATCCTATAGTTAATTTACCATGTAATTCTTTCAGTGTCTTATGTTATATATACAAAATAAACTTACTTGTGGAAGACTATACTGTTAGATTGTACATGTGTAATAGAAGCTCTCTCAAAAGCTGATTTCTTAGGGCTTCCAGTAGACAATATCAAACCAATAACATATTGGCTCCTGCTTCTCTTTTTACATTAGACTAATTGGGAAAAACTCAGATCTTACAGTGGTGCAAATTCCCAAATATGGTCACACCTGAAGTGTAGTTAAAAATGTGGAGACTTTCTGAAGCTCCATTGATCTTTTCTGAGATTTTCCTAAACCTGTTTGTAACTACCCCAGTTCTTGCAGACAATGGTCTTTCAGCTTCTCTTACTCCCTTTGACCCTTCAGTTCCTTCCCTCCAGGGATCAGACTCCTCAATATTGCCTAACTTTCTCTGACTCTGCCTTGGTCTACCAGTCTTAGTTCTCCACTATCCACCCTTATTATTCCTCTCTTTGGCTAAGTACAGACAGTCAAAAAGCTTGAGGCTGAACCAATTCAATCCTTACAGGTTAGTCTAACCTGTGTATATTGAACCGATAAACGAACGAACAGACATTCATTTCTGATTCTGGAAGTGCAACCACATGCCTGCTGTGGCACAGGCCAGAAGCCAGGGGTGTGCTAAAGCATGCTTCTTTGCTCTGCTAGAGTAGACAGCTTCAGGCAAGGCTAGCCTGCCCACTTTGCGGGAGTGGGAAGAGAGGTTGTAGGGGAAGTGTAAAACATCCTGGGATGCTGGGGGACTGTGAGTTAACTTGAATCTGGAGGAGATCTGGGACAGAAGTTCAATAAACTGATTTAACCTAAATCAGTTAAGTCTGAGCTACATCCACCCAGATTTATCTTAAACTAGTTTTGGCCATTTTTAAGCAGTGTTTGTGCCCTGAACTTCTGTTGCATTACAGATTTGGACCAGTTTCCAATCACTTTATACTGGTTTATGTGTAATTTCTGTCTCTAGTCTTCATGTTCAGTTTTCTCTACTGTTCTCCTGGCCTTCTGTACACATCATCATTTCACACAGCTTTTCCTCCCCAAGTATTCCATTGCCCAAAGACCTCCAAGAAAGTCTCAGGCATAAGGATAATTTAGAAAGAAACAGAAATATCCCTTAGCTTCTAGCCTTTTCCTCCCAAAGGTTTTATTAATGTTGGTATTTATTATTATTACCACATAGTAAGGAACATTAAATTATATAATCTGCCAATCAATATGCAATCAACACAAATCAGATTTGTAATATTAAAAATTTTGTAAATGAAACATTAGAAAATATTTGTAAAAGTAATTTCCATTCCTTTTGGGCACTTAATATCTCTTACCATAAGACAGCAGATTACAATAGGACTCTCTCTTTTGCTGTCTCAGCCTCTCTTTGTTAAATATTATAGACCTTTTGTATCTTTCAAAGGTCTTACAGACCTATAAATACAGACCTTTTGTATCTTTCAAAAGGCGATCTCAAAGCACTTTATAAATATCATCTCGTTAATCTCAAAACAAGCCTTTCTATGTAACAGAATCAGCCTTTTGCATATTGGATGAATGAATCACAGCTCAAGGCTCAAGGTTATCCAGTGAATCATTGATGAAGGCAGGCACTCAGCTGAGATCTCCAGAATCATGACTCCATGCAGAAAGCCCAAAGACTGGAAATTATCTGTCAAAACAATATGGTGAACGTTTACCAAGAAAATCAACATCAGTTCTCAGACAATTTACTAACCACACACTGGGACTAGATTTATAACAAAAATACCCTCAGCAAATAATTCAGTTGGCTCTACTTCAATATTAAATAGATTGTTTCAGATAGGCCTCCAAAACTTTAGATAATTAAATAATAGGACTAGAAGGGACCTCAAGAAATCATCTACTCCAACTCTCTGCGTACAGCTAGATCATCCCTGTCTAAACCACCCCAGATGCATGTTTATCTAACCTGAACCAGAAAACTTTCAGTGAAAGAGATTCTACAACCTCTTTAGATAATCTGTACTTATGCTTAACCACCCCATAGTTACAAATTACTTCCCAGTATCTAACCTAACTCTCCTGTTTTGCAATATAAGCATATTTCTTGTTCTGCCCCCCAGGACACAGAGAAATATTGAATTGTATTTGAAATCTTCTACTCTGACATCTTCCACAAAACACTTTCATCATTAGACTTCCACAGCCATGTTTTTTCAATGTAAACTAAAGTTAATGGAGCCACCCCCATTTACAACAGTTGAAAATCTGGTTCCCAGTTCTTACTGGTTTTGGTAAATCTAAGCCACACCCTTTGCTTCAGAATCTCAGAACTGAAATTTTTGTCATAAGTGAAGAATGTGGAGCCGTAACCCAATGGTTATTGGGTATTAAGTGCCCCACTCTGTGCCCAAAGTAGACAGGAGGTGAATCAGAGCGCCAAGTCTTCTTAGCTTGAGAACCTGGCACATTAGCTCTGCTTCAGAGACTTTGGGAATCCCTAACTAAATTACTGTGATAGGTGGCATCTATCACAGAAGCACCTGGAAGCACAGCACAAGGAAACAAGGAAACCACACCTTTTCAAACAACAAAACAGACCCCAGTCCTGTCAATTTGTCCTTTTTTTCTTCAAGTGTGTTTAACTGATAGAGAGAGGTGCCGTCTTGTATTAAAGATCCTGAGGAACAAAAATGTGCTATAGTCCATTTGTAAATTAAATCTGATACAAAGAGAGTGATTTTATTATAACATGGACCACTGTGCTTGTTCTTGTTTACTTTTCAGATGCATTTCAAGCAAAACCATGGATGGCATCGTCCTGTTTTACTCGGCCCTAGTGAGGTCACAGCTAGAGTACTGTGTCTAGTTCTGGCCCCCCACTTCAGGAGGGACATGGATAAGCTTAAGAGAGTCCAGAGGAGAGCCACCCATATGATCAAAGGCCAAGAGAGCAAGCCTTACGAGGAGAAGCTGAGGGTCATGGGACTCTTCAGCCTAGAGAAGAGAAAGCTCAGGGGGGACTTGCTGGCTGCCTGTAAGTTTATAAGGGGGTGTATTAGGATCTGGGAGAACAGTTGTTTACTAGGGCTCCCCAAGGGATAACTACGTGTAACAGCCACAAACTTCTGGAAGGCTGATTTAGACTGGACATAAGGAAAAACTTCTTTATAGTCCAAGTGTCCAGGGTCTGGAACAGACTCCCCTCAGAGGTGGTGCAAGCACCTACTTTGGACTCTTTCAAAAAGTGTTTGGATGGTTATCTTGCTGAGATCATTTGACCCCCTGCCACAGGATGTTTTATCTAAGCCTCATTCAACAAGGTTTAGTTCAAGCTCCCCATGACCATTTTTAAACATGTGGGGGCTTAATACACATGACGCCACGGTGATGCTTCTGCGATCTAATTAGAAGTGGAGCAGACTCGATTAATCAAATCTTCTCTGATGTGTTCTAATTAGAACACCAATGAGCATGCGTATAGCAGTCATGGAGTTTAGCTCCATATTGTTGCAGGGGCTGAAGTGCCCTGGACCTTGTCGCCTGTGCATGTGGCAGTATTTCTGCTGTATTATAAAGTTTCCAAAGTTGGCCCCAAATGGTTTGTCTCTGCTTGTTAATATGGGCAGCAGCATGAGTACATTTGCATCACAAACCCTGTAGTCCAGCACAATCAACAGCTTCCATTTAGCAAAGGAATAGGGTTGAGATAACCAGGGAGATAGAGGTCAGCAGTGAAGTATGCAGCCAGAGCCTGGCAGAGGAATTAAGCTTTGATTCTGCTCCCACTAAACTCGGAGCAAAGCTCCTCCTGATTTCAGTGGAGCATTTAGGGCCTGCTTGCACTCTTACTCTCCCACTTTCACAACCAAAAGGTACTACTGTATCTAAAAACTAGCTGGAGGTCTTCAATTCACCTATAAAATAAGCTCTATAGCTGCTTTGAAAAAGATCTCAGTGGGAACCTGTCTTTTCCTCAAGCCCACAGATACTGCTAGGTGAGCATTTCTATCTGAAACAAAAATGGATGTATATTTATACAAAAGTTGGTCATGTCATTTTTCTCAACTCCTGTGGTTTGTAAGTTCCTATTCTAGGTATATATCTACAGTGGTTGTATGATACAGACCAGTGGGGGCCAACTTGCAGCACAGGTGCCATGCGCAGTCTCCTGGTGTAGCACATGGCAGATAGGTCAGGATGCAGACAGCAGAGTAGCAGATTGGGCAGGGAAAAGGCACTGGAGTGGCACCTAAGAAATATAATTTGTGGTATGCTTGCCAAAATGTTGGCCCGCAATAATTCAGACCATTCAGATCACATCGCTGTGGGAATTCTTAAACCTACTTGTCACCTCACAACCAAGATCCCTTCTTTAAAATTTTATGCTCCATTACTCTTTTATGAACCATATGTCCCTGGTTGCTTGGCTTGCTTGGAGTTTGCATTCCCAAACCCTGGGAAGACACAGTAACTATTTTTATATCAACCGGGTATCTCACAGACAGTCTTCAGGAACTCATGCTCACTCTCTTGTTTTCAAAATCTGTAAATCACTGCTTTCTCAGATAAAACATATACTGATGCTTTCTACAAACAACAACTGTCACTTTTCCAAAATCAGATTAAATACCATGTCGGAATTTCAATTATATCTTTTGTAAAAAAGCAAACAACCCAACCCACTCAAAACAACAACAAATCTTCATTTTCGATGCTTTAATATAGAGTTTTCTTTTTTAGGCTAGATTGTGATTTAGACTGGATGCCTAGGCAAGACACAGTAAGGAACATTGCCCCAGTCCATCTCTACAGGGTTTATTCATACTTCTGAACCCAGTGCATATGAGTAAGAAGAGATCCAGAAATGATTGGGGAGCAAGTAGAGCTTTTTCCCACTGCTTAGAAGTTGCTTAAGAAGTTACCTAATTGAGGCCTCAGTTATAGTAAAAAACCCAGACCATGCAAAAGGATCTGTTCAGCTGCAGTAGGGGTGCTCAGCCCCTGGGTCACAGATTAGATCCATCCTTCAGTGCCCTGTCATCTGGGTTTCACAGGGTTTCTGAAGGGTCTGGAAATTTGGTAGCGAAGGAGCAGTGGCACTGCTTCCCTGCTGCTAAACCTCTGGACTTATTGGGAGCCCTGGGAGTGGCTACAGGGGGCCAAAGGCAAATTTTGGGGAAGCTATAGCCCCCCCCAAGCCCCAGCCTGGCTCAACCCAGGCTAGCCCCCACACTGGGAAGAGGCTGGCACCCCCCCTGCCCATGGGGGAGGCTGGGTGAACCCAGCGGGGCTGGGAGTGGGGTGGCGCAAGCTTATCTCTCCTTCCTGCTTCCCGCCCCAGCCTCCCTCCCGCCGCGGCTGAAGTGGAGCAGAGCCAGACAAGACAAGGGCAGATGTGGGCTGCTCACTGCAGGCTTGGGGCTCTCCACTCTGCTGCCTTTGCCCTGGGGGCCCTGTGCTGACTGCACACCCCCTGCCTTCTTGGCATTTGGGAGACACAGATTGCTGCCTTCGCAGCTGCCAGATGGGCAAGGGATGGGCAGCTAGCACATCGCCCCTGGGGTGAAGGCAGCAGAGCAGAGAGCCCTGAAGCCCACAGCAAGCAACTGGCATCTGCCCAGTACACAAATATGGAGGGGGGCACATGCCTTCCATGCCTTCCCTCCGGGGTGCATGCAGAGATGGGGTGTTGCCCCCTCCCTGCCTGGATGGGGGTGCTGTGAGGCTCCAGGGTCTGATCTTGCCTGCAGATGGGACTCATACCACTTATGTGGCTCATGAGGCCAAAAGACTGAGCACCACTGAACTAGAGATTTGTGCTCACCTGTGTACAATTGCAGGACAGGGTCCTAAAACTGATATTATTTAAGACATGAGGATAAGTGGTTCATCAAGACACAGTTAAGCCTGGAAGTGCCGCTAAGAGTATTTACCATACTCCTTGCAGCTTCTTCTGCTGCTGCTGCCCCTCCCCCCCACTTTCCACAAGCAAGATGTCAAAATGGTCACTAGCAGTTGTGAATCCTGCTACAGATGGAAAGTTTCCAGTTTGTAAAGAGGCTCATGAGAAAAAAAAATACTACTAAAAGCTCAGTGGAATAAGCTCTCATTTAAAAGCACTTATGCTTAAGATTCCTAGAGGACTCGACCCTGTTATCTTATATTCAGATAAAATTCCTACTGAAGTCAACAGAAGTTTTGCCTGAGGATCATGAGGCTGCAGGATCCCTTCTCAGTAAACTATAGATCTAAGGTTAAAATGATTGTGGAAGGCAACAGAACTACTTTGTTGCACTTAATCAAAGCCTTAAAGGTAACAGCAATAGAAACCTATTCTGTTTGCACAGGGATTCACCAGGAATGACCTAGGCTGGACCACACAGAAGCTAAACTTCAGATCATTAGGCATTCATCAATAAAATGATATGGACTTGTGCATCCTTGTTGCTTTTCATTTGAAAATTACAAGTATGCGCTAAAACACTGATTGGCCAAGTCCTGAATTTGAGGTCCTCTGTTTCCCATGTGTTTATGAAGATACCACAAGCACCGAAATCAACAATGCATCTGTGATGGAGCGGCAGGAACCAAACAAAGTCTATCATATTTGGTTTCAAATACGTCAGCAGCATGTGCCCAAGCATGTAGCAATCCATTAACATGCTATGGTAACAAGACAGTAAATTATGTCCTCTGGCTTTTAAACAGTAAGTAAATAAATCAATTAAAATATTGAGGACCTTTTATTAAAGAAGCAGCCTAGCCAGCTAGAGTTTAATTTTCCAGGAATCATGACAAATCTGATAAGTAAATTCCTAAAAGAATTTTTGGAGCATTTGTATAACAGATGGCCCATCTTGTTTTATGCTGAACAAAGGATACCCAGGCTCCAGAAGATTCATCTTACTACGCATGGTCTTTGGATAAAAAAAATAATTTAACTCACTTTGGTATCCAGCTTCAACAAAGTGCATTGTATACTAAATAACAGAGGCCAGATATATAGAGAGACATGGCAAAGGACAATAAAACTATCTGTAGTTCTTCAGCTTGCCAGTGGACACTGAACAATTCTGATGTCATCCAGTAATCACCCAGAGCATTACAAGAAAATATATCTCTTAGTAAATGCCATAGGCATGGGAATGTAGCCTGGATAATCTCCAGCATCCAGAAATAGCCTGGCAAGGAGCTCTGGAGAAACAATAAGAAGCAGGATGTGGAGAATAAGAAATTGGCTGGGTTTTGAGAAGGGGTAAAAAGAAAGGTGGTTCAGCAAGAGACAGGGCTACATAAAAAGACTTAGAGAAGAAGTCTGTGGCCTTCTGTGGCAGAACAAGCATTCAAATTACCCATCTCAAGTTTGAGCCACCTAAACCTGAATCAGGTCCTGCTGCATGCAGATATTCATGCAGGGAGCCAGAGGTAAGTTGTGTGCGGATGGGCAGATGGGATTAAAGAGGTTTGCTGGGTCTGTAGGAGGTCTGCCAGAAGGGTTAAAACAGCACAGCTCTGGGGCTGCAGCAAGTGGCTGGGCCTAACCTCATACTACCCTGAAAATCAATTATGTACCAACTTCCTAAAAACACAAATATGTGCCTTCCATCTGAAAAACCATGAGGCCAACCACCAGTTCAACATTACATGGTCTGGAACCCCACTATCAGCTTACATTGGAGTCACCTTCAATCAAACCCTCTCAAACAAAGAACACATCATGAAGACAAAAGCAAAGGTGAGCACTTGGCAAAACATTTTATATAAACTCACCAACTCGAAATAGGGAGTTAGCCCCTCACCCATTCAAACCACTGCTCTGGCTCTCAGCTTCTCCTCTGCCAAGTTTGCATGCCCTACATGGGAGAGATCTGTACGTGCTAATTACCTTGACCCCATGCCAAATGATAGATGTCAATGCATCACAGGATGTCTGAAGCCTAACAGCCTAAAGAGTCTGTACCTGCTGGCCGGCGGTGCTCTGAAGAGTAGTGGCCAGCAGGATAGAATGATCAGGACAAAGTGAAGATGGGAGACACCCTCTGTACAATCATCCCACAACACCCAACCTCTCAATGCCACACCCAGGGAGACACAACTACAGATGTGGAACTAGAGGCTAAAGAAAATACCTGGTAGTGAAAAAATGGACACTGAGAGGTTGGGTCTTTACCACCGAGGGCTGTGAACCATGGCAAAGGTGGTAATGTCTCAACTGCTGATGCACCAGAGTAGGACGCTCCAAGGAACTAATGAAAAAGTGGGGCTATGCCATTGGTTCAATCACCTGTGACTGCGGCACAGAGCCTCAGACTATGCAACACCTGCTGCAGTGCCCACTGACTGAAGACATTTATACAGTGAAAGATCTCGCAAAGTACAAAAAAATTAGCACAAGCATGTGTAACAAAATGGTCAAATGTGGTGTAGAGACACAAGGAGAAGAGGAAGATCAGTTAAGATACAACTTTATTTTAGAAGATGCCAAAAAAAGATCTCTTCAATTGTGATTCTTACACAGTTTAATATAAACTACATTCCATAGATTTTTTTTTCTGTTGCTTACCTCCATCCACCTCCCTCCCACATATAGGCAACTCAGGATAATTCTGCTGATGTCCCATTAACCTAGGCTCAAGTTTTTAGACCTATTTAAGGTGCCCTGCCCCTACTGAAATAACAATAGCTATTATTTGTATCTGTTTTTCAGCTTAGTGTAAAATAAACAAGTAAACCATTTACATTTACTTATCTCCAGGCTTTCCTGCTTCCGGTAATAAATGTGAACACCCCTTCTACCACAGAATATTTTCGTTGCTGGAAATTGTGTAGAACTGCATTGTGCTTCTCATTGTCCTGCAGTTTCCAATGTCTTCATTTGTTACTACTGACATTAAGTTTTTCTCTCTACAACTATGAACCAGGAATGCAGAGAGTAACAGAGATATTTGTCATAGAGATCTAATGGTCTGAATGTAAATCTGCCTCTTACTGGGCATGTCTACACAAGACATTTACAGCCCAGTTGACTAATTAGTTTTGCAGTAAAAGTTTTGCATCTATACATGTGCAGCTATTAGGCTGCAGTAAACTAATTTACTACACGTACAATCCTGTTGTGATTAAAAAAACTCCACGGCAGTGCATGTTTAGATGCTGCCTGGACTAGCTGGGGCATGAGGGTGCTTCAGTGTGGAGAACTACCTGCTGGCTAGCCCTCTACTGAAGCTCCCTTTTGCCCTAGCCAGCCTCTCCATGTGGAGCTGGGAGAGCAGCTCCAGGCTGGCAAGCTGGTTCCTGGAGCCCCCTGCTATTCGAGGCTGCTCTGACTGAGCTCTATGTGCTGCTCATGAATAAACACCGGAGCTGATTGTTCCAGAGTTAATTGCTTCCAGGTGCACAATCAAATGGTGTACCCAGGAGTAAAAAAATCCAGAGCAATAAGCTCCAGAGTTTATTCATATACACTAATTGCATATGCAGATGTGTCTACTTGATATGTAAATCTGGAAACAAGGGCAGCCAATATACTTTTAGTCATTTAAAATCAGCTGTTAATCTTTTTATTTCTTTGCTTTCTGGACTATCAGTATCAGACCTGGGCTGGAAAGCATAGCTGGGATGCTGGTGGACTCTGATTTAACTTGAACTAGGAAGGGGCCTGGGACAGAAGTTTCATAAACCAGTTTGACCCAAATCAGTTAAGTCTGATACTACATTCAACTAGGTTTATCCTAAACCAGTTTCAGCCAGTTTGAAACTGGTTTAAGTACACGGAAATTCTGATCTGTTACAGCTTTAAACCAGTTTCTGATTGCTTAAACCAGTTTCTGTGTAACTTCTATCCCTAGCCCAAGAAAAGTTGTTTAGCATGGGGTATTAAGACAGGATGGATGTGGAAAGATGTGGACAAGCAGGAAAGTGCAAAGGAAGGCAACAAGGATAAGAGAAAACATGATGTATGATGAAAGACCAAAGGGGTTCAGATCACTTAGTCTAAACAAGAGAAACTGACGTGAAATATGGAAATCTTCCAGAAAAATGTTATACAAATAAGATGATCAAACATTCTCCGTTTAGGAGAAACTGACCAACTTGCCAGCAAAGGCGATTAAGACTGGTTATTTAAAAAAAACCCACCACCCCTGAGAGTTGTGAAACACTATTAGAAAGCTGGTCATGGTCTTTTTTGTGGAGCTGTTTAGACAGAAATCTATTAAGGAAAGTCCAGGCAAGCTTGGTCCTGCCTCAGGGCAGCATTATTTGACCTTTTGAGTTTCTTTCCCATTCCGCAGTCTTGTGACTTTACAATTACTAGGAAAAAAGACATAAAAAGAAAGGAGAGTATTAGGTTGATACATTAAGAAATACTTGTTAATAGTAAGGTCTATTAGATCACAGTGGAAATTAATCTCAAGGAAAAGGGCAGGATTATCATAATTTGCGTCATTTAAATGTAGGTTGGAAATGGGTTGGAGAACAGATTTCTGATGCGGCCTTTGGGTGGGATGAACCAGAAACAACCTAACAGGCTTTTCTGAACATTAATATCCATGGGCACTGACAGATTGGGCGGGGGGGAGCACTTTACCAGAAGAGGCATTGCAACAGTTTGACCTGACTCCCCAGCATCTGTATAGCTCACATGCTTCAGAGGGGCTTCTTGGTGCTTTTATCTAACAGCTGGTTGAATCAGCTATTAGATAAAAGTGCCAAAAATCCCTACTGAAGCATGCAAGCTAAACTGATGCTAGTCAAGCTGGGTCGAATTGATGGGCTGCTTCTTCTGGGTATGTGCTGCACTCGGTGCAGGGGTGTACCAAACTGAAAGTAAAGTACTGTTTTGTTTTGATGTCTATAAGCAGCCTCTGAGTCTATGTCAGGGGTAGGCAAAATATGGCCCTGTAGGCTGCATCCAGCCTGCCAGGCACTTTCATCCGGCCCACAGCACCCCCAAAAAATTGTGCCCCACAGGCTGGGAGCAAGGTACCCATGTTTACAACCCCCAACGTACCTTATTGTGCCTTGCTCCCACCCACTTGGGCAGAAGAGCCCTGCCCAGCCAGCAGCAACTTCCAGGTGGGGTTCCTGCTGCAGGAGGGAACCTGCTTGGCTTCCTGGAAGTCAACTCGTTCAGCATGTTAGGTAGGGAAGCAGTGGAGATGGTGGGGTAGGGAGGGTAGAGCTGCAGCAGGGCAGAAGCACAGACAGCAGTATGGATCCTGCGCCCAAGGGGGCACTGGGAGTGAGGAGCTCAGCTGGGCAGGGTGTGGGTGTAAGGGTGGGGGTGTAGGGATTCCCCACACACTCCCCCCATGGTGTGGAGCCCCTGCCACTGGCAGCAGCAGCAGTTGAGGAAGCATTCATACCCAGTACAGATGCCCAGTGGGCTGTGGCTCCCACTGGCATTGCACATGGAGGTAGGGAATGCAGCCTGCCTGACTGCCTCTAGCACCAGAGCTCTGTGCCCCACACTTGAAGCTATAGCACGTGCAGTGGTGGAAGCCCTGTGCTGGCGCCTGTTGCCTTCCCCACCACCAGCTGTGCAGGTTCCTGCACTCCACTGGGAGTGGAGGGAGCCCTGAGCCTAGCTTCCCCATGTGGTCCAGTGCAGGGCTTCCCTGCTGCAAGTGTGGGAGCTGCAGAAGAGCAGCGCACAGCCCTGGGGATAAAGGATATATGGGGATCAACATATACATACATCGCAACATACCCTATGCCCCACTACACACCCTCTCACAGCCTTCGCACACACCCTTGTGCCCCATGATACACACACACGCATACCTCCCTCCCAGCCACCCCCACCATACACACACAATATAAAAGTGACACTTTATTTTTTAGTTATTATATAATCCCTTCTATATACAGTACACAAATATAAGCCATGACAAATATTTTTGTAATAAAATTAAAATATAGTAGGTGTTTATGATTTGTTTTTGTTTTTCTGTTTCTAAGAGGGCATCCCCCTCTCTAAAAGGAGTATTGGGGAGAGATCTCAAGAGGAGAGACTTCTTATGGCAAAGGTTATGGGGCAGGACTTCTGGTCCCAATGGGCAACTGTCAAGGAGTGGGTCTACCTGTGATGAGGCCCCTGACAGCTCACCAAAACTTGTTAAGCAGCCCTCCACCCAAAATAATTGCCCACCCCTGGTTTTTTACCACACTGCCACAGATTTTTCTTTCCTCTGAGGAGAAAGAAAACTTTAAAAAGATAAACCTAGTCAAGTCAGTAAGTTGGGATACAGTTCTCAAATGGGCAGAGGGGCCTGTATAATAGTTTGACACACTCTTCAAATGCCAATGTGTTTGCAGACATCTTCATTAAAATAACCCTTGATTTTCTGTATCACAACCTATTCTCTATATCAAAAAGGAAAGTAGAAAAATAGATTGAATCTATTTTTCTCTGCTCCAGGCATCTCTAGCCATTTAGTGAGTCAACGAACCTTCAGAACAGGAGATTCTATGCAAAATAAAATGCTAATTATCAACATGTGGGACACAAAATATGCCATATAGCTGAGGTTTGGATAATCAAGAAAATAGCTAAATTACAGGACATTTGAAAATGTAATGTTTTAATTACAGGAAGCTATTTCAGATGGTTGAAGTAAGGATAATCAAGGATACATGTAACAGGATTGGGCCTGAAGGGTGGCTGTGACACCCCCTGATGGCCTCCCAACTCCTGCCCAGCTCTGGCTGCTAGTTTTTCTCTCACCCTTTCTTCGTCACCTACCACACCTTTGTTGGAACTATTTGGTTGTGAAAAATGAAGCTGCCCTGTGGTCCCAGAGTGAGCCTTTGTCTGTTATCAGTCAGTGGGTCCCTTCTAGACCCAGCTTTACCCCAGCTTCTGCCCCTCATGCGCTAAGTAGGGCCCTTCCAGTCTGTCCATACTCTAGCCCACTAATTGCCTTAAGGGCTGATGCTGTGGATTCCTTCAGACTCTACAGCCATGCCTCTGGCTTGCAGATGTTACTAGTTAATCACTCCAATGTCAGGCCACTTTAGGTCTCCAAGCCCTTGCTGGGACCTCAGCCTTCCCAGCTTCTGCCCCTTTTTTCTACCTGGGTCCATAGCTCAAGGTCCACTGTTCTGGACCTCAGCTCCTGGGACCCAGCCCATGTCTTGTCCCTCTTAGTCTCTGGGCTCCTGGCTCTAATTTTCATCCTTTTCAGTGTATGGTCTCCCTGATCACTGGTTTTTGCCCCTCTTGGGCTCTGGTCCTAACCTTCCTTGCGCCAGGCTGCCTCTAGTGCCTTTCTGGCCACAGGCTTTCACCCTGCTGGCTTTAAACCTCAGCTCAAAACTGCAGGGCTCAAAAATGTACATGCTCCTTAGGCACCCCTGTGACTTAAACCCCTCAGGTGCCCTGCTGTGGCCTTCTCATTTTCCCTCTTGGTCCACGAGTCTAACACTTAAACAAAAATACAAGCTCATTGGCTACAACTAAAACTATCCTCATACTGGATCATACTTTCCTGAAAGCCATAAATCTTTACTTGACCAGGAAAGCTCAGATGCCAGCCATTGCCTCTCCTGCTGATATCTTGCTCCAGAGCTCTTCTTCCTGCTGTCTGCAAGGCCAGACTGATTGCCTGGTCCCAGGCACTGATTTTATGCATCTCCAAAGCCCTGCCCCTTCCTGTCAGGTGACTCTCCAGCCACAAATTGGGGTTTCATCAGGTGATCATAGATGTAGGGTTATAAGGGACCTGAGCAGATCATCAAGTCCAACCCCCTGCCCTGGGAAGGAATGAATACTGGGTTCATATGACGCCTGGTAAGATTAGGCTCACATGAACCCAGCTAGGTAGTAATCAAGCCTCCTTTTAAAGACCCCTAAGGTAGAAGCCAGCACCACTTCCCTTGCAAGCTGGTTCCAGATCCTGGCTGTCCTGACTGTGAAGTTGTGCCTCCTGATGTGTAGCCCAAACCTCCTCTCAGTCAACTTGTGACCATTATTCTTTGTTACAGGGAACACGGTCTCACTCATTCCCCTCTGGTCCCCCCTAGTAAGTTTATAGATGGCCACTAGATTCCCTCTCATCCTTCTCTTGTGAAGGCTGAACAGGTTCAGATCCCATAGCCTCTCCTCATAGGGCCTGCCCTGCTGCCCCCTGATCGTGCAAGTGGCCTCCTCTGGACCTTCTCGATGCTGGCTACATCCCTCCTGAAGTGTGGTCCCCAGAACTGGATGCTGTACTCCAACTGTGGCCTGACCAATGTCACATAGAGGGAGAAGATCACCTCCTTGGACCTACTTATGATGCATCTGTGGCTACATGACAAGGTGCAGTTAGCCTTACTGACCACATCCTCACATTGTCGGCCCATGTTCATTTTAGAATCAATAATGACTCCAAGATCTCTTTCTGCCTCTGTGCTTTCAAGAAGGGAGTTCCCCAGCCTATAGGTGTGTGACTGGTTCTTTCTGCCCAAGTGTACTTCTCTGTATTAAATCCCATCCTATTCACATTCGCCAACCCCTGTAACCTGTCCAGGTCCATTTGTATCCTGCCCCCCCATTCTAGCATGCCCACCTTGCCCCAAATCTTGGTGGTGTTAGTAAATTTAAACAAGGTGCTTTTCACCCCCTCATCCAAGTCTGAGCTACCTAGATGTCTGCCTTGGCACAGCTTACTGCTCTGCAACTCTTTTCTGGGAGAGCTACTCCCCCAGGGTTAGCCTCTATCTGGGTGGTTACAAGTCTGCCTGTTTGCCAGCAGCTACCTCACTAGCAGTTAGCCTGCTCCCAGCTGTTATTCCTCCCAGAGCCAGTTTAGCCTGCTGCAACTTCCTTTTAAAGTAAAAGGAGTCCTCTGTCTCCCTGTTACACAGTGCAACAGAAGATGATATTAATTAAGAGTAATCATTCAAAGACGAATAGTAGTCTATTTACTTTTAACAACTTAGGCTATACAACTCACTTATTGTTCTTTCTAAGTAATGATAATAATAACAATAATAATAAATTCCATGAATTTGATATATTAGCCTATATAAAGACTATCCTGATATATTACCAGTGAGTACTATCTGCACTCCTAACAGTTTGTAGTTTAAGATGGTTTCTCTTATGTGGTGCCTCTATCCTATTGTAAAATTCTATGCAATTTACTAGGCATCCTGTGAATAAACCAGAAAGTGGATAGCTCTGACCTACAGTGAGAAGCTTTTCAAGAAATGTACAACAGATGAATAACTACAGCACTGATTAATGGAAAACAAGTCACTGAGCACATAAACATACTGAATATGCAGAAAATATTGGACTCTGATGGAATTTGGAAAGTATTTCTGATTGTAAATACATTTCCCTTCTTCCCACAAAGTACTTGCTATATACCTACAAAATGTCTGATGCTACACTGATTCCTTAAAATTCAGGCAAAACTGCCAACACTAACAGTGGGAGTTTTACGTAAGCAAGAATTTCAGGATGAGACCCTAAGGTTGTGCTCTTTGCTGGTGTGGCCTTTTCTTAGACATGGGATAAGATACAGCTGGCCTGCTGAATGATGATCTGGCTTTTTGGAACCCATGCATTTGCTCTGGGAGGAGGAAGTGTTACTAACCACATTCACTGATGCCAACACATTTTATGCAGCAGTGGCCATTTACTACATCATTTGTACCTCTCCCATTTATGGTCTGATTGTTAGACAAGCTGACCGGCTCTTGAGAAATACTGATCTGACAGCCCTAAATTCCTGCTTACTTCAGTTGATGTTGAGGTACCCAACATCCAGCAGAACTGACATGTTAATGTAATAGAATTAAATATTCCTGCAAAGGAAGTGCTTGAGAAATGTTCTGGATGGATGGTTTAGATAGGGACACCTTGTATTTATTCACAGACTACTACTTAAATTAGAGATATGTTCAAGTGCCTTTCTAGATTAAAACCCAGTTGTTCAATAAGTGTGGGATGGTGAACAAGTTAATGAACTAATGAACAAAGCCAGCTAAAAGGTGCATTGGAGATGAGGATAAAAAGTACATACGCCATTTATAATACTTTTGGCATAAGCATTTCCCTTTTTAGAAACATTGTTAAGAGTACAGCATAATTTCTCAAGAGCAAATGTGTTCAAGTTTTAATCACCTCAAAAGGACCCTTCAGTGGAAACCGTCATTGGATAAAGTACTATTCAGTGTGAATGAAGGCCACTGAATTTGGAATTATGTTATCACCAAGGAGGAGTTGTTGAAGTAGAGAATGTGAAGGTAGAAAGCAACGTGGGTGACAGTGAAAACAAACTGATAGAGTTCAAGGGGGAAACAGATGTCACCTTTCAGCACCTTTGTGCCACCATAATTTTTTTTTTCATGGCAGCACAAATTAAAAGCAAATAGATGTCCATACCATTTGCCATATCACAATGTAGTCAGGACAAAAGGTGGTAATATTTTGTGCTGCTTTATTGTGGCAGATATCTATTGTCTTTATAGCAGAAGGTGGACAGGCACTCTGGGGGCCAATGATCCAAGGACTTGAGGACCCCAATCCTGTGCACCTTGGGAATTCCAGAGCAGGATCTGGCACCTCAAACCCTGTGAGCATCCATCCAGCTTTCTCCACTTCCTGAGACATCCCTGGGATGTCCAGGGTACCCTCAGTAAGTGGGGAAAGTCAGGGTTTTCCTGCTTGCTAAGACATTTTCCCAGGATCTCCAGGGTGCACCTTGGTAAGCAGAGAAAGTCAGGGCTTCTCTGCTTACTGAGATGCATGCCTGATATCTCTGGGACATGCCTTATTAAGTTGGAAAACCCTGATTCTCTATGCTTACCAAGGTGCATCCTACAGGACCTGAAGAGCCATCTTGGAAAGTGAGAAAAGACAGGTAGGTGGTCCCAGGGCTTGAGGGGTCCCATCCTGCATGGGAATTCTCAGGGTGCAGAGGACCGGGCTCCTCAATGTTGGGAGAACATGTCACGCATTGTCTCAAAGCATGAAAGAACATAAGGATGGACAATGTGTTTTTTGCCCAATGAAATGGATCAACTGCACCAGGATACATCTACTCTAAGGGGAGGGAGGAAGGAAAGCAGCAGAATAAAGACACAGGACTTCAGAAAAGCAGACTAACGAACTCAGGGAACTGGTGGGCAAGATCCCTTGAGAGGCAATAGTGAGGAGTAATCAAGTCCAGGAGAGCTGTTGTACTTTAAGAAGGCTCTCTTAAGGGCTCAGGAATCAGCTGTCCTGATGAGACAGCAAAATGGGAACTGCAACAGGAGGCCAGCCGGGTTAGGCAGAAATCACTTCAATGGGTTGAAAGTCTAAAGGAATCCTACAAAAAGTGGAAACTGAGTCATAATATTAAGGAAGAGTTTAAGAGCATCACACAGGTATTCATTAGGAGTGTGCAAAGCTTTGGTCACCAATTTGATTCACAGAAGATTCGGCCTGATTCAGAGGCCAAATCACCGAATCCGAATCGAATCGGGAGACAAAAAACCCCTCTAATTTAGAGCCTCCAAATTGATTTGGAAAAGATTTGAAAAAGATTCAGAGATTCAGTGATTTGGAAGGCAGTCTTGCAGGGAACCAAAAACTAAGAAGGAGGAGAGGGCGCAGGGGGGCAAAGACTGACATCCATAGCTGGCCAGTGACTGTGATCTTTCCCTGAGTCCCCTTCTGATCACAGTGCTCTGGGGGAGGGACATAGAAACAGCACATAAGCCTCTGTCTGAAGCCTTTCTTCCCCTTTTGTGAGCCATTTCTACCTGAGCACTTGGAAGGCTCCCTGTTACAGGCTGCTATCCCTGCTGTTTTCATCCTGCTGTACCTTAACACACACAAAGTTATACATCATGAGTTGTGACTGTCATCACCTTGAGGTGCCGTTTCCCAGAAACCCCTGCACTTATCTCCTTGAAACTTGGAAGGCCTCATGCCCTCAGAAGGGGAATACCATCCCTGCTGTTTTCATCCAAATCTGCCAAAAAATGACAACGTTATAGGTATTTTGGTGATTCCCCATTATAGTCTATGGCTGAATCACTGAATCTCTCTGAGTCAGTGCTGTATCTGATTCAGCCAAATCAATTCAGAACAGTGATCCAAATCTCTGAATCACACTGCTGTTCTCCTACTCAGCCAAATCCAAATCAAATACTTCCCTATTCGCACAGGCCTTGTATTCAGGGAAAAAATTAGTAAGGTCAAAGCTGAACTATATGACTTATGAGGTCCCTTCCAGTCCTACTTTCCTATGATACAAAGAGTTATTAAAGAAAAATGTTGACCCTGCACTTGATCTGACAAAAGTTTTATACTGGTTTGCCAATTACAATGGTTTTACTCTTAGTTTATACAAGCATACATGAGATGAGAACTGAGACTACTATATTTAGAATATAAATACTTTTATAAGTATCTAATACTGTTGTAGTATCATAGAAAATGAGGGTTGGATGGAACCTCAGGAGGTCATCTAGTCCAACACCCTGCTCCAAGCAGAACCAGGGCCAACTATATCATCCCAGCCAAGATTTTGTCCAGCTGAGTTTTAGAAACCACCTGTCATGACAACAGCTAAATGGAAGCTGTAAATGTGGTAGCACTTGGAACAAAGGAAAAAAAATCCCCCTACTCATTATTAAAAATCCTGTGTATACACTTGCATTTGTATTAGTTCTGGCTGAACGGCAGAAAAGTCAGGAGTTATGATGAAGACAACATAAAATAAAATACTGAGGGCTTGAGGAATGTAATGGCTATGTGAAGAGGTGAATATCACCCATGTTACGGGAGGCTCGGAACCTAGAGCCTCACTCTGTGGATCCCCAACCTATAGAAGCCCATGAGACCTTCCAATATTGTCCATGGCAATCTTAAACAGTTTAAGCTGAGGTTGTCAGGGAGAGAAAAGTATGGCTGTATCTGAAGTGAGTTATGTGTTCAGTATTCTTACTTGGATCTAGTAAAAGTTGGGTGGCTGTGTTAAAAAGCACTGTCAAGCAACTTGGTGAAGAATAATGTTGTTAAAACTGTTTGCATGAAAGAATTTTCATAAAATTGGGAAATATCTATCCCTGAGAACATGTTTTATATGACTGACTGAAAGGATTCATGGGAATTTATTTAAACTCATAAGCTCCTCTTAAGATGTAAATACACATATTATTTTTTATTCAAGCTGAGTATAGAAAAATACGGCTCTATAGGGCAGAAGGAGTTAATCAGGATACGGTGCTTTCTATTAACAAAATTAGAAGCAGAAACACAGCAGTGGATACAGTTATTTCCTTTAATTAGTGGTTAATTTACCTGTTAATTTTGTGACGCTAAAGCTAGACAAGTTTCTCAGTTCAAAATAGTCCTTTATGGTACTCCTTCCTTATAGGCACATTTTTGACATACCTTAGGTGACCTAAACTACAAGAGCAAGGGCAAACTCTCCACAGTTGCAGTTCCAGGATGGGGTGTGTTCAACACTGTATGACAGCAGCGGTACTTTATCCCACCCACCTCATATATCACATGGAACTGGAGGAGTTGATGGGTTGGGTGGGTGAACAAGAGGCAGGGAGAGAAAAAGGAAGTAGATCAGTTCCATATAAGGCAGAAATGTTTGGTCTTTTCTATTTCTTACATGAAAGTTAAACCTTTACTTTTTTATGTATTCTTCGTGAAGCACAGCATTAAGAATCTATGGTGGAAACCAGGATCTTGACTCTAAGGAAGTTTGCCCGGAGGCAAAGACCAAGATTTAAACTGCAGCAGTACAGCTGCTTTTGACTTTGTCTTTATTGGCAGCTGCTAGCAGGCTGACTTGTAGGCCTCCTCAGACACAAAAGTCTTCCTTGATGAAGTCATCATCTTCCATGTAAATGGTATATTTAGGATATTCTCTGAGGGATCTAAAGAACAAGATGATCCTCAAAAGACATCCTTCTTGATGTTGACTAGGATTTCCACATGATAACAGTGAACTGGCATCCTTCAGAAATCCACAGGAAAGCACTAGCCCATGTGTTTTGTTATGCCTCTCTGTCAAATATAAGAGGAAGGATTAGACATGAGGAAATAAAGGGAAATACAGATTTTTGTAATAGATTTTCAGAAAAAAAGAATTTTTAGTAGCACTCTTAGCATGGGAGGACTAGTAGAAATCAAAGGCCAACATTCACTACATGAATATTATACAGTCAACTAAGTGGAGACTTATTAAGAAATGAAGGCACCCATCCAAATCCTCCTCCTCTCACAATTCCTTTCTGCCTTCAAGCAACTGAGTGACACTCATGGGAAACATAAATTACCAGAGACTGCAAACAGCTGATGTGCCTGCACACTAAAATGTTAGCTTTTATAGGTTGTAAAAACTGTTATTGCTCTTTTATGGAATGATAGTATTCAAGACCCCCTGAGTCCAAGAATGAATAGCCTCATAAAACTAAACGATGAAAATTTAGCACAGAAGGAACATGTCTAGCCATTAAAACTATGGATCTTTTCTCACGGAAGTGTAAGAAACCAACAAATCTCCAACTACCCTTCAAGACATACTATACGGAGAAGAGATGCCATCCACATCGTGTCCAATACTCCTGACTGGTACATTCAGACAATATATCACCTGATCACCTATACACATAAGCCACATTCATAAATCTTTTCAGTCTAGAGGCCATAAATTGGTGTGTCTTGTTTGGGTCAGAATAACACGGTATGAGTAATTTGCACCTGGATGAGGCAAAAGGTATTAACTTTGCAGGGCACAGTCAATGTTCAAGTACACAGAGAGTTGTCATTTACAGCTAAGAAAAATATATGGCTAGTGCAGGAGGGGGTATCAGACCAAAGAGGTGCAAAGCAATCATGAGTAAAACTTTAGTTGTACTTTCGGACTGAGTCATAAGGGCTTTTCAGTCACTGAAGTTTATTCTGAGGACTATATAGAGAAAGGTTGTAGGATCAACAACAAAGCAAGAAAGAACAAAAGAAACATAAATCTCTTGGAGGGGGAAATCTACAATATAAAAGAGCCATGTGGAGAAAGAATTTGAAAAATGGGGTTAGCAGTTACTTAGTAAATTGGACAAGTGGGAAAGATTTTGCTTGTAAATCCATAGGTAAGGTGCCAGCTAACTTTAAAGGTGCTATTTCTGTACATGACACTAAGTCACCGTCTCATCCTAAAACATTAGATAATGTCATTTAGCATTTAGAAAATATGAACAAACGATAATAGGAAAAGCTGCCAAAATGGTACTTGGAGGAAGGTCTTCCACTAAGGTTCAATCCTGCAAGTTGCTAATAACCAACAGTTCCTATTTTGTTTAATGGAAGTTGTAGTTCCTAAGCTTTTCATAGAAGCAGGTCCATAAGAAATGCTGTACATCCTGGGAGAATATATTTCCAGGGTGACAATTATGTTTCCTATATTCTATCGTGTCTTGTACAGTGTATGTCCAACATTTCTAAAGAATGCTCCAATTCCTCTGCTTTCTAGTCTGTGGACATTTCCACGTCTAATGTTTATTCAAATGTTTGATGAGATGTTGAAGAATGAATTCTTTCTTCCCACTTCTGCTTTTAATGAGTTTGTGCATGGTTGCCACTTGAGATGCTGTTCTTTTTATGTAAGAATCATGTATTTGTTTTAAGAATTATGCATAACATGCCATAGATCTACTATTGAAAGAAAAGCCAACATTATCAGCATTGCTCAAGTACTTTTCCACAGGGTTTGTTTCCTTAAGAAAGAAGTTGGGGATTTTTTAAAGGGAACTCAACTCGAATTTCTTCTATTAAACATTTGACATTCCAAGAAGTGCCTGTTATTGATGCATATAAAAGTTTCCTGCCTCAATAGCACCTACCCAGTTTGTGGAGGGCAGCAAACGTATTTCATGAACCCTGTTTAGTGCTCAAAGGGTGAGACTTCCTTCTGTGCAGTGGGCAAATACCAGGCATATACACAGGTTCACCATTCACCTGCTTTGTTTTAGTTTCCATTTGAACGCTGTGGATACATCAAGGTGATATATAAAGACAAGGAAAACTATTGCATTTGTCCCTTTAATTGAGGGTGGGTATAGTATTTTTTTGTTATAAAATTTCGCAATCTGAGGCTACTTTTGGGTACTTGGATGCTGCTGGATGGTCACATAACCACAAAGACCCAGATGGGATTTTTTATCTATGTCCAGCTGGGAGGTTGACCATTTCACATGACCCATGCCTTGTGACTTTGAGATTAGTTTACTATAGTGGGCTCTATGTGGCCTTCCTGCTAAATCAACTCAGAAAGTATGGTTTACTTTGAATAAAGGGACCCTTCTGTGGCCATAGACCTGTTCAGGACTCTCTGAATCAGGGTATATGTCACCATAAAAAAATCTAATCTTTATGCTACCGTTATGTAAAAGACTACAAATCAGCAAACAGCCCTACATGCTGACTTGGGGAAATTCTGTTCTAAAGCAGAGGCTGACACATTGCTTCTTGAGTCTCCAAATGTGGCCTCACAGTTTGAATCTAAACTTCTCTGTTAATTCAGTGAAATTCAAATTTATTAATCTTTACCATACTCCTTTATTAAAGCTTTATTTTATAGACTGACCGCAGCCTGCTTCAAATAAATGCATTTCCGAAGGCTGATTCAAGCTGATGACTAGCAGATTTTTGTTGCTAATATAAAAATCTGTTGTCTCCCTTTCCTTGTATTCCAGTATATTTAAAAATAACAGTGGCTTAAATCTAGTGAAAGGATTTCTCTAGCTCTACCACTGATGGTACCTGTTCATAATAGGAAATTGCTTTTAACGACTCAGTTTCAGTCATGTCCCTAATGCTTGGCTCTCAGAGTAATGATTTTCCAGCCCTATGATAAGGTTTCTTGACCACTGGAAAATCAGGGTCTATGAAATGTAACCAGTTGAACTTTTTTTCTTAGAATATTTTTTCATCTAAGGGATAGCCAGCACGGGTTTGTTGCGGGTAGGTCTTGTTTGACCAATCTCATTTCCTTCTATGACCAGGTGACTTATCACCTGGACGAGGGAGAAGAGATTGATGTCATATATCTTGACTTCAAAAAAGCTTTTGATCTGGTATCCCATGATGGCCTCTTGGCCAAACTGGCCAGTTGTGGCCTTGGCTCTACCACGATCCACTGGCTGGGAAACTGGCTCCGTGGTCGGACCCAGAGGGTTGTAATTGATGGCAGTCACTCATCGTGGTGCCCTGTGACCAGTGGGGTCCCTCAAGGCTCTGCCCTTGGACCCATCCTGTTCAACATCTTCATTAATGATGTGGACATTGGAGTCAGGAGTGGACTGGCCAAGTTCGCCGATGACACCAAACTTTGGGGCAAAGCATCCATGCCAGAAGATAGGCGGGTGATCCAGGCTGACCTGGACAAGCTCAGCAAATGGGCAGACGAGAACCTCATGGTATTTAACACTAAAAAATGCAAGGTTCTCCACCTTGGGGGGAAAAACCTGCAGCTTCCTTATAGGCTTGGCAGTGCTACGTTGGATAGCACTACAGAAGAAAGAGACTTGACCACAAGATGAACATGAACCTGCAATGCAATGCTGCGGCTAGTAAAGCGACCAAAACGCTGGCTTGCATCCATAGATGCTTCTCGAGCAAATCCCAGGACGTCATTCTCCCCTTGTACTCGGCCTTGGTGAGGCCGCAGATGGAGTACTGTGTCCAGTTTTGGGCTCCACAATTCAAAAAGGATGTGGAGAAGCTTGAGAGAGTCCAGAGGAGAGCCACGCGCATGATCAGAGGTCAGGAAAACAGATCTTACGATGACAGGCTGAGAGCCACGGGACTCTTTAGCCTGGAAAAGCGCAGGCTCAGGGGTGATCTGATGGCCACCTATAAGTTTATCAGGGTGACCACCAGGATCTGGGGGAACGATTGTTCCCCAAGGGATGACTAGGTCAAACAGTCCCAAACTCCTGCAAGACTGTTTCAGGCTGGACATAAGGAAGAATTTCTTTACTGTCCGAGCCCCCAAGGTCTGGAACAGTCTGCCAGCGGAGGTGGTTCAAGCGCCTACATTGAACACCTTCAAGAGTAAATTGGATGCTTATCTTGCTGGGATCCTATGACCCCAGCTGACTTCCTGCCCTTTGGGCAGGGGGCTGGACTCGATGATCTCCCGAGGTCCCTTCCATCCCTAATGTCTATGAAATCTATGAAATCCAAAAATCAAAAGATTTTAGAAGACCTTTCACTCAAAATGATTTTTGTTTTGGTTCTAATAAAAATGTTTAGTCTTTGGTTATTGAAAACTAAGGGGTTTTTATGCCTTTTTTTGTTCTCCAGTCAGAAAGACCAAAATATTTATGTAGCAAGTTTAAGGGAAAACATATTTTTCAAGATTCCCAGCAATAAATAATCACCATGTTAACCAGCACTTTTATTTTTTAATATCCAATATGGATGCAATGTGTAGTATACTGTTAATCCATTCTTAGAAATATTCTAATATTTATACTCCAGGAGTAAATAGATTAGTGAATCCAAAGTTAAATTGAAAAAAAACCCATTGAGAATGAAAAAGAAGTATTAGTAAAGCAGACACTTAAATATAGAAGTCTTAACTGTTTCCACATCCAATTAAACAAGGCATTGTTAAAGTTAACTTTGTCTTCACTTCCAAATTCATTGCTCCCAGATACTCATTGCATCCATATATGACTGTTCTCAGTGATGGCAGATGACAAAACAAGGAGCAATGGTCTCAAGTTGCAGCAAGGGAAGTTTAGGTTAGATATTAGGAAAATCTTTCCCACTTGGACGGTAGTAAACCAATAGAACAGATTACCCAGGAAAGCTGTGGAAGATTTGGAGGTTTTTAAGACCCTGCTAGACAAAGCCTTGGCTGGGATGATCTAGTTGGGCATGGTCCTGTTTTGAGCAGGGGGTTGGACTACATGACCTCCTGAGGTCCCTTCCAACCCCAATTTTCTATGATTATATAAGCCTTATGACTGTAGAAGGGATAATGGGGAACAGCTTAGGCACATTTTATTTAATATACCTTTAAAAAGATAATACTTTTCACCCTGGCTAAATTAAAATAGATAATACCTCTTTATAAAGTGAGATTGTACAAAGTGCCCAGGTGCCTCAAATTGATTGCAATACGTATCAGGCTTCAAAGTGCTTTTGAAAATAGTAGGTGCTTATCTTAGAATTAGGTATTTAAATAGAAAACTGGGGTTCCTAACAAATCTCCAAAGTGCAGATTCAAAAATAGACATATGCATCTAAATCCAAAACTGCAGTTCTCAAACTGCTCCCCCTCCCCAGGTACTACCTAGCCCTGTGTAGTAAGGTCCTGGGTACCTCCCGTTTCAACATTTATGTTGTCCAGGCTGCTGACATTATTGTTTTGTGCAAGCCTACAAGTGCCTTCCTCCTGACAGGGTTGAGCAGGCTGATTTATATGTCACCAAAGCCCCATCAATAAATAAAGTCCCTCTCCCCCAGGGGCTGGATCCTGTCAGTGTTTTCAAAGCCAGCAAACTAGATGAAGCTGTGCACAGAGCAGAACTCCCTGCTCAAAGCAGGACAGTGGCACTCCAACCCTTTCAAGAAAGGGTTTCCCTTTCCGTGATCTTTCCCTAATTGCTACCTCAAGCAGCTCTCTCCTCAGTAGGCTGGTCTTTTGGGATGCCATTTCTGAAATTCCTAGACGATCAAATCAAAGTTCTGAAGTCTCCCCATGGACTGCATAAGAGCTGTAGATACCTTGCTGTGCCCTAGATTTTGCTAATGTCCAAGCACCTAAATGCAATTGGTGTTGGGGTGGAGGGAGAGCATTAGTTTGGTGCTCTTTTAAACTGGTGCTCAGGGCTGGTGCCCCTCTTCCCCCTCTCCCTCACCCACAGTTATATTATGCTCAGAGTTCCCCAATCCTGACTGATGTTCTATTCAGCTTTGAGTTGTTGTTATGAGTGACAGGCTAAGTAATTCAAGTCATGTAAACTAAAAAGTAATAATGAGAATAAATATATTGCAACTATGTTATTAAATGTATTTAAGCCATTAGACTGGAATATATTATTCTAAATTTGTGTACATGTACACAAGCATTTCAAGTCAACTGTAAAAGGGTTTTATTATATTCTGCTTTCAATTATCCATGTGTAAAATGTAGTCAGCAGTCTTTCTGTGATTTCTGTGCCCAGACGGGGATTTAGAGGTAACAGGAGGCACCATAGGCTCTCTTTAGTTAGTTTGAAAGTTCAAGAGCCAGGGAAAATTACAAGGTCTTGTCTAAGCCCAGTGGCTTTGTTACAGAATGCTATTTACATTCATTTCAATGGATTCCTATCTGTTTTCTGCTATGAGAGATCATAAAAAAACCAACCACATTTGAGACCTAGTCCGGAGAAACTACTCAATCGCACTGAATTTCTAAGTCTAACTTCCACTGCCACAAGCCCCTGGAAGACAAGTGTTGTACATATACAGTGAAAGACAAAATCTATTCCTATGTATGGTTGTTGAACTTCATTCCATGGAACTCTAATCAATTTGATCCGGTTTTCATGTGAACAGCACTACTCACTTTACCAGCTATTTAAATTCTTAGTAGGCTGTTTCATGAGCAGGTAACCTCCTAATATAAACTTTCAGTCAACTTATTGCGACTGATATATGATCACAAATAAGACCTTCAGCTGGTAAACACCCTGAGAAATGTAATGAAATAAACCATTTTAATAAAAGGAAATAAACTAGAATTTTTTTTCAGCTGACACCGACTTTAAGTAGAGGGTGTCAATATTTGTCTTCCTTTTCTAATAAATCTCTTTCCAATTTCTCTTTAAAGAAGAAATAACACAATACAGATCTGCCTAAGGCTGAAATGGTTTCAGTTTATTTTCTGGGAACAGGATATGATTGTTTTGAAGTCATACTACTGTAACCATTCAGCGTGAGTGCATCTTTCCTGTTGAGACACAGGAGGGAAAATGTAGCATTAGTTGACAGCATCCAGTGTCAAATTGTTTGGGCATTTTGATGTACAGCATCTATCATCTGACCTCCAGTAAGATTTAGTGCTTTTACTATTGCCCCATCTCATGTGGAGCAGTCTCTTTTGCAATGTGTTTAATGTCTAAGTGCTATATTTCACATTCATTGCTCAAGTGATCTAGGTTGGAAAGTACAGCTAATAATGGCACTTACAAGGAGCAGTTCTTTTCACACTGTACCAATCCTTTCACAGGTGTCTAAGTGAAGACAGAGAAAAATGAAGCTGATGGATGGCAGGAAGCTCTGATGGACAGATGGAAATTGCAGATGACAATGAAATGGGAAGGAGATGGAAAGTAATGTAGGATATGAAAGAAAATCTGGGACAGAAAGTTTGTCTAAAGAGTTGCTTTTTCCTAGAGAACTAAGAAATGTATATAATTTTTCATAACTAACTTGGTAAGAAAACTGCCATTAAATAGGTTGACAACAAGTGTCAAGGCCCAATGAAAGGCCTTTAAAATATAGATGGCTGAGACCTTTGTCTTTCAAAAATGGTCTCTGGTTGAGACCTTTTTCTTTTGAGAAAGGTCTGATATTTGAACATTAGCAAATACCATCACACTGGTGATGCCTCCATTCCTATACACAGGGGTTGTCAACCAGGGGTATGAGTACTCCTGAGGGTACTTTGAAAAGTCCCAGAGGGTATGCGGGGGCAGGCGGGGATGAAACACCTCCACCCCGCACTGCTGCCTCACAGGAGTAGGGCCAGGGTGGGGCGAGTGCAGGGCTGCAAAGAAGCTGCGCTGCCACTGCTCCGCCGCTCGCCATGCCCCTGCTCTGCAACTAGCAGCTTGCCCCCCCAGGGGTACACTTATTAAAAAAGAGGCTGCCAGGGGTACTCTTATTTAAAAAAGGTTGAAAACCCCTGCACTGGGGTGTTGCATTAGTCATAGCACAGAAAGTAAACCAGGAGACCTTGTGAAGTCTAAACAATTCTGTTGCGTTTCAACATGGTTGTGAACAATGTAACTAGCTGGCAGAAAGTGGAACATAACCTATTGGTTGGGATAGACCTACATGAATTATCTTTTATTATTATTCTCTCAGTTAATCATAAACAAACTCTGTTCTATAAACAGATAGAAGGTGAGCTATGAATTGCAGGCCATGTATATGTCATAAAACATCAAGAAAAGAGGAAAGCTGAATGTATCTATTTGTGTCATGGCCTCCCACACCCACAAGATATGGGTGTCTGTGTAATGTCAGGGGAGAGACACCCCTGAGTGTGCTGTGTCCCACCCAAAACTGATCTCAAAATCTAGGTCTGCAGTGTGCTTGACAGCAGCCCTATGGACACCGGCGGAGTGGTTTTATCCCCTCATTTCTAAGTTAGGCACGTACAAGCAAGAGCAGATGGGTTGAGTGTGGTCAGAAGTGTGCCTCATTGGCAGTGCTGGGGATATGGTGTGGACATACCAGTCCAAACGAATTGCCCAAAGAGTGTGCTTTATCAAACAAATTGTCTTGATTAGAAAAAAAATCTTAGCGTTGAGCCCTGTTAGGAGCTCTTGACTTAGCTGACACCCTGGCGTCTGCTGGAGATAAGATAGTAGATTGGATAGACCAGTGGCCTGGGCCAGTATGGTAGTTTTCATTTCTGCATTCGCTTTCCCTTTCATAGATGTTGCACACTCTGCCCGGACAGTTCCCCCGCCGTGCTCACATCGCCAAACTTCTTTCCATCAGTACCATGACCCCAAAGCTGCCTCTCTTTCCCTAAGCTTCATTTTGGGCCCCACACTGGTGCTGTTCAGGATATGTTGGAACTAACTCTTTGTTTCTGTACAGCATCCCCTATTTTTATGGGCTGTCCCCTTCCTCACATATATACATATCCTTCCCAAACACTGTTCAGCCAAAGCATATGAAACGCCCCGAATGTGTGAATTTGAGCAGCCTTCCATTTGCTTTTGTTTTTGATGGAAACGTGTTCCGGAGTATCTTTTGTACTTGATGCAAAGGAGGTTTTACTCCATCTTCAGAAATTCACAATGATCCTGAGACCCATTCTACACTAGTCTGGAGTGCAAAGTTCCTCATATTTGAAAATCTTCCCCTGTGTCTCAACGGATTTTTATAAACATAGGCTGAAGCTCAAGTTCACACAATCCCTCTCTCCACTGCCGGCCTTCCTCTGGCTTTCACAAGGCTCTAGATACTCTTTCCTTATCCGTGACACTTTGATTGATGCCAGGTACATACTCTCTTCTACTGGGGGTTCTCTGGGTGATATGGGCTTTTTGGTACAAAGGGATACCACTCCAAGAACTGCTACATCTTACTCCCACAGCTACAGAGCACCCCCCAGTCCCTATCCTACAAGCTGCTCCATGTGCCACTGAATTTATCAGCGTTTGCTGCTACCAGAGCCAAGGAAATAAGTATCTGTTGGGGAGTGGGACAGGAGGCATGGGGTTGTAATTTCACCGGGGGTAGACAGGGAGATAAAAAGTAGGTCGTGGTTCCCACCCCCTCAAGATTCCCTGGAGACCCCACAAGTCCCCCGATCCTGCCCGAACCTTCCAGACTCCAGCAACCCCCTGCAGACCCCACTTGCCTGCCCCATTCACTCCTGGAGATCCCACTTGCCCCCAGTTCCATCTGCAAACCCCAATACCCCTGCTGAGCCTGCTTGTCCCCCTGCAATCCTCCCAACCCATCCCCACTAGCCACCCCATCCCAACTTAACTCGGGTGGCTATTTTGGCCATGGTCTAACTTCCCCCTAACCTTCCTGAATGTCTTCACTTAGCCCTAGAGTCAGGAGCATTGGGAAAGAACCTTTCACGTCTTCTATGACTATCATAAGAAGAGCTGTTGGTCTCCAACTTATGAAGAAAAAAAATTGTGTTATAAATCGCATTGTATTTTTTACAAAGTTCCATTAATAATGTTTGAAAATCTAAACACTTTATGGGGTAGCTAAGGAATGAGAAAGATGAGATTGAGTTGTGCAGAGCTAAAAGATGGTCCATAACCTCTAGTGTAGTGGTTCTCCATTGAAAAAAACCAAGGCACTCCTAATTAGGTTCAAGACACCTCTTGAAGTGTCAGCTCTTGGTTCTCAATTGATTTTTGACTACAGAAAGATAAAAGAGAAATTTGTCCTCTTACATAGAACTCAGACCACAACAGGTCAGAATGCTCTTAACATTGTGGATTCCTTCTGAAATTTCAGCATTTGTCTTATGAATCAAGTTTGCATACCTAACTGTGCTAACATTGTATGGTACTCCATAGCACTCTTGAAAGGATCTCAAGGCATGCCATGGCATCCTGGTTGAGAATTAGTGCTATAGCAGAGGGGTCACAAAGGAACACCCTGAGATTCCTACTCTACATCCACAGGAACTATATGGCATCTCTACATGTGTCATCAGGTACCAAGTCAGTGATGAGGAGACACTCTGAGGCTCCTTACATGTACTGCGTGAAGAGTACATCCTAGCTTCAGAGGACCTGCATAGAAAAGGAGTGACGCAGGCACAATTGTCCTCATTAGCCTAATAGAAGACAGTGAGCACCCATTATTTCCAGAAAGCGATAGAGAGTTGCAGGAAGCATTTCTCCCCAAGCCCAGGACGTGTGGAGGTTAAGTCTATACCTACCAAAGCCAAGGTATCTATCTTGGCTTCCACCTATCCCTTGGAAGGCCTGGGCAGAGAGAATAACTGCAGGCAGGTTAATACTGGTAATATGGGGAGGGCTTCAAATACTATCCTTGGAAGAGATAATTCACTGAAACTGAACTTCTATGCAAATTTGTAGATGTTATTTTGTTGCCATGTTGCAAACAGAAATCAGGTTTTGCCTCAAAAAAACCTGCCTGTGGTTCCAGCATTCATTGCAAGTGCTAGCTAAAACCACTAGGGGTCAAACTACTACATCTGTCACTGATATTAATTAATAGCATCGGTTAACTTAAGGATAACTAATCTGATAACTTATTATTGGCTCTTTCAGCAGCCTTAACAGAGCACCAGGACTACTCTGATTTTTACTGTAACTCCTGGTTTGCCAGATTTCAAACCTGGGCCATTTCAAAGAGCACAAGAAGCAATACTAGCTACACTTAACTCCAATCAAACTTTTATTGAGTTTGGAGTGAGATTAATTGACTCTTTACTCGGGCCCATTTGAAGGAAGAAGTTACCGGCAGTTATGGTTTAATTTTTTGTATAAGAGAGATTTTTTATAATTTTTAATTTTTTATAAGACAGGACAGAAGTTCATTTTGTTTTTAGTCAGGTCAATCTAGCTTAATTGATACAACATGATTGAAAAAAGCATTTTCCTATACAAGAGTAAAGGTAGAGAGACTATGGCCTTATTTTCAAGGCAAGCTAACTGCATACTCAACCCATGTTTTCCAACTTAGGAACATATGGGTGAGTGAACATGAATACTGTTATCAATGCCACACAGCGAGGCAGCCACCATGTTCTGAGCAGACCATGAGGTAGCTTTAATGCCTGTTGCTACAGTGGTTTATTGCAGTGAATGTATGTAGCCACAACTGTAGGGATCCACAGCTGTAGCTAGGAAGTCTACCAGTAAGAAGCCACATGGCCTTCTTGAAGCACCAGTGTCTTGATGTAGCTTTGGATCACAGACAGTAAAATCCACAACTTTAGCTACACAAAAAGGATCCTCAGCTGTGCAAAGGTTTATCTCATTCAGCTGTGGAAAATGTGGCGCTGAGTAGTCTGGATACCTGTGCAGAGAGGAGAGAAAGGGTTGAATCTGAGCAAGTAGAAGGCCTGGAGTAAGAATAAGAAATCAAGGAGTGTCTCTATTAACTGGTGTTTCTACAGTAAACTGGATTGTATTCTGACCTACACATGCTTATTCCACTATGGGCACAGTTTTAGAGCAGGATGGGAGTGTGTTCAGAAGCCAAATATTAACAAAGACAAGATCAAGGCTATCCCAGGCAGCCAGCAAAGACAGGAAAATGTGGGAGCAGTTAGCGGCCTCTTGGGAGGACTTGTTTCCTCTTTGACCTGGGAAGAGCACAAGCACACTGGAGATTTCCCAAGCCAAAGAGAGGTAGGCAACAATTCAGCATCTCAGGCCTGCGTGATTGAAGGCAGCCATCCTCACTATTATTATGAAGGACATATATATGAAATATTTGGTGGGGTCCTTAGCCTTCACTCTTGCCTTGGATTTCAACTTGAGAGCAGATGCTGTACCATTTTTCAGTCCCAACCTCCATTACCACTTTCCCTCCCTGCTCATATTATTCAAAATGGCAGACAATCAAAATAAAATAATTCAAACCTATATCTCATGGTGGCTAAACATAGTAGAAGTATTTTTTATACTAGTGATGACAATAGCAACAACAATAGTGGTAATAAAAACATTCATATAAAAGTCTAAAGGTTTGTGGCCCCATCCCCCCAAAAAATATATAAATTGCCATTAAATGCCATCCATTGCTTTTTATATCACCTTCTTTTGAAGGTGCATTGCTCTTGGAGCAGCAGCCAGTTTATTACTCATCTGATTTTCATCCATTCCTGGAGAGTTATAAAATAGAAGTTGCCTCTGAGATCTCTTGGTGGGGTCAAACTTCCCTCTGCTGCCATTGTAACATTCAATCGTGGCCCAAATATGTATCAGTTAATTTATCAAAAGAAGCAGAAAAATGGTCTCAATGTAGATGGAAGATCTTACCCCTGATAGCTGCAATTGTTCTTTTTTTTTCCATTCTAGTATCTGAAGCAGCAAAATACCTTGTAGTTGCAGCAGGCTGGAAAGTATACCACATAGTGGTCAACATTGATACATCTAATTGTCCTCCCCACCTACAAGCCCCTGACCCCAAAAGTTCTCTTGGCTAGTCAGAAAGTAGAAGTAACACATAACTTCTCTTGTGAAAGATTTGTTGGGGAGTTTTGATGCTCGAACTCCCACTGTGCTGGCATGTCACTACATCCGTCCTCACAGATAAACAGATCCTAAAATTCAGTCTGAGTCACAATGATCAGCATGCAGATCTGTGAGGGACAGGGGCAGCTTCATGTGAGTTGAGATGAATAAGCTGGTGACCACACTACGTTGTTAATAAGGTGACCCCAGGTAGGAACAATAGTCACATATCACACCTCAAGTTTCTCTGCTCCCCTGCTGGATTAACCAAGAGATAGTTATCTCAGAGAATGGGAAGGGATGCAGACATTTGGATCTGCATCATATAAAACTCCTCAATACAAAAGCACGTGTGAAATGTGCCCCGTTGATGAGAACAGACTGAGTGACCCGAGACTTGGCCAGCCAGTAGTAAATATATCTGAGTATTCTCTACTACTGCATGTAGTTCCCATTGGTAATTTCCCCTGATTGCTAATATCCTAATAAATTAGTGTTACTTCAGAATAACTTATTTTGAGTTGTCTTGTACTTCTCCGGATAAAATACGCACACACCCCCTCCCCCCTCCCTCCCCCCAGGTGTCATTCTGGTTGTAACAACTTCTTTTAAAAGAGTCCTTAATGGGAAGAAATTGGATGGCAAAATGAAACAGGCAAAGGAAACCATACTATTTTGATAAACAAAGATGAAAATTCTTACTTTTTACTTGGGGTGGCAAAAGGAAAGACTAACAATAAAGAGGTATGAAATCACAGGAACTCGGGTTTTTCATCTGTGTGCAGGGAACAAGTACAAGAGTATTAGACTCTCACACCTGGAAGAGGAGTACCCCTCTTGGAAGGGAGGAGCAAAGAGGCAAAAAACAGGGACGAGCGAATAATGGCCATGCATGAGGAGTATAGCCAGAGGATGAAAAACACATGCAATTGAGAAGATGTGAAAGAAGGAGAAGCAAAGGGTGGAAGACAGAGAGGCTAAAGAGGAGTGATGAAAGGGAAAGAGGAAGGATGTGCAGAATAAAGAAAAAAAAAAGGAGGGGAAGGACCTATGTTCAACATACCTCCTCTGTGACTGCGAGATGAGGGAGCAAGTTTAATGGGAGAGACATTTGAAGCTAACCAGCTTCATGAATCTTGGGGCAAGCTGCTGGAATCAGGACCTCCATGGAATTGCCTCTACATTATCATGTATTACAACAACTCCTGGGGGAGCCAGACGATGAACCACAGACCACTGTACCATCAGCAGCTTCAGCTCTGCTCTATCCTAATCCCATGTCAGTAAGAAGAGACACACTAGTGACATGTACAGTCCTTACAAGTGACAAGATTATCTAATATTTGCATATACTTCCCTTGAGCTAGGGCAGCTCATATGCCTATTTTTCACTGTCAATGCATTTCAGTTATGGTGTTGAGAAAAGAAACTTACTTTCTTTAATATATGCGGAAGCGCTGCATCTGACTATGGCCATCACCATATGACAGCCCCACTAGATTTGCCACACAGCTGTACTTGTGAGTAAGTACAAATAGCATGCCTTACAGTTTTTGATCAACAAGCCCTGTAGAACCAACAAGGTAATTTAGTTATCTATAAATACACCTTCGTTTATAACTGTCAGAAACCCAAGCAGCAGACCCCACACAGCCCGACTGGTCATCTGTCAGGCTAGCTATGCTCACATACAGACTGATTTGCAACAGGTCCTCTATCTAAGCCCACCTTACATGAATTGACCACAGGCTGCTCCACTCATATACTTGATCGTATCTAGGATGGACACATGGTTGACAAAAATATTTTCCAAGCACCGTGAAGTACACGTCTGCCCTGGTCAAATGTGCAGGGTTAAGAAATTGCTGTTCAAACAGATATACAGCACTATCTTGGTTCCATATGGCCACAAGCACATTCTGCCACCATCCTGCACTTGCTCAGTGTGTTAAACTGCATCTCATCCTGCTGGTGCACATGAGAAGAAAACATCATCAAACAGCACAGTGGAGAGCATATATGGGGTCACGTGAAATTAGAGTAGATAAACACCCAAAAGGATGAATATGTTGTTAAAAGGAACAAAACACCAACTGAAACAGACTAGAATCAAGCACTGTGTCTGTTATCCAAAATAAGTGTTCCTGAATATGCTAAGTTGTCTCCAGTAGGGGCCTACTTAATTTGTCATTTTGCAGAAACCATGAAAAAAAAAACTGGGCACTGTTCATGAAATCTGCAAAATCAAAAAGAAATACTTACTAAAAATAAAATGCTGGGGGGGGGGAGAGGGGAAGAAGCAGTTCTCAGGGCTGCTGTAGCCCAGCTTCGCAGCCTGCCAGGGGCAGGAAAGGGGGGCCCACAAGGGAGCAGCCAAGATGATGCCCCCACCGCCCTTGCTACTGATTCAGCCTGCCAGGGGAGGGGAGGGGGGGGCCCAAAAGGGAGCAGCTAAGATGATGCCCCCCCCCCCGCCCCTTGCCACTGATTGGGTGAGAGGGCTGCCAATTGTGTGGCCCTGCCCCTCTCCTCCAATCAGCAGCAAGGGGCTGGGTCACATGATAGGCAGCCCTCTCAGCCACTCAGGGCAGAGAGGGGGCTCACAACAAAAAGGCCACAAAAATCAGCTGTGCATGCTGTATGCAGCCCAGGAAAATCCCTTTCGCTTGCTGAAACTTAGGTAAATCCCTAGTCTCCAGGGGCCTGTATTACAATGAAGCAGTATCATTTCCTGTTAACATATTCCTTGCTTGCAGTGGTCAGCAGAGCAAAAACCTATGAGTCCCATCATCAGTCACCCTGGTGCAGTTCATGACTGCTACTCGCACAAACCCCACAGTTATTTTATGAGTGTTTTTGTTTTTGACAGAGCACAGCATTAACTGCTCTGCAGATGTGCTGGAGCTGTTGCCCAGCTGATTATCAGAAGGGCAGTGGTAGTATAGAGTAGCAATTTCCCACAAAGCAACATGATTCTGGATTACCTGGTTACTCTGCTGTTCAAATGCTAGAGCTAGCTCTGTATGACTTTCTCCAGGTGAATGTTCTGGACCCTGCACTGGCCATCCCATATTTTCAGCCTAGCATGGTCCTGACTTAGTGAATGTGTGTTCCTTGACTTCTATTCAGATAACTTCTTCTGGGTATCACTTATCATTTAAAAGATGGCATCAGGATGGCCCTGCACACATTTTCACTCAGTCTTCTTCATTTTCTATTTCTGTGCAAATCAAAACTGAAAATCACTTCCCTTTCTTATCTCTTACCTGTGCAACCCTTACCATGATCTCCTGGCAGCATGAAAACAAGACACTGCTCCCATGAGAAGAAACAGCTCCTTGTCCTAGTAATGTAGGAGAGGAGGACCCCATTATCTTTAACACCTAACAGCACACCACTACAACAGTTATTACCAGGGAATAAATTTGTGGCACTAGACCATTTTTTCCTACGAGCCCAAGACAAAACATACAAGTGGCTGTATAACATCATCCAAATCTGAGCATACCATAATGTTAAGAGTCATGGTACTGTAGGTCTCAGGATAAGAGTCCAAATAACTACACTTCTTGCCACATTCACTATAATTGACTGTGTGGTTCTGCCGAAGCAAGGCAGGCTGCCACACAGACAAGCATATGATTACTCATTCTGTGATTAGTATGTAGTATAGACAAGGCCTTGTGTTTACTTTTAGACTAACCTAAAATGGGGAAGTCACATTAGTCATCTCACTTTGGATTTATGTCATACAGTTCAGCTACATTGCAGAACAGCAACTTAGTCCCAGACACTTGCCGTTATAGCACTTGCCACATCTGTGCTAGTGCTATATCCACGCATAGGAGGCATCTGATTTCTGGATGCATATCCCAGCGTTCATAGAATGACAGCTCACTGACTTCAGTTTCAGACAAGGCTCACTGAACATTTCAGGAAGTCCAGACCTCCCTGTATTGGTGTAGAAAGTACTTCAATGCCATTGATTAACAATAAACTTGAGGGGCGGAAGTCCAATATAAACATACTCATTCAGAGATGCAGTTAATCAGGATGGAGTATCATTATCCCCAAATATTCAAAGAGTATGGCTCAGGCCTTAAGTAGAAGCAAAAGATTGTCTTAGAAACATTATGATGGTTTTTTGGGGTTTTTTAATCTCTGATTTTTGTACCTTTCACATGGACTTGGATGATGCTTTGACACTTTCCTCTGTAACCTTGAGAATTAAATTAATATGGCTTCTTGAGCTGAAGCTTAAAGAAAAGATACCACATAACGTGAGTTTTTTGGTAACCTGAAATACAGAAGATGCCTATAGACTTATAATTTATATAGAACATGACAGAGAAGTCAGCATAGAAAAGAATGGATCTTGTGTACATTAAGATATCTACATAGGTATCATTGAGCTTTTACCCACAGTTCTGAGATATAACAGCTTCCAGCCAAGTATTCCAGTTTTCAGTAATTTAGGAGCGTCTCTCCTCACCACATCACTTTAAGTTACAAAAGGACCAGTTCCTAGTTTAAGACACACGAATCTGGGCTATTCACAAACACACAGAACAAAAAATCTCCTTATATTTTAAGGATTATGAATAAATTATCCTTTAATGGTGAACTGGGTTTTAGTTACTGCTGTAGGCAAACTACACCTTAACAAGCTAGAGCTGGAAACAAAGTACTATTATACTTCTGGTCAGGATTAATAGTCACAATACAAGGAAAACTACTGGTAATACTTGAATTACTGTAAGACAGGCACCACTACAATGGACTGAAGCACAATTCCTTTGCCCAGGGCAGTTATGAAATGACTAGCATTCTGACCATTTGTGGTTAAAACAATGGGGTTTTTGGTTTGGCAATCCTAGCCAAAACAGCTCTTTTGTAAGTTTCTCATGTTTTTATATTTAAACAAGGTCCAAGTCTCCCAGGGTTCATAAGGAATGGCAAACCTGGTGGTCTGAGTGTTCTATTTTCTTTTAAACATGGGGGTCTATCACTGTACATCCAACTTTTCCCTCCCCTCTTTTCCTGCAGTTATTAGTCCTGAGTAGCTGAATTGTTGACCCATCAGATGCCTCCTCTCCTTCATTAACACAACTAGGAATCTGACCCAGATGTAGTTAAGTGTGTAAAAAAGCTGTGGTTGTGCATTTGTTAGTAAAGTTTATTTGGAGCAGATGCTACTTAAGGCAAAGTGACTGAATGGAATTTTCTGCTAGTTTGGGCCATATACAGATGTTCTGCTTGAGCTCTACTTATGTCCTGTTTTGAATCAATGGTCTTGTGACTTTCACCAAAAAACAAATTACTATTTACAGCTAATTCATCTCCTTTCCTAGAGATGTTTAAACCATTGGAAGTTCTTTAGGCCTTCTAATATTTTACTGTTTAAGCCAATAAGTGTTTGTTTTTTAGTTGATTTAATAAAAGATCACATTTACCCAAAGAACAAACACTGACAAGTGCAAGGTACTGCACCTGGGGAGAAAGAACCAGCACCATACCTATAGGCTGGGGAACTCACTTCCTGTCAGTGCAGAAGCAGAAAAGGATCTTGGAGTCATCACTGATGCCAAGATGAACATGGGCCGGCAGTGTGAGGACATGGTCAGGAAGGCCAACCGTACCTTGTCATGCATCCACAGATGCATCTCAAGCAGGTCCAAGGAGGTGATCCTCCCCCTCTATGCAACACTGGTCAGGCTGTAGTTGGAGTACTGCATCCAGTTCTTGGCACCGCACTTCAAGAGGGATGTGGACAACATGGAGAGGGTCCAGAGGAGAGCCACTCATATGATCAGGGGGCAGCAGGGCAGGCCCTATGAGGACAGGCTAAGGGATCTGAACCTGTTCGGCCTCCACAAGAGAAGGCTGAGGGGGGATCTAGTGGCCTGTTAGAAACTAGTCGGGGGGACCAGCAGGCATTGGGGGAGTCCCTGTTCCCCCATGCACTACCAGGAGTGACTAGAAATAACGGTCACAAGCTGGCAGATGATAGATTTAGGCTAGATATCAGGAGGCGCTATTTCACTGTCAGGGCAGCTAGGATCTGGAACCAACTTTCAAGAGAAGTGGTGCTGGCGCCTACCCTGGGGGTCTTTAAGAGGAGGCTAGATAGACACCTTTGAGTATTCTTTTCTGCCATGGCAGGGGGTCTGACTTGATGATTTGCTCAGGTCCCTTCTGACCCTACAAACTATGAAACTATGTTAAGATGCAACTGGCATCCATGAATTCAATAAGATTTACAGTTGAATGTTATCTAAATGGCATAATGTTCTCCATCTTCATTCATTTTTCAGAACAGCACTTTAAAAACTGTTACACAGACCACAGACCACATGTTCAGTTTTTGTGCATCTTGCTTAGTTTCTACATGCGGTGCCAACCACAGTCCCTGTTTGGGATGTCTGCCAATATCATCATGCATTTACCACTATAAAGAATCAGGTACTTCCTAATATTTTCTTGTTACGATCAGGGTTAGCAATCTATTTATTTAGGCTGATATCCTACACTTTTGGTGTCAGTCCATATATGGAATACAGGCAGTCCTCGACTTACAGTGTTTCGAGTTACAATGTTTCGCACTTACAATGTTTATAAATTGACATCCTGTTTCAACTTTATGACATCAGTTTCCACTTTACAGCGCTTCATGCATCTCCCATCTTCCGTCTGTCCAAACTTCCTTGGACACTTTCTTTAGGAAAGCAGACAAGGCTCCAGAAAAACCTGGAGCCAAAACTCCTGTGAAGACTCCAGCCAACAACCCTTCAAAAGCCCAGCCAAGTCACCTCAAAGAAGTCCTTCCAAAGCAATATGATTGCTATTTACAATATAAATATGTTAATGTAGCTATAGTACTCATCTAAATGATTGAGTACAAAATTCTGGGTTATTTCTGGTGAAAATAAGGCATTGGGCTCCAATTTCATGGAAGTGTCTACATTCATTTGACATGCTCCATTGGGAGTTAGGGCCCTAAAAAGAGAGGGTTGGGAGGGTAGAGACAGATTGTTATCAGAGGTGCTTTCTGGAGCAATTACCATATAACCAGTTTTAATCTAATTGACTTCAAAAAATGATAGTGATTATCATGTCTAAAAAGCAGCTGTTGGTACTGGAGTATTCAAGATATAGTCTGATGGAAGGGTGATGATTGTTGATTTCTGAGATAAGAAATATCTCAGAATAAGAGATTGCGGATTTTCAGTCTCAGTGATGAAGATGTCATTGATATACCTTAAGTATAGCAAGGGTTTGATGGTGCATTCCTTGAGGAATTCTTCTTCCAGGTGGCTCATAAAAAGGTTAGCATACTCTGAGGCCATTTTGGTGCCCATAGCTGTGCTCAAGGTCTAGAGGAAGTGTTGGTTATTGAAAGTGAAGTTGTTGTGTGTGAGGATGAAGTGTATAAGATCAGTAATATCTTTGGGTCTGTACTCTGAGTTGTTATCTTGCTCTTTTAGGTATGTAAGGCAGGCTTGGATGCCATCCTGGTGTGGGATGTTGGTATATAAGCTAGTAACATCTATGGTGTGTAGGAGGGTGTTGCTGGGAAGGTGGTCTATGTTTTTAAGTTTTCCTAGAAAGTTTGTATTATCTTGGACAAAACTTGCTCTTTGGGTGACCAGGAGTTTTAGGATTGATTTGATGAAATATCTACCAATGCTACCTTGAAGTCGCAACAAAACCAAACCTTCTGTCTTTTCTGTAGGGTAGGTAAAAAACAACTTAGCTCTGACTTCTCCCCAGCACAACTACTTACCTTGTCTCCACTCAGCACTCCCTCCTGGCATTCTTAATCCACTTTGTGGCTTTACCATCATTAGCTGGTCATCACTTTCAGCTGCATCCCAGCTTCTGAACCAGGCAGGCAATTACCAACAGACCACCTGCAGAGAGGTTCTGAGCTCTTGAGGAGTTTAGCATTTCCTTACAAGGACTCTCCTATGTTGTAGTCCAATAGCCTAATCTCTCATTTCCTGGGCAAATGACAGACCCAGAGTCAAGACCCTGCTAACCCATATTGAGTTTGAGCATGAATCCCAGCAAAATGCCCTACCTACCAGTCCACAGGTTAGATGTTATTCAGGCCTCCTCATAAAACTGATCAACTGCACCTTGCATTTAATAATCCTTGAATAAAATAGAGAGTCATGGGAAGTTTCTGTCCCACCAGGAGAAAGGACTGAGGCTAGAACCCTAAATCCCTTCCCTGTCATGGCAGCATCCATCTCAGTAACTTGGTCTCTTCTTCCTAGTCCCACATATCTCCCTTTGTTGGCTGTCCAAAGGGTTAGCTTCTTGAGGATGACTGGGGCCTGGTGATTAGAGCACTTTGCTAGGAAGTGGTCAAGTGTTTTAATCACCTGGCTATTCAGCTAAAATATTGGAAGGCGTTCTTCCCTCATTTGGCTTCCAGCAGGTGGTCAAACAGGGTGACCCTGTTTTGCCATAGGACAAAATTGAGTCTGAAACTATAAGTGACTGCCAGAACTTGCTGTGATGAAGCTGCAGAACCACAGTTTAGGCATGTAAAGTGAAATAGGATTCTGCCCTTAGTGAAGCCAGGTGAAGGTATAAGGAAGTCAGTCCACCCTATTCAGTATAAAACATAACTTTTTTGCTGTTGAAAGAACATACAGAATAGGGGCTCTAAGAAATAACATAAGCCAAGTCAATCTGATTAGAATACAAGGATTCTACTTTATAAAGAGTGTCAAGTTTTTTAAAAGTTGTTTTTGTTTCACTGTTTAACAAAGTAGGGGCTGAGGCTCATTGTATGTTTCTATAGTGACTGGCACAATGGGACCCTGAACTTGCTTGGGGTTTCTGGGCACTACTGCAACATAAACATCAAATAACTGTAATAAAATCTGAGATCTAAAAACAACACATAAGATGGGCCTTTTCTTTTTCCCAACATAGGTATTTAATATCCTCTAAGAGCCTGTCAAAAAGAGATTTACCAGATGAAAGACTGTAGAGAGAAGGACAGGAAATAAAGCAACCAGTAAAAATTCTGATCTCCTTGAAATTTTTATTTCAACTGCTTTGTTTCTTTTTGTTTTTCTTTGTGTACAAGCTGAATGAATATTGCAAAGAGTTCTGTTTGTAAGCAGATGACAAGTAAAACCAAGACCATGGCAACCAACCCTTTAACCCAAATTACTGTTAATGTTGCGGCAGTACAAAATAAACAGAGTAATGTTAAAATCATAATATCCTAAAAACTTCACCCATTGTTCACAACTTTCCACACCCAGGGCCTGAGAACGGGCTTGAATCAGAAATTAAGTTTTTCTATTTACTTTCTGATTCTGTGAAACTATTTTATTTTTTATTATGGACATTAACCCTGGAAGACAAAGACCTTTCTGAAGGCCTTTTTTATTTAGGCTTTTATACTGAATTGTTCCACCTATTTACAGACCCATAAGATTTGCAAAATCCTTTCTACAATAATATTCTTCATTCCTTTAGAATAGATTAAAAGCAGAAATCATCTAACTATCAAGAGCCAAATAAGTGAGCAAATGATCAGAAAAGCACATGGGAAAAGATTAACAGCACCATGCAAACTATCTAGTTGTTGCACATCATAATATATATTAATGTCTATATTCAGAATACCTAGGGAATTGTACATAGCAGGAAAATTGTAACAGTTAAAGCAAAGAGAAAGAAGTGTGAATGAAAAAGAAACCTAATGTACTGTAAACAGCAAATTTGGATGTGTTGTATATTGCAAACTTGTCCTGCAGGATGCTTCTATTCACTTTTCCATATGAACTTTATTTAAAATGCTGCCAGTGTCTCAATTTGGTTATAGACTCATTTTGTACAGTTGTTGCACAGTTGCAACTTCTGTAAATATTAAGCGAATCCATAAAGATAAATGAGCTGCATTTTCAAAGTATATACAAGCACTAAAGAGTTTCAGACAAACAACTTTATGGCTGCCATGAAGGATGTGGTAAATATCAGTAAGCTAACATCTTTTAAGAAATACCCAGGGGAAGTACACTTTATTACTGACTGTGCATATTTATCACAAATTTAACCTCTTCATGGAATAAATAATCATTTTTTATATTCAATATTAGATTGATGGTTTGGGGGATTTGAGAAAAAGGGGGTGGCTGGATAGCTTATAAATAAACCTGGCTTCCAGCCACTTCATCCCACTCTAACAAAAATACCCAACAACACAGTGAATTCCATAGGGACTGGTACATTCACTTATTGTTGCTTGGGAAACACTGAGTTCAAACAGAATAACCCAACAGCTTGACTGAGAGATATTTCTTCCAAGTTCTTGCACAGAATTTTGGACCAGCAAACAGCCTTAACTCTGCTCTGGGGAAAACAAAAAAAGAGAATACATGCTCAAACATAAGTCTCATGTAACCTAAGAGTATGTACAATATTATGCACTGACCATATGTTGCAACATATATGTAATGTGTTTTACCCTAAATTACTTATTCATATTCTCCATACTAACACAATCAAAGGTTCCTTAACTCTGGAATCCCCATTTGGGAAGATGGTTGGTATGCTTTTCAGGGGCCAATAAAATTCACTTTTTGAAGAAGGAGGTGTGTTGGTGTTTGAAGCACAACGGTGAGCTCATTCTATGCAAAATTAATTTTACTGTCTAGTGCAGGGGTGGCCAACCTGTGGTGCACATGCCACAAGTGGCATGGGCAGCCTCTGTATGTGGCACATAACAGATGGAGGAGGCAGCAGGAAATGCAACGACAGATAGGGAAGGGGGCAGAAAGCAGAGCAACAGAGCAAGCAGAGAGTGAAAAGCAGAGCGGGAGATTGGGCAAGGGAAGGGCAAGTGGCACTTGGGAAGGTTGGGCTTACCTTGTGGCATGCCTGCCAAAGAGATTAGCTGACACTAGTCTTATGTGTGTAATTTATGTCAGTTACCAGAGCCTTCTGGAAAGCCTTTTTGTGGATTTTGTAAACTGGAAACATAAAAAGTAGCAGCCTTGTCTATATGGTAAAATGCACTGCTGTATAGAGATACAAAAGCCAGCTCTAAACCCTTTTCAGCAGAGTAAATTAGCCTTGCTGGAGTAGCATCTTAAAAGGCCTATGCATTTTTTGGTATCTCTACATAGCAGTGCATTTTACCATATAAACAAGGATGCTACTTTTTGTGCTTTCAGTTTACAAAATCCGCAAAAGTTCTTTGCACACGACTCTGGTAACCCTGACATAAATTACACACATAAGATTAATGTGGGCTAACATCTTTGGCAGGCATGCCACAAGGTAAGTCGAACTTCTCCAAGTGCCACTCTGATCCCCTTCCCTTGCCCAAAATTGGCGGTATAAATATAAAGTTTGTGTAGCCACATATTACTCCATGGGTAATATAAAGTATTAAAATTAAGTAAATACTTGGTGCCGCTACATGAGATGTTTACTGAGGAGTTGCCTAATTATCTCCACAGTAGTCTCAGTGTCTACATGTGTAGCCCTATTGGGCCACAGCAACTAATAAATGCTGCCATAGGTTTATACTTGTCAGCACAAGTACTATTCTATGCCAGCATTATTTATTGCACTGCAACTTGTGTATATGCTGATGGGGCTGGCTGGAGCATGAAGATGCTTCAGTGCAGGGGTGCCTGCCAGCTAGCTTCACACTAGAGCACCCTTGTGCCCCAGCCAGTCCCTATGCATCATGATGAGTGGCGTCAGATCAGCTCTGGGCTGTCAGGCTGACCCCCTGGCCTCCTGCCAGCAGGGCTGCTCTGACCAAGCTCAAAGTGCTAGGCACAAAGTGGTTCTGGGCACATATTTAAATGGAGAGACCAAGAACAATTGACTCTGGTGCAAACTGTGCTGGAGCTTATTCATTTGCATTAATTGAACATCTAGATGCACCCACTGAGTATTCAATAATTGTGGTTTTGAAAAGTACCCAGCCATGGTTTAAGACTTATAGTTCAAGCTGTACATTTGTTTATAAATTTCTGTGAAGTAAAGAGAAGCAATAACCTCCTTTCATACAAAACTAGTTTCAACAATCCTGATCTCTATTTGCAAATTAAGGAGCCAGTGAGTATGGAGGCAAGAATGTAACTTTAATCAAAGTCTTTACTTAAATGATGTCCTCTACAACCTGAAGTTTGGAGAAGGAAGATATCACCCAGGATTGCATATTATGTCTTGCAAAAAATGCTTAGATTAACCAATGGTAGTGTTAGAGTGATGTAGTGATGTGATGTAAGTGGTCCAGGAAGTATGTGAGAGGCAAGGATTTCTTAGGGTAACATTTTTTATTGGGCCAATTGCATAGATGGGATAGAATTAGACAAACTTCTGAATGCAAGACATGAAGAATGATGAGACAGTGTAGAATGAAGAATGTTCTGCTTTTGCAAGATAAAAAATATCACCCTAAGCAATCCTTGTCTCTTACAAAATTAACCAATGGCAGACATCTTAATAAAGGAGGCCTGCCATTGGCAATCAGTCAGCAGTGATTGCGCTACTCATCAGGTCTTACCCTGTGTTCGAGGGCTTTGCCCCATAGTCTGAGCCAGAGGTAAAGGCATTGTCTCTTCACCGGTAAAAACAATCAAAATCTGATTGTTAAAATGTGTCCAGGTTGTTTACCATGGACTTTGATACAAACAAGTTGTTTGAAAGTATCAGCCTTCTGTCCACTACCTTAGCAGCCAAAACATTCAAGACAGAAGTATAAACTATACTGGGAACAATAAGAAGTCTTCTCTAAGCTTTTTTGCTAGTGTATATATGTGTGTGTGTATGTGTATGCATGTGTGTGTACATATATATATAAAACTATTGTTGGTATGAGGTAGATATTTTATGCCAACCAATAATATCTCACATATCTTTGAAAAGGTAATAAACACATGTTAACTGTCAAACTATTAGTTTGATACTTCCTACATTTAATATTATATGATGTGACATATTGTATATTAAGCAGAAGAAACAAATAGAACTCTGCAGAACTGGAATAGTTTTTAGGTAGCATTTTCATTAACAGCATGTCTGCAGTGACTTTGATGGGAACTCAAGGCCCATGTTCAAAAACGGTTAAGGCTTTCTCTGTACTTACCAACCAGTGCCAGCAGAAGCTGCCTCAACATGTCTCTGCCTGGCTCCACTACAGCATAAATACCACCAGCAAAAAGGGTACTCATGGAAGGCACCAACTGCTAATGATACCACTCCAACCAGCTAAATGCACAAGATGTCTACAGGGGTGCTGTTTGTAGCTGTGTTGGTCTAAGGACATATGCAGACAATGTTCTTTGGGCAAATGTGGTATCTTTTACTAGACTAACTAAATAGTTGGAAAAAATTTTCTTGGAAAGCTTTTGGGTACAAATACCCTCCTTCAGGCAAAAGGAGACTATCCCTCTGCCTGAAGAAGGTTGTTAGTACCCAAAAGCTTGCAAAAAACAATTTTTCCAACTATTTAGTTGGTCTAGTAAAAGATATCACATTTACCCAGGCAACCTTGTCTGCAAGATGTCTACATGCATCTTCCTGCTTCTGGGCAGCAGCCAAGATGGCGGAGGTATAACTCTGCCAACAGAATATATAAAGATAGAGGTTGCAGTTTGGAAACTCTCCCTTACTTAGACCACAGAGGTTGTGAATTGGGAGATGGTCCTTCAGTTAAAGAATCAGTTACTGAATGAGAATCCAAGGAACTGCAGAGGTTCCCTGTTGTTCCACAAATAAAACTTGTTTCTTGAGTTTTTCTCATTCACATATGCCTGTGTTTATTGAACCCTGTGATTACTATAGAAAGGAAGGTTCTGCAGGTACAGAGAAGCTTTGAGTGTGGATGCTTGAGCATGAGTTTTCTACCTAGATGAGGTGTAGATGAGGCTTTAGGAATTTAAGGACCTGAAACAGGGCCCCAAACTCTGTTACTGGAATGTGTTCCTAGCCCCCCACCCTTTCTCCCCCCTCCACTGCTGGGGACTTTCTTGTCTCTTTTCTCCACCTCCTGTCACTCATAACCCCTCTCCAGTAGCTATGGTGCCATCCCTAGCTCAAAGCCTGGACAGGGCTTCTGGTGCCAGCTGGGGATTTAAGTTCCTATAGAGTAGGGAGTGTCCAGGAGTGGTTGAGGTTGGAGCGGCTTCGCTGCAATGCTGAAAGGGCAGTTTGGGTTCGTATACCATGGACCTTGAGTGGGGCACTGGGCAGCTAGAGCCACAGTAGCCAGAAGCAGAGATACCTGGCCTGGCTCATCTGCAAGCATGCCAATGTTACAGGTGCACCCCAGGGCAGCTACAGGACTTGTCTCATTATCTTTCTGTAAAACATAGGCTCCTATGTCATACTGAAAAATGGGACTTAAGATCCTAAGTCATGTCAACACTTTTGAAAATGTCACCCTTTGCCTTTGACATCTAAAGAGTGGGCTGTGGAAGTGAGATCTCAGGCCTAGAACCAAAAATTAAAATATGGTTGTAATTTACTTCTTTGTCCTTATTGCTCTCCATTCATTTAGTGGTCAGCATGAAAAACATTTGAAGCATCATTGAAATCCCACATGGTTTTGAAAAGTAATTCAAGGACAGTCTTTGAAAATAGGAAGTATAATATATCCACATTAATTGCAGAAGGCTATCATGGGACCCATCTTCTATTTGGCATTACTTTTGGCAAAACCAAAGTTTTGTTCAACAGTATCAATTTGACAAAAAACAAATAAAATGACAGCTATGGACAGCTTTGTATTTCTGAACTCTAGAGAACTCCGAGAAAATGAGAGAAAAATCCAGCAAGGTGCATTTACAATGTATTGAGAATCTTTCTCTGCTTATTTTTTTTTTTTTTTGAGCATCAAATAACATCAAACTATGAAAGGAAACTATTGATTGATGATCCTGTGCTTCAGTACTATGTGTGGTAGGAATGGTTACAACATGATTATAGACCTGTCTTAACTAAACTACTTGTCTTAGTTCTCATTCCAACAGTAACTTTGTCGTGCTCATAGCCATTGCTCCACTGTCCCAGATTAGCAACCCCTCTTTTATAATTCTGGAATTGCTTCATTGTCAATCTCATGATCATTTTTAATGAAAGCAGAAATCTAAGGGATAGACCGATAGAGAAAGAGAATCAGAGGGAGGAATGGAGAATGTAGAGATAAATAAAAAAGGAAGGGTAAGAGAGTCAAGAAGACAGAGAAGGAACAAAAGATCATAGAAAATGAGGGTTGGAAGGGACCCCAGGAGGTCATCTAGTCCAACCCCTGCTCAAAGCAGGACCATCCCTAACTAGGTCATCCCAGTCAAGGCTTTGTTGAGCCAAGACTTTAAAACCTCCAAGGATGGAGACTTCACCATCTCCCTGGGTAACCTGTTGCAGTGTTTTACTACCCTTCTAGTGAGAAAGCTTCTTCTAATATTTAACCTAAACTTCCCTTACTGCAACTTGAGACCATTGTTCCTTGTTCTGTCATCTGCCATCACTGAGAACAGTCTGGATCCATTCTCTTTGGAACCATCCTTCAGGTAGCTGAAGGCTGCTATTAAATTCCCACTCAGTCTTCTTTTTTCCAGACTAACTATGCCCAGTTCCATCAGCCTCTCTTCATAAGTCATCCACCCAGCCCAATCACCTTTTTTGTTGCCCTCCGCTGGACTCTGTAATTTATCCACATCCTTTCTGTAATGGGGGGCCCAAAACTGGATACAGTGCTCCAGATATGGCTTCACCAGTGCCAAATAGAAGGGAAGAATCACTTTCCTTGACCTACTGGCAACACACCTACTAATGCAGCCCAGTATGCCATTAGGCTTCTTCACAACGGTGGCACACTGCTGGCTCATATTTAGCTTATTGTTCACTGTAACCCCCCCAGGTCCTTTTCTGCAGAGCTGTTGCTTAGCCATTTGGTCCCTAGCCTTATTTCTGGGATGTGGCATTCAAGCAGGAATGAGTAGGCAGTAGTTGCTTTATGATAGTGTTCCTGAGCATGCAGTTTAGACATGCCGTTAGTCATAATACTGGATCATCTTGATCCAGAAGTGGTATCTGGGTAAATGCAAAGGCTAAATCTGTGAGTTATTTGTGAAAGTAAACTTGAACTATCAGTCATTTGACTGGAGCCAATTACCAGAGATTCAGTTGCGGACAGATAAGAATGCTTGCAGTGGGATATAAGAGCAGAAAAACAAGGCAATCTGGTAATTAATTATGTGGACACTAATATTACCCATTGGTGAGGTAGATTAATTGTGCTGTGAATTTCATACTGGTCAGATGCTGCCCAAATACCTACAATAGAAAAGAACCATAACATTGGGTCAAATACCTCTTATTGCCAAAATTGTCCCATCAAATATAAAAACATGTCCTCACATATGTTAAAATATCTACCGAGGATGCTTATACCAGATAAATCAATCCAGTTCTACACTGTCTCATCAAAAAGCGATGAGCAAGAATGGGGATCTGTAATTGAACAGAAAGGTAGCCAGAGATTTATATAAAAAAAATTACCTTTAAAATCACTGTTTAGGGACTTCTGTTGATTTCAAAATACCCAGCCAGCCCCAAAATACAGAAAATGGTACATTTTTTTTTGGTCCCAATGTGGATCTTGTGACTTTTCTTTTTACTGTAGTTAAGGTTTGTTAAACACTTTTATTTTTACAACTATTTTGCAGGTATCATGGGCAAGGTTCCTGAAGATCTGTAAATGCTGGGCTAAATCCACAATGGGTATGAACTGATGCAGTTCCATTGACTAACCTGTCAAATCACCGATGCACTTTAATGTGTGCTGAATTTCAATCAAGAAAGTAATCACTGCTTTGAGGAAAACCTTCTAAAACATATCCTGAAGCGCTTTGCTGAATCAGGGCCTAAACCTCCAGAGAGATACTGAAGAAACACCTTTTCAGTGCTCCTCTGCAGAAAAGGACTCTATCCAGATCATATTCTAGACTTTTGCACATGTCCAGAGTGTCTGGATTCATCTTCAAGTCAACGCACAGATTGAGGAAGTGCCATGTTTCTATCTTAAACACTGACTAGGAGGAATAGAGCTTCTCTGGAGTGAGTGTGGGGAACAAGAAGTTGGGTCACACTGAAAGGAGATAATCAGGAAACTGGGAACTAGGACAGCTGCTCCTCTTTTGGACATATCTAAATTAGGAAACTGTTTCAAAGCATAATAGCGCATTTCAATTATATGTCTTAAATGCCGCATAGACAATGGCTGTGTACACACATCCAAATAATCTGGGAGAATCCTTCCAGATTTGCTCTCTGGGTAGAGAAACTTGCCCAGACGTTAACAACATCAAAATGTTTTAAATATGTTAAATATATTTGCATGAATGGTCAAAACATGATAGTTCAAACATGTCAACTAACACGTTCTCAACTATGACTAATTTTCCTAATTGAGACACTATGGGTGCCTGTAGATGTGTGGGGAGGTGGCTCTGATGCACCGTAATTACAGTGCAGTGGAGCAGACTCGATTAATAGATTCTGCTGGAACATAATGAGCATGCTCCAGCAACCTCCACATCTTGTGTATCAGCATCCTCACGTTTCAAATTGGTGGTGCAGGTGCATTAACTAAAGCATATGTAATAATGCCCTATAGTAGCATCTTGCTGAATAAAATGAGACAGCAAGTAGTTTTGAAGTATAGTTTTGGCTACACCATTGCAAATATGTCTGAGCATTGATGAATACTTGTAAGCTTTAATAAATAAATAAAAAAAATAAGGGACTTTTTCAGTTGCGTTCTTTTGACGGATTAGCACAACAATTCCTTTGTGGATCTCTCAAGACTGAGAGGCAACAGTCCCATCTGTAGTAGTTTCAAATCAAATCCAATTCCAAATTTTCCCAACTGAAATCCTCTAATGACCAGGAAAGAAGCCTGCTGTGGCCTTCATTTATGTGTGAGCTGGGTCAGCTTACAAAAATATGGAAGGAAATTCCTCTTGCCAGGACTCCATAGAAGGAGCTGTTGGTGCTTCCCGTTCAGTGTGTGCTTGCTAGTAACGAAGCACATTGCATTTAAATATTTATAATATGTCAGGGATTTGCATTCCTCTTTGCTATTTATTCCACAGATCTCTTGAGACATAAAAGGATCTTTTGAGAGTTATTCAAACCTGTTTGTTTTCATCCAGCATTGGATCTAAGAAAAAGGGTAAGTCTGCAACATCTGTAATTCACTGAGGGATCAAATTCCCTAAATATTTATCACTTAAATATTCCCAGGAAAAAGAAAGGGTCTCGGGTGTAATTGTCTTCTGGTTGAAATTTATTTTACTATGGCACTTTATGGTGACATTTTAATGCCAAAGTCCAAAGTTCATCTAAGAAGAGCATTCCAAATCACATTCCACACACTGGTCATATGGGCAAAATTAATTTCCCAAATTGCAAACACATCTTAAAGTGTGGAGACAATCAGGATCTGGATCAAAGTTCCCTTAAAGTGAAATCAAATTTGAAGGCCCATGACTGCTACTGTTTGTCTCTTTCTACATTAAGATGTCTAAGATAATCCTCATCAAACAAGCCCCACAAATTAAAAGTCATAATTTACAGTTATTAAAGCAAGATTCTTTCCTGTGCCAGAGCACCACACATCCACGCGATAAACCACACGGGGCTCCTCTGAGTCCATTCAGCCACCTCCACTGTACCAAGGATTTCATTGCAAATGGCCAGTTGAGGAGGCATTTAAAATAGCTCATGCCTAACTTTATCTTTCATGTTTCTTGCCACATTTGGTAACTACGTGATAGTTCTGTGTTTGAACAAGCCTTTGATCTTTCACAACTCATTTCCCCATCCTACTTGATCCTGCAAGGAAGTGCAGAGGCTGGGTTGGATATGATTCCTTATAACACTTACAAGTGTTGCTGTAGATTGTTCCTGTAAACATGGCCACAAAGTTGTCTTCTTGCCATGTGTTTCTATACATTTCATTTCCTCTCTAAAGGCAGAATGAATTATCTTTATGTTAAACATGAACACAACAGTGGATGTTAAAGCAGACTCAAGAGCTGAACAAACTTTATGCTCCTATGAGTGTATGCAGCAGGTGGCAATGGGCCAGCTCAGCAATTGTAATATGCCTAATTCGTTATTTTTACAGGATTTCTTGTAATTGTAAAAGTAGTTTGGTCCTAGATATGTATCCTTGATTAGGGTGGTTTGATGTTGCTTTTATCACTTTTTAAAATCAATGCTATGAGAGCTAATGTAAATGATTTTTTTCATGTCACATTATACTCAGTTTCCATCATATCACCTCAGCCAATTTGCAAATTAATATATAAATCATTTGCTTTAAATAGAGCTGAAAAGTCTCACAGGAACTGTCTATGTTTTTATTTAGGACACAATAGAGATCTAACAGACATATAGAAAATCAGAGAGAGAAAATAAAATATGCCATAAATAGAAAAACTTCTTGACCCGCTAATTGTTTAACACAAGTAATAAAGTAGATTGAGAGGAATAACATATCTCTCTTTAAAATTTTAACCTATTTTGACTCTCAGATGAATAACTAAGGAGGAAATATATATGAATTCACCCCACTAACCTTTGCAAATTTGAGGCTTGTCTACAATCAAGTTGAATTGTTTCATGTTATAGTATCTCCTACCTACAAAAAGATTTTTTGTTGAAAATCATCTGATGTTTTTATGTGTATTATTAAACTTGCTTTGGAAGTGGGCTTATTTCAATGCAGGATGATTTAACTCACAGCAAAGCAAATGTGAACATTTTGTAATCCCATAGGCAGAGATATATATATGCAAAATCTTCCTCCTGCTTTGCTGGCCTAGCTACATCTGCCTGCTTGCCTGTGTGCTCTGTGATCATTCTGTCTAGTTGTCACACCTGGCATGCAGCTAGGTACTATACTTTGTGATTGTAGTCTGTGGGGGGTTCATATATCTCTCATACACCTGACTATTCACTGATGAGGGTGGTCCTACATTGAGCTCTTAGATTTCTTTCCATTCTGGAGAGGCACATAGTACAAATCTATCTGAACTCTATCCAACACAAGATATACAGGCAACTATGCAAAGGGATCCACGCTAAAGACAAGATCTGGCTAAGATATAAGAATATAAAAACCTCTGAGAAAGCTACTACGAGGAGCTGATCTGGATTTTTATAACAGTTCCCATTATTCAACCACTGGATTTTGTGGACTACACCAATGGCACACTGGTCCATTGGCAGACACAAATAAGAAAGGGAACTGCTCCCAGCACATGCCGGGCATGTCTACATGGGAATACTAATGCAAAACAATGAATTATGGTGCAGTTTGCACCAGAGTTTATTATTCCTGGGCACAGCATTTACATGTACACCCAAGACTGCGACACACGGAGCCAGGGTGGCAGAGCCCTGGCTTGTGCCCACCACCAGGGTCCCCAAGTGATCACATGAGGAAACTGGTGACCTTGTGGCACTGTGGGGCGAGGCAGAGGTGCAGCTGTCAGCACTGGATTTATATCCCAGATGGCTTGTTCTGGGGGGACCCAAAACCCTCAGACTGACCATGACCTATCCAGGCAAATGTATTGATACACAGTGATAACAGAAAAGAATAATACAAGCAGTTCTATAGCTACCAATCCTAGGGCTTTCATCAGAGCCAAGATACGTGGGGCCAGGATGTGAGCTTCACTCTGAGGTTCTCTCCTGAATGTCAGATGTCAGCAACCTGGATGTTGGAGGCCGAGGCCCACCCCCCACCCCCAGTGGGGTGGATGACACAGGCTGGTGGTATGCCCTCTGCCCATGGTGCCTAGGGTTCCCCTCTTGGGAACGGGGACCTTTTATTGTTCTAAAGTCTCTGCTTCTCTATTATTTTCCCCTCCTGATGACTCTTCATCCATGAGTATCACTGATTGGTGTCTGTATGGTCATCATACTACCCACGATCTGTCCTGTCAGCATAGTCCTTTGTTTCACAAGTCCATTACATAGATACATCCTAATGTAGGCTTTCAGGGCCTTCTATTAATTTGGTCTGTTTCCCCAAAACTGGAACCTCAGGACCCCACTCTCTTGGGCCTTGTGAGCTGGTGCTACCTTATGTTATGGAACAGTGTGGTATATGCCCACAATTTCTCAGGCTATGGATATGTCCGTTGGCCTTGTTGTGTTAGACACCCTGTCTGCCCTAAAGACTGTGAGAACTGTGTGACTGTGACCAGGCCTTTAAAAAACAATTCACCTGTGCTGCCACCCTGGATTATTGTTCTAATGCATATATATTTTATCTACAACCCAGTTCCCAAAAACAAACCTCTAAATACCATGTTCTAGCCATCACAGCACTAGTTCAAGTGGAGTGGGAGCTCCAAAACCTACATCTATGAGGGGCTGTCAGTCTGGATGTGGGAGCATGAGCACAGTTAATCAGCACGGCCGTGCCGCATAAAGGTCAAGGTCTTACAGGCACAGTGTGTGGCCATCACCAACCACAAACGGCAGTCAGGGAGTATCTGTAAGTCCATACACTTTATGCAGAAGCTGACAGACATCTTCATGCCCTGGGACCCAAGTTGCAGCCATGCTGTCTACAGCAGCATGGGCAGCCTACCTGCCTGAGCCCCCACCCTGGGCTGGCACCTGGGGCTGCCAGTGCCCATCCCACTGAACTCCCCTGCTGCAGCCTCTACAAGCAGCTTGCAGAACCTTGGCCAGCACCTGCCTTGCCAGCTCTGCAGCCCCATCCCCCACCATGAGGCACGGCCGGCCATGACACCTCCGGCCACCAGCAGCCGCAGCTTCCCCTGGAGGGACGCCCAGCCAGGTACCCACCCACTGTGGCCACCAGCCGTGGCCATGTGGTAAGGCCCACACTGGAGGGAGGGTTCTCCCCTGCTCCTGGCCTCCAGGATTCCCTCCCTGAACCATCGAAGCTCAGGGTCCCATGCTAAGTCTGCAGGTGCGCCTGGGGCACCATGGCCATCAGCAGCAGAAGGGCATAGTGAGCTGAGCGTCCCTCAGTCCACGCAAACAGATCCTCACACACCACCTGGACACACAGGACTGGCACAAGGAGGTGTGGAACTAGCATGAATAGACACAGGACTAGTCAGACAGGGAGTTCCGGGTGCAGCTCCTGGCCCTTGAGCATGAGCGGTGGAGGTGCTGTGGGAGCAGAGCTCCATCCTAGCCTGGGCAGTGCAGGCCACAGAAGATGATTGCTGGGTGCTGGACACTGTTCTGGCCCTGGCAGTCACCTTTGTGCTCCCCACTGACCAGCCCCCAACCCTACCCCCACCTGTCCCCTGACAGCCACCTGCCACCCAGAAGCAGGCCCCTGCCTCAGCCTGGGAGGAGGTTCTGAACCACCATCAGCATCCAGGAGTCCCTGCCCCAGATCCAGTGCCATCCAGCACCCTGCTCTCTGGGCCCAGCCCCACCACTTGCCACAGCAGGTGAAGAGCCAGAGCTGCCTGCCGCAGGGCCAGGACTGCATGCTGGCCCTGCCAACCCTGGACACCAGTTGCCAGAGGGGGGAGCCACCCAAGCTGGGGGACCACCAGCTGCCATTGCCCTTGGGCAAGCCTCACACCCACCACATTCACCGTGATGTATGCACCCATGAGGGAACAGCCAGAGGCCAGGATGCTGGCCACCCATCCCTGGGGGGTGAGACCATGACAGCACCCAGCTACAAGTCCAGCTACAAGTCCAGCACCCCTGGTGCAAAGTGCTCACTCTCAACTAGGCACAGCAGGCCAGGGTTCCTGAAGATGCAAATGTCATGGGTGCTGCTCGCCCAGCCAGCACTCACATGTGTGGAAGGCCTGTGGTGGTCCACAATGGCCTGGAGCACAATGGAGTGGAAGCCCCTCTTACTGTAGTAGGGCCACTCCCCATGGGGCAGGTGATGGGGATATGGGTCCTGTCCAGGATCGTGATGTACTGGGGGGATCCCAGGGCACAGAACCCTGCCACCACCACTGGGGGTCATGCACATGGAGCACAGTGTCCTCCAGTGCATCCTGGAGAGTGCCGCACACCTCCAGGACAGCCTCCTTGATGGTCAACATACTGCAGACTGGCAGGCATGGCCAGCCTGAGCAGGGCAAGGGCCAGCCAGGTGTCTGTGGAGAGAGGCAGCTGCATGCCAGTGTCCTGCCACTTCTGGTGTGGCCAGAGCTGCTCCATGAGGTCCTGGAAGGTGGCCCAGATTATGCAAAAGGCCTCCAGCTATTGCTCATTGCCCCAGGTATGCTGGACAATGTGCCACCACCGGTTCTGGCTGGCCTGGTAAACTCAGACATGACAGAGCTGGAGGCCCAGGAGGGTGATGGTGGCCCCAGAGGTGGCATCCTGGAGCCCATTGGTGGTGTCTCTGCCAGGCTTCAGCCAGGAAGACGGGACTGAAGCAGCAGGTGCTCTGCAGCGGCCCTGGGATGACATGCAGCAGCTTGGCAGGTGGTCGCTGCACATGGAGGAGCCAGGAGGAGAGATACAGCCATGGGTCAGGCAGCAGTCAGTGCAGCAGGCCAGCCGGGCCAGTGCCGCAGCCAGCAGGAGCCCAGGATGCTGATCATCACTGCCAGAGGCAGAGACTGGAGCAGCCATAATGCAGGGAGACAGATGCAGTGAGGACAGCGGTGCCACATGCCATTCCTGTCCTGGACATGCTGCTTCTGGCCAGGGAAGTGGCTGGCCAGAGAGCAGCGAGTGGGGCTGCCTTTTGAAGAGGGCTGCTGGCAGCTGCAGCTGGAGCCTGGAGCTCCCTGCAGTGGCAGGAGGGGCCCATTACAGGGCCTTGGGAAGGAAGAGCAGGTTGGCAGCACATTTTCTCCTGCTTCCCTGCATGTATAGATATTTGCCCAGTTTTAAACTGCATTCCCTCCCCTTCCCCAACCATTTCTGACTTTTTCTCTTCCACGCTATTCCCTATAGATAAGTATAAGTAAGCTAAGATTTAAGATAAACTTTAACATTTTATTTTAGGTAGTAAGTTTTATTTTTCTCTTCCCTCTTCGCAAATAAGTGCCCTGCTATTTTGATAACAATGTCACTATTTTATAAGTGATAATTATTATGTTTGCACTGATTTTTTACTGCTTTTATATTGTGTGATTACTGTTTTAGGCCTATATATGTAAGTTAAGATAAGTCATGTCAAGTTTCCATCTTGTAATGTCAAGCTTATCCCCATGCCCAGTTGTGTAACCTATGAGTCATACTACCCCTCCTATGTAACTTTGTTCCTGAATGAATGGGGATGAATGAGGGTGCTTGATCAACAATGGCAGTAGGTCTAAAAATAGCTCCTTCTGAATAACCAAACCGTCAACACCGATACCTGAACAAATGACCCAGTCATTGGAACCACTCTCAACATTCAAGACACAAAAGATGAGGCAACCCACCATTGTGCCAAGCTGCACATGCTCAGTAAGAACACCTGAAGCCCTTTGGAACAGGACTGACCGTGCCTGGATAGGCCCTCCCCATAGGAGATCAGAGGTAGTGTGCCCCATAGTAAAGACTGACTCCTTGGGAAACCCTCTCCATCTGGACCAGCACCATGCCACACCATCTATCCACCCAGAGGCCCTGCTGGCGACCATCCACTGGACAACACCTACTGGACAAAGACCCCTTTCCATCCTGGATAGGTAGCTATCACCCCATCCCCCCTCTCTTCAACCAAGAACTTGGATTCTGCTTCTCTTCCCCACCTGGACTCCAACCCTTCCACTGAGTCTCTTTTTCCTGCTGCCATTGTGAGTGCTTGTGGTGGCGGGGGGAACCAATACCTTCATGGGGCTGTGCAGTGTGTTGTCTGTTTAATAACCTGTTATTTTGAAAACCTGAGTTGGGTTTTTGTCTGTTTCCTGACTGTATCCTCCTTGCCACTACTTATCTGCCCCCCCCACTCACTCTCTAAGCTGCCATCCTCAGTTTCCATCCCCAAGCTCCCAGGTTTCTGCCCCTCTCTCTTTCCTGGCTGTCTCCTCCTTGCCACCACTTATCTGCCTGCCCCCGCTCCACCAATATCTCAGCTGTCTGCTTCAGTTTCCAACCCCAATCTATCTTAAGTAACCCCAAGCCTCAGTTCCTCAGCCAGCTTCTTTCTAGTCCACGGGTTCTAATCTCAGTTCTGGCAACTTTCACTCCCTACACTTTAACTCTCTCTCTCTCACCTTAACCTTGCCCAGGTACCCCAAGCACACACATACACACTGTACCATCCAAGTTAGGAACTTACCTGTGTGTATGTGTAGGTGGGTTGTATGTGTGTGAACTGGTATATGTGTGTATATATATATGTCATTGTATGCATGATATATGAATTAGTGATCTGTGTATGTGTTGTACTGAGCATTTGGGTATGGACAATTGATTTCTGTCTAACTTTTGGGGTGTATAGTGTATGTGCTTGAATTGGTGATAAGTGTGCATGTGCCTAGGCTGGTTTGGATGTGTATGTTCCTGAGTCAGTAGTGTGTGTGTATGTGTATGCACCTAATTGATTCATGTGTTTGTATATGTGCAATTGTGTCACACCCTCCTGTCTAACAGTGCAATATTGAGATCCCATTCCCATAAGGCAGGCACGTAGTAGTGGCCTGGAAGGGCACCTGCAACAAGCGAGAGTAGTAGACTCAGCTCCACGGACATGGTGCAGCACAGAGCGCAGCTGCTAGGGGCCCCACCCCAGCACGCCACCTGCTGTGCCTCTTCTGAGGCCTCCACCCAGACAGAGCCCCTTGCCCCCCTATCTGTGGGGGAGGCTCAGTGGGGTCCTGGTAGCCGGCGGGAGGGGCGGGGCCCAGTCGTTCCCTTGCCTGTCCCTCTTGTGCCCAGCTCAGGGCTCTGGAGGAGCAGGTATGGGAGCTCCAGGCTGAGGTGAGCAGGCTGCGGTATCCACAAGATCCAGGGCTGCTTGGGCTAGTGTGGTGGAGGCTCCCCAGGTACAACTGAGGAACAGGTAGGAGGCCCTAGCAGCTGTGATGGAAAAGGGCGAAGGGGATGCCTTCAGTGGGGACGATGACACTCCATGAACAACACACACGGAGCAGAGAGGGAACATCAGGAGAAGGAAACACTGGGTTCTTGTCATCAGGGACTCCATCCTAAGGGGAACAGAGGGTCCCGTCTGCTGACCTGACCCCATAGCATGAGAGGTCTGCTTCATGCCTGGGGCTTAGATTCAGGACATCACAGAGAGGATCCCGGCCTACATTCGACCCTCAGACCAGTACCCCATGTTTCTCATCTACATGGGAACAAATGACACGGTCAGAGGCAACCCAGACTGCATCATGAAGGACTTTGGGGCCCTGGGAGCCAAGCTCAAGGAGACGGGGGTATTATCCTCTATTCTCCCAGTGAGTAGGCGTGGACGGTGACATGAGGCCTGCATTGGTGAGGTCAACCAGTGGTTATGTAGTTGGTGCCACCAGGCAGGCCTCGGGTTCCTGGATAATGACCCATACTTTCATGCAGGAGACTTGCTTGGGTGGGATGGGCTACACCTCTCTCCTAAAGGCAAGTGTGTCTTCTCTTCCAGGTTGGCTGATCTTGTGCGGTGTGCTTTAAACTAGCTTCACTAGGGGATAGGGTCACAGGAGGACTTGAGGACACCTCCCAACCAAGAAAAGTGATATACACAAGGAGCACCCAGGTAAGCAGCAAGGGTCCAGATAATCCTGAGAATCATACGTACCAATTAGATGCCTCTACACCAATGCTCGTAGTATGGGGAATAAGCAGGAGGAACTTGCCCTCTGGATAGCTAGTTCAAACCCAGACATAGTAGGGCTTACAGAAACCTGGTGGGATTCATCCCACAGCTGGGCAGTCAACATTAGGAACTATAGGCCATGCAGGCAGGATAGAACAGGGAGGAAAGGCAGGGGTGTGGTGCTCTACGTCAAAGTGCAGTGCATATCCTCAAACAGCAGGATGGGGTCAGAAGAGGGGCAGGCTGAAGTGCTCTGGGTCAGGATACGGGGGGTTCGTAGGGAAAGGGACTTAATGGTGGGCACCTACTACAGACCTCCCAACCAAGGGGAAGAGCTGGACCACAAATTCTTGGGTCAGCTTACGGAGGCACTTAAGGCAAAGGATGTAATTGTCATGGGTGATATAAATTACCTGGACATCTGGTGGGAGGAGCAGTCAGCCAGGTTCAACTGCTCATGGAGGTTCCTGGCTGAGATACAGGACTTCAACTTAACCCAGGAGGTGCACAGACCTACCAGGGGGAATGCCCTGCTGGACCTGGTCCTGGCCACAGGTGGCGACCTGGTGAGAGGACTCCAGATTCTTGACAACCTGGGCGATAGTGATCATCACTTGTTGGAATTCACAACCTAGCTCAGGGTGTCAAGGATCTGCAGCAAGGCGGTAGCCTTAGACTTTAAGAGGGCCAACTTCAATGAGCTGAGGAGATTAGTGGGAGAGGCACTAGGATCCAGCTAAGTTGCAGTAAGATCCAACTGATTTACCTCTCTAGTTTTATATCTTCCCTTTTGTATTTTTTGAAAACAAATAATGGCAAGAGAGTTCTAGAAAGGGAGACTATTGTGTCCTGGCAGATTGACTGCAACATATGAACATCAGAAGGAAAATCTTCTACCTACATGTAGACATGCCCACTGTAGAGCTAATTAGGCAACTCTGCATTAAGCGTCATGTGTAGATGTGCCAACTGTCTTATAATTAAGATACTATATGGCTGTTGGATGGAATTAAACAACATCATTATGGATAGTATCAGACTACCCTCTGGTTGGTCTGCCCACACTCTGCCTCCTGGATTTCCAAAACATAGCTCAGCTCCTTGCTGGAAAAGGTGGCTGTACCAAAGATTGTAAAAACAATCCATCTCTTTTTTTTTCTTAGCCAATAGATATGCAAAGATTCAGCCATCAGCTAAGGTTGCTGAATTCTACTGCACATTCCCCTTCCCCAGTCCTATCACACTATTTATTTACTGTTATTTCAATTGCTGCAAGCTAAGCCTATTACAAGAAGACTGCAGCAAGTTAGCACTATGTGGCTTAATAAAGTTGGTGGCTTGAAGGAATATGTACATGGTTATTACAAATGTGGTTATGAGGTTCTCTTCATGCCATGTGGTTCTACATTTATTTCCCCTCCACAGGCAGAGGGGAAATGAGTCACCTTTATGATAAGTACAAACCCAATGGTGTATGTTAAACCACACTCAGATTGTATCACAGTGGCAAATACAGAAAAGACATGGCACTAGAATAATTTTTCGGCTCATAGCTTCTTCCATGCTTTCATCTTTGACCCAGTGAGAGGGATTATAAGATAAACCAAGGCCAGTTGCACAAACACTTATAAAAAAGTGAATTAAAAGCATGTTAAGGAATTCATCTCTCCTTCATATCATTGTACACTTCTGTTAATTTGCCGTGCATTTTACGCTGATCCTTGGGTGTTGAAAGAGAGAATCCAATGCCAAAGACTGTGCAGTCCTCTCCATGCTATCCACAGAACTTCCACTCCTGCTCTAAGGTCTGGCAGCACCATTCTTAGAAAAAACAGCCTAGTATATCTGCTCAGTTTGCCCACTGCCTTTTTGAACAGACTCTTCTGCTTCTGAGGGCACACCTTAGGGTAGCAACCCCCTCCAAAGCAAGCTCAGCCTGCAAAAGCATATATGTAGCTGGTTGCCTTCCTCTGCTGCTCCCCCAACAACCACAATCCCATCAAGAGCCTATGAATGTTTTGATATAATTATTAGTGTCTGCCTCTGCTGCAGCCTCTTTACCTGTTCACCAACTCTAACCAATAAATGTCTATAACCATCCTGTAGTAGAGTTGGAGTGTCATTGTAGCTGTGATGGTCTAGGAAATATTTAAGCAAGGTTTTTTTGGTGATATCTTGTATTGGACCAACCGTATAGTTGAGAGGGAAGGTTAGACAAGCTTTTGGGCACAATAACCATCATAACATTTTAAACTCTTTTTGCTAGTTACCACAGTACCCCTCCCCCCCCTCAGAATCTCCCTCCCAACACAGACCCACAGCAAACATTTTACCATTGCCAAGTTCATCAAAGCCTGGGAAGCTTCCAAGCAAATGGATTTCCAAAAATTTAAGACAAAATATTATCACTCTTGACATGAAGAATGTGAAAAATAATTATTTGTTCTTCTACCTCACAGGAGCTGGCACATTGTAACAAGCACAGGTGGGGAGGCTAACACTGACTCCAAATGAAGGATGAGACAAAGTAACTAAAGAGACACGTTCAAATAACATTTGTATTCAAGAGATGGCAATTCCCAATCTGTGGTACCTGTACCACCAGTGGTATGCAGACAACCTGTCATTGGTACACATTAACAGATTTATTGTAATTACTTTATATGACAAATATTTGCTGCTGATACTGAAGGTTGTATCATTTTCAATCGGTGGTGCATGATCTATCAAAGTTTGGGAACCGCTGGAACTTAAAAGGCAGAAGAGCAGAGGCAAGAGTTCCTGAAGCATAAGGAGAAGAGAGAAAAGGACAAGGAAATGGCTCTAACCTGACAGATAAAACTGATGGGAGCATCGAAACAACAGACAACCCTCCTAGAGAACATGGGAGCCTGTTGTCCAGCTATAGCCTCTGCAAGTCCTGCAATCTCCTAGTTCTGATATCTCTGCATTCTTGGACCCACTGTTCAATTAGTAACACCTAGATTACAAAAAAAAAAATCTCTTTTTTTTCACATCCTATGCTATAAAATAGGAATGTCCAATTGGTGGTACAAAGAGTGAAAGGGCAAAATTATTTTGCAGCCCCTGGGCTCCCACTCAGGCATTACTTCTCCAATTGCTCCAGCTGCAGCAGCAGCAGCAGCCAGGGTTTCTGGTCTCCCCTTTCCTCCTGCTCCCCACTCTCAGGGGCAGAGCAGCACAGTGTGGCACAGTCCATAGCACCAAGGGAGCCTGCTCCTGGGGAGTTAAACTTGGGGACAAGAATGCCCACACATGTAGTGCATCAGGGGGCGCCTGTGGTTCACGCTGCTGAAGTCCATGTGACCTGACCCCACTAGTGCAACCTGCAGGGTGTGAATCCCCTGGCCACTTAGAAGTTGAAGAGCCCTGCCAGACAAAGAAAACTGTAGACAGAGATCCTCTTGATTCCCTTCTCTGCAAGAGACAGGGCCTCCTAAAAGCATTCTACACCCCAAACATGAGGCCTTGAAAACACAAACCTGTTTGCACTCTGCACTTTAATTGCATTTTAGGTTTTTATCAGCTGTAACTTTCCATGGCACCTTGCGTGCACAGTATTGTTCTCCTCTTATAACATCTAACTTGGGATATTATTGTAATTTGTTTAAATATCCTTGAAACTGCCTTTGGCAATGTGGTTTTATACCTTTAACTCTGTGTGTGTGTGTGTGTGTGTGTGTGTGTGTGGTTATTAAAGCTTTTGTATAAGGCTTTAATCATGATTATCAATCATAATATGTATGTGTGTATATATATATGTGTGTGTATATATATCACACTGCCATAATGTATAACTGTTCCAATACAGAAGGGAACCTGGGCCTTACTTTCCATGTGACTCTTACTCATGCAATGGAGTCGTAGAGTTGGAGTGCTGGGGTGGCCATGAGGGTCATCAATAAACCTTGCTTCATACAATGCAGGTTGTTCCAGTGACTATGGTCATTATACAAAGTGGGATGGAAAGAAGACACTTTCCACACAATTTTTATGAAACATTTGAATTTAACATAGGTCCAGTTTCAAATAAAAACAAAACATTTCTGAAGAGGATTTGGATTTATATTCCTTTCTTAGGGATCATGGGCATCTATAATAGGGAAAATAGTGACTGCAGGGACTATGGAAAGAAATGCTATAGAAAACCTGCAACATTCCATGAAACAAGAATGTGGAGAATAGTGAACCAATTGGAAGAAATCAAAAGACCCTTTCCACTAACAAACTAACTGGACTTCTATAAAACAGCTAAAGGGAAAAGACAGAAAATACAGAGGTAACAACTATATTCATATCTCCTTCAAGCAACAGGCTTGATAAACATTCTGCTGCTTTGTACAACACCAAAAACACCAACACAGAGAGACATATATGTACCCCTGCTGCAACTCCCTTGCAGGACATCCATAAAGATGGTCACACTTCTAGTGTCACCTAGTTCATTCAATCCCCTTATAACTATAGCATTTACTGATACTGTTTCATACTTTTGAGTACTGTTCTTCTGAGAGATGTTTCCCTGTGCATCCTATGATTATTCATGATGTATTAACCATATGGCCCTACCCTTCCATGTAGACTCTTGTCCTCATCTTACTATGCTGCAATTAGAATGAATACTTCTGGATTGAATACTTCTGAAAAATGAAGGTTCTGGTAATGTAACTTTCATAAGGCAAGGTATATTTCTTTAACTCTTTTGGGCTGAGTGGGGATTGTAATACATGACTGTAATATACCAAACTTTTATCTCTACATCTACAGATTATTTCTAGAACAGTGTCCATCTAGAAAGCTTCTCAGAATTGGATATCTCAGAACAGCTGCTAAATGACTATGCCTGGTATGATGCCATGTTAAGCAGCAACTTTTAAGACAGTGTATCATTTCCCTTTTTGTCGGCACTAGCAGATCATATTTGATTTTCCACTCTCAACCATAAGGAACTTGACTCAAACAGAAACTATTCTCAGACACATCAAATAAACACTGCCCGCACCTTACACATGAATGCAAAAGTGTCAAAGAAATACTCACGAAACTTTAAATTATCAGAACCACTGGGCAGCTTCACAGCTGAGTGAACAATAAGCAGCATAACAGCTAGGATCATACAACTTGTTATTTTTACTAAAATAATGAGAAATATAAAGGCTAAGGCTACAATAATAGGCAGTTTTCTTACCCTATCTCATATACTTCAATCATACAGTATAATGGACTGCTTTCTACCTCCTTTTATATGGTATCTACATCAGAAAAATATAAATAAACTGAGCCTTTTCTAGTGCCCAGTCACACAAGATCTAAGGGCTATAGGTCTGAAGAAAAGGAGTGTATTTATTTTCATTTATTAAAAGATATATGGGACAAATATTCAACTTGGACAAATCCATAGAAGAAGATTAAGCTATAGTGGGGACCCAAGAAGGAAATTAGTCCTCCTTTTTTAAAGCACTGTTTTCCATTGACATGAGAAAGGACTGCTGCTAAATTCTTATAGCACTGTGGAGACTGATTTTTTTGTCAGTGACACTAAAAATGATCTCACATTTTCATTGCTGTTCCTGAGACACAACATAGTCAAGTAGTTAGATCAAGAAGTTTTGGAATCAGAGAACATGTCTACCCAAAACACGTTACTGCATAGCAGACTAATTTGCTGAGCAGTAAAAATGTTCCTAACTTGAATCAGATTTATTTTGTCACATGTGATATTGTTCATTTCCAAATAAACTAGACTGTTTTCATTAAGCATGCTCATTCCAGCAGCTCACAGGAAAAAAATAAGAGGAGTCTGCTCCCACAGGATTTTAAAGCCAGCCAGTCATTAATCAGTGGGAAATGTTTCTGTAACAGAGAAGAAGATACAGGAAAAGGCAAACAAATTAAAACCAATATAGAAATATTTCTTTAAAAAAAAAAGAAAAGAAAACATACACACATGTACATATATACACTGTATCTTTATATAGCAAAGATGCACATTTGTAAAAATATGTCCTGGATGCCCACTACTCAAATTTCAGAAGTGGCAAACAATTGAGGAAGCAACACAGATATTGTAAAATCTTTCCTTTACCCAAAACTGTAAGACTGAAGCTACTGAAGAAGCTGTCCTTGGGCATAGATACTGTGCGAGTGATATTACCATCTAGCCAGATTTCCTGAAAATCCTTGGGAGAGCAAATATAAGCAGTCTTCTATCCCTTCCTTCAACCTTTCCTGCCCTTACCCTGCTTCTCAGTGATCCATGCAGTACTGAATATGCAGAATATTACTACTAACAACAATGAACAAAAATTACTACTAACTACTAACAACAATGGAAATACGGGGTGCCTGAACACACAATAAACTGGTGTAACATATATCCATTTTGTATAGGGCCCACAATACACAATTATCTATCCTGAATAATGGAGCCAGTAGGCACTACTACAACATTTTTTCCAGTAGGAGGTAGGGAAGCCAATAATAGCCTGCTTGCATTAACTAACCAATTCCCCAGCCACCTACCACATCCTCTTGGTGGCAGTGGTCTTGATACTCCCAACCTTGGGGATGTCTGGCCTGGCTTCCTCTACCAATGGAACATGGTCCTCTGTTGTGAGGGCTCTGTATCTGTTCTCCAGGCAAACTGCTGCAGATGGAGGTGAAGACTTTTGTTTGCTGCCAGAGGTGGCAAGCTTCCACCTTCCTGGCAGTCCATGTCCTCTTTCTTCTCTAGTGCTGCCTCTGGTAGTTCTTCCTCCGCAGTCCTAGAGGTCTCCTCCATCATGGAATCAAATTGTTCCAGGTTGCCAACTGCTTCTCTGAAGCATATGAAATGCTTGGACTCACTGTCAACTTCACAAAAAACAAGACATTTTACTTTACCTACCCCAAACCATCCAGCAGCTTCCCTACAAATTACAATTAGGAGGGCAGTCCTTGAAGAATGCAGCGCATTTCATCTACTTGGGTAGTCATCTTTCACAAAACATGGATATAAATTGGGGGGGGCAATTATTTCGGGTGGAGGGCCACTTAACGAGGTTTGATGAGCTTTCAAGGCCTGCATGGGTAGCCGTGCCCCTTGACAGCTGCCCCACCCCCTGGTTGCCATTGTGGGACCAGAAGTCCCACCCCTATCCCCTGACCTTTGCCACAGGAAGTCCCTCCCCTTGCCCCCCTCCTGAACTACTCCTTTTTGGGGACAGGGGATTGTCATCTTAGAATCATAAAAAAACCAAATCATGCACTAGAAGTCAAACACCTATTATAACATATTTTAATTTTATTACAAAAAATATTTTTGTCATTTGCATTTGCGTACTGTATATAGAGGAGATTGCATAATAACTCAAAATAAATTCTGAATCTTGTATATTGTGGGGGAGTTGTGTGTGTGTGTGTGTGTATATGTATGTATGGTGGGGTGTGGGGAGGTGTGGCTGTGTGTGGGGGGCATAGGATATGTTGGGAGTTGTGTATATGTGGTGGGTTGCGGAGGCAGCATGGGGGTGTATGGCATTTGTGGGGTGTGAGGGAGGGTGGGAGGAATGTGGGGACCCCCCCACACACTTCCTCCCTGAGCACAGCAGCAGGCTGGGGTGCTCTGGGCACAGTGTTAGTGCCTGGCTCCAGCCAGTACTGCACATCGCAGCGCAGCCCTCCACTGGGCTGTCTGTATTGCTGGCGCTGCCCGCACTGGCAAAATACAGGAGGGAATCCCCAAGCACTGGAGTTGGCTGGGGTGGGGAAAGTAGCTAGCTCCAGCACATGAGGCTTCCCTCCCATGCAGCATGAGTGTGGGGAGCACTGGCAATACAGATGGCTTGGCAGGAGCTCCACCCTTCACCACAATGTACAGCTCTGCCACTGCTCCCTGCCAGGGCTGTATACCATGGGGGAGAGTGTGGGGGGTCCCTGCACCCTCCCTCACACCCTGCCCAGCCAGGCTCTGTGCTGTCGCCAGCCTCAGCCCCGCACAGGGAAGCCTGCAGCAGTGGTGGCGGCAGCCATGCACAGAAGCTACTACTGTTTGGGCAGGGCCCTTCCACCTACAAGGATGGGAGCAAGGTACAATAGGGTATGTTGGGGGAGGCTATATACATGGGTGCCTCACTCCTACCCTCACAGGAAGAAGGGCTCAGCAGGACACAAATCATTGGTGGGTGCCACCGGCCAGATGAAAGTGCCTGGTGGACTGGATCTGTTCTGTGGGCCGTATTTTGCCCATCCCTGATGTAGATGATGATATTCAACGCTGAATAAAATCTGCCAGTGCTTCCTTTTGATGTCTCCAAAACCATGTATTTGATGTTCATGCCAACAGGACGCAAACCAAACTTCTCATCTATCAGGCTGTTCTTTCCCTACCGTGTTGTATGGGTGTGAAACCTGGACAACATAATGGAAATGGCTGAAAGCCTTGGAATGTTATAGTCAGTGATGCCTTGAGAAAACCCTCCATATCATTTAGAAGAACAGAAAATGAATGCCAGCATTTTGGTTCTAGCAAACATCACCAGCACCAAAGCCATGTTTATATGGCACCAGCTGCAGTGGACAGGACATAGATTCATAGATTGTAAGGCCAGAAGGGACCTTGGAAGATCACTGGGTCCATCCCCCTGCACCAAGCAGGAAAGATAAATGGGGGTCAGGTGACCCCAGCAAGGTGACTGTTTAGTCTCCTCTTGAAGATTTCCCATGTAGATGACTGCACCACCTCTAGAGGGAGTTTATTCCACAGTCTGAACATCCTGGCTGTGAAGATGTTTTCCTTAACATTGAGCCTGAATCAGTCTTCCAGGAGTTTGTGGCCATTACTCCTAGTTTTCTCCTCGGGTGCCCTGGCGAACAGTTGCTCACTGAATATTTAATGTACTCCCCTAGTGTAGTGGTAAGCTGCTACCAGGTCCCCTCTCAGCCTTCTTTTCTTCAGGCTGAAAAGTCCCAGATCCCTCAGCCATTCATTGTATGGCTTGTCATGTAAGGCTCTGTTCACATGGATGGCTCTTCATTGGACTCTCTCAAGCTTGTCCATGTCCTTGTTAAAATGTGGTGCCCAGAACTGGACACAGTACTCCAGCTACAGTGCTGAGTAGAGAGGAAGAATCACATCCTTGGTTTTGCTGGAGATTGATGCATGCCAGAGTATTATTTGCCATACTGGCTACAGCATTGCACTGCCGGCTCATATTCATACTGTGGTCTATTATTACCCCCAGGTCCCTTTCATTTGTGGTGCTAGTCAGTTTGGTGCCGCCACGCCTGTAGGTGTGTTGAGGGCTGCTCATCCCAAGGTGGAGAACTTTACATTTCTCAACATTGAACTTCATCAGATTCTGATTGCCCAACAGGAGCCTGTCTAGGTCCTCCTGTATCTGTAGCCTATCGTCAAGCATGACCATGCTTCCCCACAACTTGGTGTCATCCACAGACTTGGCCAGTGAGCTCTTCACCCCCACATCCAAATCATTAATAAAGATGTTAAAAAGTACTGGGCCAACCACTGACCCCTGCAACATGCCCCTGCCCACTTCTAGCCAGGATGACACAGATCCGTTCACTACGATTCTCTGGGTCCTATCCTGCAGCCAGTTTCTCACTCACCCGACTGTCTCAGAGATAAGCCCACAATCCTTCAATTCACTCATGAGGACATCGTGGGATACTAGATCAAAGGCCTTTTGGAAGTCAAGGTATACAATGTCAACCTGCTCTCTCATGTCCAGGTGGTGAGTTGTCAAAAGGATGTCTGACAACAAGCTCCTAAAACAGGTTCTCAAAACTTGCAAATGGTTACTGCTCTAGAGGTGGGCCGAAGAAGAGATTCAAGGACAACCTGAAGGAAAATCAGAAGAAATGGAAAATCATTACCAATGAAACTGGAACACTGAATTATCTTCAATGGCTCTGTGAAATACAAAGCATCAACCATTTTCAGCAAACATGCCTCACTAAGGAGTCAAATAGGTGAGAAAGACAGAGAAGGAGCTATGACCTGACCTCACCAGGATCCACTCCTCTCTGGCACTGTGTGCTATAGTTGAGCATGCCAATTTCAAATAGACCTGTCATCTCCAGACCCACAAACAATGTGTGTGTGTACTGGAAGAGAGTCATCCTCATATAAAAAGAACTGCCAGAAACACCAGTGTAAAGTCAGATTATACTGGTGTGATGTCATGTGTCCAGAGGAATACAGAGATGAATGTAAACCTATATTTCCTGCCTCCCAGTATATGTGAAAGAGTGTCTGTAGATTTTGAGGGAAGGTAAATCATGTGCTCTTGACTATAGTTTTGATCCTCCACAGACCATATAGCAGAGGGAACACATGGCCTATAGTTTGTACACTATAATCAAATAGTTGGAAAGGAAAAGCACATTGCATTGCAATTATACAAAGAGGGTCTGTAAAGTAAATGAAAACCATATACTTATGTAAATACACAGAATTTAAATCACAGATTGTCTAAACCGGTCTCTAAGGTCTACAAATACAAAGGGTTTCTGCAAATTATTCTCCAGCATAGATGGTATCAGGTTGATGTTCTTTGTTTTACAAAGAAAGTGGAACTATGTGTGCAGTTCACATGGCACAGTAAGATAAACAGTGGAAAAAAGGAATGGCTACAAACCAGAGTTTGTAACCAAAGAGATAGATGCCAAACCTCTCATAATATGCATGACTAGTTCCTGACAGAGTTAAAAGTTGCTAGGTACACTAATTAAGGATAGACTTTACTGAAAAGAGGGCCATTACTGATTTAGGTGCTACTTCTGTGTTTTGTAAAGTTGATTTTTTGTTGTTCTTGCCAGCCAAACTAGAAGAAAATGCACCATATGAGACAGGTGAACAAAGAAGCCGCGTGCAAGATCTCCAGATAGTACTATCATCAGCACGGAACCCAATAACATCATCATCTGACTATAATATAATTCACTCCAAAATAGTGTAGGCCCTCTATGCTTCTGGTCCAGCCACTCATGAGAATAAAATAAAAAAAAAGACTTCTAGATTATTTTTAAGTTAGCACAACCATGTGAGATATACAAATAAAAATTGATATACCGTTCCATCAAGAAAATGCAGCAAAGATGAATATTTATAAAAATGTTGCCAGATTTTCCACTAATCAAATTTTGGAAACACCAAACAGTGGCAAAATGATGGATCTTGGGAACTTTTCTCATACACATGACTGCACAATAGATGCCACTGAGTACAGAACTGCCAGCATCAACAACATTCCCAAGCCAATCAGCAGGCCTCAGAGAAGTTTTTGAAAGCTTCTAGGCCAATGCAAAAATGTAATGAATTGTGAGCTAGACTGTTCTCAGTGGTGACAGATGACAGAACAAGGAGCAATGGGCTCAAGTTGCAGCAAGGGAAGTTCAGGTTGGATATTAGGAAAAACTTTCTCACAGGGAGAGTGGTGAAGCACTGGAATGGGTTACCTAGAGAGGTGGTAGAATCTCCATTCTTGGAAGTTTTTAAGGTCTGGCTTGGCAAAGCCCTGGCTAGAATGATCTAGCTGAGAATGGTCCTGCTTTGAGCATGGGATTTTTCCTGAAGTCGCTTCCAACCTAAATATTCTATGATTCTATGAGAATTTTTAACTGAGATTCACTTTGAGCTGTGCATCCAGCTCTTCGATAGCTTGCATTTTTCTCTGTCTATCTTCATGGGTGACTGCAGCAACCGAGAATATCTCATCTGTTTGTGCCAACAATATTTTTCTAATATTAATAAGAGAGATCTTGTGTAATCTAGGAAACACTATGGCCCAGAGACATGCCTCCTAGCTTTTTCTTTGCTCAAGGAATGTTATAGTCTATGAATGGTCCTTTGCTTTGAAACTCATTTCCTTCCTGTGCCCAAAAAATAGACTTGGTAGAGGTTTGGGCTAGAGCTAAACATGTACTGAGACATATAGTTGTATCATTTACAGTATTTTGCATTAGTTAAACTGTAATACTAATTATATATTTTTATGTCCTTCCCCCAGCCAAGAAAAGAACTAAATCATGCCACTCTTGACAATTCTGTGGCTGCATGGGCTATGTAAGTATCAGTGGAGAGGCAACTGGGGATTTCTTGTTCCAAAACCACAGACCCCTAAAGTTAAGCTAGATAAACATTAGACTCTTTTTCAGTTATAAGTTGGAGCAAGTGATGGGCCATAAGTTGCAGTACCCAGACGATATAATTGTGTTGTATATCTAGAGCAGCCTATTTGGATCGTGGTTAATAACCCCTCAAGAATACCACTGGAATTTCAGATGTGAGAGTGAAACTGTAGTGATGTCAGAAGGAAAGCTGTCTTACTTATTTACTGTATAAATATGGTACAATGTCATTGAGACACAATAAAATATGGAACTTCAGAGATCATATTTACAGCACAGCTTTTCACAGAATAATGGCACTTTTATACTGTTCTTTCTGGTTTTTTTACACAGTGAGAAAAGCACTATTAATATTTAAATAATATATGAATTGTTTAAACTTAGCAAGTTTTATGATCTATTATGTTAGCTTGAAGATTGGAAAGTATTGCTAGTGTTGCATTGTGTTTTTTTGTGGACACTGTCACATTGCCATTTTCAGCAAGATGGTTTTTGCCAAGATACCAGGATCAAGATGCCAGTTGTAACTAAGGGGTTTCTTTTCAAATATATTTCACATTTGAGTTACGCAGAGAAATTTCACTTACTTGTTAGACATTCAGGCTGATAAGTGTGGTATATCTCAACTGATATAAATCAATGAGCACTTCAACAGATCTATGACAAGTTATATCACCTGATGATCTAATCCTGTATTCAGTTTTAGGGGAAGATGGAATGCTTGAACTATGCTTATCAGGCACAAGAAGAATTCAATCATGTATGCTTTGGAACCTTCCCATAGATTTTTTGGCAATGCAAAAGAACCCCTTAACCATACCTCCACAAACACACACTAGTAGCAAAAGTCTGTGTTATCACTATTAATATTAGAGATGTGTAAAAACCAAATCCTGGAATCAAAATCTTTTTGTGTGTTAAGAGGCTTTGTTCTGAAACCGGTAGCTTCAAGTTTCCTGCTACAGTTGTGCTCTTGACCAGTTCTCATAATCAAAGTAGTTTCTTTTCTAGCAGGTAAAAATTTTGTAGAAAAAACAAGCAAACTTACTGTTGCTCCAAAATAACTTTTGGCTACTTTGCTACTCATAATATTTAAAAAATGCTCAGAATGCTTGAAATGTGTTCACTTCTGTGTACTTCAGGCACTTGATTTTTAATTTTAAAATGTGATTACTATTTGAATCTAGATCCATGAGTGAAATGCAGTGTATTTCACTTATTCACCACCATCTCAATTAAAAAGCACCTGCTCAGATGTCTTACACACAATCACATCTCCTCAGAATTAAAATGTTTCCGTACCTTCTATCTGTTTAATAACCTCGACTCTGTCTTAAGCCTCATTAACACATTTCTGAGTAGTGTTATTTTAAGGCACTAAATCAAGGGCAGGCAATCATTTTGGGCAGAGGGCTGCTTATTGAGTTTTGGCAAGCCATCGTGGGCTGCATGACAGGCAGCCCAGGGCAGATAAATATTAATTTTCTACTTTGTTTAAGGGCCCCATGGGCCAGATAGAATGGCCTGGCAGGCCACATCCAGCTGCCGGGCTGCATTTTGCCCACCCCTGCACTAAATGGACTTTAAAGCGGCAGGAAATCTGTTGTGTTGATGTAAACAGGAAATTTTGTTTGATCTACACACGCCCAAATGTATAATAACCCTTGGCTAACTTAAATACTTCAGTTAGATTATCTACAACATTAAATACATTTTAAAACTAAATAATAATTCCTACTTCCATTCCTTTCTCCTTATATATAAATTTATCATTTTTTTTAATTGCCTTCCTAGCTATAGTAATAAGTAATAAGGAACAAAGAATTTGTTCTATTTGAAAGCTTGTCTAAGTCCATCCTACTGATGCAGTTGGCCCAGTAAAATCCTTGGCTCTCGCATAATAAAAATAATTTGCTTTTAACTACGTAGCTTTCTTAAGACAACCAAAATTGAACACAGTACTCTGAACACTATACTAAGATTCCTACATATAAGGCTGCATTTTGAAGGGAAAGGACATTGCACTTCATGAGTCATGACTTCTGGAATCATTATGCCCACTGAGGCCACTAGCAGACACGATGACCTTTGTTGTGCTCCATTAACTCGTTACATCTTTTGAATTCTGGTGTGCAGGAAGCAAGAAGCTGAGCCACCATCCTCTCGCTGCCCAGACACTGCCCCCTCATTGTTCATCAGTGCCAAAAGCTACTAGATCACTCTGCACTAAGAAAATGCATGCAGACAAAAATGACTCCATATGTATCCAGAACCTACAGCAAGAACCCCCTAAGACACTTGTCTCACTCTTTACCCATCTCAAAGCCACAAGAGGCAGGGATACAAGGGTTGACAGGAATTCAGTTATAATGGGCTGGGGAGGTAGAAATAAAGAGGAGAAAACAAGGGCAGAAAATGTAAAATTATGCTATTATTATACGTATGGCCTGGACCCTACATACCTAAGGGACTGCCTTGTCCCTTATATTCCACTGCAGTCTCTAAGGTCAGCCAAGAGCAACCACATGTACAACAGTTTTCTTCAGCCAAAAGACTCTGGTGGCTGCGTTTAGTACTTGCTCCTCAGCTTTGGAGCTCCCTCCCATTTGAAGCCCATCAGACTTCAAGCCTGGACATCTTCCAGCAACATTGTAAGACCTTTTTTTGGACATGCTTTTAGCAGGGGGAGTTAAGTTCTGGGGTATGATTTGGGATGTTATTTATGGAAGTCATAAATAAGTCATAAAGGGGTCATCACCAGGGAAGACTATACTGAGGTTGCTCAGGGACGCAGGGGAGCAGTCAGGAAGGCCAAGGTGGAGATGGAACTGGGATTAGCTTCCCGGATCAAGGACAACAAGAAGTCCTTTTTTAAATACATAGGGGGCAAAAAGAAGGTACTGGGTAACATGGGGTCCCTGCAAGACACGCTAGGAAATTTGGTTGTCACACCAGACGACAAAGCTAACATATATAATGACTTCTTTGCCTCCATTTTCCTGAGCAGGGACCAGATCAGCCCCCCCACTGGGTCCCCCTCAGGTGCCAGAGGAGGCACACCTAGGCCAAGGGTCAGTGAGGATCAAGTCAGGGAAGTTCTGGAGGGACTGAACGTATTTAAATCAGCTGGTCTGGATGATCTCTACCTCAGAGTGCTGAGGGAATTAGCTGCGGTCATTGCGGGACCCCTGGCACGGCTTTACAAGCATTCGTGGTGCTCTGGTGTGGTGCCAGAGGACTGGAAGAGGGCCAATGTGGTTCCCATCTTCATAAAAGGGAAGGAGGAGGACCCGAGAAACTATAGGCCAGTTAGTCTTCCCTCGATCCTGGGTAAGCTTTTTGAGAAAATTATTCTGGCACATGTCCATGAGGGGCCAGCAGGGGAGCTTATGCTTAGGGGCAACCAACACAGGTTGACTAGAGGCAGGTCCTGTCAGACCAACCTGGTGGCCTTCTATGACCAGGTCACAAAATCCTTAGATGCAGGGGTAGCAGTGGACGTAGTCTTTCTGGACTTTAGGAAGGCCTTCAACATTGTCTCTCACCCTGTTCTCATTAAGAAACTGAGGGGGCTGTGGCATCGACACCTACACAATCAAATGGGTCGCCAACTGGCTGGAGGGCCGCACCCAGAGGGTGGTGGTGGATGGGTCATTTTCAACCTGGAGAGATGTGAGCAGTGGGGTTCTGCAAGGCTCGGTCCTCGGGCCCGCACTGTTCAACATCTTCATCAGTGACTTGGACGAGGGGGTAAAAAGCCCCCTGTTCAAATTTGCTGATGACACTAAAATGTGGGGGGATGTGGGCATGCTAGAAGGAAGGAATAGCTACAATCAGACCTAGACAGGTTACAGGGGTGGGCGGATGAGACTAGGATGGGATTCAGCACTGACAAGTGCAAAGTGATGCACCTGGGGAGGAAGAACCAGCAGCATACCTACAGGCTGGGGAACTCCCTTCTCATCAGTGCAGAGGCAGAAAAGGATCTTGGAGTCATCACTGATGCCAAGATGAACATGGGCTGGCAGTGTGGGGATGCAGTCAGGAAGGCCAACCGTACCTTGTCATACATCCACAGATGCGTCTCAAGCAGATCCAAGGAGGTGATACTCCCCCTCTATGTGGCACCGGTCAGGCCGCAGCTGGAGTACTGCATCCAGTTCTGGGCACCACACTTCAAGAGGGATGCGGACAACATGGACAGGGTCCAGAGGAGGGCCACTTGCATAATCGGGGGCAGCAGGGCAGGCCCTATGAGGAGAGGCTCAGGGACCTGAACCTGTTCAGCCTCCACAAGAGAAGGCTGAGGGGGGATCTCATAGCCTTTTACAAACTAGTCAGAGGGGACCAGCAGGCATTGGGAGAGTCCCTGTTCCCCCAAGCACTACCAGGAGTGGCTAGAAATAACGGTCACAAGCTGGCAGAGGGTAGATTTAGACTAGACATCAGGAGACTTCACGGTCAGGGCGGCTAGGATCTGGAACCAACTTCCAAGCGAAGTGGTGCTGGCTCCTACCTTGGGGGTCTTTAAGACAAGGCTAGACAATCACCTTGCTGGGGTCGTTTGACCCCAGTACTCTTTCCTGCCATGGCAAGGGGTCGGATTTGACGATCTGCTCAGGTCTCTTCCGACCCTACTAACTATGAACCTATGAAACTATGAAGTGTTATATTACTTACTATTTTATTTTAATATTGCATCTTTTTTAATAATTCATCTTGTTTTTACTATAAGCCACCCTCCCCTGCACGGGCTCAAGGTGGTATAGGAATCAAATAAATACAATAAATTGTAAGTACCATATTCCATGGTATATAAGTCAAGGTTTGAATCCAAAAAGTACACTTACATTTCCACCTTGACTTATACACTGTATCAGTACTTCACCTGCGGCATGAGGAGGAAGTTGGATCAGGCCCCTCGGAGCTTGGGAAGGCAATGACCCAGAGGGGTGCCACCGCCACAGAGGGAGGGACTAGGCCCTCCACAATTCAGGGGCTTCCTGGCCCAGTGGCAAATCACCCCCAGCCATGAGAGAGGCAGGCAGGCTCTGCCAAAGGCAGGATTAGGCCCCTCGTCACTTCTGCCTTCAGCAGGCTCCTGCAGCCCACAGGATGCCTGGCGCCACCTGGGAGTGGGCTGCCTTGCCCCATAGAAAGGCCGGGGAGGGGGGTGACAGGAGGGTGGCAGGGTGAGCTGGCAGCAGGAGAAATGGGCAGGGACAGTGTGGGAGGCAGTGGAATCCAGGGCAGCACCAAGCCCTGCCCAACACCCCTAGCCTCCACCCCTGCCCCTGCCCAACACCCAGCACTGCCCATGGGGCAAGGCAGCCTCTTGTTGGGCAGCATTAGGCATCCTGTGGGCTGCAGGAACCTGCTGAAGGCAGAGCTGGTGAAAGGCTTGATCGTGGTTTCAGCACAGCAGTTGTGGGGGGCGTGAGCTGCCAGGAAGCTGGGCAGCCCCTGAGCCAATCCTTCCCTCCATGGCTGCACCCCCTGGGCCCAGCTGGTCAGGCTGCTAGAAAAGCACAAACTCACCCAGGCTTTCAGCACCTCGCACACAGTACCAGCTGCCTTCTCCCACTGCCAGCACACCCAGCTACCCTCCTGCTGCCCCCTCCTCTTGGCAAGGTGGGGTTGACTTATACACAGGTTCTATGAAAATCGTAACTTTTTAAAGTGGAACTATGGGGCAGACTTATACAACATGTTAACTTGCACACCATAAAATATGGTTGACAGTCATGTATTTATAGCAGTGAACTGCCGGATACAGACAGGAAAAACTGAATAACCACATGATATATCATTGCATGCTTTTATTTCTTGGTTACAGTATTTTCCCATTAAGTTTGCTGAGAGTGTCATGAGCTCTTCTTCATACCATCTGTCTTTTAATATATTCTTGTACAGCAGCTAGCACAGTTCTGCTCCAGCCTTGCTAAAGATCCATAGCTGATAAGGAAGAAGAAGAAATGAAGAAGGCTTTCTCGTGGCAGACCAGAATGACCCAGCTTACATCAAAGGCAAGCCAACGCTAGAACCTGGCTGCCATTGCTGCCTATTCTGGCCTCCCCCCACCTTTCTGCCACCCAGTCACAGTGCAGCCATCATGGGCAAAGAGCCTCCCTGCCTGGCCACAGAGTGAGACAGCATGGCGTGGACAATGTCCCCAACTGCCAAATGCCATCAAATGCCACCAAAGTCCTCACTCCACGGACAAGATCCAGTGGCTCCACAGGCTGTAGGTTGCCACCCCCCATTTTACAGTTTTGAACATTATACCCATTCAGATTGTGGTGAAGGTAATTTTCCTAGCTCATCTCTTTGACCATGTCACCTATCTCTTTCCATCCTCTGTGGGCTCCCTCTTCTCCAATATATTAAACGTAAGCTATTTTTCAAGGCCCTTCACAGTCTTTCCTCACTTGACCTATCATCTCTCATTCCATATCAAGATGTTGACTCCTGCTTCTGATCAGTCCATTGTTCCACCTATTAAATTTGCAAGCAATCACCTTTCTGCTGGCTCTCCAGCTTCCCACCATGCTTGGGAGGAGCTTCCTATAAACAGTTACAGATTCTTCTTTGCTGAAACACTTGCAAAAAAAAATCTGACAGCAGTTAAGATGCTAATGCTGAACCACAGTATACTGACCTACCCTTTCATTATTTTTAGGTACACTTCCATATCCATGTTATCTCTTTCCTTATAGTTAGGTTGTAAACTCTTCAGGTCAGAAATGATCCTTGGTTCTATGTTTGTTCAATGACTTGGACAAGGATGTCCTGACCTCAGACTTTCTAGGAATGGTGGCAGTACAAATAGCATTAATATAGTAACAACAAGAACAACAACGTGTACTGAGACTATTTTGTATCCCTCTGGTTATAAAATAAGGACCCTAAATTACTGTGAGCACAGAGCTCCAAGTGCTGCATAAAACCTCTAAAAATGGCTTTTAAAAGTTTTTTTTTAATACAAGCATATCCAAAAATTAAGATGCAATGTGACAGGAACATCCAGGGCTGAACAACATTGCTGGCTTCCACTAGGAAGCTGAACTTGACTCCTTCCAAAAGAAAGAAATCACCTGTTTCTAGGCCAGCAAAGTCTAAATTAGTATAAACTGTGAGACTTTTAAATCCGTAAATTGAAAGATTTTTAAATCAGTCTAAATTAATATAAACAGTGAGATCAGTATAAACTATGAGATTTTTAAATCAGTCTAAATCAGTATAATCTGTGAGATTTTTATGTAGCAAAACTGTTAATGGTTCCAAATAGATTCTTACCCTTATTTGGCCTCAGTATATAATGCTGAGGAATGAGACACCACATAGTAGAGGAAGAAGATAAGCTGACCACCAACTCCGGTAAGTTGATTTTTCTTAAGCAGGGGAGTGTATGAAATGGGATGTGGTTAGCCATGTTAGTCTGAAGTCTAGAGAAGAAGGCAGGGTAGATTTTCACCTTATAGGCTAGCCATAGTAGATAGCTATATATAGCAAAAACTTTCATGGGCTGAAGCTCACGTCATTAGATGCTGTCTGAAAAAGTTGTGTAAAAGTATGTGAAATCCCTCAGGCACTGGAGATATGGATCAGTGGGTATAATGCAGACACCACTGTGTAGTAAGCTTAGTTAGTACCCTTACCTGTATGATATATTATAGGGGTAGCGGATATAACTTCATAAATACGGTTGCATAAATAAATCCACTAAAATTAGAGCTAAAATCTTTCCTCTTACACATCAAATTAGCAAATCAATCCAGTCACCAAGATGTGTCTCAATATTGTTAGCTGATGCACTAACTATACTGATTTTCATCTTTCAATAAAAGACACAGCTTTAGCAGAGGAAAGATTTTAAAATGCTCCTTTTTAAAAACAACATTCTGGTTTCTTTTCATTAATTTGGGTTCTAATTCAAAAAGTAATTGTTCTTAGGCTTCAAAGTTCGTTCAGTGACTCATCTTTGTATTCTGTCAGACAATGGCTAGGCATAGGCTAAAGCTCTGAGTGAATAGGTTAAGAGGCTGTGAGTGATGCTGTGGTTGCCAATTTGGTGGAATTGCTAGGTGGAGATGAAGTTGAAAAAGAGGAAGAATAGATAGGATTGCAACAGGTAGTGTCCCTCTCTAATAACTCCACACAAATGGGTTCCTGAAGCAACATACAGCATAGTCAGATCACTGGGGCTCCTTATAGGTATGGGGCTCATCCAGACCATGCAGTATGTGGTGCTGCAAACATGTATTAATGCTACATACCACACAATCTGGTGTTCTCTGCACTGCAAGGGCACACTCCCCGAGGTTGCACTGTACTGGGTTGTTTTTTTTTCTGTGTGTTTTTTTGACTACTGGATATCTAGGGGTCAAAAAAACTGTGGGAAAGAAAAAAAACAGAGCAGCACACACTCAGCCAGTGCATGCCACTGGAAAGTGGAGCCGGCCCGCCTGGAGTCACACACCACTGCCAGCCAGGCTCTGCATGGCGGAATCACTGTGGCTACAGCCCCAGGAGGCACCCAGGACCCCAGATAAGGCTGCTGGGACCTGCCCGGTGCTGGTCCCAGCTTTCCCTACTCGACCTGAGGCAACTTGCCGTGTGTCAAAGTGCACGTGGCATGGGCATTCCCTAGGGACAAGTAGCTACAGCGCAAGGTGTACTGCTGCTACTTGTTCCCTGGGAACCAAACATCCACGCATGTCTGGACACACCCATGGAGTCTATTGGTGAATCAGGGTCTACATTTTCAATGTTTTTAGAGCTTAAGAACAACTTAAAACGTGAAATCAAGGGCAATAATACTTTGGTTTGTTTGTGCAGCCAAGTGAAAAATAAAACTAAATCTCCATAACAAATATATCTGTACACTCCTCTTACCAAAGCTTTCTTTTGTTTAATGTCAGAGGGAAGGTATGCTAGCCAAATGCTGGAAATGCCATTTGTTCTGCACTCCTGCTCTGTTTCAGGTTCTAGCTTTCTCATGTCTTGAAACTCTTCCGTTTTCTCCGTGGCTTCCCTTCTCTGCTCGCTCAGTAACACAACTGTGAGCAACAAGGCAGACCAAAGTATGGCACAGCTAAGCACATGGCAAGAGTCCCAGCATGACTTTGCTCAGTTCTAGAGAGTAGACTCCCAAGAAAAATACTGATTTACTGTGGTAGAAGAGAGTTGGCAAGCCTACAAGCCTGGGTGCACTTAGCAAGGAAACTGACTGACTGAAGTGGTTTCTTGCATCACTCAGGTTTGCAAGTTCAACTTATCTGCACAGCAACACTGTTTTTTGGGAAAACCATTTTGACAGATCCACAGATGCCTTGTGTGCTGCTTTGCCCCCGGTTCTAGATTTTCACTTATTTTCCTACATGCTGCTCCTAGTAGAGAAGCCATTTCCAGCTACCTAGCTATTCCTTGATGCAGCCATTGGCAATATGGACCCTGGTAGAAGCCTATAGTGGAAAAAACAAAGATTAAAGTAAACAGAGCAATGACTTGGCTCTGAGCCTCAATAAAAAAAACAAAACAGCTTCCTATACATGCTGTTGCCGCTGTTAGATCTAGGTGCTACTCTAACCCAGTAATCAACAGGACAGGCTGCCCTAGGGGAAATGTGGCTCTTATTCAAAGATGCTAGCAGCTCCCATTTAATACGAACTAGAGAGAGGTTTATTTTTTCCTCCAAAAATATTTGATTCCAGTGCATTTTCATGAAGCTAATGACATTTTCTCTGTCTGCCCCCCCTCCCCTATTTTTCTGCTTCCATTTACTTTACTGGCAGGCACGGGCAATATGGACGATAAGTGACTCTTATGGCATCTGCACAGCCACCAGGCAGCCAGGCTCAGGAGTCCCAGGCACAAGTGCAGGATATTGAGACAAAGTGAAGGAGGATTCAGGCATGGGATTGGGAAGGGGGTGGCCGGGGACAGAGGAGAGGGAGATGAAGTAATGAGGGGGTGGAGGAATGAGGAGAAAGGAGTTGGGGGTGAGAGGGAGGACAGGCCGATGGTTTGGAGGGGCAGGAACATGGGGGACGGGGTGAAGAGGTCAGGGGACAACATGAGGGAGATGAAGTAAAGAGGGGAATGAGAAGGAGAAGGGAGTGGAGGATGGTAGATGGTCCGGAGGGACCCTTTCTCCTCATGGAGACGTGGGGAAGGGGAATAAAGAGGTCAGGGGACAGAGGCGAGGGGGATGAAGCGAAGAGGGGCTGAGGGGGATGAGAAGGAGAAAGAAGTGGGGGTTGCAGGACAGGACATGGTGTGGAGAGTCCACCTCTCCCCGTGGAGACTTGGGGAGGTGGAGTAAAGTGTTCAGGGGACAACGTGAGGGAGATGAAGGCAAGACGAGAAGGAGGGAGTGGGGGCTTGGAGGACGGGAGATGGTCTGGAGGGAGCATCTCTGCCCATGGAGACATGGGGAAGGGGAGTAAAGAGGCCAGGGGACGGAGGGGAGAGAGAGGAGGGGAGTGAGAAGGGGAAAGGAGTGGGCGTGGGAGAACGGGGCTATGGTCTGGCGGGACGGGGGCTGAAGGGAAGGGAGGGGGGAGAAAGGAAAACCCAGCGGCGCGGGCTGGGAGCGGGACCCGGCGGGGGGCTGAAGCGAAGAGGCAGCTCCCGAGGGGGAGCGAGAAGCGGGAGGGGCGGGGAAGGAGGCAGCGGGGCTGGAGGCGGCCGGGAGGAACAAAGCGGCGGGAGGCGGCGGTGGCTCCTCCCCGGCGGGCTGGGCGCCGTCCCGGGCACTGCGCTGGCCGGCCGCGGGGCAGACGCACGGACCGCGGAGCTGGGCTCGCCGGGTCGGCGCTGCAGCCGGAGCCGGGACAGCGCGGGGCGCCCCGCCGGCCGGGCCCGCGGCACAAGGTGAGGGGCTGCGCCGGCGCGGGGCTGCGCGGCGGGCGAGCGGGAAAAGTTTAGCCAGCGCCGCTGCGGGGCACTCCCGGGCCGCGGGGACGGCGCTTGATCCCTGCGGGGCTCCGCCGCCTGGGCCCCGCGCTCCGCGTGTGCGCGGCGCCGGCCCGGGGGCTGCGGCGGCTCGCGGGGCCGCGCACGGGCTGCGGAGGGGTCAGACGCGGCGCAGGGCGCCCGGCGGTGCCCAGGTCCCGCGGCGGGTGCTCCGTCCCCCTCGGGAGGCGCCCCGCTCAGCTGCAGCGGTGGGAGGGCACCGTGCATCTGCCCCCCCGGTCACAGCAGGCGGGCAAACTCCGCGGACAATGCGCCTCCTCCCGCGGAGCCTACAGCGACCTTGCAGGAGCATAGAAACCAGGGCTGAAGGGACCGCCGGAGGGCACGTCTCGTCCAGCGGGTTGAAGTTCGCTTCAGGCTAGACACGAGGGGGAAAAAAATACTTCTTTACTAGCCGAGGGTGGGGAACAGAGGTGGTGCAGTCACCCACCCTGGCCATCTAGTCTTTCCTGCCCACGGGCTGATGATCTGCAAGGTCCCTTCCAGCCTCTAAACCCCCTGCTCTGAGCAGGACCAGCCTCAGCCCCAGCTAGATCATCACAGCCAAGGCTTTGTCTGCCCCATCTTAAAAACCTCCGGGATGGAGCTTCCCGTCCAGTGCTTCACCACCGTGCTAGTGAGAAAAGTTTTCCTTATATCTAACCTAAACATCCCTTGCTGCAACTAGACACCGTTGCTCCTTGTTCTGCCATCTGCCACCACTGAGAACAGTCCAGCTCCATCCTCTTTGGGACCCCACTTCCAGTAGTTGAAGGCTACTATTAAATCCCCCTCCCCTCTCCCCCTCAGTCCTCTCTTCTCCAGACTAAATAAGCCCAGTTCCTTCAGCCTCTCCTTGGAAGTCAATGAGTGAGGCCAGAGGCCACGCTTTCTTAGGGTGAAGTCTTTTATCGGCCCAGCTGGGGAGCCAGCTTTGAAATGTGAGGCATCCAGGAGACCGGATGAAGAAAGTCTTGGATTCCAAACCTGGCCTAACTCTGTCCCAGCTCCATACTTGGTCCAAGAAAAGATCTCACCCTGAGAAATCCTTATTTCCACTCTTGCTAATCCCAGCACTTAACCTACTCCCATATTGATCAATGGCCAGGAACTGTTTTTGCTTTTGAAGGGAAGTGTTTAAGTAGACAACCTCCACCCGAGGAATTGCCTTCCTTATGCTGATAATATGATTGAAGTTGGTTGGGACGGTGCTGTGAACAGCCAGCAGGAGGTGCTGGTTGGGATATGTAGTTGGTGAGCAAATTCTGGGTGTTAGGGTTAGATAATAATTCTGAGGTCATGCCCCTTCTATGATGCAATCTTGAATCCTTTACAAGTAGGATCTGCGATTTAGGTAGCATGTTGACCTAGACAGAATTGTGCTGCAAATGATATAAATCATTGCTGGAAATCACTGTATCGTTATATCTGAATTTATGTCACCTCTTTATTACTTGTCACATTTTATTCCTCAGCAGTTGTTTTTATTGACATTGCTGATGTTTTTACCTGCCATAGGAACGTGTAGAGTTCCAAAGGTTCTTTTAAAAGTTGTACTTCTCCTAAGATATTTATTTTAAATGCAATTCAAGTTGAAAATTGCTTCATCTTTTATAATCTATTCCTTGCCCTGCATGCCATACTTAATTTAATTTCCAAGGTTCTTTCTATTTGATAACCTGAAAAGAATATCTGTTGGCACCACTTCCCCTTTTCTTATATTATTTTTGTTGGCATAATACCTAGAAAACTTGCAAAGGAAATTTCTTTAGTATTTATAATGCAGGCTCAGTGTCATGCTGACTGAATTGTCAGAAGGCTGGTTAAACAGGTAAAGTTATGAAAGACGTTTTGGATTAAAAGAATACTTTCAGTTTGGAAACTTTATATCATGGCACTGTTAATGTTACTTTCTTCCATATCTTTAGCTCTTTGCTTTGACAAGGCCTTTAACTCAAAGAGAAAGTTGAGATCACTGCAAAAACATATGGAAACTGGGAGAAGGAAGGGCATGGGGGATCAGTGGGGCAGAGAAAGGAATAAACGTGGCTTCTTTAAAGCCAACGCTAAAGCAGTTGAGAGCTCCTGTCTGACATATATGAACGTGCTATCCAGAAGAATTCCAAAAGGCAATGCGTTGTCCAAAAGCCATGAGGCCAAGAAAAATAACCATTTATTGAACAGGCTTTCCTAGGCCATAAGTGTGCCAGCACATTCATTTTACATTTGTTGTAACTATATTTTTTTAAAGTTTATTTGAGCAGTCCAAGACATTGTTCTTCAGCAGATGTTTGTTGTCTGAACATGGTTTGTAGCTAGAGCCATTCAATTCTAGACAGAGTGTGGATTAACATTTACTTATGATCTGACAAAGCTTTTTTTGCTCTTAAATTGAACGCTACCAGGGTGTGCCTGACAAATTACACATATTTTCTCATCATCTGGAAAAGATTCTTTAAAAAAGTAAATAGAGAAAAGTTTGGCTCTGTATACATATTCATCCCTTTTCATTCTCCCTTCTTAAAATTGTCATTTGTGGGTAAACTAAATGGCTACATACAGAAAGGAAGGAGACTAGGAATGTAGGGACTGTTTTTTCAGACTCCTTTTTCAAGGTTTTTGTTGCTGCTTGGAATATAGGAATAGGTGGGTTCCAGTGTTAACAACTGAGTTACAGATATAATTGTGTAATGCTGTGTGCCCTTATATGGACAGAAGTAGGAAGAATGAGTATCTCTTAGGCTTCAGTTTTACAAGTACCGAATATCTCTTCTGAGATGTTAGGACCCTTCATCACTCAGTGGGAGTCTTAATTAACACCTTGCAGGACAGACATGATATACAACAGACCAGCTCCTGTCCATATTAAACCCAGCAGTGCAGTCTTGAATCTGACAGTATTAGATTCAGATCCTCGACCTCTCTGGAGTCCATGGAAGCATTACAGAATCGTACTGAGGCCAAAAAGAGTAGCAGTTGGGTAGCATTGTTATGTTAGCACTACACTACTTTCTCTATTCTCAGCTTAAGGAATCTAAGCATGAACGGTCTGACTGAAGTAGGAGGCTGAATACCAGCTCACACAGCCACATTATGTAGTGCTATGCTACTTCTTCAGTTCTCAGCATTGAGGGCACTAAGGTCAGAGGAGGATGCATGACCAGAACATGGCTGTCTTGGTGTTCCCTGTCTAACCTGATTACCAATGGTGCCAGGTAAAGTAACAATGAGGCTGCTATGAATTGCTTTGGTGGGGACCAGTTGGCTTCCAGGAGCACAAAAGTTTTGGAGAATGTAGAGTACAACCATATTTGTCTGCCTGCTTCCCCTCCCTCGCCATTTTTTATTCTTTTAAGATTCCAGGATCAGGTTTATAGTTTGTAAATAAAGTATCTAATTGGGATTAAGAGATTTTTGTAGAATAAGTTTGAAGCAGTGCTGACAAAAAGGTGTCCCATAAAATGCTCTGGGATGGTAACAGTGTCTAGTTAAGATAGTATTCAGGCAACTGAATTAACTAAGCTAACAGACTGTATTGTGCCATTGGTTCTGAAGAATGGAGAGCTTTGCTTAAAGTCCATGTTAAAGTGTGGTAAAAAAAATCCTTTGGAATGTTGATGTGAAAATGTGATACTTTTCAAGCATTTTCCTAAACTGTTTATTACATTATTATAAATATGAACATTAAAAGTTTGTTAGTACGATTCATATTCTCTGAGTCCTGTTAATAACATTATGTGTAGAGCATTTTGGTGTCATCTGTCTTGTTGAAGGGCACTTTTAAAACTCTGCTCGCTGTACTGCCTATCCAATAGACTGTCCAAATAGACTTTTATTGTGATCATATCTCTTTTAATTATATTAAAATATATTTAATTATATTTTAACATATAAAAGGTAGTTAACAATGGAAGCTCTCCTGTGTATTTTCTCCTGATTGAGTAGTCCTTATCTTTCGATGGTGGAAATTGGCAGAGCTTCCTTGTCTTTAATAGTATAAAGCTGCATAATACTACCCTTCTACATAATGTGATAGTTCTGTCCACAAGGTGGTTATTATTATGGTATTTATTTTGTTGAGCATTCTTAAATTACTAAAGCACTAAGTAGGATTCTATAATACATCCATCATCTACTCATTTTAATCATTAAGCCAGGGGCATTGTTGATAAATAGTATCTTCTGTGGTCATCCGTAAGTATGTATTGTATGACAGACAACACTGAGAGTGAACAATTCAGATAGTTTCAGTGCTACACAAGGTGAATTACAGTTGTAGTGAACTGCTTAGGATAAAGTTGTTCTGTTTAAAAATTATAACTTCTGGGAACTTCAGAAGAAACTATTGTCAATCTCAGATCAAAATGATTTGCTTTTATCTTTAATGAAAAAAATGACAAATCACCAAGTTGCAGTGGTGTTTCCTGAGTAATATATCTAACTGATATAGTACCCACCACTATTGCAACTAAAAGTACATTTCCAAAAAGATTTTTAGGGGTATGTCTACAAAGCACAATGTAGATAATTTAAGTGCCTAAATGTGAGAACTGGCTGAAGCTGTCTTAGTAATAGTAAATTTGCCAAAGAATGCAGTGCTAATTGTCACAGATTTGTTCATGAATTTACCAATTTGTCAAATAGTTTTGACTAGAGAAATGAGGGTCTAAGAGGAAGGTTGAGGTGGATAGCTGTGCCCCACCCCTGCCTGACCCCCAGCCCCACTCACACACCCTTTATCCAGTGATTCAGTGGACGTGTATACACATGGACACTTACTAAGCAGTAACCAAAATTACTGCAAAGTAACCAAAATTTACTGCACAGTTCAGGCAGCATCTATACATGCATGGTCATACTGTGCAGTTAATATGGCAATTTATGCCAACTTGGATGTGAATTTGATACCTGCATCATGCAGGTCTCAAATTTAAGCCCAATTAATTACTGCACAGTACCACACATGTAGACACCTTACTGCACAGTAACACTGTGTATGTGGACTGACTTGGGACTAACTTTAGTCCCAAGTCAGTCCACATACAACATTACTGCGCTTTAACACCTCCATGTGTAGATGCTGGCCTAAACCCACTTACTGTACAGTAAGTTACTGTGCAGTGAATTTAAAACACAATAAATGCATATGTAGACATGCCCAGTGGGTCTCAAAATGTTCACACGAGGTGTAGATGCTGTTTCAAGTCCCAGTGCTTGAAAGTATTTGAAACTACAGGTCTCATGTCCCAGGAGAGTGTTCAAATCGTAGAACCGTAGGGCATCCTGGGGTATGTGGAGATGGGGTCTCTCAGTCTCTTCTATTGATACTGCACCACTTTGTAAAAAAAATTGAACTTTCATTAGAGCAGGGCCTGGAATCAGGTTGTCTCACCTCCCATGGGAGAGTGCTACCTACAACCTATGGGGTACTTTAGACTAGGTCTTACTTACCCCTTCTTGTTGGAGGTGTTCCACTGTGTATAAAATCATTAGTGTAAGTAAGGTGGGGAGACCAGGGCAGCAGGCCTAGGTGCCAACCTGAGAGGCATGGAAAAAAAGCAGCCGCTACTATAACCATGTACTCATAATGACACTGGAAGTCACTGCTACCTTCATGCATCCCAGCTGCCTTGAGTGTCAGCTGACTTGTTACTCCTCTGTATAGAATAAATATTAATGGAGTCAGAGAGAGAATGACTCTCTAGCCTGCTGTTTTGGATATTCCTGTGGACAACGGAATACCTACACTTCAGCCCCTGCTCTGATGCACATTTAATTATTTATGCAATGTGGAACAGTTTAGCAATAAAGCTCCCATCCCATCATCCATAAATAATCAGTGGCAGGGAGGTGGAAAAATTGAGTTCAAATCTCCTCAGCCAGAAAAATAAATTTGTGTTGAGTCTACGACATGCTGCGTGATTTCTGTAACCACCAAGCTATTGAATTAAGGTGGAGGGAAAGGGTTACCTTCAGCAGGTTGTGATTCCAGCCTTTCCTTTGCTTTTCTTATCAGTGACCACAAACCAGAAGCTTCATTTTGGGTCAAATAAAAACTTTCATTCAATGCAAAACATTTTCTTTATTTATTCTGGCAAGAGAAAAAGAAAATGTTCCAATTATTTTGAATCAAACCATTCTACTTTTTTTAGCTAAACCAAAAAGTTAATTATTTACTCATCTCTAATAAATATTTTTGAGGCCTATGTGCCAGCCCAACTATTCAGTATCTAAATGCTAAAACTCCCTGCAAAACTACAAGTACTAACCTTACTTCATATTATTTCCCCACAGGCATAAGGTTCACTTGCAGTTTTTTTATGCCATAGTTGAAACAATGAGACCTAGCAGAATCCGTTCTGAATTTATATTACATCAGAGTCCATGGAAAAAAATTAGTGAAGATTCAAAGTCAAAACAACGGAAGGCTAATCAAAGCTGTTTTCTAAAAATATTAATACAGCATTTATTTAAAAGTATTAAATGTGGAAAACTCTTCCATGTATAATGAAAGCAAAAGTAATGTAAATTAGCAGAAAACTTCAGTGCTATGAATGTTATTTTAAGCATTTGTAACTTAAACTTTAGCGTAGTATCACAGGCTTTTGCATTTTGGTAAAACTAGTTATATGCCGTGTTTCTGTCTTTGCTGATATGGGACTCTCAGGGCCACAACATTGTCCCAAGCAAACTTTTAAAAAGCAGGTCTGGTTTTTTTGTTTGTTTAGCAGAGCACATAATGTTTCCACGCATTTATCCCTTCTTAATACCTCCACCCTAAAACCAGGTGTCTTATTATAATTTTTGGATTTTCTTTGTCATCATCACTTTAAACTTGTGCTATGTCCACCATCTGTGCTCCTTCGGTGGCACAGAGACCATAGTAGGATCCAACACTCTGTACTGTGATCTAGAATTATAATCAAATAAAGTATATGACTGAAGTCTTAAGTAGTGGAGAGCTGGCACTCGGGTACCAAATTAACTAAATCCACTGCAAATCCAAACTCAAGTACCCAGTTATATCTAATGTTCCCTTAAATACTTGCAAACTTGAAGTATATTATTGCAGTAGATTGAATGTATTTCATATAAAAACCAGTGATTTATACTGGATAGTGAGGATAATGCCAGTGATTTATATTGCCTTTCTTTTGTTTTCAGAAGCTGGATTTCAATGCCACTACTAAATACTGATATGCAACAATTGCTGAAGCTTGGGTCATCCTCAAGTCACTCAGAGAAGTGCTTTAGGAAGCATGACTTGATCTCCCTCTTGTGGAAAGAAATTGGAAGTGAACATTTGTGATTTGAAAAAAAGCAAAACCAACTAACAATTATGGCAACAACAACTACGCCACCTGCTGCTGCATCCAACCTTCCAGGGAATGATGGAACTGACTTTCTGATCGTGCTACACTACAACTACACAGGAAAACTTACTCTCCGAGAAAAGGCAACAGATAGCATAGACTTTACAACTGTGGCATTTCTGATCATATGTAGCTTCATAGTCTTGGAGAACTTGATGGTGTTAATTGCCATATGGAAAAATAACAAATTTCATAATCGGATGTACTTTTTTATTGGCAATCTAGCACTCTGTGATCTCCTCGCTGGAATTGTTTACAAAGTAAATATTCTTATGTCTGGCAAGAAAACTCTGAGTTTGTCCCGCACAATCTGGTTCATTAGGGAAGGCAGCATGTTTGTTGCCCTTGGAGCTTCTACTTTGAGCTTATTAGCCATAGCCATTGAGAGACATCTGACTATGATTAAAATGAGGCCTTACGATGCAAATAAAAAGTACAGGGTGTTTCTTCTTATTGGAACTTGTTGGCTTATCTCAGTTTCCCTGGGTGCCTTACCAATTCTTGGCTGGAACTGTATTGACAATTTGCCAGATTGCTCAACAATTTTGCCTCTGTATTCTAAGAAATACGTTGCCTTTTGCATAAGTATCTTTATAGCCATTTTGGTGGCTATTGTTATTCTTTATGCACGTATTTACATACTGGTAAAATCCAGTAGCCGTAATGTCACTAATCATAATAACTCGGAGAGATCTATGGCTCTGCTTAGAACAGTTGTGATTGTAGTCGGCGTTTTCATTGCCTGTTGGTCTCCATTATTCATTCTGTTGCTCATAGATGTCGCCTGCAAAGTAAAACAGTGTGCCATTTTATATGCAGCTGACTGGTTTATTGTCTTGGCTGTCCTCAATTCTGCAATGAATCCTATCATCTACACTTTGGCCAGTAAAGAAATGCGCCGGGCTTTCTTCCGTCTTGTTTGTGGCTGTCTAGTGAAGAGCAACGTGGCTAGATCTTTACCTATTCAGCACACCCCTGATCAAAGTCGGAGTAAGTCTAGCAGTAGCAATACCCAGAAGCCAAAAGAGGATTTTCCACAGATTAATGTTCCCACATGTATTAATGAAAAAACTGAATCTTCTTTTCACAATGGAAAGTTCTGCAAATAAAGGACTTTGCAAGTCAAATACTCATCTACAGCTGTTTGGATGAAATTACAGAGTTTATCAGTTTTCAAGCACTTAAATCATAGGGGAAAACACTAACCACTTATTTAACTTTGAGTACCTATTTATCATACAAATCAGCTTGTTTTGGATATTAATTTGGTAAAAGATCTGACTCAGGAAAACTCTATATAGTAGCCAGAGCCCTTGTATATGTAAAGTCTTTGTACGTGTAAAGATGGCATATGTCATATAGATGTGTTTGGCACAGTCTAACTTTAGAATGCATTTAGCTCACCTATACGAAACATCAACGTTCATTAAGCACTGTGGGCTTGATGAATGAATGAAAACATGACCCTGCTTATTGTTAAACTGGACACAGATTAATTACGTTATCCATTGTGTGTTATAATTCTGTACATGTATCTTGCTGTTATTTTAATAGTCTTACATATATGTAGTATAAATAACTGTATATTTGTACATTCCTTTCTTAAATAGTCGTTTTATAGCAAAAGTTTACATTATACTACACATATTATACTATATAATGTAATATAACAGATTATACAAATATGTAGATGCATTTCAAATAGTATGTTTGAAAATGTATGAAGAAATCTGATCTAAGAGGACAAACTAAATATGCAGTATCAACTGAGTAGTTTATCTTACAACCATTACAAGTCCTCAACTTTAAATGCAACAGGCACAACTCTTGCCCTGTAACTAAATTTTAAGCAAATAGTGCTAAATAACCATTAGCATTAAGTAGGTTTGTTATTTAAAGTAATTAAAATGTGACTCAGTAGGACACATATAGCAAGTGTATGTAATTTTACTATGTCTTTACTATTTGCAGTGTTTAAAAATATGTGAAATCTGTGTAAGTATGTATACCTTGTAAATGCACTACATGAACTAACACTCTTCCACTGCAAAACTAAGAAGACATAATTTCAAGTGACAGTAGACAATGTGATCCCCACAGAACTTGTGGAATTCCATCAGGAGCTACTACAACATGGAGCTTTATTAGGTCTTTCTGGGGACAGGTCCAGCCAATGTAACACTGTTTCTGTAGAATCATGTTGCAAGATGGAAAATACGAAATAGCAAGTCCCCACAGAAGGAAAGCAGTCCATGTACAATTATTCCTTCTTCTGTATCTGGAATTACTGTTCTGAAATCCTCTGGATTTGGAAAGCCTTGCTTTGTCCACCCTCCTCGGTATCCCATATCCCCTTCAATGGAGAATTCTACAGGAGACTTCATGGAACAGCTTTGTGGAAGGTTTCCCTACCATTCTTACTCTCTTCAAGTGTATTCTCCATCAGATGGGGCAGCGTGGCTCACTGTGTTCAACATTTGCTTAATATTATGGTATGAATTTGCATAAATCTAGTAAAAGCAATTTAGCATGAGAGATTTATTCACAGGCTGAGAAGCTGGCTCATGATTGTTTTGTGAATTGTACTTTTAAGGCTCAGATTCTCAAAGTGTGTTAGCTGTTCCAAGTCTAATAATGCTCATTATCTTGCAAGCACCTAACTTCCATAGGCCCCTTTAAAAAAATCTCAACTTAAATTTTTCAAACTAAGGGGGAAAAAGCATGATTTTTTATTTACAACTTATAAAAATGGTCCTTATTTTTTCTCTTATATTAGTCAAGTATAGCATCTACATCAAGAATATTTCCAAGTATGTACAGTGTATAAATCATGTAAAGTCTGGAAAAAGGTTTTCTAAATATACTGTTTTACATTTTGGTTATTTTTTCAAGGCAAGAGTCTACTTGTAAATAGGTCAGGAGTGTCCCTTTGATTTTTGTAAAGAGAAATAGCTGAATTTTCAACAGCTGTGAATGATACAAGTAACTATCAAGTGTCTTACACAAAATGGAGACTGCCCCAAGCACTAAATAGTAATTTAGACACTAAATGGAAAGAAAGTCTAGCAAAGCTGAGCTAGAAAACATGTCATGATATAGGAGATGAGCTGTGGATATGAATTGAGTCAAAATGTCTGATTCGCATCTGTATTTGTGCTGTAAATGGAACAACTTACATAGTGGTGTTGTGGTTTCATTCTTTAGACTTCAGAGTGATATTTCAATATACTTCGCGGCCTGGAGAGCTTTCCTGAAACAAGAGTCTTTGCAAAATACTTGCTAAAATTCCAGTGTTCTCTGTTCTTCTAAATGTTTGCTTTTATTAAATGATCAGTCCTTCCAAAAGGCTGGAGTTCCAGGTCTCGCAGATGTGAAGGTCTTCAACAGCGCAACTTCCCTTAGCTTTGGGGCAAACATGGCTGAACCTATCCTGTGCCTCAGCTTAAAGATGTTAGTTATGTTTCCCATACCAAGATTGTAATAAAAAGAAAAATATGTATTAACCAAGGCCCAAACACATGTCCATAAACAAGATTTTTAGGATGCAGGTCCTACTCTTGAATGCTGTTCAGTTAGCCCAAGGTACAAGCAACTGTTTGGAGCCTCGTGGTTCTGCAGCTCTATCCCTTACCCCAAACTCTCTCTTTCCTTCTGACAGTGGATTCAAAGGCAGAGCAAGCTTGCTACTAAAGTTCTTTCTAGCAGCAAAGCCCAACAGTCATTTTACAGTTGTTTCCTATGTTTCTGCAGTCTGGATGAACAATTGATACATGAAGCTGAGACACGCAAATTCCAAAAACCAGCTCCACCCCTCATGGACATTGAAGACACTGCCCATTATGGAACTACTGTAGAAGGGAAAGGCAGGACTACGGAAGACATCATGGGGGTGCAAACAGTATGGACTGGGTGCAGAGAAAGCCCAAAGATTGGCAGTGATGGAGACTCTGTACGCATGGGAGGATACTCCAGCCTTGAAGCTGGAACAAGTGTTTGGAGAGAACTCCATCCCCCTTCCCTTTCCCAATTCCATCCCTGAAATAGATGAGATTTTTTTAGAATGAAGACCAAAGAACCAGGTTATCCATTAGGCCACAATTTGATCAACATCAGTCTCTTGATCTGTAAATGATTTGTCTTATACAGAGAAAAAGTGACAAAACAAACATGTTTTGATAGTGTTGAGATGATATTGTATCTGTGATGGTCCAGGAAATATGAGACAAGAATTTTTGTGAGAGATATTTTTTAGCGAACCAACTATATGGTTGGGATAGACTTAGACAAGCTTTTGAATATGCTGCATTCTTCTTCAGGTGTGTGCCTGTTTTTTCCATCACACCTGAAGAAAAATGCATTGCATTCAATTGGTCCAATAAAAAAGGTATTATTCACAAAAATCCTTGCTTCACATACAAAACAAACACATACTTCACTAGTGTTATTCCATGAATTGGAGTCTTTATTTTTGTTCTGGCCTGCAGAAGAAATGCAAAAGAAAGCACCTGAGGAAAAAGAGCTTTCATAAGAGTCTTTATTGCCAATAGTCTTACAGATTTACAGTATTTTAAATTATTAAGTACCATAGTCATTTTAGAAAACTTTTATCTTTATATCCCAGACTTTGGAACCAGTTATGTAGCAGTCACTTTCAAAGAGTGTAACAAGGTTTTGTGTTTGAGTAGAAAACCTACAGCTAGATTATAAATGTCATGCCTGAAAGCACAGTCTATAAAACAAAAATTAACTAAACGCCATAAACTCTGATTCCACTGTGTTGAACTCAAAGGTAGGTAGGCTTTCCTTCAAACAGTGGGAGCAGGCTTAGACTCATATTTAGGATAAATGCTGGAAGGATTTGCTACGTAGTTGGAAATGTAAACTGCTATACCACAGGAAAGGCACAATTTCCCATTACCGATTTTAATTAGAAATGCAGCATTGGCTAAAAGTTCGCCGTTTGTCAATGGTGGTGATGGTATTGAAAATAAATGCTAGGCATAAAACTCCATTGGCTACCACAAAAGCCAGGAAGTCAGGATTCTTAGAATTGCTGTTTAGCTCCCATTGAGGTGAATTACGTTAGGTAAGCCTGGAATAATGACATTTAACTTCAGAGAGACTTGATTTACATAGATGTAATTCATAGTATAGTTTAGTCAATTGTGGTTTCAGCCTCTATCAGGAACTGGGGCAGCCCTTTCTGGGGTAATGGGCTAGATCAGTGGTTCTCAAACTGTTTAAACTCAAGGTAACCCTCTTTAGGCTCAAGGCACCCCTTCTTAGACTCAAGGCACCGCTCAAAAAATGCCAGCTTAGTTTTCACTCATTTTTTGACTGGGAAAATACTACAATAATTTTTCTGTTGGAAAAAAACTCAGAAATACCAAAACAGGTGAGCTTTAAAAAAATGAATTCTTATTTAAAATCATTGGGTTTATCATGTTGCACACCTAATGGTGCTAATATTGTGGGGCATCCTGTGGCACTCCTGAAGGGATCTCAAGGAACCCCAAGTTGCCACAGCATCTTGGTTGCAAATCACTGAGCTAGACTCAGTAGGTTTTTTCCCTAAAAGTTTTGCCTATATTGTTTGCCCTCCCACAGAATGAGCCATACTGTGGGGCCTGACCACAAACATATCAACACATCTGGTATCTCCACCAGGCCAGGATCTTTCATACAGAGTTCTGCTACCTCCATAAACCTTCCTGACCCCTCCATCTATCTGTCAGCAGAGTTGCAAGGGGCCTCCTTGCCCATAGTGATTTCTGACATCTCCTCTCTGAGAAATCTTCGCAGGAAAGGTATGGTTTTTCTCTGATTATTCCTCTGGGACCAAAGGAAGACTGGGTTAAAGAGCATTAGCCCAATCCTGTCTCCCTTTAACATGGAGTTACGCATTCCCCTCTCCCCAGCACATTCAATTGCCGACCCAGTATCAAGAGCATTATTGAGTGCAGGGCGAGAATGCTGCTGCAGAACTGGGCTAGCGCTACCTTTGCATGTGGGGGAAAATTCCTCTGACAGACCAAGATATAATTTGGCTGGAGTCAGGACCTACTTTTGCATTGCAAAAATGGTATTTGGCAAAACTGCATTCATGACTTTGATTCCTTCTTGGTCTCTTGTAAACCAAAAGTGTTTCTGTGGAAATAAATGGAGCTACTCTGCTGTGAAACCAACACAGCTGAGTTCAAACTCTGTTCCATGTTATTTGGTCCTAGTGCCACTGTAATCTAAGGTTGCAAATAAATGTTGCCCTTTGTGCCTCCATAATAACCTTTTTTATGGTGCCCCAAAGGGAAAGCGATTTGATGCCTATACCATTTCTCACACCACAAATACCCAAATTTGTGGCCTCGATGAAAGGTGGTAATAGTTTCCGCTTCTTTATTGAGACAGATGTCTGTTGGCTTTATTGTGAGAGTACATGCAACTCAGGGCTTGAGGGGTTCAGTCTTTGTGGAAATCTCTGGGCTGTGTCTCTGGGGAACATGTTGGCCATTGTTGGCCATTGTCCACAGCATCAACAGATGGGACAATGGGTCAACATGTTTCACCCAGCAAAGTGGATCAGCACAGCCAATCAACTTCATTTGCTGATGTCTATTTCTAGCATTGCTTACTTGTGGTGATCATTTCATTCTCTCCTGTAATTTTTGCATAAATTGCAAATATGAAAAAAGTGCAACGTTAACTTCTAATCCAACCGCTGGTACTAAAGAATTTCCTAAGAGACAATTTGCTTCTGTAATCAAAGTGGTCACTATTGGTGGACTGACAAAAACATGGCATAGAGTATTTCATAATAGATTTCATTTTGGATTAGAAAAAGTTACAGAGAAAATAAATTCTCACAATATTTCAACACACCACTTGTTTTTCCAAAAAGTACTTTGTGTACGATGCTCAGTCAAAATTATGTCTAAAAAGTAATAAATATCTTGTTAATAAATATTGAATGCACATTTGAATTTTCTGCAGCAAATGTTCACCTTTTCATATGACTTAAGGAAACACGTTTATCTTACAAAAAACAAATTTGGTATGTTTCAAGACTAAGTGGATGATAGCACTTCACTTGGAACAGAAAATGTCATCACACAAATACAGTCACAGAGGAGAAAAGAATTTCACACACTACCTATGATCTTCTTTTTCTTTAACTTGGAAAATACTTTCATTGGTTTATAATGAATATTTTCTGGATGGTGATTCTTACCTCATTGAAAAGAGAGGAGAACTAGGTAGATAAAGCTGTCAAATTTACCCTTCAAATAGATGTTCATGTCATGGATGAGCAAATTTAAAATTCAGCCACTTCATTTCTAATTCTTTAAGGTTATCTCTATTAACTGAGTCCATTTTACTTTCAGAAAGCTGTGTAGCAAAACAGGAGAGTAATTAAGAGTCTTCTGACCCATTTTCAAAGCTCTTTTTGCTAGTCAAGCTAGGGGGCTTTGCAATGTATTGCTTCCTGTACAAGTCTCTAGTTCCAAAACTTTATCTTCTTTTGTGGGGGAAAAAATGTTTTCCAATTTTTTTTTTTAGTGGAAACGCTAGAGCAGCTTGTGCAGAGGAGCAGTGCATATGTCTCATAGGCAAATGGATTTTAGGTGGAGAACAAACCTCATATAATCTCTATGGACAGGGTTTAATTTTACTCTGAGTACGTCAACCAAAACAGCAAATATGCAACTTAGCGAAGATGTACCTACATTGATCTGCAACATGTGGCTCTGTCAGTTGCCTCAAATAGCTACATAAACAAAAATCTGAAACCTAGATTTATATCTCTATGCAATAGCATTCTCAAGTTGCAGAGTCCTGGTATAAATCTACAAGTTTCCTGAGGGTTGTGAATCTGTGCCAGCTCTGAAATGGTGCATTCTTACTTACAAATGTATAAATTCTATTGTGAATAAATTATACCTGGCATCTGGTACCTTAACTGCCAGCAATTATTTTATAATGGTATAAATGTTTATTAATTCCCATTTCATAATAATACAATATGGAGCATGGGGACTATCATACTAAGAAACTTGAGACTGCTATTCCCCAAGGGAAAAAAACCAAACAATAAGCCCCTGGTACAGAACATTTACCTGCCAGATTTCTAGGAAAGCTATTATAATGACTTCCTGCCCCACTCATTTTCTACTCATTCCAACAGCTCAATCCTGCATTCCTTGTGCATGCCTATGTTGAACTTTCACATAGAAAAAGCTCAAGAAAGGAATACAAATTTGTAAAATGGCATAATGAGATACTAATAGTTTTCTTTTGATGCATCTCTTAGAGACAAACAAGACTGAGGGCTGGGGAAAAATAGGAAAAAAGAGGCATCAGCCTCTATATCTAGGGCTTCACTCAGTCAGCTATGTTATCATTTTCTGCTTCCCACAAGACTGCTCAAACAAGCCACAGAGAGCTTGCTACCTGAAGCAGCAGCAGCTCCTATCAGTGGTATCTGTAGGGACTGAAGAACACCATGCTTCAGCGTGAAGCTGTTGTATAGCTGCATTCCTAGATGTGATACAGGGAGTTGAATTGGGGCTTTAGGACCTTCCATAGACAAAGAAGCAACCCACTATGGAAGCTGGTTCTCTTCCTTTTCCTAGGAGTAGTCTGAGTGCCCGAATGCTGCTTCACTGAAGAAGGATACAGGAATCCTTACTGAAGAAAAACTTCTATTGAAATCAGTAACTAATATGTGAGAACCCAAATGCTTCACAGGATTAGGTTCCTTAGCCCCCTGTAAAGATGAGGGTTTGTAAATGAGCCAGGGATATAGATAACCAAAGAAATAGGTGCATGTGATCTATCCAGCTGTTTGCTGCAGCTTTTACTTCAAGGAACACTTCTCCAGTCAGCGGTATAGGACAGCTGGTGTGTGCCAGCTGAGTGGGGAAGCACTACCCTTTGAAGTAAAAGCCCATAGCAAATATTGGAAAGGCTTAATGTGGCAACCCACTGGGAATTCAGCAGAGTGAGAGCCCTTCAAGTCCTGCCATGTCATTTTTATTTCTTTGCTTTATGCCCCTGCCATTTTAAAGTTTCACATTTTAAAAATTTGCTCCAAATTTCTACACCAACTGAAACATTTGATTGAAATGTTGGAGAGAGATCTGAACTTCAGCTGTCAGAAGTAGTGAAGCCAGCTTCACTGTCAACCTTATTCCTATTACATACCTACAGTACAATTAATCTAAAGCATTTAATTTAGTATTTTAGTAGCATAGATTCAATGCATGCCTAGTGCACAGGATTCAAATGATCGTAATATAAACAAAAGTCACTTTGAAGGGGAGATTTAGGTTTTTTAACCATAACATTTAGATTTTGTGCAGAGAGGAAGTGTGCTCTGGTAAGGTAGTGGAAACTTCTTACATACTAAATTACCAACCCGCAACGAAGAAACTGTGGACATTCCAGTGTTACCAGCTCTTGTGAGTTTATCATGAGATCCATAAATGCATTTCTTCATAAAGCCCCAGTTCCTGGAGTCGTGAGATTATGTGAAACTTTCTTCTTTTATTTTATGAACTATAAAGGCCAGAACCAAAAAATAATTTAGGTAGGGTTACTATATTTCCAGTTCTGAAAAAGAAGACACCTGTCAGGGAGACACCTCAATCCCAACTCACAGCCCTTTAACCCTGCCAGTGCCCTTCACTCCCATACTTCAACCCGTCCCTGCTGCTGCCCCTCACTCCAAACCCGCAGTCCCCTGACCCTGCCAGTGCCCCTACCTCTCAACCCACAGTTCCCTACCCCCCAGGCCATGCTGGTGCCCCTCATTTCCCACTTAGAGCCCCATGGCACTGCCAGTGCCCCACACACCTGACCCACAAGTCCCCTGCCTCCCCTGTGCCCTCACTTCCAAGCCACAGCCCCCCCAGCCCTGCCAAAGGAGACCCCAGTTGCCCCCATCTCAACCAAGCCAGAGCGTGGTGACTCCAATTTATGCGGGCATTGGTGGAGCAACTTTGGCCCCAGTGCAGGCTGGAGGGAAAAGGAAGGGAGGCCTGTGACTCTCGCTGCCCTGGACTGAGGCCCCAGCACTGTACCAGGTGGCCTAGCCATGCCCTTGCTCCCTGGCCAGACAGTGTCTTCTGGCCACTCCATCCCTGTGAGCCTGGGCACTGGACCCTGTGCCACTGGCCCAGCCATGGAGCTCCCCACCACCCCCTGCCCACTTCACACACCCTACCACACCGTGCCACACACACACACACACATGCACACACAGCCCTGACACCCCCTATCCACCTCCCCAAACCCCTGACCCTCCAACCACCACTCCTCATAGACTTACCTGCATCCAGCTGTTAAGGTTGCTCGCACCACCCTACCTGGTTGCATACCAGCCACGTGCACATGCACACACATTCACACATGGTGCCCCCTGCCTCCAATTGCCTACCCCCCACTCTCATCAGTGGAGCAGAGAAAAATTCTGGACATTTGTTCAGCTTTCAAAAAACCACCTGGACAGAGCTGGAGGATCCAAAAAGAGGACATGTCCAGGAAAACCCAGATTCCGGCATTCACCTCCAATTTACTTAATCAATGGGGTTTCAGGTACCTAAATAGGATTTAGGTGTCTCCATAAAGTTCCATAGCAAATCACTCACTGTTTCTAATGGCAACAAGATCAGACCCTGAACTTACAGATTTATAGCCTTGCTGTATAATTTTTCATGCACAGTACCAAATCCATCAGAGCAGCAACCAAAGCAGCAGGGACTAGAAAGGTAGCTTTGCATAGTCTTTATGTCCTCCCTTTACCCCCAAAAAGCCTAGAGTCAGATGGAAGTTGATTTGATTCCCAGTCATTTTAAAAGCTTCAGAGGCATGACGTCCACTACAGTCCTTAGGGTCTATCTAGAAACATGGCTTCACCACAGCCCAGAGACACAGCATTGGTATGCACTACCCTTTACCACAGTTCCACATCACCAGGTGACATCTTGAGCCAGGTCGATATGACGGGTTTTCAGCTACTCTCTGCTGTCAGAACATAAGGTAATACAAGGTAAAAATGATATTAGTATGTAATTACAATTGCGGTTACAACAGGTAAGAACTGAACTAAGGGTAGGGGATTTTATATGGTAGCAGATTGGTTGGTAGTTTGTTAAGACTACAGCTGGTAAATTCAGAAACATTTTTTTTTTTTTTTTTTTACAAATTCATTTCAAAACATTTGAAATGCATTCATTCATGCACTCATCTCCCATCACTCCTTTTAGGCCCAGATTGTTCAAACAAAACAAAACATTGTTTATTATGAAATCCTACTTTCTGACAGGAGAATTTGTATCACAAGTCAACAGCAAAAACATGACATCCTTTACTGAAAGATAATAAAAATGGAACCACAGGCAGAAGGCATAGGCTGTACCAGGCCATGCCTAGGGCCTCATTAAAAGATACAATGAGGTCACATTTTCAACTTTTGGGGGAGGGGAGGTTAGTAAAAAAAAAAAAAAAGCATAAAATATGACCTCAATGTAACCAGTACTGGTCTGAACATGCAGACAGTCTAGAATAATAGGTCTGAGAGGCATTGCCTGTCAGAGAGAAGGTGGTGTTACATGTCCAACTTAACACTTGTTAAGTTAATGCATTTAAAATGCAAGCAAACACACATTCAAGCAGTTTAGCTCCTGTTAAGAACGCTTGTGACATTACAAAGTAGTATCCCTTTCAGGCAAAAGTTATCTCCTAACTCCTACTAACTTTAATGGGTCACTATAATCCAATGATTTGCAACTGTTGCAGGTGAATGTGTGACAAGGCATGTTCTGCTAAGGCGCACAGTGGCAGGTCTTTGCCACTGGACAGGGTCATGGGATGCTCCATGTACGGAGGGCCCTAGACTGCCTTGTTTCCGAGTCTTCTTCCACAAGACAACCACACTCAAAAAAGCAAAATAGAGGCTTTTTTCCCCTTAAAATCATCATTGCTCTCAGTCAAAATGCTACTCTGGAGCAGAAGTGCTTCCACATTTTTGCCTTATGGATTCCAACATGGCAACAGGGCTGAAGGACTCAGCCATGCTAGACAGGGCAGTAATCAAGCATCTAAGTACTCCTTCCTTGAGGACCCAGATCCCACCCACACTTCTGTGCTATGCAGAGGAGAAAAGAACTGAAGCAAACAGTTCCCTGCTTCAGAAAACTGCTTTGATCTTATCATCACTGCAAGGAAAATAAGGGGAGAACGCAGTCATAATTCCCCTGCCTCCTAGGAGGCAAGGTAAAGAGGAGTTGCTTTCTCCACATAGTCGCACAGGGAAAGATGGCAAAAAGAATCGGGTTATCACATGCCCTGTGAGGTGGAACTACCCTCTTGCTCTATGGGGAAGTACCGATGGCAACCAGCCTCTACAGCTAGGCAAAAAACATGTCAAGCAGTGGTTAATGGGGAGGTGGGGACTAAGAGAAAAGTTGCTAGGGGATGGGAAAGGGAAAGGAGGAAGATCCAAGAGGAAAGCCAGATTCTTGCATGCCTGGAGGTATTCTTGAAAGAGATCAGCACAGGCTGCAAATTTTATGTGACTAAGGACACAGTGATATAGGAGTTAGGATCCTATGATGGTGCCTGGCAGAAGTAGAACATGGTGAGATGGAGGAGATTAGAGGTAAGAATGTAACTTCAAGCTCCCTGAAAGATTTGCATGTCAGCATTGCCTCTGGAAGGTATTTTCAGGTACTAACTCTGAATCAGCTGCCAGAATGATGGGATTTATGTGTGGGGGGCAAGGGAAAGGTCGTTTTATAGATTGACCCCAACCAAACTTGCAAAACAGTGACTTTTCTATGCTTTATGGCAGAAAATACCAAGAAATTATTTGAGAATTTTAAAACAGCATCCTAGGAATGGTTTCTAAATCAAATCCTGAAGCCAATTGGACACCAATTCAGCAAAGTACTTAAGCAGCTGTCTAAATGTAAGGAGTCTCATCAGCTATTTACCTACCAAATGTCAGGTACTTACTTTGCTGGATCAGGACCTTCATTAGTCAAATCTTCAAACATGGTTTGAGTTTTAGGCTAGGTTTAGCATTAGAACCCACAAAAATATATTCTGTTTGTGGTGAGAATGGTTCAACCTCCAAGGAACCACATGGGAGTTGCACTCATAAAACTGGGCATGCCTACATGTTCATTAATACGCCTTAGAGACTGTGTATTTAGTTTAATACTTCCTTAATAAAGCACTAATTAAATGTGCAGTACCTAAAGTTACTGCACAGTAGCGCAGGCACATGCTTATTTAGTGACGCTTACTGCGCATTAGCCTAATAACACTGCACAGGAGGCTATTAGCACAGTTTTTGCCATGACACACTACTACACAGTGTTATTAGGCCAATGCACAGTAAGTGTCTTGTGTAGATGCACCCTTTGAGAACTAAAATTAGCTCTCCTTAAGTCATAAGCAAAAGCTAAGGTCCTTTCCAAAAACCAAAACTAATTCATGGATTTACTCTGTGTGTGTGTGTGTGTGTGTGTGTGAGAGTGTGTGTGTGTGTGTGAATGTTTGTGTTAGACGGCTTTTCATTGTACATATCTCAATACCAAGAGCTACTGAACTATTTGCCAAAAATGCATCACCAATACGCGTGTATTTTTCCAAAGTGGGCATTAAAAACAACCAATACATTTATTAAAAATATCATTTCCTAAAGGCCAACTTTAAACTGCATCTCAGATAGAGACACCTAAAAATTAAGTAAATCAAAGTTGGGTCTTTTACATGGATTAACATTCTAAGGTTTGATATTTTGTGATTATTCTATTTTTTAAAATTTCAACTGTGTCCCTGACCGGCTGCGTGCATCTTTCACTAAACACATTAAAAAAACAAGCAATTGGAACCCACTTAATCAATATATAACATCTCACAAGTGACTGGCAGTCACTGCACAATTTTTTTTTCACAACAAGTGAACTACTTGTAAATAATTTACTTTGATTTAATTAGATTTAATAAATAAAAGCTGCAGAATAGTGTTATATTATTGTTAGAAAAATTAAATGCATACATCTCAAACACACAGAGATCACACTAAGTCATTGTCAAAGTAAGTTACAAACATCTTGAGCAGCATCATATAAGAATTGAAACAACATCAGAAAGATAAAATGCTTTTGAAATCAGTGACACTAACTAATGCTTTTAAAAACTGTTTCACACTACATTTCCATGTTGGAATACTAGCTCTGAATTTAGTCCCCTCTTCTGGTATTTAATCAATGTAATCCACTTGTTTTCTCCCCATAATTGTGCTTATTAGATAAAACTACAAATATGACTTCCAATATTAGATTTCTCAAGGAAATGAGATCATTGAATTCTATTTTTATCTGAACAATCACAATTGGCATCTTTTCCAATTAAAAACACATGGCACAGAACATTTGTTCCATACCTTCAACAGACTGACTTGAAAAATATAAATATATACTGTATTTATATATAATGCATGTATGTACACTATCAATATTCACATTAAGGAATCGGAACAATTTTATTGAAATTACATTTTAAGAAAGCCTTCTGTCTGTGTTTTCAATCAGACTTCATATCTGAGTAGAGCAGTAAGAATTTTCAAGTAGTACCATATGGGATGGCGCTTCTTAAACCTAAAGGGAACACACGGGTGAGATCTACATATATATATTTATGTATGCATTTTTAATGTACATGGTTTCAGGTTTGCAGTATCCACTGGTTATAGCTTACAGGGTACAAAAGCTGAAAGTGTCATAACGCATCATTGCTTCCTCTCAACTGGTTGCTGGAGGCAGAGCTCACTCCCAGCAGAGACTATTGGCAAATTGTTCTCAAGATGGTGGTTGATGAGATGACTTATGCTGTCAAATATACGGTCTTTAGTACAAACCTTAAAAGAAGAGGATGAAACAGCATACATTAAACAAAAACCAAAAAACATTTCTTTCCTTTAACCTTTTGCTAATATTCTTTGGAATTAAAATGAAATATCATGCATCTCTTTTACTCCATATTTTTGTTTGTGCCTTTTTCCATCAAAGTCAATGGACATTTTGCTGCCCCCAAATTAACTGTTTTCCTGTCTCCAGATTTCTATTTTGCCTGCTATATTTGGAGAAGAGTCCACCATCTTTACTGAGGCTGAATAGGTTCTGCAAAAAAAATTCCATTAAAACTATTTTTCCCCAATGTAAATTTGGGCTTTAATGAAACTTTTTTCTTTTTCTTTTTTTTTAAGTTTCTGCTTTCCTCAAACATTTCCCATTACCACTGAAAAGCCAAACCCCTGAAATCCAAACATTTTACACAAAGCTCTACATTTACATGAACATTTTAGCAACAAGCAGCTTTGGTGCTCCAAATTTTGGGAGGCTCCAGTTACTTTTAACAAACTGAAAAATATTTGTTTTTTCAGTGAAACTCAATATTTTATGCCGGACATGTGGAATTTTTGGTTTTGTCAATTTTTTTCAATGAAACAAAACAAACTAAAAAAATGCTGACCAGCTTCAGTCCGAGCAGACTGAGTGACATAACACCCCTTCAGGATCCTCTTTGATTTCAACAGGGCCTGATATATACAATGTCCTCCATCATTTCTTCCTGAAAAGCCACTCAGCTCCAGGGAAGCATTCCAAATACAAAACCATATTCTGTATTTATCTGCATGTTTGTTCTGTACTGCATCATACCCACTTTGTCCCTTTGGGCTTAAACAGCTTCATAAAAAAGGAATCTGCTATTTGTCTAGCACTTTTCCAGACTTCTGTACTACTATCTTATTATATAAATGATCACAACCAAAACCAACTGGATGTAAAGAACATTAAGTTTACAAAGTCAAGCACTCTGAAGTTAGAAAATGCCAGAACTAAAGTAGCTTTTGTATGTATAGGCTATGATTCAGACTTTAATTATATGGTCATATGCTATTATTCCTAAAGGATCCCTCCCTTATTTGTTTGAACTGCTTTTTTTTTCCTCAAAGACTTATAATTTTCAGATTTTCACCCCTGCCCAACATAAAGCCCCTCTCCAGCCCAATATCAGGTCTTTGTTCCAAAGAAAGAAGTCTTACAGCTTCTGGATGAACAGTCTCTTAAGAATTTCTTTGACAATGGCAGAAACAACCCAACAACTTTTCCTTGAGAAATGAAAGAATAATTTCATTCTAAGGCAGACACCAAACCTGGAAAATTTCTCCCAAAATGGCTCTGGGGGAGATTGGGGGGCAGGCAGGGTCCATGGGGGGTTGCTGGGGTCTGGGAGGGTTTGGCAGGGTCTGGGAGGTGGGGGGGATTTCTCTCCCACCCCCCATGACCAGGGGCTCTGTATAGCCCTCTACCCCACACCAACAGACTAACAACCCCACCTCCCAGTGACCTAATCCTCCCCCAGCCTGATGACCCCTCCCCACAACTCAACTTACTTGCTCAGGTCCTGGCATTGGCAAACAGTAGCAAAACCAGCACCAAGAGATGCTTGTGGGATGGAGGCTTTGGCAGGCTTGGTGGTGGGGAGGGGATGCACTGGATGGTTCGCAGGGGGCCCATTGTCCATCTTGGGAGGAGGAGATGGGAGCTAAAATAGCCCCGTGTCAGACAGCGGGTAGGAAAAATGCAGCCCCAGGGCTTTTATAGCCCTGGGAACTGTACAGAAGTTCAGAACAGTTAGATTGGCCTAAAAATAGCCAACCGAATCTAAGTTAGGTCAATGTTGGAGGTAGGGTTAATTTAGATCAGGTAGGCCATTTTTAGACCAATATAGCCATCCTGAACTTCTGTATTATTCACACTTAGATCAACCTAACTAGTGTAAGGTCCATATCAGGGCCAGTTTTAATGTGATCTAACCTCCCCAAATGTCTGTACCTACCCTGTCTAGCTCAAGTAAAAGGATCCCATTTTGAAACAAAGCCCACCAGCCTCAGCAGCATTTACTTTTCAGACCTGACCCCCAAAAGGGCCGGTTTTCTTGAGTTTAAGGTAGGGTGTCAAAGGTACAGGCCACAGGCTAGATATGGCCTTCAGAGCCTTATCATCCAGACCATGGTGCATGGGTCTTAAACCAGTCCTGCATGCCGCATAGAGCATGTGCTGGCTCTAGCCCTGAACACTACATGAAGCATGTGGGGCTAGTTTGGGATACACGCTGCATGGACCACTTATGTCAGACTGGCCCTGCACATTGCATGTGGTGAGTGGGGCCAGTCTGTGAGCCCAATCCAGTTCATGGACTGGCTCGGTGCCCCTAATCCAGCCCACAGGGCTGAATAAGTTTGATATCTCTTTTTTTCTACACCACTGTGTCTAGTACTACTGCCATCACCCAATCTGAGATGCAAAGCCAGGCAGCCCCCTTTGAGTAGCCCTAAGCACATACTTTCTATTTCTATCAGGGTTCATGTGGCTGGCTCAGGGCTACACCAACGAGTCAATACTGCCTCATTTCCAGGATTTGGTACAACATATGTAGTCAGACCATGCATCTCAGAGCTTGGGCACTGCACAGAGACAGTGTAGACACGCACAAAGAAATGCAGACTGTGAAAAAATAGTCTCCCAAGGCTTGTAGTATGTTTGCATTTTGCTAGGCATGCTCATGACATGCTGCAAATGAGCTAGCGGGTCACAAGTTATAAGGCCAGCATTGTTAAGAACAATAGGCAAGCACTCCAAAGAGAGTGAGTTTTTCAAGTGGTGTGTAACTTTTGATTAGCACCTCCTTGACTAAGCAGTCCTTGAGACTATTAAGGGCTTTTATCATGACCAGCAAGCCAGAAAGCCAAGCTGACAGAGTACTGGAACAAGCCTGCCCCAGATGGACAGCCTTTCCAAACAGATGTGACTATTGACTCTTCACGGTTGATAAGTGTGATCACATCCCACCTTTGAAGGATATGGTCAAGCTTAGCCCTAGTTTTATAAAGTGTTTCAAACACAAAAACCACCCAATGGGCACATCTACACGTATGCATTTACTGCTCAGTAACTGAAATTACTGCACAGTACAGGTGCTCATCTACACGTACACACCCGTACTGCACAGCAAATATGGTGACTTATGCTGGCTTGAGCATAAATTAGATACCTGCATGATGCAGGTAGCAAATATATATCCAATTATTTACTATGCAGTAACACACATATAGACAGACACCTTACTGCACAGTAACATTGTGTGTGTGGACTGACTTGGGAAAACAAATTCTTCAATTCTTTAGTCCCAAAACAAACATAGAAAATGCTTGTTCTACTAATTTCTATAATGCATTAAGGATATAAATGACATGGCTTGTAGAGGACGGTATTAAAAAACAAAGTCTATTAACAGTGTTAATGCACTTTAATGCCTGCACGTGTAGATGCTGGCCTATTCCTGCCTATTGTGCAGTAAATTACTACACCGTAAATTTAAGCCAGCACACATATATGTGTAGACATGCCCACTGAAATGCTGCTTCAGTGCTGGAGCCCTCTTTGGGTGGAATCATGCCCAGTAGAGTTCATTTGTAAGACCCAGTCGATTAATGTCTGTGGAACATTTTGATGTCAATGGAGAGAATGTGCTCCAAGTCATGAGTGTTGTTGAGGGTAGGGAAAGCTGGTAATACTAATACATCTGTATAGTAAACAACATCCTTTCAGTGCACTGCCCCCATGCCTAAAATAGGAAGGCTTTTTCTATGTGGACATCTGGAATCTGACATGAGAATGTGAAGTATGAAATATGCTTTATAAGGTGCAAGGGAGGGAAGGATATACGTATGCTGAAAACTCTCCAGCTAGATAGTGACTTGGCTTGCTGTCCTCTGCATGGGCATAAGGAGCCACATCTCCTTCTGAAGGAGTTATCCTAGCCTTGAAGTCCTTAGGAGTTACTGTGCTTTGTAACAGGTATGCTGGAAAGGTGATAAAAGGAACCTTGGCTCTACTGTCTATACTCACTGGACAGCCCAGTAGAACCAGTACAAGGGCGTGAGTGTTCCTGTTTACTATTATAAGCACAGACCTGGGGTGTCAAACATGTGGCCTGTGTTCTCCAGCCTCTGGGGCTCCTAGTGGGCCCAGGACTTCAGGGCCAGGGCCAGTGTGGGATGAGACCTGCCACATAATTTGGGGCTATGGAGCCTCTTTGGAGGTGGCCTTTGGTGGCAGGGAGGCAAGCAGTGGCTATCGTTTTCAAACTGTGTTCTGTGGAAGCCCAGCATTCTGCGAGAGGTCATCAGCCTAAGGGTTATCATGAGTTTGAGACTTCTGGCACTGACCAATAGCAAACCATTACTCGCGTCCTCCCAAGCTAAAGAGGAAGGAGACTATCCTTTTGAACTCAAGGGCACATTACAAATGGGTTCACAAATGGAGGGAAGGGATGCAAGAAGTACTGTCGCAGGGAAAAGGAGTGGAAAGATGTGGGTTTATACTCTCTCCCTGTACCAACCAGCAGAATTGCCTAGGCATGGAGGAGTGGCACTGGCCATGTACTTCCTATTCCAGAGTATAGCTGGCTCATTGCATCTCTGCACAAGCCAGATAACAGTCCCGTAAGGATACAATAGATCCCTACTATTAAAATCTCACAGCACCCCTCTAAGACAATTATTTGCATGTTAAGTGAAGATAAAGGCCTTCTTCAGGAATCACAGAATTGCTGGAAAACCTTCAGCCTGTAAGTAAAAGAGACATATCTCTAGTTAACACACAGTCCTGCTAGCTTGTTGAAAACGATGGAACACAAGTAGTCAGAGACTACTGCAGCTGTAAAAACCAAACATTAAAATATTCCTTCACTGCCCTCCTGTGGCCAATACAACTACAGCATAGGCAATAATCCTCTCTAGTCAAAGCTTTGTGATCTCTAGACCAATGGTTCTCAACCTTTTTAGATTCAAGGCACCCCTCCATAACTTTTTTCCACTGAGCTGTACCCCATATAAAAATGAATTTATTCTTATAGGGCCAGTAAGGGCCCTTATCTTCTCACTGGAATCTGCATATCTTGCTTAGCTCCTCTCTCCCTATAACACTTTTTAAAAGCTGCTGTGTTACCCTAGTTGGGAATCACTCCTCTAGACCCCAGATTTAACCTCAGTGACCTTATGCCAGTTTCTCAGTTTAAGTCAGTTAGTGCAGCCAGACGTGGCCTCATGGATGTATATAACACGTGCCAATTTTTGACAGGTATCAGTTGCTCTGACACCTGCTTTTAAACTAGTCTCATATGGAGGAGTAGTTGGTTGGTTAGGCACTATTAATACACGACTGACATATATTGCAACACACGAGATGCTTTGAGTCACCAAACTGAGACACATCAACAAACTTAATACAGCAGCTGCAAAAATACCAAAGCTCAGTGTACTTGCCCAGCTCTGGCTTCTTTATGTGGCTCCATTGCTAGAAAGCCCAAGTCACCAGCTGAGGGAGTCCTGAGGTGCTAGAGAGAATTGTTGTGTGCCAGTTTCCTCTTAGCCCAACTTTAGAAAACATCATGGCCAGGCTGGCCCTGTGCCCTGACAATCATCATTTATCAGAATGGCATGTTGTTACCTCGAGCACCACAGTGTAAGTAAAATCAGTGACAAGACTGTTTTAAGTGATTCAAGAAATTACCCAGCCACTGATTCAGGAAGTCATAAAAGTGTCTTGTCAGAGTTGACCACTGCACTACTTCTCCATTTCAACTTGAACTCAAGAAAAAATGATCTGAAGGTTGCCTTTACATGGATAATTCCTGCAGCAGTTCTTAACCAGACATCATAAACTGAGGCTTAGGTTTAAGTGATAGACACTTTATACATGCCTCTGATAATAATTAAGCATTGACAAAGGTAATCTTCTGCTTTACAGAACACTATTTTACTGTTATTGAGAAGTCAATACTTACAATTCCTTCTGGATCCACTAAAAGAAGATGTTTGGCTTGTCCGTTATGCATACCAGTCAGCACATAGGAACCTGGATTTGTAGTGCTTTTTCTGACCAAGAAGTCTCCACATTTCTTTAACAACTTTTCTGCTTCTTTCCTGCTCATCTCCCCTTGATACCAAGGTTCTGTACTTAGGTCTTCCATCATAGCGCAGTGAGCCGCTCTGGATAAAAGAGGACTGGTACATTCAACTGAAGTTGCCTTATTCAACACAGGCCCAGTAGTTTGATTCTTCAATGCATCTTCAAATGGTTCTGGTTACAGAGACAAGTGCAAATCATTCACAGGTAAACTGAATTACAAAATAGTATAAATCCAGCCATTTTAATCCCTTTTTTTTGTAATAGCTACTTCCATTTATCCTTAAGAAAAAACAAACATAGAAAATGCATGTTCTACTAATTTCTATAATGCATTAAGGATATAAATGATATGGTTTGTAGAGGAGGGTATTAAAAAACAAAGTCTATTTGGACTTGATCTTTTAAAAGGGAATAATGGCAAAGATCATGTATTTATAAACACCTGGCATTTGCATGTGCTGGAAGGGTTCAGAACCCTCCTTTTGTCTTGCCGCTTGCTTTGGGCAATTTAAGTTTTAATATCTGGCACAGTCTGAATAGTCAAGTATATTGCACTGATAGCTGCTGGAAAGGCACTTTGTGCCAGAAAGCTTATCTAATATTTCTCCCAACTGGACAGTTAGTCCAGCAAAGGATATAATCAAACTAACCTTTCTTTTTTTTTTCCAAAATACAGTTTTCTTTTAACAAGCATCCATCCTCCTGTTTAATCACTGTGATGAGCTCCTTATAAGTCTATATACTAGTGGATAATCTGCATTACCTAACCTGACCTTCATCCTAATGTGGGTTAACAGATTTTACCTTGTTTGAGATGACTGAGGGCAACACTGTGGGGAATGCCTTTTTCTAAACCAAAATGGTTTTGTCTAGACTAGGATTTAACCATGTGATGTTAGAGGTTCTAGTAGTTTAATACAGAAAATGTGGTGCATACTTTGAACTGTGCTAAACCAGTCTATGTAAAGCTTAGGTCCCCCCACCAGATTTTAGTTTGCCTGCCTAACACTTGTCAAAAAAAACATACACTGCTTTGTGTACATGAGACTTTTAAAAACACATTAGTAGCCTGGATCATCCAATGTGGTTTCTGAAAACTTAGCAATGAGGTTGTAAGGCATTTGCATTACAGTTCTCATTTGGCACCTCATCAGCTCAGGAAAATGCAACTTAACATCAGTCTGGGCTGGAAGAGTAGATGGATGCTGAGGCTGCAAGGCCTTTCTTCTCCTCATGGGCTTAATGGGGAATGAGTAGAAGGAGAAGTGTCTTAGTCCTTATTTACACCAAGAAAAATCTCATGGCCAGAAACAAGTTAGTAATATGTATTAATGATCAAAATGTCAAACAAGGCATAATACTTCATGGGATCATCCCTTCAGTTAACCAAGATCAGCTAGATTGCTCAGGCTCCAGAAGCAGTCTAGCCATGGTAGCACAAAGCTACATACAGGCTAATTTAACCTGCTTCTCAACAGAGTAAATCATCTGGTACAGAGCTTCATGCATAGGCAAACTACTCCTGGTACATAAACTGATTCATTTAAGGCTATCAGGTATCTCTCAACTGTACTTCAGTCTGCAGTAGAGATATCCCATTACACATTTTTTACAGTAACAAATTATGCTTAACATTGTGTTGGTTAACATATTTGTTAACAAGATGCTTTTTTTCCCAATGTAGACAAGCTTTTAATGGTGGACAGGGAGTACAGCTGCACATGATTCCCATTCTCATGTGTGAAGATGGAAGGATTCTGTACTTTTGGGCTGCATCCATATAAGATGCTTTATGCGAGATTAGAGCAAATTACTGCCCAGCAAGCACCACCATCTACATATGCAGGTGCTTACTGCGCAGTAATTTGCTCTAATAACAAGTAAATTTGCTATTTGTAAATGCAAAAAACAAAATTTCTTGTGATTACTTATTGTACCATACAGCATGTATAGACAGCCAACTGGGAACAAACTTGTTCCCAGTCAGCCAGACAGCAGAGGGTGGGAGATTGCTCCCTGCTCCTGGGAGTTGCCTTCTGCAGGGGCACCAGAGTCTAGGCAGAGACAATGTCCCTGCACCCCAGCAGCAAGGAAATCCTAGCCCCTGCTCCCCAGTTGTGATCACAGAGCACGGGCTGGGAAGATTGTTCCCAGCCCCTGCCAGGAGACAGCTGTTTCCTGGCCCTGTGCTCCCTGCCAACCCATGGGCTAGCACCCAAAGGGAGCCTAGAGCTGCCCCTGGCTGCTTCAGGGGGTCAGTATAGGACCAGAAGGATGGGAACCGACTGCTGCTAGGAGCAGCAGATCTGCTTTAACCTCTCTGCACATGTAGACACCTGGCCCTGGCTCCCCGACCAGGAAGAGAGGGCTTAGAAAGAGCCACAGAGGAGGAGCTGGTCTTGACCCCCTGCCCCCATCCACCAGTGGGCCAGCTAGCAGTGATCATGGGGCAGAGGGCTGGGACCTGGTAGGGAATGTATAATAAATATCCAATAAAGACCAGATGCAACAAGACCAGATGCCAACGGACCAAGGCACTTAAGGGGGCACTTAAGGGAGCCCACCCCTGCCCCAGCCCTGGCACAATCTGTGCGCAAGGCAAGAGCCCCCAAGGGCACACTTGCCTGCCTGTACACTAATGCCAGGAGCCTGGGCAACAAGCAGGACGAGCTCGTCCTCCTGCTCAGTGCAAAGAAATACGATGTCATTGACATAACAGAGACCTGGTGGGACTCCACCCATGACTGGACCACGGGTATAGAGGGCTATACCCTGTACAGGAGGGATCGTGTTGACAAAAGGGGCGGGGGTGTAGCTCTCTACGTGAAGAAAAGCTACATGTCCCTGCAAGCTGATGTTGGCGACCGGCATGGACAGCTGGAGACCCTCTGGGTAAAAATTCGTGGGGAATTTGGCACAGGGGACACAACGGTGGGAGTCTACTACAGACCTCCCACTCAAAGTCCCGAGCTTGACCAGGAGTTTGCCTGGGAACTGACTGAGGCCGCTTGCTCCAGGACCTTGGTTGTCATGGGTGACTTCAATTACCCGGACATCTCGTGGGAAGATCACTCAGCTAAATCTGAGCAGGCGCAAAGCTTTCTCTCGTGCGTGGATGACCTCTACCTGACTCAAGAAGTCTATGGGCCAACGAGAGGCAAAGCGCTGCTTGACCTGGTACTGGCTACGGGGGATGACCTAATCGGCGACCTAGTGATTGATAGGAAGTTGGGTGACAGCGACCACGAGCTGATCACCTTCACCATCTGCCGTAAAGCTGGCAAGTCAGTCAGCAACACAGAAGTCCTTGACTTCAGAAAAGCCGACTTTGATAAGCTCAAGAGGCTAGTTGGTCAGGCCCTCAGGGACCATGACCCCAGGGAGTTGGGAGTTCAAGAAGAGTGGTTGCTTCTCAAGGAAGCGATCCTCAGTGCACAAGCTAAATCTATTCCAACACGGAGGAAAGGCAGCAAGAAGGCACAGCAGCCCCCCTGGCTCTCCAGAGACCTAGCGGACCTACTGTGGCTAAAAAGGAAAGCCTACAAAGGATGGAGGATGGAATTCACCTCCAAGGAGGATTACGCCGCGCTGGTCCGGTCCTGCAGGGACCAAACCAGGAAAGCCAAGGCTGCAACTGAACTCCAACTAGCTTCAGACATCAAGGACAACAAAAAGTCCTTTTTCAGATATGTGGGGAGCCGGAGGAAAAGCAAGGGCAATATTGGACCCCTGCTAAACCAGATGGGGCAACTGACAACTGACGCCCAGGAAAAAGCCAACCTATTAAATAGGTACTTTGCGTCAGTCTTTCATCAGTCTCATGGGACGACCATGCCTGCTATGGGACAGGGAAATCTGGGTGAGGGGGATCCCCTACCCTCCGTCAATCTGACCTCGTGAAGGAACACCTTGAGAAGCTGGATACCTTCAAGTCAGCCCCCCCTGACAATCTGCACCCCAGGGTACTCAAGGAGCTGGCGAGCATCATAGCTCAGTCCCTGGCATGGATCTTTGAAAACTCCTGGCGCTCTGGTGTAGTGCCTGAAGACTGGAAGAAGGCCAATGTGGTGCCGATCTTCAAGAAAGGGAGGAGAGTGGATCCGGCTAACTACAGGCCCATTAGCCTGACTTCTATCCTGGGGAAGATCTTAGAAAAGTTTATTAAAGAGGCCATCCTTGATGGACTGGCCCAGGCTAACATTCTAAGGGATAGCCAGCATGGGTTTGTTGCGGGTAGGTCTTGTTTGACCAATCTCATTTCCTTCTATGACCAGGTGACCTATCACCTGGACAAGGGAGAAGAGCTTGATGTCATATATCTTGACTTCAAAAAAGCTTTTGATCTGGTATCCCATGATCACCTCTTGGCCAAACTGGCCAGTTGTGGCCTTGGCTCCACCACAATCTGCTGGCTGGGAAATTGGCTTCGTGGTCGGACCCAGAGGGTTGTGATTGATGGCAGTCACTCATCATGGTGCCCTGTGACCAGTGGGGTCCCTCAAGGCTCTGTCCTGGGACCCATACTGTTCAACATCTTCATTAACGACGTGGACATTGGAGTCAGGAGTGGACTGGCCAAGTTCGCCAATGACACCAAACTTTGGGGCAAAGCATCCACACCAGAAGATAGGCGGGTGATCCAGGCTGACCTGGACAAGCTCAGCAAATGGGCAGACGAGAACCTCATGGTGTTTAACACCGATAAATACAAGGTTCTGCACCTTGGGAAGAAAAACCTGCAGCACCCTTATAGGCTCGGCAGTGCTACGTTGGTTAGCACTACAGAAGAAAGAGACTTGGGGGTCATCATTGACCACAAGATGAACATGAGCCTGCAATGCGATGCTGCAGCTAGTAAAGCGACCAAAATGCTGGCGTGCATCCATAGATGCTTCTCGAGCAAATCCCGGGACGTCATTCTCCCCTTGTACTCGGCCTTGGTGAGGCCGCAGCTGGAGTACTGTGTCCAGTTTTGGGCTCCACAATTCAAAAAGGATGTGGAGAAGCTTGAGAGAGTCCAGAGGAGAGCCACGCGCATGATCAGAGGTCAGGAAAACAGATCTTACGATGACAGGCTGAGAGCCATGGGACTCTTTAGCCTGGAAAAGCGCAGGCTCAGGGGTGAGCTGATGGCCACCTATAAGTTTATCAGGGGTGACCACCAGGATCTGGGGGAACGTCTGTTCACCAGAGCACCCCAAGGGATGACGAGGTCGAACGGTCACAAACTCCTGCAAGACCGTTTCAGGCTGGACATAAGGAAGAATTTCTTTACTGTCCGAGCCCCCAAGGTCTGGAACAGTCTACCAGCGGAGGTGGTTCAAGCACCTACATTGAACACCTTCAAGAGTAAATTGGATGCTTATCTTGCTGGGATCCTATGACCCCAGCTGACTTCCTGCCCTTTGGGCAGGGGGCTGGACTCGATGATCTCCCGAGGTCACTTCCAGCCCTAATGTCTATGAAAATATCTATGAAAAAATATGAAAAACAAAGGAAGTGGTAGAGAGTGCATCCTATGCGTGGGATGGGTCATATGGTTTATTTTGTCCTTCCAAAACCAACCTGCCAAAAGTTTTATGGCAACTGACACAAACAAAGTTCCAACCAGCTCTGTTAGGAAAGTTCTGTGGATATTGATCCAATGTAATTGTATACATGTTCATTTACAAAAAAAATGTATGGTTGTTATAGCTTGAGCTAAATGAATTCAGTTAATTCAATTGAAATAAGTGAATGAAATAAGCCCTGTGCCAGCAATTGTTTAAAGACAGAAAAGAAGGCTAGTGTTAAACAAAATAACTCCCCTCTTGCCACTGCTAAATGTGCTGTGCTCACAGTTGTGTAGCACTAAGATCACTAGATACCAGCAAGTACATTCCAAAAAATATGTGATCAATATTTATGCCATTATTTGAAAAAAGAATAGTTTTGATTTTTTTTTCATAGACGGTAAGGCTGGAAGGGACCTTGGCAGATCATCGGGTCCAGCCCCCTGCACCAAGCAGGAAAGACAACTGGGGTCAAATGACCGAAGCAAGGTGTCCATTAAGTCAAGTTATTATATTGATTTTGCTAACACTGACTTCAAAGCTGAAAAATAGGGCAAGATAAACCGTATGACCCATCCCAGGCATAGGATGCATTATTCAGCGGTCCGATGTCTCCCCCATTTCCTTTATTGCACCTGGTCTTCATTGGATATTTATTATATATTCCCTACCATTCCAGCCCATCAGGAGGTGACCAGGAGCAGAGCCAAGTCTCTGCAAATTCCCACATTTGTGTGACCATCTGCATGGGTAGGTAGGATGCAGCAGCTCTGTTGAGCCTGCTTTCCCTCCCACTCTGCTACCCAGGATGTAAGGGAGTAAACAGGCCCCTTATTGCACAAGACAAGTCTCCATCTGGTCTGTAGCAGGTGGTTGACACACACTAGTTTCAAAACTATCAGCACTCCTATTTTTTAACTCAAAAAATTACCATCATTAATTCAAACAGTTTTAGGAGTGAATAATTGGTGATTCTTTGGGGCCAAAATAACAGACTCATTATGCAGAATCTATATTTAGAAAAGAGATTTTAAAAGGAACTTACTCATATCAAACAGATCTTTTCTTGGACTGCTCTCTTTGGTACAGTCTGTTGTGGCATTGAACATGCTTTCAGCATCAGACTGAAGCGCCAGTAGAGCTTCCATATTTATATGCTGGGTGTTCACATAAGTTGGTACCTCTCCTGTGGGGGTAAAATGGGTTTTCCCTTCTGGCACGCCGTAAATGTCCAGGGACCCTGGAAAATTCAAGAGTCTTATCCCCAAGTCTTTCTCTAATTAGGCTTGTGAAAGGATAAAGCAGCATTGTTTAGAAAAATCTTAGAAGGGATCGATAACAAAACTGCAGACTCAACATCGTATAGAAAGTTTGCAGCCATTTTTAGTTACGAAGAAAAGTGAATTTTAAACTTAAATTTTTGCTCAAACTAAATTATACATTTGATTATAATCTTCAAAACTCATGCTGTGTTTGTTAGTTATTCAAATCAAGGAACTGAAATAAAACCAGGTGACTTAGCTGTACAAGTAATATGGCATACTTTTCTTAAAATATCTGCAAAGCCACCACAAAGTCATCAAATGAGGAGAAGGCAATCAGGACTCATAGTCGAGATGATATCTTTTATTAGACCAACAATTTCTTTAACATTTTCTGAAGACATTTTCAAAAAAATGTTCAACCGTAAGCACATTTCAAAATGCTATACTTTTCTCATAAATATCTCACCAATAATAAAACCCAGAATTTTAAACAATAAATTAATTATAAAAAATTTGCTCAGCTCATACACGGGGGCACACACATACACACACTCAGATGCACACACACCTGAGTGTACATTTTCAGAAATTACTACTGATATTGCTTCTATTTGGGGAAGCCAGCATGAAACACCTGTATGAGGTCAGATTTTCAAAAAGTACTGACTTCCTTTTTAGAAATGAGGTTCTTTTAAGGCCAGGTTGAGCTGCCAACAATTAATGCATTTTGAAAACATAGGCTTTTCCATGCTTGTGTGTGTATGTGTTTTTGTGCATGTCCGTATTTCATAATTACATTGGATTTAGGTTTGCAGTGCTGTTTATCCAATGCCTTTCACCACCACACACTCTGAAATTCACCTTAAGGTGGGAGCAAACCTACCAATTTAGTACAGTTCACTGCTGCAAGACCTATATGTAGCAGACTCACACTGTGGGCCCACAGTGTCAACACAGATGCAACTACACAGTTGGGGCCAATATGAGTAATATGATTATTATAAAATATAGCTCACCTTGTTTAAGAGGTGCATGAGGCCAGTCTTCACTGAATTTGTCTCCTAAATGTCGACTCTGGTAGTACATTTGTTCTCTTCCTGCAGCTGTGGCAGACTGTAGTGCACACACACAAAAACATGCTTCAGCAACCTTTTCTTTTAAATGGGTGTGCTGCAGTGTCAGGTAGTTCTGATGAATTCTCAGGATGTGTTCCACTTACACACGGCTTCTTTAAATTTCTTGTGGGTGAAATTTTGATTGAACATTCTTTGTTGAGTGTGTTTGTGTCAAGCTAGGTAAATAATTGGTGTGTGAGTACTTAACTCCTTTCTGTTTATATTAACCCCTGCCATCCTAAAAAGGCACATCAACTTCTCCAGTGTAGTCATCTTTACTTGAGCAAACTCTGACAGTATATTGATCTCAATGGATTTTTTTACAGAAAACAGATGGTGTGGAATGCTCAAAAATTCAAGTGTTTCAATAGTTTTGAGTCACTGGTACCTAACGACTCTATGTTGAGGAGAAGGCTCTCTCCAGATAGCATAAATCTGGGAATTAAACAGAGGTATACTGGCAATAGAACAACCTTTGGCTATGATCCTGAAAGTTGTTCCACACACGGTCTGACTATGCTGCAGTCAAAGGTGTGACTGAAGTGATTATCCTCCTCTATTCAACACCGGTGAGGCCACATCTGAGTACTGTGTTCAGTTTTGGGCCCCACCACTACAAAAAGGATGTGGACAAATTGGAAAGAGTCCAGCAGAAGGTGACAAAAATGATGAGAGGGCTGGGGGACATGACTTAGGAGGGAGGACTGGGGGAACTGGGCTTATTTAGTCTAAAGAGGAGACTGAGAGGAGACTTAATAGCAGTTTTCAACTACCTGAAGTGGAGTTTGAAAGAAGATGGAGCTAAACTGTTGTCAGTGGTGGCAGATGAGAGAACAAGGAGAAATGGTCTCAAGTTGCAGCAAAGGAAGTTTAGGTTAGATATTAGGAAGGATTTTCTCACTAGTAGTAAAACACTGAAACAGATGTGGCAGAAGCTCCATCCTTGGGGGGGTTTCAAAACCTGTCTGGACAAAGCTTTGGCTGAGATGATCTAGTTGGGGCTGGTCCTGCTTTGAGAAGGGTTTGGACTAGATGACCTCCTGCAGCCCCTTCCAACCCTAACTTTCTATGGTTCTATGAAACTTATTTAGATATATCCAAGCTAGCTAGAGCAGTATAACAGCAGCAGTCAATGGGTTGCAGAAACCACCCAAGAACTTGGGTAAATACTTGCAGGCTAGTCCACGCTGATCTCTGGTTTGCCATGGCTACACTGGTTGCAACACCTGAGCTGGCTAATTAGAGCTAGCTCAGGTAGGTATACCTGACTGCAGCTAGAGCTTTGACTGTAGTGTTGACTTACGGAGGCAAGTATTTTGACTTTTTTATTTTGACACCACCTGATTAGGGCAACCTTCTTTTACCAGGCTGGGGAACTCCCTTTTCACCAGTGCAGAGGCAGAAGTCATTATTGCAGGAGTCATTATTGATGCCAAAATGAACATGGGCTGACAGCGTGGGGATGCAGTCAGGAAGGCCAACCATACCTTGTCATGCATCTACAGATGCATCTCAAGCAGATCCAAGGAGGTGATCTTCCCCCTCTATGCAACACTGGTCAAGCTGCAGTTGGAGTACTGCATCCAGTTCTGGGCACCGCACTTCAGGAGGGATGTGGACAACATGGAGAGGGTCCAGAGGAGGGCCACGCACATGATCAGGGAGCAGCAGGGCAGGCCCTACGAGGAGAGGCTACAGGACCTGAACCTGTTCAGCCACCACAAGAGGAGACTGAGCGGGGATCTAGTGACCTGTTACAAACTAGTCAGAGGGGACCAGCAGGCATTGGGGGAGTCCCTGTTCCCCCAAGCACTACCAGGAGTGACCAGGAATAACAGTCACAAGCTGGCAGAGGGTAGATTTAGGCTAGATATCAGGAGGCGCTACTTCATGGTCAGGGCAGCTAGCCAAGCTGGCTCCTACCCTGGGGGTCTTTAAGAGGAGGCTGGATGAACACCTTGCCAGGGTTGTTTGACCCCAGTACTATTTCCTGCCATAGCAAGGAGTCAGACTTGATCTGCTCAGGTCCCTTCCAACTCTACCAACTATGAAACTATTAAACCTGCTGAGGCCCACTAAAATCAATGAGGTTTCATTTAGTTGCAGGAAATAGTACTTACAGATCAACTTAAAGAGCCATAGTCTATAAGCATTACCCTTGGATGTGGGTCCAAGAACAGCACAATTGAATCAGGAAGCAAATGATATTCTTGCCCTCTTAACCATGTATACAGACAATAACAGACAGACGCTTTGGGTGCTGATTCGATTCAGAGGAGATTTGGCCTGATTCGGTGGCCAAATGTCCAAATCCGAATCAAATCAAATCAGGAGACCAATAAAAAGGCCTGAATTGATTTGAAGCTCTCCGAATTGGACCTGGACTCTGTGCCAGAAGTGGGGGAGGGGGCTGGCAGAGGGGCGAGGAACCATGGAAGGACCCCCACCAGACCCCATCCCCTGCCTGCTCCCCCAGCCCCTCTGAGTGTCCCCGGACTCCCGCCTACTTTCCCAGCTCCCCCTCCCCTCCGCATGGCTGCCCCGCTCAGCCTCAGCTCCCAGTTCCTTAAGAAGAAAAAAAAAAGCTCCCACTCACCTGCTGCTGCCAGAAGAGGGGCGATCCCCACTGCCCCCAACTGCCCCATGCTGGGCAGGGGGTTCTGCTAGGAGCCCCCATCCCCGCCCACTCTTCCAGTCCCTCCAATAGCTGCCCTGCCTGGTCCCAGCTCCCAGTTCTTTAAAAAAAAAAAGTGTAGCCACCAGTGCTTCTGGAAGCTCATGGCAGAGCCCCCCATGCAGCACAGGGCAGTGGAAGGCAGTGGGGATCGCTGTCCCCCACCCAGCAGGAGCTGGTGAGTGCGGGGCTTTTTTATTTTATTTTTTTTAAGAGCCAGGAGCTGGGGCTGGGAGAGTGGGCAGGGGATGGGGGCTCGTGACAGATCCCCCCACACAGCACGGGGCAGTGGGGGGCAGCAGGGATTGCCTCCCACACCCCACCTGGCAGTAGTTTGTGAGTGCAGGGTGGTTTTTTTTAAAGAGCTGGGAGGCTGGGGCTGGGTGGGGCAGCCATCGACAAAGCTGGGAGAGCAGGCAGAGGATGGGGCCTGTTTGATTCAGAGATTCGGCGGCAGCCAAATCTCTGAATCAGATTTGGCTGTATCAATTCGGGACAGTGATTTGAATCACTGGATCAAAGCACTGTCCCACGAATCAGCCGAATCCAAAGCAAATACTAGCCACTTCGCATAGGCCTACTGGTAATAAGGCTCAAAGACTCTGTTAAAAGGGCACTTTGTTGTTATAGCTCTCGTTAACTGCACAGGGCTACATTCTCATTTTTGTGGGCAAGAAGATGTTGAGGGGAGCCAAAAGAAGTGTATATCTGCTGGCAGACTGACTCAGGAAAGACTGGGACCAATGCACTTAGCATCACTCCTATTAAGGACTTTTGCATCTGTGTATTAACAAGGACTAGGGACCATATCATTCCTGCCTAGTGAGCCACCCAGTAATAGGATAGTCAACAAATGGTAGCCAGAGACATATCCCACTAGCATGTGAGGGTCTAGAAAGCTATGGTTTTGACTGTCTGCTAGATTTTGAGAGGAGGTCATCTGCAACCTCTGCTTCACCATGTGTCCAGCAGGATAAGCCAAAATTTAACTTGTAAACAACAAACCATGTTTCATCTCTTATTCAAGTCAAGGAATGAATGTGATGCCACAACAGATAAGCTGCAACAAAAGAAGCCAGCTGTACATGAAAAGTGCAAGATACATCACATCTTCAGAGTATAAACCTGAAAATATACACTGCTTTCAAATTTTGATTGCTTACCCTGACTATGAAACTGAACAGCTAATGAATCACTGACCTGAGCAGTGTCTGCCACGTTAGGAAGCCTGGATTTGAGTCTGGCATCAATAAAACCCCCAGTAGGGGGCATTTTATTAGGAATGCTGTTGTAATAAGGATGTTCCATTGCTTCCCCCTCTTCCTCCATCCAAGGCTTATCAAAACTCTGCATCCTGTAAAAAACAATGGCTTTGCTTCTCATTTCTGCTTAGAAGAGCACTTGCAACATTGTAGAATGGTCTAAAATGGGACAATTATTACTCAGCTCGTTGTCAGTGACATCAGTAAGATATCAAGCAGCTGCCCACCTCTGTTTATGGACCTGGTCTAAAGCCCACTGAACCTGATGGAAGCCTTTGCATTGACTTTAGTAGGCTTTGTATCAAACCTTATATTTCCCTAATAATAAACATGGTCAAACAATTTCCACCTCTGGTATTTAAGTTTACTGTGGCATTTGTAATATTTTTGATTGTTTGGTTGATTTATTAAAATTCATATTTCATGATATCTTAAAACTAATCAAAATAACAGTAAATCAGGCAAGACTCCTGTGAAGTCAACCGGCTTGAGCCTGTGAACCAGTAAAATAATGATACCACTTTACGAGGTTTGGGGGACTTACCACTCATAAGCATGCATTAACTTCTGTAACTGTTGTTTGTGTCCTCTCCTATCCTACAGCATATAAAGCTAACTCAAGGCAGTTTATACCAGTATGAAACAGCTACTAAATTTTCCTTTTTTGTAGAACAGAATAGGCACACAAAAAAGTTATAGCAAATTATCAAGAAATACATCCCCTTTTTTCTTTGGGTATAATTGTCCGTACCCTGAAACACTATTTCATTCCACCAAATACAATTACTTAAGCCAACAAAGAAGAAGAATATGATGCTTTCCTTTCAGAATACTGGCATTTTATATTCATAATATTCTCCCCATTCCCTGGCATAATTTAGGAGACAGGGTGCATAGCTTTTGGATTTACACTACTATAGATGAGCTCAAAATGGAATTTTCAGGGTGCTTAGGCCAAAATTCTGCATGATAAATTTCAATCATAGCCTACAGCAGAAAAGGCTTACTCAAAAGGGAACCAAAGAATACCCCCCTCTTTGCAAATATCTAAACGTATAGTGTTTTCATCTTCTAAATGTGGATGCATGTGTTATCCTGTTCCAGTAGGTCCAATTTCTTTAAAAATTCTGACCATTGCTAATATTGGCAATGACAAAATTATGTTGCAAATCCAGGCATTAGCAATGTTGAGAATTCAGGCATTGTGCCTTTACTAGCTGCTGTACATCTTTGTATCACCATTCAGAGCAACCTTGAGGTTCTCAATATTGTTGTTCCCAGTAGACTTGTTATTCTGTTAACACGATGGAAAAAGTTTCTAAAACGCTATGAGGAAACAGAGACTGAGGTCAGGGAAAGGGACCTGAAAATCTTTACGGAGCATGAGCCATCACTAGGGACCGACTGAAATCGCAGTTTCATAGATTTAGCAAAATCCAGTGTTCCCCACAAAAGCAGGCAATGGCCATGAAATCCACAGGAAAAAAAGAAAACTTACTGAAAATAAAACACTGGGTCCCCAGAGGGAGCTAGCAGTCTTTGGGGATCTGCAGCAGCCTGCTGGTGGTGGGAAGAGGGGGCAGGAGAGAGGGGGGAGGGACAAGGGGGGACTTCCCACTTGAGGGGCTGCCAGCAAGATGGCTGCCATCCCCACCCCTCACCACTGATGGTTGTGAGGGCTGCCTGTCATTTGGCTTGGGGCCACATAATGGACAGCCTTCACAGCCAATCAGCAGTGAAAAGCAGGGTCACCAGAGTACTTTGGCCAATCAGAGGGATTGGGGACCCCATCACAATTCTCCATAAAATGGCTGCCAGACCCCACATTCTGACCACGAAATCAGTGGACAGCTGTCTTGAATTCAGTAGGTCCCTAACCATTGGACCTGTGTAAATAGGGAAGTATTTGATTCAGATTTGGATTTGGATGATTCAGAGGACAGTGATTCGATTCAGAGATTTGGATCACCATCCTGAATTGATCTGTCTGAATCAGCTTTGGAAGATTCAGCGCTGATTCAGAGAAATTCAGCTGCCTGTTTAGTCTATGACCAAATCTCCGAATTGGCCAAATCTTTTCCGAAACTTCTGCAAATCGATTCAGATGCTTCGAATCAATTCAGGGCTTTTATTTGGTCTCCTGATTCAATTTGGATTTGGAGATTTGGTCCCTGAATCAGGCTGAATCTCATCTGAATTGAATCTGCTACTGAAGCTGCACATGGCCCTACTAAACATTATTCTCTGGATAGGAGAAAAACCTAGTTTGCTTAGTTTAATAATGCTACCAAGGTTTTCCTCCACTTGGTCCTTCTGCTTGTGCTCCTCTTCATGGGAGGGACCGCCCAGTTTTTCTCAATGTATTCATTTGTAGAAATCATGCTTCTTTCCAATGGATATCAAATAATGGATTGGAGGTATGATGGAGCAGCTTCAGTGCTCCATCACTTAAAGGGCCAGAGTAGCCAGCCACCAGGTGTCTGACGAGGGTGGCCATTTTGGTAGAGCTCTGATATAAAAGCAGGACAATCTGTGTGGCAGGCCCAAGGAGGCTACATTGGGTTGGGCTAATCCTGGAACACCTGGGAAGTAAGGGTGGGGCTATAGGGAAGGAGGAGATATCATTGGTCCTGGCCATGACCTGAAACTGTACCCTGACAGGATAGGGAGGCCTAGTGGTCCTGCCTGTGGCAAGGCAGGGCCAATTACATCCCAGGTTTGAGGACCATCCTGGTGTAAGGCAGGTTGGGAGCGCCTAAACCCCTGCCCCCACCTTTGGGCGGGCTTTGAGCTCAGGGCCAGGCACACAGAATACCTGAGCCCTGTGGAGTATTAGACCCTGGAGGTGGGCCAGGCACAGCAGGAGAGTGCTACCTGAGCCTGTAGAGATGTTCTACCTGGAGCCTCAAGTGTGAGTGTGGAGTGGGAGGCCAGGCATGGCAAGCGGAGTGCCACCTGAGCCTGTGGAGGTGATCGACCCCGAGCCAAGTGGTAGGGTGCAGTAGCATGGCCCTGAGAGAGGGCAGAATAGTGTAGCCCAGGTTGGGGGGGAGTGAGGCCTGAGTTTGGGGCAGTGTTGTGAGAGGCTGTTGAGTTGTAGGGCATAGTTGTGAGGCCCTGGAGATGAGGAGGCAGTTAAGCAGCCCGAGTAGTAGGGCAGAGTATTGAGGGGTGCAGTGGTGAGGCCCTGGGGTAAAGGAAACAGTTGACAAGGCCCAGTGTGAGCCACTTGAATGGAGGCCGGGTGCTAGGCTGGCTATGGAAGGCCTGGTGTGTGCACCAGTAGGGAGGCCAGGTGCTAGGCCTGGAAACATGTGCAAGGGTGCTGGGACTTTGAGCTCCGGTGGGGAGTAATAGTCTCATGTGAGGCTCTGGAGCTGAAGTCCCAGTGCTACCTAGCTGGAGGAAACATCTGTGAAGCACGGGACACATGTAGGGATGGTTGGATCTTGTATATTAGGCCCTTGACATCAGGGAAGATCGAAGGGCAGCCTCCCACCTATTAACATCAAAACAATATGACATCAAAGTGTGGCAGGAGAAAAAGGTAGGCAGTTGGCCCAAGGAGAAAAGGACCAGGCTGGTCTCCCAACCGGGCCATAAGTTGGCTCTGTTTGTCACAGGAGGGATAAAGGTTATCAGTAGTTTGACTTTCAGGAGAAAGAAAAATCTCTATAAGCACCAAATCAATTTTTTTGGGAATAGTTGAGATCTTACAAGGGAATTGTGCAGATTCAACTCTAAACCATTTGTATCAATCTAAGAATCCACCCAAACTGGAAGAAAAGTTGGATTTAAATTAGGTATAGACTGATATGTCTTGTATATGTGGCACTGGGCAGGATTATTTTAAAATCATGCTTCACATTATGTTACTGACCCTGAGCCAAATTTAGAGAAGTTGTGTAACATACTTCTTCTGGTCATCTGGCAGACAAGCTTATACCAGTTTTGTCTCCCTCATTCTTGCTTACTGATTTGTGATATATATTTTAATACACATCACCTCTAAATCCAGCCTTCCTTTTCTCTCTCTCTCTAAGAGCTAATATTTAGCCCTGAGGTCATGTTTAAACATTCTTTTAAAATGATTATGTCACATCCATACTATTTCACTAACTTAGCAGGAAACTGTTTTAAAGAGTGTCCAGTTTTGCTAAAACTCCCTTGTGCAGTCATGGATTAACTCCTACTGGCTCAGAAATATTGATTTAGAAGGTTTCTATAGCAATGTTACTCACCTGTCCTGGAGAGCAGGTATATTACTGGGGCAGCGTAAATATTGCTTAAATCGAAGTTCGAATGCTTGCCCTATAGTGCTGATGACATCCTGAGCAAGGCCATCACAGCACTCCAGTATATGGCATGCTAAAATAAAGAAGGGAAGACAATGATATTTATAAACTATTATTCATACAATCCTTACCATGCTGCAGTGATAATGGCATAGCTATTCTATTCATCATGTAAACATAAATGTAAATATGAAGCAGTTAGCTACAGCTACTTCCAGACAATGGGTTAAATTCTCCTCACACTTAGAATATCTTAAGCCTGGAGTGATTCCACTAAGGTTAGATAGAATTACTGCATTATAACTTTTTTTTAAAAAGCTGATGTGAGACCCCAGTCCAGTCTCTTCATTCTAAAAACTCCTGAAGTTCAGGAAAATGAGTTAAATATCCTTCATTATCAGAAAACCCTCATATGGGCAGAAGCATGCAGCAGCACCCTGGCTGAGAATCACTGACATAGGCAGAGGCAAATTTTCTCAACCAGGGGTGCTGCCAAATTCAAGGTTGTGGAGGAGGGCCCTGACTGAAAAGACTGAGAACCACTGAACTAAGTTAATAGTGGCAGATGCACCTCACGGGTACAAAGAAAAGGCACTGTAAAAACCTCTTTGAGATCATTTGTCCTATTCAAAAAATGTTGTCATCTCTGGACAGGCAGCAGAGTTCATGAACAGGGTACTGTCTTGAGCCAGGAGTCCTCAGTTCACATTATAGTTTTGTTCCTAGCTGGCTCTGCCATTTTAAATGAGGCATTTAATCTCTCTCCCTCCCCTCCCACTTTGTTGTTTATGTCGTGTCTATATAGACTATTAAATGCGTCAAGGTAGGGATTGGCTTCTACTACATATGTCCAATGCCTAAGACTGGGGCTCTGTGGATTCTACATACTAACCTAACAATACACATAAATGAAAATGGTGACATTTGTGTTTGGTTGTACAATTTTATCAGTCACAGGTGTACTGCAGTTGAGACAGGTCTAGGCAATCGCCTCCAACAAGCTAGCATACAGGATGGACCTATGAGCCAGCCAAAGCTGGGGGACACCAAATTTGCAAGTATGCAGTTCCAGGGTCTTTTTCAACCTATGCAATGCCTGTTATTCCTGCCCATAGACTTGGATGATGCTTTGATTTGCAGGAAATGTTCCTGGGCTACAGAGGGATTTTGCAATCCAAACCCAGTGCATGTCACTGTCATAAAGACAGAACATAATGCCACTGGCATTTTGCAGACCACATGAATTTGCCCTAGAGAAATAAACTGCACTATTGGTGGTGTTTAACTACCAGCACGGAGGGATTCCCTGGCTCTCATAGTGTTTTACCTGCAAATGCATAGTCTGAAAGCAGTTAAGTTGAACAAAAAACTATAATATCCATATGGAAACAGGTATCTAAAGAAGGTATACTGCCTGCTGCTAACCTTGTTGGGGGCTGAAATGAAGGAAGAGTCATACTCAAGAAATTGGTATCAGAAGATGACGTAACGGGTAACCTGTCTCCTTGGATACGAGAATGGACTTTGAGCAAGTAGAAAAGACGTTTCTTATAAAAAGAGAGAAAGGTTTGGCTCACACAGGTCTATTTCCTTAGTGTATGTTACAAGCTGGGTGGGTGGAAGGCAGACTGCCTCTAGGTTGCAAGAGCATTAGATTTTGAAAGGAAAAGCATTTTCTGCCATTTTAACCTCTCTGGAGGAGAAATAAGTCTTCTTGTACATGTCTGCGATGTGCAGCCCATTGTAAATGCAAACATAGATAGTAATAATTCAATAGCATGTTCATTAAAAAAGGGCTAAGGAGAGTTAAATATCAGTCACTTCCACTGAAATTTACAGATGACACAAAGCTTGGTAGAATGATAAAGAATGAGGCAGTCACCCTCAGCATACTGGTAAGCTGAATTCAGTCAAACAAAATGCAAAGTTATACAGGGAAATGCAAGCTTCTATGTCTAGGAAAGAGGTATTCAGACCATTTCAACAGAATGGAAGGCTGTACTCTGGAAAGCAAAGACATAATGGACAAGTAACTTACAGTGAGCTCTCAGTGCAATGCTATAGCAGAAAAAGGGCTAATGAGATGCTTTTCCACATTTTAAAAGAAGTGTAGGAAAATTGGAGAGGGTACAGAAAAGAACCACAAAAATGCGTCAAGGGTTGGAAAAATACCGTACAGTTGGAGACCTACAGGGCTCAATCTCTTTAGCTTAACAAAAAACAGAAATTAAGAGGTAGCTTGATTACAGTGTATAAGTACCTTCCCTGGGAGAAAATACCAGACACTAAACAGCTCTTTAACCTGGTGGAGAAAGGCATAACAGGAATCAGGGTCAGGAAGCTGAGGCTAAGCAAATCTGAATTGGAAGTAAGGCACACAGTACATGAAGCAGGTACACAATACATTACTGGGACCAGGGACTAAAACCCCGGGGCATCTGTACATGTGCTCTGGGGCAGGGACAGAGGGGGCATTTTAAGCAGAGCAGCTCTGAGAGCTGCTTTAATTAAAACATCCACCACGTCATGCATATTCAGCATCCTGCACTTCAAAATGGCAGCAGGGGTGCTTTAGCTAAAGCTCATTAAGAATGCTGTATACATGTGACTTGGAAGCTGTTGTAACACACTAATTAGCACACTCCAGCAGACTCACAGCAGGCTCCATTAATGGAGTCTGCTCTGCACACGTCGGAGCAGAGTTCTGTCACGTGTATGGGTGCGCCTAGGTTTCATCCCTCCTGTCCTTGGACCAGAGAGTCAAATGCACTCTAAAAACTGTCTTTCTGGCCCAGTGTTGTATGCACAGTGGTACAGCTGCAACGCAATGATCTTTTTGTGGCATCTGAGAATTTGAACCCAGTCAGGCAAAAAAGAAAATTAAACCTGGGTTTCCTACTTTTCAACCACTTACGCTATTGCATCCAGGGGTGGAGCTGGAGGGGGTACAGTGGTACAGTGACACCCCATCCTTTTGGACTGAACAGTGTCAGAGACAGCAACAACAGCAGCAGCAGCAGCAGCAGGGTAGGCTCCTCCTACTTGCCCAGCTCTCTGGGAGCAGGCATGAGAGAGGGTACCCTCCCACCAATTGCTGCTGCTGTGGTCCCCAGCTGAGCCCAGCCCCCAGGCAGCTCCACTGGACCAGGTAGGAATGAGCCTGGAGTTTCCCCCACCCCTGGGAGAGTGGGGAAAGCAGCAGCAGGTGCTAGGAGTGAAGGAGAGGGGAGTGGAGGGGACATGCCTCTGAGCATGGAGAGGAAGCGAGGTGGAAAGGGTGGATTATTACCTGCTTTGGGGACTTAAAAAAGCCCTCAGAGGCTCCCATAATGTGATCCACCTGCACTGGTGGGGGGCAGGAGAGAGGGGCCTGGGAGCAGAGGGTGACTGCCAGTTTAACTTGTAGGGACTCCAATCCTGTCATTCCCTGTTAGGCATGATCTACAAAGGCCTACCTGATATGGCCTTTAAGGGGACTAGGTATGCCTAGTTTCTGTATTCCAATAGGGCTTAGGCATCAAGATCCTCAGCCCTGTCAAGCTTAGGTTGCTTCTACAGAGAAGGAAAAATAAAATTTGTAGGCAGCAAAGAGAATGATAAGGTCATAGACTGTGGCACATATGGGATGTTTACACCTCCACGGTTAGGCTGTAAAGCTTCTGCAAAAGCAACTCTTTCTTCCGCTGCAAAAAATATATAATCTTTGTTCTGCTTCCACTCAGTCATACCAGTGTGTCTTCAAAAGCACTGCCTTTAATGTAGAGCTGTGTAAGGAGGTTTCAGCATCACAACTTTAGACTTGGGCTCCGTAATTCTGCCTAGGACCTACTTTAGGCTCCTAAATCATTCTAGGACTCAATCTTAGAAACACTACACAATATTTTGAAACTAAAACACACTGCCTTTTGTTATAAGAGCAGGGGAGTTTATTTTGTTGCTCTCCTTTTAATTTATGATTTCCTCTCTGTTTTTTTATGATTTGCTCTTATTAAGGAGAATCTAAGCCACATCCAAAATCCCAAACATCGGAAACAATCACTAACAGGAGAACTTACAGTGAAATGGATGTCTGATCTCCAGCAGGAAAATTAGGTAACAGATTTAATCAAGATCACAGACAAAAAGGCTATGTTCTCCTTTCCTGCAAGTTGCAGTGAGTTGGTGCAGAAGGTCCAGTTCAGACATGAAAAGAACCCCAAAAAACTGAAATATATTTAATGAATAAGAACAATTTTGTGCTGCTAGACTAACTTGTGTGTGGTCCCTGTTTACTGCTATGTCATTGTACCAATTATCAGCTCAGGTATAAAGCCTTTATTTTGTTTCATTTCTGTTTTCTGGAAAAATCCCCAAAATACCAGGAATTAAAATATTAATAATTAATGTTTTTAAAGGAAAGAAGGTGCCAAATATGATGTGTACCTTACCTCTGCGGTTAACAGGGTCTTTAGCTACATATGCAACATAGTCTGTTGTATCCTATGAGAAAAGGAAGATATGTATCATGAACAAGAACATTTTTGCATGATGACAAAAGACCAATGAATAGCATATAAGGATTTCAGACATGCTGTAGAAAAGTACTAACTATGCCCTGCTAAGCACCATGCCTATAATGTTTGAACACTGGCTGCTTGGATACCACTAAAGCTTCTGCAAAAGCAACTCTTATTTCACTGCAAAAAATGTATGATCTTGGCTCTGCTCCCACTCAGTCACACCAGTGTGCCTTGAAAAGCACTGCCCTTAATTTACAGCTGTGTAAGGACCTCTCTCAAAGCCCTTGGAAGTCAATTAAAAGACTCTCATTGACTTTAGCAGGCTCTGGGTCAGGACTGAGCAAAGAATCAAAGCCTCAGTCCTTGTCTTCAATCCCTTGTAGGGTTGGGCTCAGAGTATCAAAATGATAGACTGAAGTCCTGGGATGAAGAGCATTCTTGAGAGCCCTGCTCTTTGGGCACAACTGGATTTTCTTTCAAAATAGTCAATCTTGTTTGTGTGTGAGATAGAAGGTAGACATATGCCGCAGATTGAACTGTAGTGTAGGGGCGCCTGACCTAGAAAAATGTCTCATACAGAAAGGAGACAACCCCTTTCTCCATCCCCTAAAACTTCGTCCGAGGTGTGGGGGTTGGGGGATCACCAACCCATGCAGAGAAAGCTCTGGAGAGGTAGGGGGAATGATGCAGTCCCTTACCTTGTAAACGTGATTAAGAAACGATGACCAGCACTGTACAAGTTATTGCCACACAATTCCCAGGTGAGTAATGTTGTGGCCTAATTAAAACCCAACCTTTGCATCTTCCTTTCCTTCTCTGTGCCTGCGACAAAAGAGCCACCTGCCATATGAGCAAGCTTGTTCTTTTATTTAAAGTTCTCTCTGTGATTAGCCTACTGTGACAAGCCTGCTGAGTATTAGTGAATACTCACACCTACCCTCTCCACCCCCAGGATGAGCTCATAGTAAAGGGGTCTTGTTGTCAACACTACTTTACAATTTCATCAGCTCTGGCTGGCTCCCATCCTTGGTGCAATGTGATGTCTCTGGTAGCTCAGTGACTCAGTGGCATGCTTTTTGTCTCACGAAAACATTTGGAATAGCTTGTTTACTCCAGTTCAAATCTCTTACTGCTGCAGCTCCCCTGTTCACTCCACCAGTGGGCAGGAGGCAGTGGTGTTTCGAGGACTTAGCATTTGGGGTGGCAGATGGAGTGGCAAAGTCTTTTTCTTATGGAGGCAGGGAACTGTACTAATCGCTCCTCTGCCCACTGCAGGAATTGTTCATTTACAGCATTTATGGCAATCTGTTGTATTTCTGAGCTGCTGTTGATCAGTGCTTTGCTCCCTGAATTATTATTGTAATGTGCTCCAAATGTATCACTGCTGTAATGTCACTGAGTTTAACAGAACTGTTCTCAGAAATGAATTTGTGCTTTATGGTGTATTCATATCTAACCTACTGCAAACACATTAAGGATCTTCTTCTAAGAGAAACGGATTATATTAAATTATACCATAGTAAAGGTGAGAGATCTCTTGTGCAGAGGATACATAGCACCTTACATATGTCATATGAGTGGACCTGTCCCTGGCAATATAAATCAATCTCAACTAAAAAGCTTTGAAGACTCAGGAGAGACTTTTACTGTTTTGAAATTCCTTCAATTCTTCATGGCTGGGAAATAATTTTGAAGCATATTTAGTGTGAAATTAGGTGGACCTCTTGTAAAAATATGTAGATAAGCAACAAGCACACCGGTCTGCCTTTGATATGCATGAGGTAAGTGCAAGCACCATATGTGTATCAGAGGGTAAAACTGAACTTGGCCAATTTAGGGAAATGGAGCTTCTCCCAAAAAAATCAAACCCTGTCTTCAAAGACATGTGTGGAATCAGTAGAGCAACTAGGGTGGGGGGACCAGGGCAAGTGATCATGCCAGTGGTGGTAGGAGCAAGCGGAAATAACCACTGCCCCTGTGTGTGGCAGCTGTCTTGGATACCCAGCCACATTGTTACACCTGTGTGAAATGAACATTTCTGAGGACAGGATTTACCCCACTCTGTTACTTTCTCAAGGTGAAGTTGGGGGAAAAAAAAGAGAGGGGAAAAAGATTACACTGAATGACCTTACTAGAAATATAACTGCGTTCTAAGTCTGTCATTGCAGGGAGGACAAATGCAGATGAAGATTCAAATGACACCAATTTGAGTTTACTTTTTCAAAGCAGCTTACTGTGCAAAACAGGGAGTCACATCTGCAATATTTATCAAGCTTTATATGAAACACTTGAGGCTTTTCAATGCCTTTTCGTTTCAGTCATTCGAAGAGGAGGATTTATTACTGCCTGTCCGTGTTTCCCCTAAAGAGAGTTTGATGGTAGTAGTCAAGAATTTATGTAACAAGAAACAGGAGTTATTGTGTTTATATTTTCCTTTAAGTAGGATATGTGATAAATGCCATGTATGAGATAAATGATAAGGTCCTCAGATAACAATACCAACAAGAGTAAAAGAAAAACTAAAGAAATGCTTACCGGATCACCTCCAGATGCAAAAGAAATAGACTGCATATGATGATTGGCTATGATCTGTGTGGATCAGACAAAAAAATTAAGTATAAGTCAGCAGGCTTTCTTATGTAGCTTGGAGCTTTTTTTAAGAGCTTGTAAAAATGAAGTACACCCCAAAAGTAAAAGCCAGGATCAAAATAATTCCTATATTTCACAGGAAACATGATACTGTAAACAAACTTAAGACTATCAGATGTTTCTACTTGGGGGTTTCTTTCTTTCTTGATATGCCCTGCTGAAATATTCTACTCTTCTTTTTGTTACATGGTGACAATAAGCATACACCCACCAAAAACTACTAGCATCACTTCAATGGTTAGCAGAAGTATAACAATTAAGTCAAAGGGTGATAAAACAGGAACAGGAGTACAGGTCATAGGTTAATAACCAGGGTGTCAAGGGAAGACACCAAGCAGAGCATTCCAACTAGCATCTACTGCCCCTCGAATGTATCTAAGGGCTTTAACCATTACATTTTAAGCTTGTCAAATGTTGATCTGTATTAGCATTAGCTTGAGTTTAGAGCAGTCACATGTTCAGGCTAAAACCCTTCTCTGACTGTCCTGGACCTGCAAAGCTGTGATTTGCCACTAGAGGGCTGGCAAGGCAAGATAGGTTTCTTTCCCTGCTCTAGGTGGGGATGGGTTGGTGGGGGGTGGAGGATGAAGCTGGAAGTGGGAGAGTAATGATAGGTACTGGAAGGTGAAATGGGAGGGGGAGAGGCAATGGGTGGGAATGGCGGCTAGGGGCTGGGTGGTGCAATGAAGGAAGTCAACCACTGAAGCCACTAAAGGCTAAAATAATTTTTTTTTTAAAGAAACAAAAAGTAAATTAAAGAAAGTCTCATGTTTTAGGAAATTGGGATTGGAATCAGGATTACAATTGGATAGGCCCAGCTCATGGGAACACTGATCTGGCCTCCTACTTTGCTCTCCCTTCCACCTCTCCTAACCCTCTTTCCCAGACTGATCTGTATCCCTGGAAGCATCCTAGCCAGGTCATACCCCCAAGGCTGGGAGAAGGGGTTGGCTTGATGCCAGTACCACCCCCTGAGCAGTAGAGTTCAGGGGGTAGAAACTTTGTTCACACAGAACAGGAGAGTGGTGGAGAGGATGCTGCATCCTGGGATTCTGGAGGACTGAAACTTGGGCAACTTATCTCTGAGGAGTCACCGATTTGTGGAACATGAGCTGAGTAACGTGGATCAGAGAGAAACCTGCCCTGGAATGGCATAACTTTAAGCTACTTTAAGTGTGCCTAAAACTAGTTTACAGATGTAATGTGTGGGCAACCCAGGGGTATGAGCTCCCTGAGCCACTGAAAATTAATGTGTAACAAAGCTTAATGTGCCTATGGACATTACCCCATGAAAGCCTACTCAGAGATGTACACAGCCAAGGGACCGGCCTGAAGTCACCCAAGAAATAAAGTAGTGGACTAAATGAACCTATAGTCTGACTTAGTATGGTGCTCCTTATGTTCTTGCACTCTTTAAAGTGAAAGCCACTGTAAATCTTAATAGCAGTGATAAAAAAAATCTTATAATAGCAATGACAAAGTGTACTGAGCACTCATCACATAACTTTGTCACACCATATCTTGTTTGAAAACATGGCTCCATAAAGATGTTGGGAGAAATTTGAATCTCCTGAAGTCAATTTTCTTTATAATCCAGTAATGATAAAAAGTGATCAAGGATTTAGTTCATTCAAACTTTGATTCTTCCATGTTCCTGCATGGCTGTCAATGGTGGATTCTAGGAGTTTCCGTGCCCTCATGCAGTTTGATGGGATGGAAACTAAACAGATTTTCTAGCTGAATGGAGTCAAAATAGTGTTGAAATCAATACCAGACAAATGTTTTTTAAAAAGGCACAAATGACTTCCAATTAAAGAAGTATTTGATGCATTTTATTTTTATTTTCATGTCTTTGGTATGAAATCTTGCAAAAAGCTTTCAGGAAAATAGAAAAGATGGGTAATCCCCCTAAGGGTAGCTAATTCGGTTTGATAAACCTAAAAATTGAGTTTAAATTAAATGGACCTTTGCACACCTGACACGTCTTTATACTGCAAGCAGTTCTGAATTATGGTTGCCCACTTCTATTCCCAATTACACTGTCAGAGCAATGTAAAGGAGCTTTTATGTAGCTGAGAATCAGGCCTAATGCATACATCCTTTACTTGCGTGTTATCCACCAAGAGTTTTGCTGGGCCACCTGCATGGGACTGCAGTATACAGTATTAGAGGTATTTATATAGCACTCATCAACATATTATATAAGTCTCTAGGGTCTTCAGTAATTTCTTTCAGTTAGTATTAAAGCTCTTACAATGCCACTTGCCTTAGAAGGGAGAAGAATAAGTATGGACTACAACCCCAGCCCTATTGAGGTCAATGGACCGCCCCACTTTTCAGCAGTTAAAGATCTGTGGAGGGGAGGGTTCTTATCTTTTTTTAATTTACTCCATTTTGTACATGCTGAAAATGCTTAATATGTTTAATATGCTACTACTTCTAACATCTGCTATGCAATTAAATATTTAAGACCTATCCTAAATAAGATACACTTTCAGGATTTCGAGTCCAGTTGTAAATTAAAGTATTACTGATCCCTCTCTCAGGTGAATCCTGGTGCATCTGAAATGACCATATTCAATTTGCCTAACAGATTTGTGTCTACATTGTGTTTGTCCGTAGCGTAGCAGAAAAGATGTATGTACTACTAGGAATCTCCAATCTAAGACGGATGGTTCTTCTGTATGGCTGTGCTGAAATTTAACTTTTAAAATCCTTGTCCACTGAACAACAAGGAAGGACAAGTTAATTTAAAGCTTGAGCTTGTACCAAAAGGAGTTATACCATTTGATTTAAGTGTCACAGGATTGGGTTCTTACTAAATATATGCAAGAATAGCAGCCAGTGCCTCTTTTGGGAAAAATAAAAAGCAAATATTCTTTGTCTGGGGAGTGGAAGGTTATAGAAAATGATGATCTCTGAGCCAACTTATTTTCCTTCCACTTTTTCTTCCTGCAGCTCTGTGTACTTGTGAGGAACAGGCTGGATCTGATTTTCTCTGGAGTCTGCTCTTTCAGAGTTACAGGTCACCAGAGAAGAATATGAATGTCTTCCTCCTTGTAAAGTATGCTGCTTTCACAATATTTCCAGCTCAGACTGCTCATGTGATCAAAGCCCTTGTAGAGATCTGGAATTCTTTTGTTCTCAGCAGAGGACTATATTCCTCTTAGTCTGCAAGGAGGATTTTCCTCCAAAGCCTTCTTCAAAACCCCACACCACAGTGACATTACTACACAGGGGAATGACCAGAATGTTTTCTTAATCCACTGGCAGTGCTGGAAAATTGAAAAAGAAAAAAATTCAGGTTGATGCAAACTGAATCTTCTTTCAGAATTTCAGAATACATTTCAGTTTGAATCAAACAAAATGTTTCATTCGACCCAGAACTAAATGTTTAACTCCTGAGTTTAAAAAAATGTTTTAACCAGCTGTCACAAAACAGAATTTTATTTGTCCAGCATTTTTAAGGGCCTTTTGACTGAAACAATGCTCCAAAATTACAATTAATTAGGGGAAAATTTCAGGCCATCCAGATCTGTATTTTTAGTGGAAAAATATTTAGCTGAAAAATATCATCCAGCTCTGTCCTTAATTAATATCATAAAAATATTACTGTCATATTACTGTGACTCAAACAGTCCCTGACACTTCCCTTCCCACACATTAGACTGAGAACTCTGTTCTTCTGGCTTTGCTTCCAAGCCCAGCCAGTCCAGGGACAGGAGACTATTGCCAGCCCATCTTTCTTGCACGGCATTGCAGAAAACTAATCATAAAGCCAGTCTTATTTTCAGCATTCTTATAGGTATGCCAGAATGAATGCATCACACTTTATCTAGCTTTATAGGTTCAAATTTATAGGTTATAGAATTTTCCAGCCTTGGAGGTTTTTAACACCCAGCTAGACAAAGTCTTAGCTCGGATGATCTAGTTGGGGATGGTGCAGCTTGGAGCAGAGGGTTGAACTAGAGGTCCCTTCCAACCCTCATTTTCTGTGATTCTGTGTCCTGGGTAATCTAATATGAGACAAACCAGAAACAAAGGGGACCATCAACAGACAGCTCTTTTTTCAAAGAATCTTCTATTTCCCAGTCACCGTGGCCAGATGCAGTTCATCATTTCTCAAAGTAGTAGACATGGCTATTCCTCCTATTAGCCATCTCTAATGATCCCAATTCACTGGAATTTCCTCTATCTATATTACAGAGAGAAGCTGAAATAATTTGGGGAAGATTTTCAGGTATAGGTAAATCAGTGCAACTTCACTGCTGAAGAGCTGGCCCTTTATTAAAATTATTCCTGGTCTCTAAGGTCACAGATTTTTTTCAAGTTTTGATATTTTTGGAAATGGAGCATATTAAAAGCACGCTCTTTTGCTCAGTGGCTCTAGTTATAACACATGCTGCCATGTTCTATCATAAAAGTGCAAGCCACTACAGCTTGCAGTTGTGCTGCTACTACTATGTTTCTACTATTACTTTAGAAGGCCGCAGCATTCTATATCGGAAGGTGAGGGTGGGCAAAAGACAAATCAATAGAAATGCAGTAAAAACAACAACAGTTTAAATATCTATATAGGTTTGTGCTTCTTGTTATTTTTTTATCTAGAGGCTTCTGAGCACAGCAGGACTTTTTTTTCCTAGCTGTATCTGGGCAGAAAGTTGCATTCCTTAACACAGTATGTAGCTCACAGCAAATAGCATCGCAGCGATTATGCAACACTCTGCTCTCTCTATATACTGAGCAAGGATTTTTCTCAACTCATACATCATTCACAATCCGCTGCAGTGATTCCCCAAAGTCAGTATACACTTTCAGCACAAAGGAAGAAACAGAAAGGAGTGGACTGAAATAGGCTCCCTTGTTTTTTGAAAAGGCAGACATTTCACTGCAGTGCAAAATCTCAAAGCTGTTTAGAACAGTACCTTATGAATAGACTGTCCTTTAAAACTGCAAAAAAGAAAAGGCTGGGGGGAGGAGAGAATGAAGAAATCTGTTCCTCTCTTAGGATATGCCTGAATCAGACACCTCCTTCGAGCACAACCAAAGTTTGTAACTGGACCAAAAAAAATCCCATGGCCAGAAAATTCTGTTTCAGCCTTGGCATGTCTACATGAGATACTTAACTGCGCAGCAGCATAGTTTACCATGCAGTAAGTACGTGCATCTACACGTGCACATGCTTATTGCACAGTAAAAATGTAATTGCAAGTAAATTTGAATGTAGCAAATTTACTCATGCTTAGTTAATGTTAGTTACTGCTCAGTTATCCGTGCGTAGACACAACCCGGGAGCAAGTTTGCTCCCAGGTCAGCCATGCCACTAGGGTGCTAGCCTGAAGCTAGCCCCAGGGCTCCAGGCTAAAAGCCTCTCCTGCCCTAGCCTGCTGGCACTCAGAGCCTTGGGGCACACTAGCAGAGGTCCTGAGTCCACTCCAGGTACCTGTGTGCCCTAGCCTGCCTCCACCCCAGTGCCACTGCCAGCACCAAGTCTGCACTGTCGAGACCTGCAGGCTGCTGCAGGATCCAGCCAGGCCTACCAGCCCCCAGGCCCAGGTGCAGGCAGCTTCTAGCTGTGGAGTCCAGCTCCATCTGCCCACAGCCCACCCTCAGCAGCTTGCCCTGAACTCACGGATGCTGCAGAGCATTGCCTCTGCCACACGGCTGCCAGTCCCATGCCATGCCCCTGTGCTGGGCACTGCAAGCAACTGTCCAGGCCAGGCAGGACAGGGACAGACACACAGGGGTTCAGAAAGCCAGTGTAGGACCCATGTTTTCCTTGTCTGTTGCCATGTCGACATCTGTGCCCACCACCTGGGACCCCTACTGGTCCATGGACAAGACTGGTGAACTTGTGGCACTGTGGGGTGAGGCAGAGGTGCAGCACCAGTTTGAATGAGGCAGGCACTCTAACTCCCATGTCTGTGAGGGTCTATCAGCCCAGATGCAGGAGCATGGGCACAAGTGGTTTGCATGGCAATGCCACATAAAGGACAAGGTCTTGTGGGCACAGTGGGTTTCCACCACCAAGCATAATCATCAGTCGGGTAGTTCCCATAAGTCCATGCCCTTCATGCAGCAACTGATGGACATACTCATGCCCCAGGACCCAGGCCACAGCTGTGATTTCTATAGCAGTACAGGCAGCCTGACTGAGCCACCCCCACTGGGCCGGGCACCCCCGGGAACACGTCACTGGAGAAGAGACCCTCAGACATCCAGCAGCCTATCCTGTTTAGCTCCCTGGCTGCACCCTCCAGCAGGAGCTCAGAGAGTCAGGGCCAGCACGTGCTATGCCAGCTCTACAGCCCCAGCCCCCATGACAAGGAACGGCCACCAATGATACCACTGGCCACCAGCAGTGCCAGTTCCTCCCCAAGGGCGGGACCCTGGCTGGGTGCCCTGCTGCCGCACCCTGCCATCCAAGGACACTGGCCAGAGCTGCACACCATCACTGACAGCTGTGACCATGCAGAGCCACCAGCCATGCCAGCCCTGGCCATGTGATAAGCCCCACTCTGAGGAGGGAGGGTCTTCCTCACCCCTGCCTCCAGCCCTGCCCATATTCTATGGGCCCCAGGTTCCCCCCACAGCATGCAGAGAAGTGGGAGACAGTGCAAAACCTTATTGAGCATCCCATGTCCTGCAGCTAGGCAGGCACAAGCCTCTCACACGCCAAGCAACATGTCGGTGCCAGCGGCAGTGTACTCCTCAGCTGTGGGGGAGCGCTGACATATAGTGCAGCCACAGCTCTTCAGGCAGTGGCAGAGGTTGTGGGGCAGCCTGGGCTTGTCCCCCACAACGTCATAGCTCAGGGTCCCTTGCAGGGTGCACAGGTGTGCCAGGGACACCATGGCCATCAGCAGCAGGGCATCAGCAGCAGCGGGTCAGGATTAAGCCTCAGGGTCACCGCTGCCCACTGCTGGGACCCTATGGATGCATCAGCCTTGCTGGAGGAGGCTCCTGGACAGGACCCTCCTCCTGAGCCATCCAGTCACAATATTGGATGACTGCCTGGAGGATACCTAGGCCTGGCAGGTGGAAGTCATGGCCTGCCATGACAGGTGGTGGGCAGAGGATGTCACCCACGAGGAGATACAGGACTGGTGCAAGAAGGCACAGGAGCAGGAGGACCAGGAGTTCCGGGCAGAGCTCCTGGCCCTTGAGCGGGAATGGGTAGAGGAGCTGTGGGAGCAGAATGCCACCCTGGCCTGGGCACTTCAGGCCACGGACAATGACCACCAGGGTACTGGACACCATTCTGGCCCTGTCAGTCACCTTTGTGCCACCCACTGCCCAGCCCCCAACCCTAGCACTGCCTGCCCTCTGAAAGCTACCTGCCGCCCAGCAGCAACCCCCCATCTGGGCCTGGGAGGAGGTCCTGTGCCACCTCCAGCAGCCTGAAGCCCTTGGCCTGGCCCATGCCCCAGGTCTGGAGCCACCCAGCCCCCCTGCCTAGACCCAGCCCTGCTGCTTGCTTTGTTTCCATGGGGGCAGGGAGCCAGAGCTGCCCGCAGGTGGGCCAGGACCACATACCAGCCCTGCTTGCCCTGGACATTGGCTGCGACAATGACCCAGGGGAGATTGTCCTTGGTGAACTTAAGGCAGGTGGTAATGGAGTTTCAGTGTCCCTTGAGACAGCTGAAGGCACACTCCACCAAGGCAACGATTGAAGTGAGACTGGAGGAGGTCCAGGTGGCCAGTGTAGGCCACATGAGCCAGGGCAGGAGTGAGCAGACACGGTCCCCAATGAGCAGGGGTGAGACCACCATAGAGCCCATCTGCAGGTCCAGCACCCCTGGCACAAAGCATTCACTCTCCACCAGGCCCAGCAGGCCAGATTTCTGGAAGATGCAGATGTCATGGAGGCTGCCCGCCCAGCTAGCACTCATGTGCGTGAAGGTGTCCCAGTGGTCCACAATGGCCTGGAGCACCCAGAGTGAAAGCCCCTATGGCTGTAGTTGGGGTGGTCCAAAAGGGGCCGGCAGGTGGTGGGGATGTGGGTCCCATCCAGGGCCCTGATGCACTGGGGGATGCCCAGGGCATGGAACCCTGTCACTGCCACCAGGGGGTTGCACACACAGAGCACTGTGTGCCCCAGCATGTCCTGGAGGATTTTGCACACCTCCAGCATGGCCTCCCCAGCAGTGGCCTTGCCCACACCAAACAGCTGCCCGACATACCACAGGCTGGTGAGTGTGGCCAACTTCAGCAGGCCGAGGTGTGTGCAGGGAGGGGTGGCTTCATGACAGTGTGCTGCCATGCAAGGTGGGGCTGGAGCTGCTCCAGGAGGTCCTGGAAGGTGGTGTGGGTCATGCAGAAGGCCTCCAGCCACTGCTTGTCCTCCCAGGTGTGCTGGACAATGTGCTGCCACCAGTTCTGGCTGGCCTGGTGGGTCCAGAGGTGGTGGGGCTGGATGCCCAGGAGGGTGATGGTGGCCCTGATGGTGGCATCCTGGAACCCACTGTTAGCGTCCCTGCTGGGGTCTGGCCAAGCCAATAGGGTGGAGGCAGCAAATGCATGGTAGTGGCTCTGGGACTGTGCATGGCAGGCAGGCAACTGGTTCTTGCACATGGGAGAGGTGGCAGGGCTCAGATGGCCATGAGCCACGCAGTGGTCCAGCAGGGTCACCGTGGCATCCAACAGGAGCATGGAATACTGGTTGTCACTGCCAGGGATGGGCTGGAACAGCCATAGCATAGGCAGGCACAGGCAGTGAGGACAGTGCTGCCATGTGCCGTCCTTGTAATCCTGGCCAGGGAAGTGGCTGGTCAGAGAGCAACAAGCAAGGCTGCCTTTTGAAGAGGGCTTCTGGCTGCTGGCTGCTGGCTGCTGGCAGCTGCAGCCAGAAGCTGGAGCTGCCCCCAATAGTGGCATGGGCCCATTGCAGGGCCCTGGCAAGTGGGAGCAGATGGGCAGCATATCTGCTCCTGCTTCTCTGCATGTGTAGATGCATGCTTAGCACCATTTATTCATGAGTTATTTGCGAATAAACCGGTGCTATATCAAATGCATTTGTAGACGAGCCCTGTGAAGTAAATTTGATTAGAGAAAGCAGCAGAATTACTCTATACAAGTGAAGCACAGTTATTTTCACTGCAGATCTGTGAAAACAAAGTATTTAATCCACTGTGTCTTATATTTTCATACTCTTTTCTCATTTTATTCTTTATGTTTTGAGCACACAAATATTTGAGTACATAGAGCACCCTGTGTGGTACACAATTCATCAAATCCTTGGTAGGGATTATTCTTCACAAACCTGTTTTGAATCAGGTGTCATCAAATTTAAGCTGGTTGTGGAGATATTCAGAGTGATGCTCATCCCTGCAAACTGAAGGTTGCTCTTGCCCAAGATGCTAGAGAGAGCTTTGCTTGGTGGCTGTGAAATAAAGACATGATGTTTAGTACTCTATTGATTCATAATGGCAACTCATTTAATGCAGGATCAACTGAAATATTAAGGTCTGCTTTTAAGAATGAATATACTTTAACGATCATGATATTTGGGCATTTTGTTTTCTCCAGAGATCATTCCTCATAATACACCTTTCCCCCATGTGTTGGCAAAGCACAATTAAAACAGTGAAGATTGAACCCAATTGTGTCACGAAGGTGCGGGCACAACTGGGGAACCAGTCCCACGCCCCAACTAGAGGGTGATGGGGGCACAAAAACAGTGACTGCTTTACTGCTGAGCTAGCACCCCAGCTGCAGCTACTGCTACTGCTTTGTGCCACTGCCACCCAAGACAGAAACATCTGACCAAACCTAGGATGTAATCAACAAAAACTACACGTTTCTAACCCTTAATCTAATGTAATAACTTTGCTGACTGCTGGTAAGTAGGAAAGCCCTATTTCTATTGGAACCAGGCATTAGAAAGAGATGAAGGCATTGCACCTGTTTACTACATGAACAAGATTTTTTTCTATGTAAAAAACTTCAGTAGAGCCCCCATGGCTCCTTTCTGGTTTGCACTAAAAATTTCTGCTGATCATTCCTGCACCTTTCTGCATGTGGAGCAGGGCCTCCAGTGATGCCATAGGAATGTGTGCAGACACGGCGAGGAAAAGTGGGGGGGATATAGTGCAGATAATAAATGTGATTACATAAATTTAAGAACTGGGAAGAGAATTTTTCCCTGACTGGAGAAAATAAGATGCATGAGCTGAAACTGGCAAAAACATGAGACTCACCATGAAGACAGGATAAAGTACAGGCTGGCAAAAGTTTTGAGAGTGTTATTAAGATTTAGTTGAAGTGCTGCTGCTGTTGGATGCTATCCCCTTGTCAAATGGCTGGCTTATTTTAAAAGCAGTATTTCTTTTCTATACATTCTTGCCTTTATTTGACTTGCTGATATAAAAACAATTCACGCCAAAAATGATTGAACACAGAAGAAAGCTTTTACCAAAACATTTATTTTCTGAGGTCATTTCCATTGATATATTATAATATTTGTTATTTTGCTTTGGTGTTTGCATACAGCTGAGTGAGAATTAATTACAGTACCCTATTGTGGCCATGACAACAAAATATATATTACATGGAAGCATGCTTGTGTGGATATATCTTGTGTCAGCTAAGCCCATTGTATCCAATGGGGGATTAATCACTGCAGAAGATAAGTGGTATTTCTTCCTCTGCCTTCTGTCAGGACTTTGCCTAAGTAGATGGGTAGGTAGATAGAAAGAATAATTGCATCTTTCCTTCATTCATTTAGGACCTGGACAGACTACATGATTACAAAGAGTAAATTAAATTGCTTGTGTCCCTAAGAAGCATAGTACATAGGAAATTTGGTGGCCTGGGCATAGATGCCCCTTTAAAAATCAGTGCCCACAGTTGGTAGCCACCTTGCCCACAACTAGTTATGCTACTAGTGTTAATTACACCACTGTGGGCACATCCACACATGATTTAAGGCAAAGCAATAAACTCTGGTGCAGTTCACATCTGAGTTTATTGTTCCTGGGTGCCACGTTTACACATGCACCTGTGACCACAGCATGTTGAGCCAGGTCAGAGCAGCCCTGACTGGCAGGGGCATGGAGGGTCAGCCTGCCAGCCTGAGGCTGCTCTGACCCAGCTTAATGTGTTGTGGAGGGGCTTACTGGGAGTGCTCAAGTGTAGGGCTAGTAGGCAGGCAGTCCCTTCACTAAAGCACCCTTTTCCCCCAGCCAGCCCAGTCAGCATGTAAACGTGTGTTGCAGTGCGCTAAATAATGCTGCCATAGAATAGGACTTGTGTTTACAAGTACTACACTACGGCAGTGTTTATTAGTTTACTGTGTCCTCGTAGGGCCACACATGTAGAAGGTGAGACTTTACTGCAGACCTAAATAGGCAACTCCACAGTAAACATCTAATGTAGACCCATCCAATATGGACTAGAAAGACCCACATCTATCCCAGAGTAGCTGCACACAAGTTAAGTGGCTACTACAGCATGTCATCACTAGGTAGCAGAGGAGCAGGTAATTTCTTGCCTTGATTTAACAGCCTTTATGGGATGAAAGCAGACAGACAATAGCAAGCTAAGCAGGGATGAATCCAGGGGGTGCACTGGTGCACTTGCACCTCCCTTTGATTCATTTTATTCCCCAGGTGTTAACGACCCTCTCTTCTTTTTAATGGTCTTACTGTTCCACCAATCCTGCTACCCTTTGTTCTGCAATTCTGCTGTCTGTTAGCTGCTCCTGGTAATGAAATCTTATTTCACAGCCCTTCAGATTGTTCTTAACTCATTCCAATGAAGTTATATTTGGTTTTGCTTCAATATTAAGATAATACAACTCTAAGCCCCTAGCATGTTAGTAAAAGTTCTAGTTTCTTTTTAACTGGAGAAAAATATGATTTGTTTTATATGTGATGATGCACCTCATCCTCTGCACCCCCCTTTTCCAAATTTGTGATTGTTAATTATACCATGAGCATAAATTATACAATGGGGTTTTACACCTGATTTTATTGGGGTAATTTTATATTGGACTGGATGTAGTTACCCTAGCATAAGGGTTTATGTTGTCCTGTCCACATTTTTTTTATACCAGTGTAAAACCTTCTTACACTGATGTAAGCCTCTCGAGTATCCAGGCCCTTATTCTTAATCTAAACCTTTCCTAATATTCTCTTCACATTAATAGAAACAACATTCCTTCATTTCAGCTATAAGCTCATTTCACTGCAAACTAAATTTCCTAGGAGCTAAACTGTGGCTTTGCCATATGCTCTGCAGAGGAGGCAGTGCATAACTGCCCAGGGACATGGAAGAGAAGGGTCTTTGGGTGAATCTGATATCTTTTATTAGACCAACTTAAATAGTTGGAAAGCAATTATTAAGCAAGCTTTTGGGTTCAAAAACCCTTCATCAGGCTAAGGAAGTTTCACTGGTTGGTCTGTGCTCTTCCATTTTGCTATGGGCACCAAAATGGCCCCACAGTATGCCAACCTTTTTATGAACCACCTGGAAGAAGACTTCCTCAAGAACTGCACCATCAAACACTTATTATACTTAAGATATATCGATGACATCATCATCATTTGGACTGAAAACCTACAATCTCTAATTGAGTTCCATCAGAAATTCAACAATCACCATCCCTCCATCCAACTTTCTCTAGAATACTCTAGCAGCAACATCTCCTTTTTAGACATGATGGTCAGTATCCAGAATGATAAAATACAGACCACATTATACAAGAAACCCACAGACCAACATACATAGCTGCACAGAACCAGCAATCACCCTAAACACACCAAGAAAGCTGTGATATACAGCCAAGCCCTTAGATACCACCAAATTTACACTGAGGAGAACACCTGGGATTGCTACCTCACCAATCTTGAAAAGGTTTTCACCCAACAAGGACACCCCTCCAGAGAGAGATTGCATGTTTGAAAGAGCCACCTAGATACCACGGGAAGACTGCTGCAGTACAAAAGAAAACCCCCCACAAATTGCACACCGCTGGTTATGACATATCACCCCTCCCTCAAACCTGTATGGAAAATCCTCAAACAATTGCAACCCATGCTAGAAAGAGACCCTATTCTTAAAAAGATTTTCCCAGAACAACCCATCCTAGCCTTCAAACAAGCACCAAACCTTGCTAACCTCATCACCAGAAGCAAACTTCCTCAGGCCCAGAACACACCAAAGGGATCCAGACCATGCTATGACAAGAAATACAAAACCTGCCAACCCATCTCCACCACCCCCACAATTACTACACCCCACAACAGAGCCATCGGCATTCCTGGATCTTACAGCTGCACCTCCAGAAACGTAATACATCTCATCCAATGCACCAAATGCCCTGCTGGAAAATACGTAGAAGAGACCAAACAACAACTGCGCACCAGAATGAACGCACACCGGAAATCTATGAAAGACAGGAATACACAATTACCTGTGGGGGCACATTTCTCACAAGAAAACCACTCTCTCTCCAATCTCTCAGTCCTGATCCTCAAAGGAAACTTACAAAACACTTCCCAGAGACGAGCCTATGAACTCCACTTCATCAGCCTCCTGGATACTAAAAATCATGGACTAAATACTGACATTGGATTTATGACACATTATAACCTGCCTGACATCTGACTCCTAGGTATCCACTTTTCATTCCCCTTCTCTCTCTTCCCCCCTCCCCACCTGTCTGTCATCCATTGACTCCTTAATTTACATTTTCACTGACTACCTGTTTTGTATGCATACCAGCCCAGCCTCTGGCTTCTTTACTTTTCATTCCATCCAGGAAGAGCACACACCAACTGCTGAAACTTCCTTAGCCTGACAAAGGGTTTTTGAACCCGAAAGCTTGCTTAATAATTGTTTTCCAACTATTTAAGTTGGTCTAATAAAAGATATCAGATTCACGCAAAGAACCTTGTCTGCCTATGTCCTTAGACCAGCACGGCTACAACCTACACCCCAGGGACATGGAAGGAGCATAACATCACCCATTTGTGACTGTAGCTTGTGTATGCATACCTGGGCTAGTTTTAGACTAGTTTGGGTAATGCAATGTGGCTGTTGCGCTGTTGAAGCTCATCATCACAGACTGTAAAACCCACTAAGGAGCTTGTTCAATGCTCAGGTGGTTAGCCTGTACTGAGCTCCAAACCAACCCAACCTAAATTATACAAAGTATTCAAGTCAGCCAGTCTGCATGAGCAACAGTCACAGCAGCGTAGATATACCCATATGGTTCTCAGTTCTCTCTTTGCTCCAGGTGGGATGATATCTGGGGTAGCTCTACACATGGTATAGAGTACTTCCCCCTTTGTCCTAGCTCAGGTGTAGTATATGGATGAAAGCAAGACTTCATCCACTCCCATCTATGTGTGTTACCACCCATGATATGAAAACCTCTGTAGGAAAGGAAGGTGACTCAGTCCTTCCCCGTGCAGGTGCAAACACAGCAAACAATGACATTTTCTTAAATGAACTCATGTCAATAACTTTCTGTGAGAGGTACGGCTGAGAAGGAGAGAAAGAGATACATAACGGTGGCTAAACACAAATAAGCCTTTGAATTATTCTGGACCTGTCTTTCTTGGGCTAGTTTAAATGCTCCTGCATCTGGTTCCATCTAGGTTGCACTATGGAAATACAGCCAGCCTAACAAGAAGGAAAGAAAACTACCTTTCGTTTTTTGAAGGCTCCTTTGGCACCAGGCACTGCTTCACAAACACGGCTGATTGCTTCCCTGGAGAGACAGAAAATAAGCGTTTTAGGAAATAGATGTGTTGGTTTCATCATTATATTTTGGAATTGCACTGAAAGGGAATATTGACAGCTTAGCTCTTTGTGGCATTCACATGCATAGGTGAGAACTCAGTTACTAGTGAATCAGTTAGATCTTTTCGTACCAGTAAAGAAAATGTCATTTTTTGAGCAGCTTGAAAACAGATTCCATTTTTTCCAACTATGACTTGCCAGAAATATACCTTCTTTCCATCCCCCTAAATTAAGCCTGCTTTGCTTTGAGATAAGAGAGCGATAATGTTTAATGCTGGCTTAAAGTGGTTTGAGAATCCATAGTAGGCAACCATCAAATCTCTGGATCATGGTGTACACGTAAGAGGTCTAGCCAGATGCCTGATGAATCAGTTTGTGGCTGACAATGAGTTCCTTATAAAATGAAGAACTAAGACTCTTCTCCAAAATGATAGAAGCTGCCAACTTCTCATGTATTTATCCTACTGTATTGTGTGATATCATATCTTAATGATACACTTAATTAGCAAACCCTTTTATAGACCACTTTAAAAATATGTTATTTGTTTTTGTTTTGCTTTTTTAATAGAAGTTAGTAACTAACATTGTTCTCCCTGAGAGTTGTACAGTTGAAGCAAAGCCATCTGGCTTCATATAATATCAAAACTTTCTAAAATACATGTTGCAAACAATCTCTGATATTGTGTTGTGACATAAGATTTTAACTGGTATTTGTTCATTATGACACACAACTTGTGGCTTTGGTTTTCCACTTCAAATACTTTTACGCTACCAACATTTTGTTTTAGGTTCCTAATAGCATTTCTTTCATTGGTCAATTAAGGCTGACAGGTTCAAAGTGAAATAAATGCATGTTCCGAAGAAATTTGAATAAAGAGAATGATTATATATTTCAAAATGAACCTTTGCAGATCATCCAGGTATAGACGAATATTAGTAGGTCTTTTCAGTATTTAACAATAAGTTAAGTGCAATAATTAAGTTATTAATTTTTGAAAATATGTACATATGAATGCACAGTCATTCTTGTTAGATATTAGCATCAGTGCTGTAATAGATCTTTTGCATTAATGGATGTTGCAATGGCTCTACAGGGACTGTTAAAGGTAAACTGGAAAATATTGTTTAACAATATTAAATATTAATAATCATTGCAGAGTCTTAACAAAGTACTATGTGTAGGTTTCAAAATGAACAAAGAGCATTTGCTTTCTACAACAAAATAATGTCAAAAAATAATAAATATGGGAGGAAATAGCACAGTCAGTCAGAAACAACCAAAACCTCAAAACCAAGCTGAAGAGTCATTACAAACTAAAATGTTATGTGAATTCAACCCTAACCCAATGATTGGTTCGTGTTCTGTAGCTTTCCTGAATGTGCGCATGTGTGCTTGCATACATACCTGTGATAGCTCAGCAAATTATTATATAGGTTTATTATGAAGTAGTGACTCTGCAACTAAGCTGTGATGCATTTTATCTAGGACCCAATCCAAAAACCAATAAAATCAGTGGAAAGATCCATGCTAGCTTCTACAGGCTTTGGATCAGGCCCCTTACACCAAGATTACAATTGCTCCATTTCACAGTACACTTATTGAATTTAATCATCAAATTCACCACAGTTGCTATTTATAGGTCGCGTGAATTTTCTGTGATGTATTTTAGATAAAAGAATTACTAATTTTCCCAAGAGAGCAATTCCAAATCAGCCCATTTTAAGAACTAACCATGGCATTTTCAGAAGCCAGCACAACAGAATGTCACACACATGTATGCCCTCATGACATCTCAGGCACGGGTCACTTTTGAGATATTAGACAGGGGTAAATACATCCTCACTATAAGTATTTTCATTAATCCCAGGAAAACTGAACACATGCTTCAATTATCCAATGCTGCTTCCTTAGCCCAGATGCCCTCCCATGGCTCCCCATCTCTTTTCCTCGAACCCCTGTTCCAGGAAGATCTAGACCCTGCAAAGGGTAAGACCAGGGAACTGGGGGTCTTTCTGTTTCTCCACAGCCTATGACTGGTTCCCAGACTGTCTCTGAGAAATGGTGGGTAGCTACCGAGCTAGTCTGATGGCAGACTGCCCTTCCACACCATGGGTTTGTACAGACATTCAGGGAGGTTAGGAGGAGGTTGGATGACATTAAAATTGGCCATCCAATCTAACTTAGTTCCCCAGATGTGGGCCTTACACGTAGATCCCTAATTAGGTCAATATAAGTGTGAACCGTACAGAAGTTCCAGGAAGGTTAAATCAGTTAAAAAAATGGCTGACCTGATCTAATTTAACTCTACATCAGAGGTGCATGAAGTTAGATTGGGTGCATATAGATTGATATAACTGAACTTCTGTACATGGTCGGAGTGCAGCATCAGGGCTAGAAAAGTTCAGCTGCTGGCCCCAGCCCTGGGCCTGTGCCTTTCCCACCTCACCCCGGCACTGGGCTATTTTTAGCCCCCTCGTCCATCCCCCCACTCCTAGATGGACAACCAAACCTTTGTGGTCCAGCCAGGCCCACCCCACTGAGCCTGCCAACCCCCCCAATCCTGCAAGCCACTCCCAGTGCCAGTTTTACCAGCAGTCTTTAGTGCCAGGAGCCAACAGAAGTAAATCAGGGGAGAGGGGTAGGCAGGACTGGGAAAGGGTTGGTTCACCAGTGGAAGTAGTTTGTCGGGGGGGGAGGGCGGGGGATGCTAAAACTAGCCCCAGTGTCAGGGAAGGAAACAGGACCCCTAATCCCTCCAGTGAAGCTGCCATCCCCTCCCCAACCTCAGCTTACTTCAGTCAGGCTCCTGGGACTCATGAATACCAGTAAAACTGGCCCTGGGAGCAGTTCGTGAGGTTGGGGGCAGTTTGGTGGCATCAAGAGGGCTGATGGTGGGTCCAGGGGGCTTTGGTGGGATTGGAGAGCCTCTCTTATCCTGCCACCCCCTCCCAATCCCCTTAACACCCCCCATGGACTCCACTAACCCCCCAATTTTCCCAAGCTAGGTGGACCTTGCTAGCCACCCTGATCCCAAGCCATCCTAGACCCCACCAATACGCATGTGAATCCTACTAGCTCCCCCCAATCCCAAGCCTCCCAGCAGAGCCTGCTAGCCTTCCAGTACCTCCAAGTCCACCACTAACCCCCCATCCCATCTGCCCCTCCCCCTACTCCAATTTACCCTAGATCGGGGGTCATTTTTAACTTGCTCTAACCTTTCTGAACTGCTAGCTGTAATGTCTGTAAAAAGCCAAGAAGTTAGTGCAGAGTACACTATATAGCTTACCTTAGCTTACACACTAACTTCCCTTCATCTTGTCTTTCCCCTCCTATAATTGGCCCAGCTCTCCAAGATTTTGCAAATTTTACCAGTAGGATTGCTGTCTTGCTCAGCCTATTAAAATCTAATAGAAGTTCCTCCTCTCAAAGAAGATAGTCTTGTAGCAGAGGTAAATTTAACTTTGCCAATAAATTACCTAGAATCTACGCCCTTCCCCCAAACAAACAAAAAAAAACCCCCAACTCCCACTATCAGACTATCAGGCAATAGGAGTCATGGGGGCGGGAGGCAGAGAAGTCAGTCAAATATTCCTGACAAAAACAACTTGCCTCTTTGGACTGGAGGTATTTTCTCCACCTTTGGTGTAGAGCTGTGTTTGTAATTTTTGGGCTACTTGACCACTGAGCCTGCTGGCTGCTGCCTGTCAGAGAGAATCGCTCCACTGTATATCCACCCAGCTGAGATTTCTGCTAGCTGACCTTATCAGGACTGAGCTTGGGCACAGGAATGCATTTGTGTGAAACAAAGTAATCTAATTTGAGTTGGCTGGTTCGATTATCAGCCCCCTGTCACAATCAAAGAGCTCCACATGTTTGTGCAAAAGAGGTGGTAAAATGTAGGAAAAACAGGTTTCGTGTATTTTTAAACAATAACGCCACATTGCCATATTAGGATAAGGGCATTTGTCCATAAAACATCTTCATCTTGTTGACCTCAGGGTTTGCATTATGCATGTGCACTGGAAATGAAAAGAAGTATGCTGTGGAACTGAAGGAGGTGAAGACAGTACCCTTAGTTGTTATATATTGATCTGCTAAGACATGCCTGTCAAAATTAGTCTCACCTCCACCGTTGCTTCAACTGGTGACATGATTTTTAGTTATTGTGTGGAGCAGATGTATACTCAAGAAACCTCATGTCCACACAGTAAATTTACCAGCCCCAATGGCAGTGATTTCAGGTCCATTGTACTACTCCAAGAAGCCTGCCTTCTAAACTAGTAGCAGTGTAGCTGCATCCACAGCTGTGTTGTAGGTGGGCTACTTGCCAATGCCACTCAGCGGTCCTAATTAGACCTCCCATGGCACTGTGCAGAAGTGACTGTTCTGGTTCTGGACTGGAAGGCATCCTGCACAGAGCAATGCAGAGTGCTTGAGCATACGATTGCTGAGGATAAGAAGTCTGTTGCGTAGACATGGGCAATATTAGCAATGGGTTTGGTGAGGAATATTAGGAGTTTTGAGATCAATGCTAGTTTGTTTTTGAAATGTGCCTAGAGAAAGGTGTGAAACTGGAGCACCTGAACCAAAGTTTTCTCCACAACTCTGCCTCTGCAAGACCAGCTCTCCCAGGCAGGCATGGAGTTACCATTCTCAACAGAAGGCCTTATTGCTGCTGTGGAGAACTACAATATTTGCTCCTCTCAGCCAGCAGACATGCAGGCACTGGGGTACTCCTGTAACTATTTAAATAGACAGGCAGGCAGGGAGAAATCAGACGGCAATCCCTCCCCATTCTCCAATGACAGTGTAAGTGCCTGTGCAGGGTTGGCACCCATTCAAATAATTCTAGATCCACATTCAGTTGTATATTTACCCGAGTATGTTGGGAAAGTGACAAAGACTGAGACTTCTGCCTGCCTCCTGTGCCCATCCAGAGTGGGGAAAATATTTGCCTTTTTTTGTACCAATATCAAATTTGCAAAAGCCTAAGCAAAAAGTGAACCATATGTTGATATCTATACCACACCATAGCTGCTAGTTTGAGAGTACACTTATCTGACTTCTAAAAGTGCCAAACATGTGTCTGAAAATGCCAATGAAAAAAATCTCAGGATATATTTGCATGGCTAATCATTCCATAGACTTTGGAAATTTTGGTACAAGTATACTTTCTTCCTCAGCAGAGAAATGTGATTTGAAAGAATACATGAAAAACCTTTCTTTGGCATTTCATTAGGCAGACACTGGTCTCAGATAAATACCAGATTATCTTGAGTTCTTGTAAAATTAGCTTCTGTGCAGACTGTAGCATGGACCACATACTGAGTTCCAAATCTGTCCCTGAGTATTTTCTGCTTTGCAGATGATCATACCTTGAAGTAATTTTCTTGGCAAAAACCCATTGTAAATTTCCAGTATAGATTTCAGTCGGCAAATGTATCCAGCAAAGTGTTATATAGATGTAATACTGCACTTTGCCAGTCTGACATACAGAGCTTCAAGGTGTTTTGACACTTTTCTAAGACAGAAAAGGGTACCTTTTACATAGGCCTTATGGTCAATTTGAAAGGATGTTATCTTGGTATTTTTCATAACTTTCATTAATTTTGTTCTTGCTGCTATTTTTAGTAGCCCAAGTAAAGCCGAGACCTGTTTCTTTGGAAAGTACACTATCACGAGAATGTATCTTGCTTTGTTTTGGATTTTTCTGCCTGATACTATTTTTTATTTAATTCATTAACTGATTCATTTTTAAGACAAGACAGCATTGGAACTCCTGTTTTGAGGATAAAGACAGACAAGCTTAAAAAGTCTGCACAGACTTTCCAGTTGTATATTAGGACAAAAAATTGTTAAATCAAATTTTACAATTAGCAACCTTGGCCAATCATGCAAGTCATTTCATGTATTCCAAGTTTCACCAGTAGGATTGCTGGCCTAATCCACCTACTAAAGTCCAATAGAAGTTCTTCCTCTCAGACAAGATGTTCCCATGGCAGAGGTATAGTTATTTGTCAGTTAAATTGCACCCCAAAAAACTTAACTTCTTATTCACATTTCCCCACACTTCTAAGTATATCTTTCCCATCCTAATCGCTATGCCATGGGACTTTACAGGTTAAAAAAGATTTTCATAGATTTAATAGACATTAGGGCTGGAAGGGACCTTGGAAGATCATCGAGTCCAGCCCCCTACCCCAGGGGCAGGAAGTCAGCTGGGGGTCACAGGATCCCAGCAAGATAAGCATCCAATTTACTCTTGAGATTGCATAAAACATGTGTATACTATAGTACTGCCTAACAATTCAATTAATTTTCTTAGTGAAAGGAATTGTACATTTCTGGACAACTGCAGCAGGCAGTCCCTATTTATTTTAGAACAATTCTCTTTGCCAATTGTTTTAATAAACAAATCCACTACCACTTGCTAACACCTGCTGCAGAGAAACAAGGTCTGTATTAAAATTAAAAACAGCTTAATTCTGAAAAAAATCCCACAGAGACCAAAAGTAAGTTTTCACAAATATATTTAATACTCAGAATAGCGTTTGTTCATTTACAACACAAGCAGTTAAGAAGCCAAAAAGGCTAGCTCTTACATACTACATGTAGTGACACTTTAAAGGCTGAGGGGAAAAGTAAATTGGCCTGGTAAGGCTGGGGCTTAAAAAAGTAGCTCATGAAAACAGAATGGAGAGTAGGGAACCCAATGCTCAATGGCTGGTGAAAAGAAGTAGTGTTGGGCAGGTGGGAATGGTCCTAGGGATATGACTGGCAGAGTGAGCCCCTGGAGGCAGTCACATGGAGGTGAGCCAACTCAGAAAAATGGCATGGTAGGCAATGCTTACAGTGGAGTTGAAACAGAAGAATGTAAACTAGCCTTCCTGCACAGGTCACAGAAAGCATGAAGAAGGGAGGGTTTGTAGAATAAGCTTGCAATAACAGGTCTGGTAGCCAGGTTGTAGTAAACTTATATGGTGAGAGAGAAAGCCATTCCTCTTTCTCTTCCTTTCAGCATCGTGCATTGTTTCTTGCAAACAAGCTTCTTTAAATGTGATGGATCTGAAAAAGCAAACCAAAAACTAATTGCCCACTCTGTCCTTGACACTGTTTATAGCCTTTATACATGATTAGGACTGCATACCATATAGAGAAAAAATACCACCTTGCTAATGATTAGATACACTTAACTATGTATCTAACTGATAGCTGTCTTAGCTAGTGTATCTAACTTATAGCTAGGGACTAGCTAGGGACTAAATTGCAGTTTCACGGAAACCACAAAATCCACAAAAAACCCCTAAAAAAAAGTTCTTATTAAGTCTTCCCCTTCCAGGTGGGCCTTGCAGCCCTCTTGGGAGGGGAAGGCACCAGCTGGGAGGTCAGCACAAAGGGAGAAGCAGACAAGATGGTGGCTGCCTCTTTACTTCCTCCCCACGGGGCCGCTCCACCAATCAGCACTGAGGGGTGGTGTAAGACTAAGGGCAGCCAGCAGTCAAGTTGGCAGCTGCCCCCTTGTCCCTCCTCTCCCCTGGGGCCTCTCCACCAATCAGTGCTGAGGGGCGGGGCCTCTGCTAATTACCACTGAAAGGCGGGGCCATCACAAAATGCCTGCAAAATGGGCTCTTCATGTTGGGACAAAGCCACAAAACTGGTTTTGTCTTGCCGCAAGTGAAGTTGATCCCTGCTCATAGCTGGTGTATCTAATTCATAGCTAGGTACATATCAAATGACCCAATAGTAAGGGCAGTCGTATTGCTGCTCTTGAAACCTCTGTCTTAGGCATGGCTGAGACACTGCCCCAGCATGGGATACTCCCAGACTGGCTTCACCATCACATTTCTGAGGTCATCATGGTTTAGCCATGGCAATTTCAGCATGCAAGGGAGTGATGTGGTTAGCCCTCTGTATGGCTGCCTTTGTTTCCCCATTCTGAATGACCAAGTACCAGTTTACAGCTGAGTCAAGAGCAGTGTTTTGTCCCCCTGCAGGTCCAGATACAAGAATTCAAGCCCCCTTCAGGATTTGGGCCAAAAGATGCCTACAGTTTCGCCCTCAAGGGCATCATAAAAATAATGTCGACATATCCTTAGCCATGCCTAGGATGGCTAGAATAAAAGTGTGAGGAATGGATTGGCCATTTTTTCTCATTAATATAGAGCTGCCATATTTTAGTTAAATTAACCCAAATACTAATTAACACACCGCTATTAAAAATCCATTAAAAAGTAGGTGCTGAATATATAAAGCATATATAATCTTTTTCTTGTAATATTTTCATGTTGCTTTCTGGATGTATGTGGGGAGATGAAAATAATTCCTCATCAGTATCCTCTACTTTATTGAGTACATGTATCTAGTACTGTAAATCACTAAATACCTAAATACTATCCATGATTACTGGTACATATTAGTAGCGGGCACTATTTCCATACTGAGCACATTTCTGGTTATGAAGCTCATGAACAATAAATTACTACAGCACTTTATACTAATAGGAATCTTCAGACTTCAATTGGAGGTTCACGAAATACTTGAAGAACATTATCGCCGCAAATGTGACCTTTTAACTGCAAACCTGAGTAGTGAGTAGTCAAGAGCTGCACTGCCCATGAGGAGTACACATGAGCAAAGCAAATTGTCTGCCCTGGTCTGTTGTTACAGATTATGAGTATAGCCCTGTTCCTGGTTTGCAGTCCTCCCTGGGGAGCAAAGCAGCAGTGAGCAGTCCTGGGATTCCTCAAAGATCAGCAACTGCACAACTATGAAAGGAAGAGAAGCTTCTTATACAAGAGCAGGCAGAGGGGTGCTTGGCAAGCTGTGCAGGATTTCCAGTCGGTCTATTCAAATCCTCTACATCACTATCCCAATTTCAAAAGCTGTGGTACAGAAAGTACTCGTGACTCTCTATGGCACTTTCCAAGCAAAAGGAGTGAGGAAGAGGAGACAAGATTGGGAACATGTATAGGATGTGTTGGGTAGCATATGTTACCTAACTTTCTTCATAAGCTATAATAGAACCATTCTTCTCTTCCAGTGGCTTTCTTTCTCTTGGAGATCCTTGTTGATAATGAGTTTCTGCAAAGAAGATAAATACAGTTTAAAGAAATACTGTATCTAGTGAGCATCCACATAAATTAATGGTGGACCTGAGGCCAGTTCTGAAACATGGGAGAAAAAGTGCACACTTAAACTTTTGATTTAGTTCCTTGTAAAGGTAGGCTCCATCTAAAAAGTTTCAGTCAGGATCTAGTTTCAAATTGTTCAGCCCCAGGAAGTTTAGGGAGGGGATTAGTGTCAGGGGATTGGATTCAGGCCCATCACTAATACATGTTATTTCAATCCTGTGATCTACGTACTATTAACAGAACATGCAACACAATGTTTCACTCAGCATGGTGAGGTATGATTTTCAGCTGTTGCATGCATTAAAGAAATTGCGTTCAATTAGATAACAACAACACTGAGCATGCAAGCCTTGTACTTCAGTTACCTATAGTAGGACAAACTGCATGCAACATAATTATAATTCTGTTTAATGTATAATACACTCAAGCATGCAACGGTAGCTGAGACTCATAATATAAAGAGACTGAATGATGAGCATACAGATGTGGACACTGATGTATTAGATGAACTATAAACACTCCATGTGTTGCAAAAATATTTTTACCTGATTTTCTTAAATAAAAATGTTTGACACAAATAGGCTGGCCACAAAACTTTAAAGGCCCCTTTTACTGGTGATGGTGGAGAGTGCCATGGTGTATTCAGAACCAGCTGCCAGCTGCTTTTAGTTCAGTTATCTAGCCTGCTCCTCTTCTTGGTTGAAAATGATTTTTTTCTGTTTATCCCAGGCAAATTAACATACTTCATGGGTGCCAAGAATTCTCTTGGATTGTTACTGATGCACTTTATGAATTCAACTGCCTTTTATTTTACTATGATTCACACCTGCTGACACTTTTGCTTGAATATCCATTTATCAGTTCAAAGATTCACATAAACGTTGTGAAAGAAAAAGGAGAGTACAAGTGACCAATACTGCTCTAGTTCTCTTGCTCAAGTAAAAGCTGAGAGCTTCAAATTCCACAGTGATGAAGGAAAAAAAACTCATAATTACCCACTCATTTCTCTCTAAACCACATCCAGGAACAGAATCTTTCTGGGTAGCACTATGGCTCTCGGTACCCTACTAATAGCATGGTGAAAGTTTTCACCCATTCACTGACTTCACTTAACAGGAAAAGTTAATTTGTTGTTAAAAAATTAATATTTACATGTTTAAAAATTGTGGGAACAATTTAAGGGTCAGAATGTAATGCACCAAATAAAGTAATGTGAAATAGCAAAAGTATTCTACAAGGAACCCCAACAAGAGAAGAAATCCCTGTAAATCAGTGGTTTTCAATTTTTTTTTCATTTGTGGACCTCTAAAGAATTCTGAATCAAGGTGCAGGCTCTTTTGAATTGTAGGTGTGAGTATTCACATACTTTTGATTGATCATAGTCATCTCTTGTGGACCCCTCAGACATTGTCTGTGGACCCCCAGGTTGAAAACCACTGCCCTAAATGAATTGTCTTTAATCTGGGGTTTCACGCCAGGTCCTATAATCACTGTCAGAGTTTTACATGTGTGTTTTGTTCCTACCTGTACCTAGATGTCTAACTATCTGATTAACAATAAAGATGATATTTTAAGTGATGTAGGATATCTAATTCCCACCTAGTTCCCATGCACTTCTAATGAAATTCCAGTATCTAATTGCATTAGACAGCTTTGAAAATCTTAGTCATATTATTAATAGTTTTCATTTCTATAGTACTTTCTATCAAAGGATTTAAGTGCAGTTTATAATTATTAATTTAATTAGTCTCACAACCCTATGAGATTCAAAGAGATGGCGTGGCTTGTCCAAGGTGATGCAAGAAAGTCCACAGCAGAGCCAGAGCCTCCTGACTCAGCTCTGTGAGTCTACTTTTGACAAGGCTACTTGTGACTTTTTGACCCTAAAGATGAACAGAAACATCAAGTGAATTAGAAGTCTGTTTTTTTTCCACTAAACAATATAGATGATCAAATATATGGTATTATCCGAAACTTTTCTCTCCCTCCCAACCCCCAAATCATGTTATTTTAAATGTGCCATCATTGGGTAACATGTTCAGCTATCAATTTTTGAGGCTTTTGAATTTTGAAATTTTTCTCAGCTCTGCAGGGTACAGAGAAAAGTAGCAAAAAACCACACAAAAAATGACAATTCCTGACTTGGCAGGCATAGCACCACAGCATATATAATGTTTAGTAAATTATGAAGGAAAAGATAGAGAGGATTTTATACAGCTTGGATGTGTCTACATGTGCATTTACATCACATTAAATTTACTGCAGCACAAATAGGCTGCCATCTACACATGCAGGCATTAAGGTGTATTAATGCTGTGCGTGGTCTGATTTGGGACTAAAGTTAGTCCCGAGTCAGTCCACACACACACAGTGTTACTGTGCAGTAACTAGTCAGGCATAAATTTGATACCTGCATGATGCAGGTATCATATTTATGCACAAATCAGCTTAAGTCACCATAGTTACTGTGCAGTATGGGCATGCACATGTATATGCGCACCCATACTGCACAGTAATTTAGGTTACTGTGCAGTAAATGTACATGTGTAGATGTGCCTATTATGACTAAAACATAGAAGTACTACAATTAGAGTAAATACAGGTTATTGGAGGTTTGGTGTTTGATTTGTAACTAAAGGCAGAGTAAACCAGTCAGGGCATGATAATTTGCTGAAGGGAATTACATGATTCCCTTCTATAACATGGATCTGATCTTGATCCTTTCTGGTTCTATGCATATGTACATGTCAACATTCCTATACAAATGCCAGTGAGTGACCATGAAGGCTGAAGCTCAGATATCTGAATTTTGGGAAATATGATTCCTTAATAAGAAATAGGCTTGTATGTGAGAAACCAAATGACCAGATGAGGCACAGGTTGTTGTAGGCTCCTGTATGGACATTAATCCAAGCCATTAAGTATTTTGAGGATCAGTGGAATGAGCAAAATGCAAGTTCAAAATTTAGTGGCTGCTTTAAAGTTCATCCAAAGGCTCTCATGACTTTGGCTGGCTTCAGATTAGGCTCTAAGAGATCACAATGAGGCATTTGCATATGTAGCATCATTTTTTCTTAAATATCAGAAAACTATAATCGCAAATGGCAGTCAAAACAGGAAAATAAGTCAGTATTTTGTTCCTTGATGACATTTTCTGTGTTCCACATATGGTCAATGGCACAAGAAAATGCCCAGCATGTTGTTAAATATGCCTTACTTCAACGAAAAAAACCAAAAGTACATTTTCACAATTAAAGCCAAAAGCATCCACATACTCGGAAAGCAAAATAGACATAACACTCCCTAGGTGTCAATGATGTTGCTTTAGATCAGCAAGTATGGCTCAGTATTAATGCCAGAGTCGGGTCTTAAAACTTGTTAATAAAGAAGAATGCAGGCAAAAAATTTACAGAAAAAAAACAGTGACAAAAATTAAAGCAAGGTTTGGTTAATATTCACATAAAGAACCCTGGCATGCTTAATTATAATAAGCCATTCTGAACTATTATAAACTAATATCATTTATCCTTCCAAAAGGTAAATCAAAATGTGCCGCCTGGGTTAGAACTAAAAACATTTTTACGATGGTAAAAAACAGGTGATAAGTCAGTTAAAAAGATTCTCATTATGAATATACTTATCTTTTAAAAGAGAATGGTATGAATCTGATACCTGTTCTGGCTGGGTTCCCTAGAAGATCTAAGACATCCACTCATAAATGCAAAATACCACTGGCTCAAATACCTGAACATTACATTATATATTTTTTCTTCTCCAGTTCTAAGCTTGACTATTTGGATACAATCCAAAGAGTTAACTATGTACATTTATTGGCAGAAAGTCTTACCTTGTAATCTGTGTTCTAGTATTGAAGTCAAGAGATCTCATTGAGCGTAAGACCTCTATGCACCCCAAGTACTGTAGGGAGAAAGAAACAGTTGTAGCATGTGTATTATAAGCACTGTTGAGTTCTAGGAGGAAATACAATTAATCAATAAACATTATTGTACAGTCTTTGTTTTACAACTGTTTTTTCTTGCTTGTAACCTGGATTTTCATTACTATATTCTAGGTCAAAGTATTATTCCATATCCACTACATTTCAGTTAACATTCTGGTACACTTTTTATATCTAGTCATTGTAATACATAATTCATAATGTAGTCCTGTTCTTTTGAGTATTTCATTCACATTAATAATACCTTTTTCAAATTTGTATATATTCAAAGGACAAAACACAAAAAGGTAGTTGTGCCAAAATATGCCAATACATAATCACATCTAACTTCACATTATAATATACTGATCTATATATTATGGTCCAGATCTTTCAAAAGTCAGGTACACAGCTGCATGCAACCGCATGTCTATTCACATATTGTATGGATGAGTGGATAGCTAGAAACAGTTATTTGCACATATGCTTTTCCCTGGACTCTTAAGTATCTGTGAGAGGCAAAGTGTTTTTGATGATACTTTATTGGACCAACTATATTTGGGACAGATGTTAGCCAAGCTTTCAGGAACAAATGTTTAAAAAAAAAAACCCCAAAAATGCACTTTACCGGAAGAAGCAGAGAGTTATTTCAACCTGGCTCCACAGCATCTGTATTGATCAGGTGCTTCAGTGGAGCTTTTTGGCATTTCTATCTAAAACTGGTTCAATCAGCTATTAGATAAACGTGCCAAAAAGCCCCACTAAGGTGCCTGATCTATACAGACATTGGGCAAGCCGGGTTCAAATAACACAATGCCTTTTCTGGGCGTGTGCTTGGGTTTGGTGCAGGAGCACACAAAGTTTAAAGTACAGCACTGTTTTGGTTTTTTTACATCTGTAAGCAGCCAAAGTGCCATTCTTCAGGTCTAGGAAAGTAGCGTGCCTGTGGATCTGAAAGCAAGTCTTACATCTCTTCCAGCTATGAAGTTGGACCCTTAAAAGATAGATACTACCTAAAAAGAATATTTCCTGGACCATCATGGCTACAACACACCAACCTTACAACTTCTTAGATATGGTTCTTTAAAAAATAGTTTTTTAGAAGACATAAAAAGCAACATGATCCTTTAATCAGCTGGTTGTTACTTCAGTAAAGAAAATCCCAGAGAGGACATGTGGACCATCATTATCCATTATTCTAAAGATAATCTTGCAAAATTAGAAATACTTTGGTCAGGCAAAGTCTAGCACTTGGAAGTCTGAATGCAATCTGTCTTACTGTTACAAGTAAATACTTTTATTTAATACTGTTACTGAAAAAGGATCATATTAAAAATATGCTAAGAAATGATCATGCCTAGCAATTACTTTGATAGAAATATATATATATAGAGAGAGAGAGACAGACAGAGAGACAGAGAGAGAGACTGATTTTTCAAAAAGCCAAACAACCGTATAATTGCACATGAAGATATTTACACCTTACTATAACCTATATTATGTGTTTCTTGGTAAATGTAAGTATCCAGTTAGACATAAATGCCCTAGTTCTCTATTTCTCTATTGGTTCAAATTCATGCACAACGGGAAGAGTAGGCATAGCAGAACCCCAGTCTATCCCATCTCTCAAAGCACCCTTTTCTCCATCAGGAGTGAAAGACTGGTAAATATAGGAGCTGGCTGTTACCTCTGGCAGGACCTCACAAGTGGAAATTCCTTCTACACAAGGGAAGAATGAGAGGAAATTTCCCAATTGCAAAGTCATTTCCCAAAAAAAGACACTATGGGACCAGAGTCTCCAGTCTGCTGAGGCCACAATTCACTATTTGCAAGTACAAACATTTGTCATGTACAATCTGCAGTAATTGTGTGTGCACACCAGATGTACAATTACTCACCAGATCTTTTGACAGTCAGGCCCCGTGAAGCACATAGATAAAGAGGGAGAGTTATAGACAGGGCCCATTACTTCACTGTTTCTTACATCAATGTAACTCCAATGAAGACAAAAGAACTATGCTGATCTCAAACTGCTGCTGAAACAGAGTGGAGATTCAAGCCCACATTTTTGCATTATGGATTGGTAGCTGTCCAGAAGTCTCATCAGGGAAAAAAATTATACTGAATTTATGAGATTTTAATTGAAAAGCCTGATAAAATAAATAGCAAAATATTTTTATGGGTTGTTTTCGTAAGTCCAGCATAATTTATTACTGTATATTGTTTATCCCTATCAAATGTTATTGGAATCACTGAATTTCATAGATTTCATAGACATTAGGGCTGGAAGGGACCTCGGGAGATCATCGAGTCCAGCCCCCTGCCCAAAGGGCAGGAAGTCAGCTGGGGTCATAGGATCCCAGCAAGATAAGCATCCAATTTACTCTTGAGTTCACAAGACTGAAGCTCTGAGTAAAATAAAATGAGAAAGTAACTAGCTACTTTTAGTTAATTTGTTCATGTTCACCATAGAAACTAGTCTCTGGGTTAGGTTTGTTTTAAAATCTATTTTCTATTCCTTTGAAATTCCCCTGCACCTCACTTCTGGGATTTTGAAGAGTTGGTAAAATCATAATGCAGAAAATCCCATGTACAGTGATTATTGCATTGCGGGCCAAATTTTCATACTGTAAGTTAAAATATATTTGGGAGACCAGATCCATGTGTGTACAGATTGAACTACATTTTGCATACACAAATATAGCAAGAACAGTCAGGAACTTAGTGCAAAATTTTCAGACTTCAGTGCAAAATATTAAGTTGCTAAATCTATATTTAGCCACCTCTGAGGTAGGCTGAGTTTCAGTGAGGCCAAAGCATCCACTGACTCAACAGAATCGACTGAAGTTATGCCAACAGACACCTGTGAAAGATCTTTGTCATGTTGTCTGTGCTCAATAGTCTTACCTCAGTGATGGTTTGCTGCTTCATTTGCTGTATTTATTTCATTTTGGATTTTTTTTCATGTGATAGTATGTAATTTTTTTAAAGAGAGCTACATGTGACACTTTAATACTCCTTAGCCTAAGCTAATGTACATTAAGGGCAAACATCTGCACATGCATGCCCTTAATGCACATTAAAAATGGTGAATTTAGGCTATTGGTGCCTACATTTGATACTTGCAAATGCAGGTATCAAATTTAGGCGTGAATAATTAAAGCGTGTCAATGAACATGTAGATGTGTTAAACTGCACTAATGCTATCCCAGGTCAGTCCACACACAGCACTAATGTGCTTTAATGCCTGTACATGTAGACACCTGCCTAAATTCGCTTAATGCACATTAAGTTAATGTGCATTAAATTTAGGTATGCTTAAATGCACATGTAGACATGCCCACAGTGTATTTGGTATTGAAGTACTTGGCTTCTATTAGCCATATTAATAACTTGGTAGTGATACATTCTTTAATTCCATTACTTTCTTCTTGTATCTACGTTCAGCATGAGATCATTAATTTGCTGTGATTAAGAAGTTGTACTATATTGAAAATTGCATGGAATTATTTAGAGCCAAATTCAGAGAGGTAAGTTTGTGAGTGACATGTATATACACATACACTAAACAAATAATAATGATAAAGATGTATATAAATTTAATGGAACTGATTTTTTTATCTTCCAAAAATTATCCATTTTACACACATTCTATGCAATAGTTGTTATACGGTGGGTTTCATAGTAGCTAAGGTCAGGAGGGACCTGAACAGATCATCTAGCCTGACCCCCTGTCACAGGCAGGAATGAATGCTGGGTTCACAAGACCCCAGACAGGTGATCATCCAACCTCTTCTTGAATTTGACCATGGTAGGGGCGAGGACCAGTTCCCTGGGAAGTTGGTTCCAGATTTTGGCCACCTAACTGTAAAATATTACTTTCTGATCTCTAACCTGAACCTATTCTCCGTCAGCTTATTACCATTGTTCCTCATCACCCCAGGTGGTGCTGGGGAGAAAAGGGCTCTACCTATTTGCTGTTGATCTCCCCTGATGAGTTTGTAGGCAGCCACCAGGTCCCCCCTCAGCCTCCTTTTGCTGAGGCAGAACAGGTTCAGGTCCCTCAGTCTCTCCTCATAGGGCCTGCCCTGCCGCCCTCTCACCAAGGGAGTGGCCCTCCTCTGAACCCTCTCCAGGCTGGCCACATCCCTTTTGAAGTGTGGCACCCAGTACTGGACGCAGCACTCCAACTGTGGCCTGACCAAAGTTGCATAGAGGGGAAGTATCTTGATGTACCTTTGGATGCATGGCAAGGTATGGCTGGCCTTGCTGGCTGCGGTCTGGCATTGGCAGCTCATGTTCATCTTGGAGTCAATAATGACTCCAAGATCCCTTTCTGCCTCTGTGCTTTCAACAGGGGAACTCCCCAACTTGTATGTATGCTGTGGATTCCTTCTCCCAAGGTGAAGCACCCTGCATTTGTCTATGCTGAACCCCATCCTATTCTCATCTGCCCACTTTTGTAGTCTGTCTAAATCTATTTACAGCCTCTCCCTTCAAGTGTGTCCATCTCACCCCACATCTTAGTGTCATCAGCAAACTTGGACAGCGTGCTTTCCACCCCCTTGTCCAAGTCACTAATGAAGATGTTAAACAGTGCAGGCCCGAGGACCAAGCCCTGGGTTACCCCATTGCTCACATCTCACCAGGTTGAGTACAACCCATCCACCACTAGTCTCTGGGTGCACCCCATCAGCCAATTTTTTACCCATTCAACTGTTCAGGCATCAATGCCACAGTCGCTTAATTTATTGATGAGGATGGGGTCAGAGACAGTGTCAAAGGCCTTCTTAAAGTCTAGAAAGACTACGTCCACGGTGACAGCATCATCCAAGGATTTAGTTACTTGGTCATAAAAAGCAATCAGGTTGGTCAGGCAGGACCTGCCTTTGATGAACTCATGCTGATGTCCCCTGAGCATGATGTCCCCTCCAGGCCCCCCACAGATGTGCTCCTTGATTATTCTCTCCAAGATCTTCCTGAACACTGAGGTGAGGCTTACAGGCCTATAGTTGCTTGGGTCCTCCTTCCTCCCTTTCTTGAAAATTGAAACATTAGCCAGTTTCCAATCCCCCAAACCTGGCCAGATGACCACGAATGCTCATACAGCTGGGCCAAGGGCTCCACAGTGAACCCTGCCAGTCCCTCAACATCCTTGGGTGGAGGGCATCTGGACCTGCAGATTTAAAAATGTCTACCCCACCCAGAAGAACCGTAACTACATCTGCACCGACTGAAGGCCTGACAGAGCTATCCCTGAGATTGTCCCTACCTCTGGTAGGTGGGATGTCCCGGTCCTTGTTCAAGAAAAAAGAGGCAAAGAAAATGTTAAAAATAGCAGCTTTCTTGTGGCTTAGCCACAAGATTACCGTTTGCGTCTTGCAGAGGCCCTACATTGCCTGGTGCCCTCTTCTTGCTCCCAATGTACTTGAAAAAGGACTTTTTGTTGTCTTTAATCCTGGACAGTAGCCTGAGTTCCATTTCTACTTTGGCATTCCTAATAGCCCTCCTATACTCACGGGCTAAGGAGGAGTACTCCTCCTTGGTGATAGCTCCTCTCTTCCACTGGTTGTACACCTCCTTTTAGTCCCCAGGCATTCCTGAATGCCCTTGCTGAGCCAAGGCAGTTTCTGAGCACTCTTACCCTCCTTGCTTCTCTCAGAGACTGTTATCCTTTGGGCCTGGAGGATCGCCCCCTTAAGGTACGACCATCCCTCATGGACTCCCATCTCCTCTACCTTCTGGGCCCTCAGTGCCTCCCTCACTAGTCTCCTAAGCTCACTGAAGTTGGCCCTTCTAAAGTCAAGGGCTTTAACCTTGGTGTGAGCCCTTGACGCCCTGCATTGGATAGTGAAATCCAGCAGGTGATGATCACTATTGCATAGGTGGTCAAGGACCTGCAGTCCCCTTACCAGGTCATCACCCGTGGCCAGGACCAGGTCCAGGAAAGTGTTACCCCTAGCGGGGCTGTGCACTTCCTGGATAAGGTGAAGGTTCTGTAATAAAGCCAGGAACCTATGTGAGCAGTCAGACCTGGATGCCTACTCCTCCCAGCAAATGTCTGGGTAGTTTATGTCACCCATGACAATAACATCCCTTGACCTAACCACCTCCATAAGCTGACTGGAGAAGTCCTGGTCCAGCTCTTCCCCCTGGTTGGGTGGTCTGTAGTAGACACCCACTATAAGGTCCCTTTTGCCACGCCCCCTTGTAGTTTTACCCATAGTGTCTCTGCCTGACCCTCCTCTAACCTCAAGCTAATCTTTGATGATGTGAGGTGCTCTTTGACATAGAGCACAACCCACCCCACCCCACCTTTCGTCTCTGTCCTGTCTATTCTATATAGGGTGTATCCCTGAATGCCTGCCGCCCAGCCATAGGTAGGGTCCCACCAGGTTTCTGTGAGCCCTACTAAGTCTGGGTTCTTACAATCAAGAGGCACAGTTCCTCCTGCTTAGTCCCCATACTATGAGCATTACAAGTTACTGATACCTCTTCAGTTTATCCAAAAAAAGGGATTTTTTTCTTTAATTCTTATAAACATACCTATGTAACTCAGTTTTCATTTTTCAAAGGACTGCATTGGTAAAGGGAAAGTTTTAGATTTCAGGACAACTTATTGCTGTTTCAAAATTATAGGTACAAAACCAGAGACTCAGAGAAGGCTAGACTGAAAATTTGTGCTGTATTTGACAAATTTGTATATGTGTAAATGTATTACTGTTCCCTTGGATTTATAGAGCATTCTTGCTCCTTAATTCTGATACAATATATGGATAGTCACTTATCTATAACTGCCTAAAGGGAATAAAAGAAGAAAGAAGATCCACAAAGAAGACTGTAGGCATGTCCCAAATTTAGCACATTGACAAGTTACATAAAATCACAGAAGCTGCTAAAAGTCATAATGGTAAGTTTGCAATATTCCTTACATATCAAAGCAAAGATAGGAACTCTTATTTTTTTGAGGTTGGAAGATGCTAACCATTACCTGCCACTGCATGTTTTCAAGTAATGAGCTTTTTGTAAACACTGACATCCAGATGAACACAAATCCAACAACAGGGTGATTTCTCTCATGTATCTTCACCTCAAAACATTCTTCAGTACTAAGAGTGACCTCTTGAAATACATGCTAACAAGGGTCCACAAATTAGATTTCATAAATTTCATAGACATTAGGGCTGGAAGGGACCTTGAAGATTATCAAGTCCAGCCCCCTGACCCAGGAGCAGGAAGTCAGCTAGGGTCAAAGGACCCCAGCAAGATAAGCATCCAACCATTTCTTGAATGAGTCCAAACTAGGTGCCTGTATCACTTCTGGAGGGAGTCTATTCCAGGCCTTGGGGGCTTGGTTAGTAAAGAAGTTTTTCCTTATGTCCAACCTAAAACAATCATGGAGGAGTTTATGACTGTTGGCCCTTGTTATCCCTTGGGGTGCTCTGGTGAACAGATGCTGATTCCCTCAGATCCTGATGCACACCCCTTATGTACTTATAGGCAGCCACCAGGTTACCCCTCAGCCTGCACTTTTCCAGGCTGAAGAGCCTCATGGCTCTCGGCCTCTCATCATAGGGCCTAGTCTCTTGTCCTCTTATCATGCACGTGGCTCTCCTCTGGCCTCTCTCAAGCTTCTCCACATCCTTCTTGAATTATGGAGCCCAGAATTGGATGCAGTACTCCAGCTGTGGCCTCACCAAGATCGAGTACAGCAGGAGGATGACATCCTGGATGCAAGACAGAGTTTTGTTTGCTTTACTGGCTGCAACATCACATTGGTGGCTTATATTCATCACATGGTCAATCATTACCCCCAAGTCTCTTTCAGCTGTGGTGCTAGCAAGCGTAGCACTGCCAAGCCTATAAGCGTGCTACAGGTTTTTTCCCCCCGGAGGTGGAGTACCTTGCATTTTTCGGTATTGAACATCACCAGGTTTATATCTGCCTACTTACTAATCTTATCCACGTCAGCCTGGATTACTAGCCTATCCTCAGGTGTGGACGCTATGCCCCAAAGTTTAGTGTCATCGGTGAACTTGGCCAGTGCAATTCTGACACCAATGTCCACATAGTTGGTAAAGATGTTAAAGAGAACATCTGAAAAAACAATCAATATAACAAGGACATAAATTGTTTATTCATTCATTTCAAAGAACAATGTGCACAAACAAAAAAATATTGCCTATCTTTGGCTCTAGGCAGCCCATGAAATAGTTGGAAAGAACAGTTCTAAAAGTAAACTGCATGCAATCCTCCCTGTTTAACATGCATGAAAACCAAGCAGCTAAAATGTACTGGTGACCTTTACCAATACCCAACAGAGTTCTCACATTCCTTCAAAGTTCAAGAGAAACAGGGGTCCTCAGCACATCCTGAAGTAGGCTTGTGTTACACTAGAATAGAACAAGTTCCAAAGTTATAGGACTCTCATGGATGCCATCCTGCTTACTGTCCCTTTTCTCATAAGGCTACACTGAATTAAGATAGAACAGCCTAAAGAAAAAGACAGTTTTCAAGTAGGTAGGTCCAAATCAGTTAGGCCTTTTTAATCAGATACATAGTATAAAGTCAGTACAAATCCAAAAGCATAGTATCACGCACTGCTGCAATAATGCCCCCCTTAGCAAAGGAGCTGCCAAATTCAATCTGTACCAGGTACCAGTAATGTGGCAATGCTTCTGGGTACCTGGGGCACATGTGTAACAGCAACTTTCAGTTGCCACTACACTGCCAGCACAGCCATAATCACAATCATGTGACTGCTGGTAGCAGCTGGTTTTTTCTGCCTTCCCCAAGTCAGTACCTGGGGTGCTTGCCCCACCCTAGTTACACCACCACCAGCTAAAATTTCTGGGTAGATCTAAGAAAGTAGCCATAGATCTCAGTTTTTCATACTATACCTTGGTAAACAGAGATTTTTTTTTGATCACTTGATATGTCCCACTTTTTTCCCATCTAAACAATCAGTTATTTTTAAGAATGAAAAATGCTTATTCAAGACTCACTGCTAGGCAGTCTTGAATTTTGCTCTTCATTTACAAGGAACAAACAGTGGAACAAGCGTTCAGCATGATCAAGTGCTTGTAATGAAAAGTCAAATGAGTGTAGGCACTACCAGAGCTGTTTTTGCTCAAAGTGAATACTAACAACATTTGTGCAGTGTTTCATAATATGCTCATTCAGAACACCATGGCTAAGCACAGACATTCAAGAAGCCCAAGTAGGAAGTGCTCTAAGTAAAGCACTTTACACAAAGCACTCTTGATTAGGTTGGGACAGAAGAAGCTGAGGTGCGTGTGGGGACAGAAACCCCTCTTCCTAGCCCTCCACTCCTGGCCAGGCTGTGAATGGGACTGGAATCTGAGGCTGTCACTGACTTGGGTCAGTGACAGCCGGGGGGACAGGGCCAGCCCAGAGGTTGGGCAGAGTACAGGAGCTCTGCTCAAAGCTAAAGCATAGCCCTGTGCAATGCTGCCTGGGATGGCAGCAATTGTACTCTAAGTTAATCCTTGATAGGATCTGGCACAGATGTTCAGTAAAATGCTCTAACAAAAAGCACTTTAATATCTCATCCATTGAGGGTTAACTTGAAGTGCAATTTGCCATTGTTAAAGTGATCTAAGAGCAGTGAATGTCTGTCTAGTTATGGCTTTGGAGCTCTTTCTGCCTGCTTAAAGTGAGATTGCTGTAACATCTGTACCTAGCCTATGTTACTGGAAGAAAGCTTCCACTCCAAGAAATAAGCATATGTTGCTGCAGAAGCAAAAGCTGGTAGTAGCATTTCCAACATACAGGGTCTTTTAAAAAAGCATAGCAATAGATGCTCCATGTAGATTCCAGTCAACAATCAAATCTAGAAGTAATTAAAGCATGGACAGCAGATGCAGATGCAAACCCAAAAGGAACAAACATACTGTCTTTGCCATTAGCCTGACTTCTATCCTGGGGAAGATCTTAGAAAAGTTTATTAAGGAGGCCATCCTTGATGGACTGGCCCAGGCTAACATTCTAAGGGACAGCCAGCATGGGTTTGTTGCGGGTAGGTCTTGTTTGACCAATCTCATTTCCTTCTATGACCAGGTGACCTATCACCTGGACAAGGGAGAAGAGATTGATGTCATATATCTTGACTTCAAAAAAGCCTTTGATCTGGTATCCCATGATCACCTCTTGGCCAGACTGGCCAGTTGTGGCCTTGGCTCCACCATGATCTGCTGGCTGGGAAACTGGCTCCGTGGTCGGACCCAGAGGGTAGTAATTGATGGCAGTCACTCATCGTGGTGCCCTGTGACCAGTGGGGTCCCTCAAGGCTCTGTCCTGGGACCCATCCTGTTCAACATCTTCATTAATGATGTGGACATTGGAGTCAGGAGTGGATTGGCCAAGTTCGCCGATGACACCAAACTTTGGGGCAAAGCATCCACGCCAGAAGATAGGCGGGTGATCCAGGCTGACCTGGACAAGCTCAGCAAATGGGCAGCCGAGAACCTGATGGTGTTTAACACCGAAAAATGCAAGGTTCTCCACCTTGGGAGGAAAAACCTGCAGCTTCCTTATAGGCTTGGCAGTGCTACGTTGGATAGCACTACAGAAGAAAGAGACTTGGGGGTCATCATTAACCACAAGATGAACATGAGCCTCCAATGCGATGCTGCGGCTAGTAAAGCGACCAAAACGCTGGCTTGCATCCATAGATGCTTCTCGAGCAAATCCCGGGACGTCATTCTCCCCTTGTACTCGGCCTTGGTGAGGCCGCAGCTGGAGTACTGCGTCCAGTTTTGGGCTCCACAATTCAAAAAGGATGTGGAGAAGCTTGAGAGAGTCCAGAGGAGAGTCACGCGCATAATCAGAGGTCAGGAAAACAGATCTTACGATGACAGGCTGAGAGCCATGGGACTCTTTAGCCTGGAAAAGCGCAGGCTTGAGGGTGATCTGATGGCCACCTATATGTTTATCAGGGGTGACCACCAGGATCTGGGGGAACGTTTGTTCACCAGAGCACCCCAAGGGGTGACGAGGTCGAATGGTCACAAACTCCTGCAAGACCGTTTCAGGCTGGACATAAGGAAGAATTTCTTTACTGTCCGAGCCCCCAAGGTCTGGAACAGTCTGCCAGTGGAGGTGGTTCAAGCACCTACATTGAACACCTTCAAGAGTAAATTGGATGCTTATCTTGCTGGGATCCTATGACCGCAGCTGACTTCCTACCCTTTGGGCAGGGGGCTGGACTCTATGATCTCCCGAGGTCCCTTCCAGCTCTAATGTCTATGAAATCTATGAAATAAGCAAGCCATACAAATTCTTACCTGCCCATAGCTGCTATTTAGTTTTCTAGTAGTAGCTGGAATTACTATACTGGATACTACAATAATATACTGCACACCTGCCCCTCAAATCACAGGTGGACCCATTCAACCAGTTCCAAACAAGTTAAGAACTCCCAGCCTCCATAGTCAAAATACCTCAGTATCAATACCTAAGTTTACCAAAACTATGCAGCTCTTCCTGATGATGTACAATGGATCAGGTATAATGTGGCAACATTTGTTTAAGGAACCTAATTTGGTCTGTAGACATTTTAGTACTGGTGCTGATACATAAGAAGATAAAAACAGCCAGTTAATTCTCAACTTCCAGATTGTCAAGGCTACCAACTGCAAGCACTTGGAAACTGGAGCACATTTATACTAGAAATCTTTATAACAACAACAGAGCCCAGTAATTTAATTTTTACAGTCACTTTTCAGCATATAACAGCACTTTACCCACATACTTTCCCTCAACCTGTAAAAGACAAAGGAAGAGTAATCAAGGAACTGCCTTCTTTTTAGTACAGGCAGTCCTCGGACTTATGACACAATTGGTTCCTAAACACAGCATCTTAAGTCAAAATGTTGTAACTTGGAACCAATTTTCTTATAAGAAACAATGTTATAAATGGGGGATTGGTTCCTGAACCAAGGCCCCATACCCTAGTTTTAACCAAAAATAACCCAGAATTTTGTACTCAATCAATTATAGATGAGGAATATAGCTACGTTAATGTATTTATATTGTAAATAGCAATCATATTGATTTGGAAGGGCTTCTTTCAGGTGATTTGGTTGGACTTTTTGAAGGGTTCTTGGCTGGAGTCTTCTCAGGAGTCTTGGCTGCAGGTTTTCTGGAGTCTTGTCTGCTTTCTTAAAGAAAGTGCCCAAGGAAGTTTGGACAGATGTTCTCCAGGGAGATGGGCGACACAGTGAACGTGTTCGCTGGCATGGCTTGGTGTCAGATCAAGCATTGTAAAGTTAAAACTGCCTGTTTCATAAAGTTGAAACAGGGTGTCAATTTATAAATGTTGTAAGTTTGAAACGTTGTAACTTGAAACATTTTAAGTCAAGGACTGCCTGTACTCAAGTCACAAAGATATTTTGACAATTTTTTAAACTGTTGCTTTAAGTGGACATTTATTGCCTTAATTACTTTACTAATTTGAAATGGGGTTGACTGGGAGTTGAACTGAATATGGCTGAAGTTAGCCAATTAGTGGGCAAAAATCATTAAAAAGAAAAAATAGGACATTACAAAATTTATTTGGTCATTTACTTCACAAGCAGATCATAGTGTATTTTAGGTATTTATTACATTTTGTAGGATATGGCACTAATAAATATGTCCAATGCATTTTGTAAAATGTAATTACAGCTTAGTAACACTTAACATCTGCACAATAATCTATTAAATTTCTGTGGAGAAGAAGCAAGAGTCCCCTGAGTTTGGTATTTTGATATACACCTCTGAACATACAAGCCAGACGTATCCATGTCATAGTCCTCAGACTGGTGGTTGACAGCTTGTTGAGCATTTCAGAGGTGCACTGTAACAGAAGTCACTTGACATTTTCCATCTAAACAAATGCTGTTCACATATTTTGCTAGTTTTGATGACAATAATATTGGGCATAGATTTCTAGGATTTGGAATAATTAGCAAAGAAGTGACCTGTTTCACATATCTTTCCCTATCCCTGTTTCATTATTCTTTAAAGAGTATTTTACTGTACTTATAAAAAAAGAAAACCTCCTTCACTCAGTATTGTGTTGTGACAGTACTGGTCTGTGAATGGAAAGAGCTTTACTGTGCATTGTTTCTAAAATCCTGGTAACAAAATAAACCCCCCAAAAACGCAAAAAAGTGCAGCCAAAGCTGACCTGAGCAGGGTATGGAGCCCAGGGCAAATCAGCCCATGCAGGGCCCTGCCCCACCCCCACTCTGATCCCACGTGCTCTGAGCCTGAAAAAGCTGCCACCGCCATTGGCAGCGGTGGTGTTGGTGATGGGGGGTGGGGGGCGATAGCAAGTGGCTGGATGCAAAGCCAGCGGTGGTGGCATAGAGTTGCTGCGCTCACTCTGCCCAGCTCTGTGGGCCCCCCTAAAGCGTGGGGCCTGGGGCAGTTGCCCCAATTTGCCCCCCCCACCACCACAGGGACAGCCCTGAGTGCAGCACACAGCACAGGAGCATGTGCCACAGAAGCATGTGCCAGCAGACACGGAGGCTCAGTCCTTCCAGAACTCTATTTCTGGCCTAGCTACTCCAGCACACTGGGAGCCAGGAGTGGGGAAATTACATTTTCCCTGAAGTGGGGCATTTTGCCCCACACCAAAGCACATGTGCAGGGGCATGTGCAGCAGCAAAGTGTCATTAGTTGTTTGCCACTACAAGCACATGCTCCTACGTGTGGGGATGTGCCTGTACAATTCTTCTTTACATAGAACATATGAGGATCCAAACACAATCAGGGAACTTCGGAAAAAGAAAAAAGAAGCATATGAGCAATGGAAAAACGGTTCAGCATCCAGAGAGGAATACAAGCCAAGGCAGGCATGGAGATCAAGCTGGCAACTGAAATAAAAGACAACAAAAAGTCCTTCTATAGGTACATAGGAAACAAGAAAAATCAAGCTCCACTGTGGGACCCCTATGGAATTTAGTGGGGGGGGGGGAAGGACAGCCCACAGTTGATCCCCGTGAAAAGTCAGAGCTCCTAAATGCTTACTTCACAGTAGTGTTCCTGAAAACAGATGGGAGTTGTTCACCTGTCCAGAGGCCCAGGGAATATGGGGAAGACAACAGCCCACACGAAATCAGTCCCATACAGGTGAGGATACTTTTAGAACATTTGGATGTGTTCAAGTCTGCTGGGCCAGATGACCTGAATCCGAGAGTCTGGAAAGAACTGGCTGAGTTCATAGTAGGGCCTCTGGCAAAGCTGTTCAAAGAGTCGTGGAATTTGGGAGTGGTCCTGAACAACTGGAAGAGGGCTAACATGGTACCCACCTCTAAGAAAGGGAAGAGGGACAACCCTGAAAACTACAGGTCAATCTAACCTCAGTCTTGGGAAAAATCTTTGAAAAAATTGTTAAGGAAGCCAAGCTTGTAACTGGTGGGGTATTAAGAAGCAACCAGCATGGGTTTATTGAGGGTCAATCATGCCTAACAAACCTGGTGTCCTTTTACGACCAGGTAACTAACCAGCTGGACAAGGGCCATAATTTACCTAGACTTCAGCAAGGCCTTTGATATTGTTTCCCATTAGATCCTTTCAATTAAGCTGGAGGGTACTGGCCTAGACCAGTCTACTGTGAGGTGTATTAGCAATTGGCTCAGAGGCTGATCCCAGAGAGTTGTAATCAATGGGATGGCCTTATCCTGGAGAGCTGTCTCCAGTGATGTCCCCCAGGAATCAGTGCTTGGGCCCATGCTCTTTAACATCTTTATCAATGACTTGGATGAGGGGGTGGAAAGCGCAAGGATTAAGTCTGTGGATGACACCAAGCTGTGAGGAAATGTGGACACATCTGAGGATAGGGTGTCCAGGATGACCTTGACAGACTGATCCTATGTGCTGAATGCAATCAGTTGAGGTTCAATAGGGACAAGTTCCGGGTCCTTCATCTGGGTAGGAAGAACCTTCACCACAACTATACAGGGGGTGGTAGTCCACTGGCTGGCACTGCATCTGAAAGGGACCTGGGGGTCACAATTAATCAGAAGATAATATGAGCCAACAGTATAATGAAGTCACCAGCAAGGCAAATAGAACTCTGGTGTGCATCAGCCAATGTATTGTGAACAGATCCAGAGAGGTGCTCCTCCCCCTCTATTCAGCATTGGTGAGGCCACAGCTGGAGTACTGTGTCCAGTTCGGCACTGCACTTCAAGAAGGATGTGGATAAGCTCAAAAGGGTGTAGAAAAGGGCCACTCATATGATCGGGGCCTGGAGGATAGGCCCTATGACGAGAGACTCCGGGAACTGGGTTTGTTCAGTCTGAGCAAGAGAGACTGAGAGGTGACTTGATAGCTGCCTACAAGTATGTCAGGGCTGAACACGAAGATCTAGGGGAGCAACTCTTCAGAAAGGCACCCCCAGGGAGGATGAGGACCAACAGGCACAAGCTAACTGAGGAAAGATTTAGGTTGGACATTAGGAAAACTTCTTTTCCATAAGGGTATCTAGAATCTGAAACACACTCCCAGCAGAGGTGATGCATTCACCATCCTTGGAGGTGTTCAAGGTTGGACAAGCACCTCATTGAGCTTGTTTGAGCCCTATAACCTCCTGCCCATGGCAGGGGACCAGACTTAATGATATTACATATCCCTTCCAGTCCTTTGATTCTATGATTCTATAATCTGGTTCTCAATTTGGGGAGGAAAACAGGGGTGGGAGTCAGTGGGAGAGGTCTGCATGTACTGGCAATTTCTTGAAGTGGGAGAATACAGTCCAAGATTGTGATTTGATGTTAGGTGTATTTTGATTAGATCTACACAGACTTTGATTACATTATTTAGTGTATAGTAAGTAATGATATTAGAAAATACTGCATGCAGAAGTAAGACTGGAGATGTGAGTGGAAAACAAATTTGTGAGATTAGCTGCCAAAAGGCTTTAGGTTACTTTTTAGACACTTAAGAGTCTCTGCTGCTTTGGAAGATCTATTTAGGTACTGAACAACATAGATATGGAAGTCTCCTTTAAAATGGATTCATGCTGTATTGAATAGCATGGACATGGAAGTCTCCATTTATACGGATTCATGATATACGGATTCATGCGTGTTATACGGTAACAAAAAGTATTCGTGCAGTCTGAGGCACTAGAAATAAAATATTCTTTATTTCTAGTGCCCCTTCTTCAGATATCCTTCTGTACACTGCATGTAGTGCATGAAACCTTCAGAGAGGTGATTATTTCAGACTTTTTTTTAAATGTCAATATTAAAAAATCCCAAGACCTCAGCATGCATTGTAAGGGTTCAATCAGGTACTTTGCTCACATTCTACACTGGAGAGACACAAAGCACAGAAACATTATTAAAGGATCCTTCAGGCAGGAGGCTTCCTGGAGCCAGTGAACGTACTCAGAAAGAAAGCCTGTTGCTCAAATTCTGAGGGAATGCAATGGATTCCTACCATTGTGCAATGCTATAACTTCCTTCCTCCTTCTTTGAGTCAATGAATGTCCCAGAATATACTAATGGCGCAGTCTTTGCACTGATGGAAGTGAAGGACTGCTTGCTGTCTAACAAGCTTTTGTTCAGGGTGAACAAAACTGAGGAAAGATTTCTTGTCTCCTCTCATTCTTTTCTTGTACACCTGCCTAACTGTCGCAGTCAATCTGACCCTGTGGTATTGATTCATGTGCTTAGTAACATTGTGTTAATTATAAAATAAATGTTCAGTGTCTAACTCTAGGTGAAATAAAACCACTCATCTTAATTTTGTCATTCTAATGGTAAAACAAGTGCCACCACAATATATATTACATTGTAAATAATACCATGCAATGCAGAAAATAAAAACAGCTACTATTTGGTTTTTTTATATATTTTTGTAGCTAAATCTTATGCCGATATGTAATTCCAAATAAAACTTTATAGTGAATTAATTTCCCTCTACAAAGGGTTTTTTCTCATTGACAACTGTACAGAATTTATGGTCTAATTCAGAAAAGTTTAAGTGAAAATTGAACAGAAATGAAATTAAAACTCTGAAAGCACACCTCCTTTAGAGTTCAGGCAAAACTTGATCCTTTGGCTCCATATTTGTCATAGACTGCTGCACGAAACAAATAATCCAAGTCTTCAGTATGACTCTTCTAAACTGGTTTAAACAAATGTCAGTTTCTTCATTCCTCCTAAATGCAGATTGTGGACTGCATCCATAGCAGTTTATAAGTAAACTTGGTGTTGGAAACAGTTACATAGTCTTAGGACACTATTTAGCTCCTTTCTCTTGGACATCATGTAATAATTGGCCTCTCCTAGCTATCTAAATATAGAAAAAATGTAATCTTTGTACACATTTTTTTAATTTTTAATTGGTGAATAGCAGCAGTCTCTTGTTTTCACAGACTATCCCATTCTATTTGAATGCAAGGATAATTTCATACAATTGTAACGGTGAATGGATTTAGGGAACAAGTATGCATCTTTTGTGGATGAATTCAAAACCTCCCAGAAAGTCCTTAAAATTAATTGCAGCAAACATTGCACAGCATATGTTTTCTGCTAGTATTAATTACTATTAATTTTTATGCCTCACTGATTTTGTTTTGGCAAATTAGGAAGTCTATAATTCAGCATTTTCTCCATTTTGTTCTTTGAACTGTATGCTTGGTTTTCAAAAATGAGGTCACTACTAAAATTATGCTATTAAAATTATTATGGAAAAGAAATATGCTTTGGGAGCTCTTGATTTAGTTAGCACAGTAGAATTATGCAATATTATCATATGGGGCTGTAGGGAAAAAAGGAGACTTTCTTAACTGCCTTTAAATCAATGCCTGAATATTCTTTAACTTGTTGCATAAAACAGAAAATGAAACTTTGGGTATAAGCATCAGAAATTACTAGTGCATGGGTGTCTGGTGCCTCGATTCAGGGGGGTCACGTGCCCCCTCCGACACCAGTCAGCGGCTGTGGGGAGTCCCCCGGTGGCTGATCTCACTCACCGTAAAAGCGGCCACACTGCTTCCGGAAATCCCAAGGCGGGCACAAAAGCAGCACTGGCACGGAGAAGCGGAGGACTGGAAGGGCCGGGAGAGGAGCGGATCCCCGGCAGGAAGCTCGGAGTGGCAGAGGCTTGCCGACATGCGCCCGGCACGTGTGTTCTGGGGAAAGGGTAAGGCCCCACAGGGGCAAGGCACCAGGGGTGACAAGCCCCGAAGTCATTTGAGGCGGTTGTGAAGGCTGGGGGGGGCACCTCGCCCCAGCTGAAGGCTGTTTGGCCGGTAGCTGGGAGAAGCAGGCTACGGGCCTCGGCCACAGTGCATTGGGGGCAGGAGGCAGAGCCGCCCAGGCAGGGCAGGGACGCTCTGGTGACAGGCGGCGGGCCCCAATAGAGGGATGAAGGCCTCCTGAAAGAGGCGAGCGGGACTTGAAGGGACCCGGAGTCAGACACCCGTACGGGAACTGACTGTTCGGCTTACGGGTTACCAACTTTGTGTTTGATATTCAAAGTGTTGTCCCACCCCCCCGCCACCAGAGGGGAGGCTAGGTGGGCAACCCGGACTTGTATATGGAGGCCCGGGCGAGGGTGTAGGGGAGGAAGGAGCCCTCAAGGATCTTGGACCTGGATCGACGGGAGGTCCCACTTCCAGACGTGCACACGCCATCATAGACACACTGAACCAAGGAAATATCGAAGTCGTGGCAGGCGGACCTGGCGTGAGCATCCCTGGAGCAGGGGCAACAACCGGAGATTAATGGACAATCATCCGTAGACGCCCGAGCGAGTGTACTTGTTGACGGGCGCGTGGACATAAAGTCAGGTCATGTTTTAGAAATGTCACTACATGACTATGAGTCACTGTGTATTATTTGGGCCTACTTTAATTTAAATCTTTTTATTATTAATTTCCCATAAACTCTTCAAGAGAGGAAGCTTATTTTCATATGGGATTGTTCAGCACCAACTACAAGAGACTTAGGGGCTTTGAATTTAACTACATTAGAAATGTTTATTAAAATAATGTTACCAATAATAAGTACGTAGAAACTGTGTAACCTGCTTTACCAGAATCTAACCAAAGAACAGCCATTTTATCCTCTTACATACGTACTTTAGGCATTCAGTTGCTCAAAAGGTTCAGTCTCCTATACCAAGACAAAAAGTTATCATAAATAAACTACATGTAACTTAGAGTAGCATACAGATTCCACATGTACACACAAATATACACTTGCATGGATCTTAAGAAAGCTTGCTAAAAATCATATTGTGAGTAAGCGAGTACTATTTTTGTCACTTCTAAAATACAAATACAGAGATAGCAGTCATACATGGCAGAAAGCCATGCCACGCCTGTTTGCTGTGGAGTGGGCTTACTTTAGAGTAAATTATTCTAGAGTAAATCCAACTCAGGCAGGCATCTACATTTGCAGGGATGCAGGAGCAGATCTGCTGCTCCTGGCATCAATCTGCTCCCACTCCCTCCAGCCCTGCACTGGCCCCCTGCAGCAGCCAAGGCACCCCCTGCATGCTAGCCCTGGCAGGGAGCACAGGACTAGGACACAACTGTCTCTTGGAGGGAGCTGGTAGATTGCTCCCTGCCCCAGGGGGAGGGGGCAGGGAACCTTCCTACTGTCTCAGCAGCAGGGAGCTCCTGCCCCTGGCTCCCCAGTTGGGGGCTGGGGACTTTGAAGGAGCTGAAAGGGAGAGACGGGTCCCAGCTCCTTGACCTGATTCACCAGTAGTGCAGCTGGCAGCAAGCCCCTGGCTGGGTAGGGATTCCTTTCCAAGCCCTGTGCCTTGGTTGCCCCAATCAGGGCATGGAGCTGGGACCTGCCCCTGACTGGGACAGTTCCCAGCTCCCACTCTGTGATCAAAGGGGAGCCTGTTCTCTGCCTAGGTCTCTGTTCAGGCTCCCAGTCGCATTTATGGAGCAGTGGCTGGGAACAATCTCCCCAGCCCCTGCTCCATGAGCAGGGACCAGTGCTTGGGAGCTCCCTGCTTCTGGGGTATGGGGACTTTGCTCATGTTCAGGCTCTGATGCCCCAGCAGCTCCCAGAAGCAGGGAAGAATCTTCTGCCCCTACTGCCTGGCTGACCAGGAGTAAGTTTGCTCCCAGCCAGCTGTCTACACATGCCATACAGCACAGTAAGTAATTGCAAGTAAATTTCCTACTTGTATTTACAGGTTGCAAATTTACTCATGATTAGAGCAAATTACTATGCAGTAAGCATCTCCACATGGAGACAGTGACACTTACTGCACAGTAATTTATTCTAAACACAAGTAAAGTGTCTCATGTAGACATGCCCACTGCGAACATACTGGGCATATCTACACATGCATTTGATCCAGGATCAGTTTACTCATGAGAAAGCTACTTGTGAGTAAATGCTCCCAGGAGGCATCTACACATGTAGGGAAGCGGGATCAGTTTGCTGCTGTATGGCAGCAAACTGCTCCTGCTTCCTATGGGCCCTGCAATGGGCCCCTGCCACCAGCCGGGGGACTCTAGGCTTCCTCTGGGTGCTAACTAGCTGAGGGGCTGGCAGGGAGTACCAGTGACTGGCAAAAAGCACCAGGCCTGGGACATTACACCTGGCCACCAGAGCCTGCCAGGGTGGAAACAATGTCCCCAGCAGGGAGTTCCTGGCTCTGACTCCCTAATTCAGGAGCAGAGGACTTGGTAAGAGCTCCTGGGTGGGGAAGGTCTCAGCCCCCTGTCCCAATGCACCAGTGGGGCAGCTAACAGGTAGCTGCCCCACCAAAAGATTGGGGCAGGGAGCTGGGACCTACCCCATCCCTGAAGCTTTTTCCAAGCCCCATGCCTTGATCACCTGATTAGGGTATGGGGCTGGGACCTGCCCCTGACCAGGACAGTTCCACAGGTAGGGCAGAGACTGGGGAACCGTTCCCCACTCAGCTCCACAGGCACAGTGCTGGCTGGGGAACAAGCTTGGGAGCATGTTTCCTGCTCAGCTCCGTGGCCCCTCTGTCACAGGGCTGGCACTGGGAGATAAGGATCTCCCAGTCCCCCCACTCCCTAATATCAACGGTGGAGTGGGGACTGGGAGATCCTTCTGATCACAGTCTCAGAGCAGGGGACTCCCTGCTGTCAGGACAGGGGGATATAGTCCCAGCCTGGGCCCTGGTGATGGAGCCCACCCCAGCACCAGGCAGCTCCTGGGGGCAGGGAGACATCTCCTGCCCCCTGGTAGATTGCTAACCGGGAGCAGATTTGCTCCCAGTCAGTCATCGACATGAGTGCTACAGTGCTGTTACTAATCAAAAGTAAATTTGCTACTTGCATTTTCAGGTAGCAAATTTATGCCCAATCAGCAAGGTTTACTGCATAGTAAGCATATGTAGATGCACATGTTTACTTTGCAGTAAACTATGCTACTGCGCAGTTAAGCATCTTGTGTAGGCATGCTCACTAAGGTGTTTTAATACTCTATAAAGGCTCAAAATTGAAGCTTTTCCTGCTTTTCCATGGAAATAACTAATCTTTACAATCGGTCCAGAGTAGCTGGTAGTTCACATAAAAAAGGAGTGCCCTGAAAACCTGAGCATACCTTGCAAGCTACTGAATGCCCTCAACTTGAAGCTATGCCTCTGCAGTAGTTGGCATTCAGCAGCCCCCACAAGCACAATGTGCTACTTTACATGGGCTTCCTCCTACATGAGAAGCAATACAGTCACCTCCGTATAGGGTTTGAGGTGGGATAATTAGCACTGCTGAGCCACAGTGCCAATTAGCTCGCCCCCAGCTTGACTTATGCCTATGTGGCTATACTAGTTCCATCTTATGAAGTAGGTACACCAAAGCAGTGTAGCACAGTTGAAGGTGTCATTGACAGGGACATTAATTTATCTCCTAAAAATCTACTTACTAAAGGTAATGATGAGAGAAAGAGTTGACAGAATTTGACACTGGATGATAAACGTGTAGATAGAATGCAGCACACAGTCCATGCATAGCCCAGTGGCAATGGGAAATGGTAGACAACTAGTACTTTTCATGTCCCTCAACTTGGTTCTCACATACTCCAATGAGTTTACATGATAAAATATTAACATCTGCTGAGGGAAGGAGGTCCCTAAAAATGTGTTCTGCAGTGATTTTCACCACATATTTAAATATATTTTCCTTTGTGTAGCCAAAGTGTTACCCCATTTTTCTTCACCTGTTTGTGATGTTAATAGTAAGAGTTAAAATGTGTCCAGTATTTCTTGGGTTACTATGTATAGTCAAGAGTAAGAACCTGGTTATAGAAATCACTGTAAAGCATAGAAGCAGGAGGAATCTTATCAGCATGAAGAGAGAAAAAAAGCTATCCAATATATCTCAGTAAGAAATGGGCAGGCTCTTTATCACCTGGGATATTTCGGCAACTCTAATTACAACCTCCAGCCTTAAGAGTAATACATTTGTGATTTTAGACTTGTCCCAGTGATTTTAGACTTGTCACTGAATCAAAACCAACACATATAGCAATAATTCAATGCCACTTCAAAAAGAGGTCAAGAAGTTAGTTAAAAGAGATTATTTTGTCTCATCCCTAAAGTACAGTTCCTTTCAGTCAACGTTAAAATCACATTTCTGGCGAGCAAGAGAAGGAATACTGCTGAGAAGTAAATTTTAGCTTCCAGTTCTGAAAACTTTCTAATTTCTAACATAAATGTGGATTAGAAAGCCATAAATTTTTAAGTAAATTCCAGAATGTAGATCACCATCCCTGCAATTCAGAAATATTTGGGCAATATAAGTAGTACACTGAACTTTCATGAGCTTCCACAGTAATTAAACTCACAATTTTGCACATGTAAGCTTATGATTGTGCATCTTCTCATGCATGCACTTCAGCTTTCAAAAACACAGCAGTACCTAAGTTAGAAATGTACATATAGGGTGCATCATTGCTACTGAACCATCATGTAGTACTTCCTTCTGGAAATACTAAATGATGACACAGTAACAGCCTGTACTGTGCGGTGCTAGCAGTACACAGTTGCTTTTAGCCCCTACATCGCCGTAGCAACATGCTATAAGGAGGGAGCATGTTGCTACAGCAATGTAGTGGCGGTGTTATGGTTTTTGCCTGCAGACACTATGTCACCATAGCACATTGCTACAGTGACATAGCATCACGTGTAGACGTGCCCATTGGGTAACAAATTACCCTTTGAGCAGAAAGAGGTAGTTAGCCATGTTAGTCTAAAATCAAGCAGATGGCAGAGTAGAGATGCATCTTATTGATTAAATCAGATGCATAAGCTTTCATGAACCAGGTTTCAGAGCTCTGGCTCATCAAAGCTTTGGCATCTCTGATTCAATTAGTTTATAAAGATGCATCTCTACCCTGGATTCTGCCAAATTACCATATGTTCTATATGCAAAATGCATGTGGTATTACGAAATGCAAGTTTCTTCGAAGTGCAGTTACTACTTGTGGGGAAATAAATAGCACATGCAATAACTTCACTCCAATGACTTTTTGGTGTAATTTTCAAGTGACACAGATTATTCAACTGTGTGAATGTAAATATTTATATGATGCATCACTACATCTGAAATACGTTGTTTAATCTTTACAAGTGCCTACTTAGATAAGGTGAACTAGTCTAGAACAAAGTCTCAAAGTATTTGGTTTGCCACCATGCATATCCAGGAAAATATATTTCCTTAAAAGCACCATGCAGATTAGTTCTAGCAGCTTGTGTTACACATTAGAAATCCTTTAATACAAGCAGGCAAAGGCTTCCAAAACCAAAACCTTTTATGACAATAAAGCTTATAATTAGATATCAAAACCATTGTCACTGTATAGCATCTCTAGGTTTACTATATTACTATTTGTATTACTGTAGCACCTCTTAGTTCTACCCACATCTCAGGACCCCATTGTGCTATGTGGTGTAAAAACACATAAGTGAAAGATAGCAGTTGCTCTAATAGGTGCTCTTTGGCTGACCTGAACAGAAATTTACATTACCTCTAAGATGCTATATAGAAATATATGTTTATATCAATATATATGGATGGAATTCATAGAAAGTTAAGGATGGCAGGGTCTCCAAGAAGTCATCCAGTCCAACCCCTGCTAAAGACAGGACCACCCCTACCTAATTCATCCCAGACAAAAGTGCAAAAGTTCAGCTGAGCCAGTGGGAAATCAAGCTTCTGCCTACAAGACAGGGAAGGGCAGTGTCAACTATACGAATGAGAAAGCATATCTTTGAACATATGAAGAAATGTTGTCAAGAGTAAATTCAGATATTTGAAAGATATGTATGTACTGGCAGCATTTTCTTGCATCATTTTATATGTACTAACTATTCTTCATCACAAGTCTGATAATTTAAATATATCTAGCATAGATTTCTATCTCTCTGTCTCAGAATATCTACAGCATCTATTCCGGTTTTTTCTATAGTTCCTATCAAACACATCTCATTCAGTCTTAATATGACACTGTAGGTTTTTGAATTTGTACAAAAGGAGCCCTGTATAGTCCAAATTAACTGAAAGAATAGTGACTGCTAAATGGATCCCTGAGTGTTGGAAGTAGAGCAGGAGACAGGTACAATAGATCCTCTGGCACCATCAAAGCCAAGGAGAATGCTGGGGGGAAAAATAGGTAGCTGAAAAGAAGCTTATTCAGCTGTTTAGCTTACCTAGGGTGTTGTTTTGTTTTATTACTACAAAATTAATTTCAAAAGCTTTTATAATATACAAAGATACAGCTTAATATATTAAAGGTTTTGAAAGGTCTCTGTATTCCAGTGTGTACCCCCTGCTTGTATGGACCATTTATCCAATGTAATTATCTACTTTATGAATTAATTATTACAAAGCCCTTTGAGTATTCTAAGTATTATCTATGCTATTTCAGATAGAAACCCCCCCCAAATGGTAGCTGTTTAGGACTAATAATGTGGTATGGTTCCATGTTAAGTTTAGCTCCAATTCTCATCATTTGAATAATTTTCACATACCTTACTACAGGGCATTGTTTGTGTCTAATATTAAATGCTCAGGACTACAATTCATAGCACTATTCAAAAAGTAAGTTAGATACAGAGTACAGGAAATCTCCAAGAAGCCTAAGTCTTGAATGATACCCATTTTGCATCTCGTTGTCTCCTAATGTTCTTGACAGCTCCAGTCCTCCAGACCACCCAAAATCATGCTGATCACTGAGCGCTTGAGTAATTCCACTGACTTTTGTAGAATGATTCACATGTATGATTTGCTGGACTGAGCCAAACTGCAATTCTGTTCTGGAAAAGGACAGTAAATACAGCATTTGTGGGGCTGTCTCTTAATAATTTACAGGTTAAACTTGCTTACTTTACAAGTAAAAAATGATTTCTTATTTGCTTGCTCTACCTACTTAACTAGGGATCTGAATCAAACTATTTCCTCCATCTCATGTATTAATACTAATTATAAAGGTACCACAAGCTAAATTTGGCCCTCAGATATAATGGTGCAACTTGTCTGCCTTCATAACAATTTTCTAAACAACCTGCAGCATATGCACAGGTTGGATTTAGTTGGCTGCCAGCTAGGTGTGAACTGAATTTATGTAATCAATTTCTGGACCCCAAAATTCAGAACTTTTAGAGCTGAACTGGTACTGTATAGCCTGGACTCACACCTGCACACCACAGTACTTTTTGGTTTGACAGCAGCAAGCTCATATTGAAGTGTTTTACTTTATTTAGTAAAAAGAGAAATAGCAGGAAGCACATCTGTTTAATATGTCAGACACACAAGTCAAAAGTTTCAATGCCATATCATAACAGATTAGGTGTATACTGTGGGCCAAATTCATTATGAGTGGAAGCCTGAGCAACCTTATTAAATTCAACAACAGCTTACAATAGGATGAATTTGATTCCTCCTCTTTTCTGTATGTTTGACTCATGAGTCACTAACTCTTATCCAGCACGTCTCATGTTCAAATTCAAAAAGCTTTTAACACACATTCATACACACCCACACACACCCACACAACATTTTAACATAAACTAGGTGATTATTCTTTACATCACTCACGAGACACTGTCTCTTGCGAGCCCAAATCTAATTCAGGCTCTTTTAGTTTTTGTCTCCTTTGAGGATATACTAGGTGTGGGGCCTCATTTGCAGTAAGAAACCTTTGCTGTTTCAGGTTGACAGGGCTTTGAGGAGTAGTGTTGCCTAGCAGATGAAGTGTTGGACTGGAACTCAGGACCTGGCAGCCTGGCACCGTCATTAGCCTTCTAGGTAACCTTCGGCATTTCAGATGTATGTGGCTGTAGAACATAGGGTTTATGTGCACAGAACTTCTGTTCTGTTACAGATTTAAACCAGTTTCTAAGCACTTAAACCGGTTTATGTGTAACTTCTGTCCCTGGCCCTATAGAACAGAGGTAATACTCCTGAGTATTAGGGCCTTGAAAACTGTGATCAGGGCTCAGTAAAGTACTTTCTGAGATCTATCACTGAAAGAGCTATACAATATTATTTTCCTATGTAGTGAGCTCCACTCTAATGCCCCTTTACACCGTCAGAGAGATGTAAGAGAATCAGACCCACTGTATTTAGCAGCATACTTTGATTTCATACTTAGGTCTTAGGTCTTGTAATGCTTCTCAGTACTGAATCCTTTCCTTATCTCTGGGTCAGCGAGGATACCAACCATATTAGAATCTAGAACCAAGGACTATTCTAGGCAGTATGTTTTGTCTGATGTAAGAAAAGTATCTTGGCCAATTCAGAACATCACACAGATACTGTATTTTTACAGCTACATTGAACATTGTTTGTAATGTTACTCCACATCTTTTTAGGAGCTGGCTCATAGGCATACAGATTTAGTGTCTGTTCTTTTCTCTGGTTTGCTGCTTAGCCTTTAGGTAATATTAAATAAAAATGACTGATATCCTATTTTATTAGAAATATGCCACCTGTACTAAGAAGCGTGACTGGCATTCATGAATCATTCAGGTTTCTGTGGAGGTGAAGGGAGGAGGATCTCTTTAAAATGACTCAACTGCAAGTCAACCCAGAGTTTTGTTTCTGGTAATCACTTCATTGTACCCTCATGGTGTCAGAGATAAGTGAAAATATAATTTTACAAACACTAGCACTCCTTGGTATATACTTCTATACTAACAAAAACAAGGGTAACAACAGATCACTTGTATCCAAAATGCATACAGTTGAGCACATGGCTTCCAAAAGTCCTTCAAGTAAAAGAATTTATTTTCCTCTTTTTTCATATTTCTTATTACATGGATTGGACTAATTTAATGTATTTATTTCCTAGACTTGATTTAAAATGAGAAAAAAGCCAAAACCAAAAAAGACCCTCTCATATAAATAATGTCATGGGAAAAAGAACTTCTACAGATTTTTAACTAGTTTCTACTTATCTCTCATATCTTTGTACCAGAACCTTGCTATTATTTGCCAGTTACAATCAAACATTCTGATATGAAAAATGATACAGAAGAAAATATGGCTATACTGAGCCATATTAAATCTCCCTAATACACAGCCCAGAATGGGTGGGATCTTCACTAAATCTGTCTAGAATTGGTGGAGACACAATTTCTGTGGAATTAATTCCATTTTAGCACCATGTGGGTGACAGTCCATCAACTGCATTCAGTAAATCAGCCTAGAAAGAGATCTCCTTTGCATTGTTCCCTAGCAAACGGGGTGCTTCTTTTGGAATCATTTAATTTTATATTGACTTTTTTTGCATTAGCTTCCACTTCTTCCCTTGAAGTGGAGCAGAGATATGATATAAGTATAGACAGTCCACCAATGGAAGCTGGTTCCTCAGTAAGTCAAATTGCTAGGGTACTATTGAATGTAGTAGGAAGACAGGGAGACTCTACAAAAGATCTAAAAGCCGCTGATTTTCCCTGAGGTTCTTGGTTTGTCCATGTGGTTGAAGGGCTTTGTCTCTTTCATCCTCGATGACAGAAGTTCCCAGCATTGCTATTGTAACTGTGATGTCATATGAATCCAGCAAAAGTAACCAACAATCTAATATCTAATGAAAAAAAGAAAAGGCCTCTTTCACCATGTTTAGATTTTCTACCTAAATTAATTATTTGGACTGTTTAGTACTCCATATAATCAGCAGGATTAAACAGATATATAGCTGAAACATTACTATTTAGGAAGCTATTAATAATGCAAATACAGTGTTATTTACAAAAGACACATAAACCTGGGGAAATAAACCAGGGCTCCTAAAGCATTTTGTAAATGCAAATTAAGTATTCTCATGAGGGCCCGATCCTGAAACCAGTGAAAAGAAGGGGAGTTAAATTACACAAGTATGTAATAATAATTGCTGATTTAAATAACATTACTGTTATGGACTACCTAATTACATGTGAAAGCTGTTTGTAGAAACTGAGGCTAGGTCAGTTTCAATGAGAACCTGCCCATTGACTTTAGTGGCTTCTGACTATCAGCCCAAAGACATTAGATCAGAGATAGTGACCTCAAAAAAGAATTTGGACTAAGCAAAAAAACCCCAGAATTTAGACCACTATCAGCTGGCTTACCATTAAAGTACAGACTGAAGTAAAGTATTAAAGTATGAAGCAAAGTATTAGATTAAAATAAATAATGATGTGACTGACTGACCCTAGAAAGGATATGGTATACTAGCAAAATTAATTACTGAAATCAAGGCTGGTCTTTAAAATTTTCTTCTGCCCTTTCCTTACCCAAGTTTTTATTTCAGAAAACAAAGAGTTGCAGTGTTTCCAATCTTTGAAATATTTGTTTTTCTTAATGCTCCATTTTCTAGAGTCATGTGATTATATGAGACTTTCAGTCTAGAATTAGAAGGGGGAAAAAAGGAATTTCTGGTCCTCATGGTTGCAGAGAAAAACAAAAATAAGAAAACAAAAAACCCTCAAAATGTATTTTTTTTTTCTTAAATTCTATTATTCTAAGCCAATCATGACTTTTCAAAGCTTAGGGTTGGAATAGTGAAATTTGACAGTAAGGATCCATTACATTCATTTCACTTACTATCACAAAGTCACTTTTATCACCTGGACTTAAAACTTAAGACACAAACCCCATATTTGGAAAAACAAACTTGATACCTGGGAATTACTTGCATTACATGCCTAAGTATCTATTGCGTACACAACTTTTGCTCATGTCACTTTAGCGGCTGCCAATTAAAATCTGGGATATATTTAACATGATTTATATGCTTATTGTGTAATTAGCAGATACATCTTGGCATAAGCAAAGAAAAACTGATGAAGAAAAACATAAATATAGGAAGACATAAATTTAGAGCCTCAGCCAAATAAACTTGAGAGAGACAAAAGAAAGCAGGTACAAAGATACCTTTCTAATGTAACTACTTAAAAAAAAAGGAATGGATTGTAACTTGGATTACATACGTATTCATAGGATTAAGGGAGAAGTGAAAAAAACCCATCCCTTTCTTTATGGCCTACCTTGGGTACCCTTTAAACCTTGTAGGCAGAGACTGACCATCACAGCTGCACTGCTGCAGGGGGTCTTGAATTTACTGCAGGCATAGGCCAGAAGCACGTACAAAATGGAAGAACAAGGAACAAATTGTACAGCACAGGGTGTTATCTCTCAGGCACAACATCTTCTGTAGAAATTCCCAGAGTGGTGCAGCTTACACATCAACCCTTTTAGGAGCTAGGACTACAGGTACAATGTAGCCCCTCAAAAGCAAAGAATTCAACAGCTTCCTGCAGAATGCTACTAAAATCTCACACTCTATAGTTTGTACATTGAAATGGATGCTCTAATGAGATCCAAGTAGATGACAACACTTTAGTAATCTCCCAATTCCCTAAATCTTTACTGAACACATGGGAATGGTCCCGAATATTCCAGTGGGACAGCTCCTGTAAGCATAAGCAAGCAAGACCCTGCAACGCTAGAGTGTGCTCAAATTTAACAGACCCACCTTGCAAGTGTATAATGCAAGTTAGGCATTGCTATATATATTTTCATGTAACATAATTTTAATTACTTTAAAATGCTTTTTCTTTCAAATCTGGCTTTTGATGTGGTAGAACCTTTGCCCTTTGAAAGGCAGATTGTATCTTTGTTTTTTTAAGTCTGGGTTTACATAAGATTTTTTTTCTAAGGCTTAGCTACCTCCACTGGCTTGTTTTTTATAGCTAGTAAAGGTCTTTGGATCTACCACATGAAGGACTCTGTATATAAAACCAGATTATATACATTATTGGAGTGTGTTTGTGTTTATTTTACTTTAGAACTGTTGAACACCAGTGGTTTAAACTCATCGATACCTATAACAAAACCAGACTACAAGTTATCCTAAAAATGAACATGGATTTGCGTCCAACCAAGGCTGATGACTGTTGTCAATTAAATCTCCAAATAAATGAAACTCCTATGCTACTATCACAGTTAAACTAATCTGTAGACATTTATCAGTTTACACAAAGAAATTTCACTGAAACACAACTGTTGTTGTTGGTAGTTTAAGCAATTTTACACTATTTTATTACATGGATTCATTCTTCTAACATGAACATCTCCAATCATTTTCTGCATTACTTGTAGGCTCTACCAAGAAATCACTAAAATATTCAGGGACTTCCATCATTACAAACAAGTTTATCCTCATTTATTTCCTTAGTCCATAAGTGTCCACAATTTCAATTTGTCCACCAACAGTGTCATATAGAACACCAGTACCTTGGGTTTATATTTCCAAACACATTGAATGTCAAAGAAATTAAATAAAAGGTCAAATATATTTTGATCAACTATACCCTGATAAACCACCTCTTCAGTCTTTTTGTGAAAAAAAACTTTCCACAAAAAAAGCCAAAAAGGCAACATGATATTCACGGGGGAAAAAATTATAGGCAAGACCAACAGTTTTATCTCCAAAAAATTCTACAACAGTAGAGAATAGTACTGAGATCAGAGCTTCTATACATTATAATCCTTCGCTATTTTTACCACATTGCTATTATATTATCTCAAAATAGATCATATTTGCACAAGCTCAAAAAATGGGGATAACAAAAAGTCTGGCAAAAAAAATGACCACTATTTTCACTGAGCAAAGCAATGCATTTTTCTCTATTGCAATTTAAGCATTGTTAGCAATTGTGCTTATTAATAAAATTAAGGAAAGAGTCTGTTTCTTACATCATATATAAGTAGGTGACTGAACTACGCGTAAGGATCTTGCCCTTTCTGCTTGTAGATGCTCGAACATGGTTTACATCAAACTGTCTATTGATGACAGCTTGCCCTCTTCCATTCCACATTTCTGACATAAATTAATGACGAATACTAACTTTATGCACTTACACATACAAATGATGAAAGCTTTACTGGTTAACAACAAATCTAATTTTTGTCTCATTTAACTTATGGCATATGGAATACTCTGCAAGGCATATGGCATTAATTAAACATGGTACAAGCCCCCCAGATATTCAGTATAGCCATGAGGTACCCAAGGAATGCTTCCTTTCAGTGTACATTATCTTTGTATTGATTTGATGGTTTGAATGCGCAAAAGCCCTGAGAACTAACAGTGTTTAATGATGTGGGAACTGCACTTCTATTCTTATCTACGTGAATGCTGCAGTTGCTGAGGAAAATTCAGAGATACTTAATGAACAAGCAAATTATGAACTAAGTAGGATGGCTTTTATTTTCATTCATGTAACATTAGCCATTGATTTTGATATCCCTTTTAAACCTCTACTTTGACATTTATATTACACCATATTTTCTCTATGACTAAATATTCCTGAGAGCAAAACATGAAACATTGTCATCCTATTTTAACAGAAATACTAAATATCATAATTCTATTCATGTTGATGACCTGGTAACACCCAACTAAAATACTGCATACATAATTCTGAAGCCAAATAAATTGGCTTAAATATTCTACACCAGTTGCACCGATGGAAATCTTTATCTTGTTCAAGTGAGAGTTTTAAATATTGATTCATCACTGAAAATTCATTTTTTATTTTAAAACCAAAAATAAGATATTTTTGTCACCTCTTGTCGACTCAAAACTCAAAGTTCTCAGCTTTCTCCGCTATACTTGTGGTCAGTCAGTGAGAAAATCAGATCAAGAAAATAAATGCTGTATTTGCTCTGCGTCATAATTGTTGCTTACAAGCACAATCAACAGTAGAAGTGAATTCCAGAAGTCATTATCTTTGTTTATAATGATGTCTTGAGGAAAAATAGAACTGAGGTTCATAAGCTATGGTAAGACTATTGTACAACCTTCCATTAACTAAAATATTGTCATGACAGAGGAGGATAGATACACTCCTGTAACATTCAGCATCAAGGTGCATTTCTACCAAGACAGGTCTTGAAGAGGAGCAGAGGAGCAGTTTGCATTCTGAAAGGTAACACTGGCTCTGTCATTTTCCTCTACGTCTCAGACTCTTCTGAGACTGAATAAAGCCCTAATACTTCTGAAGAAAAGGTTTGAGTGGTTTTTCATCAACACCATCTTTAAAAAAAACACCAAACAACTTATTTCCCAAAGTTTCAGTGGTTCAATATATCCCCTGCTTTTAATATGGAATTTAGAGAAAGTGAGGTAAGTGAAGAAGTGAGGGTTTCATTTTATTGTAAATCATACTTAATTAAACTTTATGCCGTAATTTTTTATGCTTTAAATAAAATTGCTCTATTCTCTGTTTAACCCCTTGCTACACTATCACTTTATTCATAAGAAATATTACTAGTAAGTATAAGAATGCAAAATTGATGATTGAATTGTATACAGTATACAGATGTGCACTTCTGTACCTCCTGTACACTATCTTTGAACATTTAAGTGGAACCTGACACAATTGCAATTATGACACAATTTTGTACCCCCTCCCTACCAAAGGTACAATCATTGTTACAGTACATTTCAAAATGTCATGATTGTTGCCCTGGACATGAAGCGTCACTGTACTCAAAAGAGAAATAATGTTTAAGGTGCCCGAAATCCCTGTTACGTAAAACAAGGCTATATTTTTCCTTGTTCTACCATAAATCAACAATATTTCTATTTGTGGAACACAACAAGAACTGCAATCTGTGGCTTTCTTTTGTGTGATTTCAAATAACAACTTCACCAAAAAGGCACATATTTCTTTGAAGATATTTTTCATTTGAAATATTGTGCATGATAACCAGGTTTTCACTCATCAAGGTATTTCTCTTTCCTGTTCTATAATAGACAGCAACAGACATATTGAAAATCTATGTAGCCAAGTTATATACAATATACTAGAGATAACTGAGCACCTGAACTGAGAAAAAACAGAGTAAGAAAAAACTGCTTTTAGCTTCAGGAAGGATCTTTTAAAACACCTATAAAACATATTAACTCACAGCAAGCAAATGTGCATAGTTCTCTATTATAATAAATTAACCCTGCTTTCCAGTCCTACCTTACTACATTTATATTCCATGCATTATACACAACAAGAAAGATAAAAATAGAGATCCTTTCAGCCTCACCAGTTTGCCATTGAAACCAGCAGAGAATTTTTCATTGAGAAAAAGAGAGAATGGAAGGAAAACAGACCAACCTTCACAATGTACGTCACACCAGGTCCCAAGATCTTTTCGTTCGAGTGCAGCCACCCTCGAGAGGGTTTATTGACAAAGCTGCTATTTTGATTCCAGTCTTCACCTCCCAGGTGCATTTCCTCTAACCGTGTTTTTTTCCCTGTACTCATCTTGCTCACGTCCTGCTGAGAACACGAAGTGGCAGAGACAAGGTTACATGTGTTGTCTGAAGCCCCTGCTGCTGAGCTGGAAGCACTCGAGCTTCCCTGCAACTTGGAGACAGCAAGCTCCTTCACTGCAGAGGAGAGGTTTTTGATGCCCAAAAGGCTGCCTGTGTTGGACAGTTTCAAGTGGGACACTTTATGGATGAGGGTGCAAAGGGTGGTGGGTCCATCTTCTTGGTCCTTGCGGAGAACCTCAGGTGAGACCAGGTATGAAGGTGTTGTTGAAGTCGGAGCAACTGCTGAGACCTTGCTGTTCATGGACAAATTGTGAATAAGATCATCAACTGATGTCACCGAATCATTCCTGAAGCGGTTATACTTGGTACGTTGAAGCATGCCCTTCTATCTGGTTTCCTGCATACGTTCTGGCAAATCTGATGCCAACGCAGAAGATGCCTGTGCTAACATAGCAGACGATTCATAATAACAAGGACGGGAAATAAAATTTTGGTTTAAAAAAAAAGAAGAGAGTATAACAAAGAGTAAATGCTTTAAAATATATTTCTTATGGTTCTACATTAAGGTTGGGTGAAGTAATAGTTTTCTATGACAGAGATCCCAGTCCTGCTTAGAGCTGCCAACTCGCTCACAGCAAAAGCATGACTCACACAAATGAGAAGGACCCTTTTCAACAAAAGGCTCAGTGAACACTGCAAATCACTTCCTGTAGCAAAAAAAAAAAAAAAACCCATCCACCCACTTACAGCATACTAGCACCAATCAATTCTCAAATTTCCTTTTCCTATCTTCCCAAACAGATATTTCCTTCCAACCTTTAATTTTTTCCTCTTTTGGTATCAAAGGCAAATACTTCTAAGGAACTGTATTAACATTTTTTCAGAAAATCCTTCACTCTGTTCTGTTAAAATGCTCCTGCGTTGTAGATCTGTAAGAAGTCACAATTAGGCATTATTATAATGTTCACCACCCCCCATCACTTCACAACCCCCCTCCCTGAACATATATATGTACCTTGAAGGATTTCAGAAAACCTTAATGAATAACAGCATTGGGTGACAAAGCTACACTAAAGAATACACTCATTTTCTTTTACAAAAACAGCAAAACAGCTTAACAAGTACCTTTATGTCAATGCAGTTCCTCACAAAAACTGTTACATCACAGTTTTTGTACAGAAACAAATCCTTCTGCCCTAATACTCCACAGCAAGCTTCTTATTGAATGCAGTAAAGTACCTATGTGTGAAGAGAAGTATTCTCTGGATGTACGGCAACAGGGTTAAGAACTGTGCCTTCTTTCGTAGATATTCATTCCCCAAGAAAAACTGTAAAATGGACCTGCAACCCAGTTTAATATTGGGTTATGCTCTGAAAGACTGAAAAATACTACAGGGATATTCAGAAGCATCTATAGCAGTGTGCTGAAGCTCTGTAGTCAAGAGAAAAAATGCACTAGCTCCTATTAAACATGCCCGCCAGCCCAAAATACCTGATTTGAAGAGTAAAATAGGTATCATACTTAAAACAGTATCTCTCCTTCATTTTAATAGAAAAATACAAATGTAAAGTACTGCAAAATTACAATACCCAGTGTAAACCAAACGGCACTTTTATGTTATTTGATCTGCTTTGTAAACTGCAATTTGGATTTAGGACGCTACATTGCACTGTAAAAAAAAGACAAATGCAGGTCAAAGAATGCATGTTTTCTCATAACAAATCAGTATAACTGCAGCACATTTTAAAGGAATAATCTTGAGGGCTTGCCTCCCTCCCCCTATGACGAAAGGCTGCAGTACATACAGGACAAGCACACTAAAACAGCTTTAAATACAGGTATTTAATTAGTATAATTTATGACACATTAAATGAAGTAAGCACCTCTTATCCCAGCAGTGATGAATAATGGAAATATCCTAGACAGTGTAAAAGCAGGTTTCTAGTGATCTGCAGAATAGCCTTTCATCCCCACACTGCAAACCTGCTACAGAATCCACACAGCATTCATTTTTCTCTTCATCCTCCTAGCATAGCAACAGCAAATATACACACCATAGCTTATTTCTACATTTCTCTACTGCATAGAAAACCCTATCATTTCCAAATGGCTCTCTTCATTAGAAGCGGATAAAAAACTGCAAAATGTGAATGAAATTCTGTGTATGTGAATGAAAGGGCTGGCTAGCATACCAACATTTCTGTGAATGAAGCAAGGCCTTGCAGCCTCTGCCAGGCAATCCCTTGGGTGCTAACCATCCCAGCCAATAAGAAACAGCTTGGATGACTCATTCAACAAAGGCTTGCTAAATAGTGGAAGATTCCATTTCAAACACAGGCGGGATCTTTTATCCAGCAAGAAAAAAGAAAGCCTGCTTAAAATGATCTAAAGATGAACAGAACAACTATTTTGCAAGAAAGATGTTTCATGCAAGCGATATTTATCAGTTGCATGTGCACGTGAAACTGTTTAGCTGAATCTCTATCTCACCCCAAGGTGTTCATTCAGCTGGTTCAGTTATATCAAGGACGGGAACATGAATGTGCACGTTTTGCTCAATATTTGATTGTTATGAATGTACATCAGCAGATTCAAAAAATGTACAGGTTTGCATTCAAAGATATTCTGGCATTGACTATATACAAAAATAAAACTATAACCTTTTGACAAACCAGATATTTTAAAGTTGTGGCATCAGCAATCCACTGAAAGAGGGGGGCAATGAAAGAGAGTGAAAGTTCATAGTATTTTAATGTCCACTGCCTGCAGACCCATTCCTGACACTGCTGAAGTGGGCACAGAAATACTAACAAAGCATATAGTAGATACCAAGCTCTGAAAAATCTGTCCCTGCATGTCACCGTAGGGAATGCTAGATGCAGAACACTTGAACACTGGAACAATAGGAAGCTATTTCAGTGTTTGAAAAGGAACTGAGACATTCTGAAAATTGACCCCAATGGCAGGTACTAAGCACTTGAAAACCCCGGTCCACATAACTCATGGAAATGGTAATTGTGTAAAACGTGTAGTTATGCAAAATGATGTCAAATCCAATTCAGGGGAATAATGATGAAAACCAGGGCTGATGGATTTACATTAAAGAGCATTTATGCTACTCTGGCGGAGGGCCTTAAAATGGTGTAAATTACCATTAGTAGAAAGTCCATAACATTAGTAGAAAGTCACTTGACATCCAGAGAACAGCAAGAAGGTCATCAGGTATGTTGTTAGTTCAAAGGTACAGTTGTAAATTGTGCAGACACACCTGAACTAGCCTTAAACTAGCTCTCTGAGTATTAGAGCTCAGCATGGACTAGCTAGCTGGGTATATACCCACACTCCTAGGTAGGTTTTACAGCCTACACTGAACCAGTGCCACCGCAAGCTACTCTGTTACCAGTATTCAAGCTAGCTAGTTTAAAGCTGGCTTGGCTTTGTCTGCAGGAGCTGCAATCACATCTTTAATTTGCAGTGCTGCCATTCTCTACATGAGTATCAAGTTCTCATAGTTGTTTAATAGTTAACAATAGCCAAACGATTGTTTCTCTGGGAAACAATTGGCTACCTTCAGACTCACAACGTGTCAAAATTAAGCATCTTCTCATTAGATGATTTATGCAGATTATTGAATCTACATATTTGCAAATAATTTGCATGTGTCCATGAACATCTTTTCAGGGCTGGTGTTAACTGTGGGATTGAGAGTATATTTCTCTTACAGATTTCTCCAGGGTAGTGTGCAGGTTTTGAGCTAGGGGCAGGACCTTTAAGGCAGTTGGACAGAAAGCAAGCTTTGGCAGGGAGCCAGAGACCCTTGAGAGGAAGCTAGGCATGACCTAAATGATGTGAGATTAGGTGTTTGGTTGGTATAAGCCTTGTCCTACCTCTACATCTCCATCCTTCTCTTTTCTCCCCATTGTGTTCTTCCATTAGCCCTTGCACTACGCTTAACCCCTACCATTCTTAGCTCCCACCCTTAGGTCCAGTCTACCTCTCCCATGAGCAGGGCCTCAGCTCTTCTGCTGGGATACTAACAAAGAGCTGCTGCTGGCCCCTCTGCTCCAGGAAGTAGATGAACAACAAGAGAGGTTGATAAAAGGGAGAGGCTATTTGATGTTGTCCTCTGGAGAGTCCCTTCCAAGATAAACCAGGGCCCAAATTCCTTTGTTGATACACAGCCTAGCTCAGGGGTGGGCAATTATTTCAGGCGGAGGACTGTTTACTGAGTTTCGGCAAGCCATCGAGGGCTGCATAACAGGCAGCCAGGGCCAGATATATATTAATTTTCTAAATTTTTTAGGGGCCCCATGGGCTGAATAGAATGGCCTGGCGGGCTGCATTTGGCCCGCGGGCCACATTTTGCCCACCCCTGGCTTAGCTGAATGCATAACACTCTGTCTGGGCTGCAGAGCAGTGTGAGGGGCTGCAGGTAAACCTGGGCTACATGGTATACAAACTGAAATTGTTTCTGATTTGCCTTTGAGTCCATTTCCAAGATGCCCTCCTATTAATTGCCAAAACTCTCCAAGGACTTTCTCTGACTCCACTAAACTATGCAGTTTAGTGTTACCATCTGATGTGACTCATGCCTGCTATATAAATGATAGTGAATTATTGAATTGTTGCATGTATTGGGATCAGCATGCCTAACAGTCCTGATGGAGTAAACAAAGGATAAGAATGTAATTAAAATTCAAAAACAGTCTTCATGAGAGAAAGAATGTTTGTGTAGAAATCAGCCTTGAAGGATGGGAGCTTATGGAAAGGTGGCAATAAAATCAAAAGAGCTCTCTCAAATGAGCAAGTATATTCAGTACTGATATGCTCAGTAGATCCCAAAATCAAATGGGAGAGCAAATTGCCTCAAATCTGAGTGCCCCAAAAGACATTCCTCTCACCTTTTAATTGTGTCATTCTTCTACTGTCTTATAAAATAATTGTACACTTCCCTTACTGAATACCACATTTGCAGCCCTGGACACTTTCAATGTCCTCTCAAGCCTTATCTATATATTGGGTGTATCCACACAAGATGCTTTACTGCAGAGCTGACTAATTGGCTCCATAGTAAAGTGTCACTGTCTACACATGCAATACTATTAGGCTGGAGTAAACTATTTAACTCTGCTGTACGATAGTACTGGCCAACACAACTTCTACCCTACAGTAGAGTAGTTACATGCAGAGGAACGCATGTGTAAATGGTGACAGAGCTGGCTGGGGCATATGGCGGCTGCCTGATGACTAGCCCCACAATGTAGCACCCTTGTGCCCCAGCCAGCCCCTCCACAGCATGTTGAGCCACAGGGGAGCAGCTCCAGACTGATAGACTGACCCCCTTGGGCTCCCTTCCAGCCAGGACTGTGCTGCCTTGGCTCAATATGCTGCAGTGAACTGCACCAGAGTTTATTGCATCACGTTAATATCATGTGTAGACACACCCGTTATTCCCTTTTTTCTATCTGCAAAGGATGTGCAAGACTGAGTTGTTCTATATAAAAATAAGGAACTCAGAGTCACTTTTCCACCATCTTACCCCCTTATTCTTTCCTCTTTCCTCCCATTCTACACTTTTCTTCTCCTGTTTCATTGACCCTGAGACTTTTTCCTCCTGTCTTCATTCAGTATCTCTTCCTGCCCATGTGATCTGATTATCTCGTATTTTATAATGTCCCTTTTCCTTCTTGATATCCTCTTTTTCCTTTCCTTTCACAGCTTCTTGCTTTTTTCAGGTTTCTTTCCCATCCAGTAAACACATGTTCCTCTATCTTAAAATAACAACGTCTGACCTTCCTCCATATCAAATTATCATCCAATCTCTCTCTCTTGTTCCATCGTCATACTAACTGACAATGATGTGTACAGCCACTGTCCCCAGAAAGGACTTCCTTTCTTCCAGTTGATTCTTAAACTTCTCCAGTCCTGCTTCTACCCTTTGAACTATCTCCACCCTAGAGTTCTAAGAGAACTGGCCCAGGTCATTGCAAGTCCCCTGGCATGGGTTTACGAGCACTCATGGCACTCTGGTGAGGTACCAGAGGACTGGAAGAGGGCCAACATGGTTCCCATCTTCAAAAAACGGAGGAAGGAGGACCCGGGAAACTATAGGCCAGTTAGTCTTACCTCGATCCTAGGCAAGCTGTTTGAGAAAATTATGCTGGAACACATCCAGGAGGGGCCAGCAGCGGACTGCATGCTTAGGGGCAACCAACACGGGTTCATCAGTGGCAGGTCATGTCAGACCAGCCTGGTGGCCTTTTACAATCAGATCACCAGATCATTAGATGCAGGGGTAGCAGTGGATATAGTCTTTCTGGACTTCCGGAAGGCTTTTGACACTGTCTCTCACCCCGTTCTCATTAAGAAACTGGGGGGCTGTGGTGTAGACACCCACACAGTCAAATGGGTTGCCAAGTGGAGGGCCGCACCCAGAGGGTGGTAGTGGATGGCTCCTTCTCAACCTGGAACGTTGTGGGCAGTGGGGTTCCGCAGGGCTCGGTCCTTGGGCCCGCACTTGGGCCCGCACTGTTCAACATCTGCATCAGTGATTTGGACGAGGGGGTAAAAAGCACCCTGTTCAAATTTGCTGATGACATTAAGATGTGGGGGGACATGGGCACACTGGAAGGATGCAACAGGCTACGATCAGACCTAGACAGGTTACAAGAGTGGGCGGATGAGAATAGAATGGGTTTCAACACAGACAAGTGCAAGGTGATGCACCTGGGGAGGAACAACTGGCACCATACCTACAGGTTAGGGAACTCCCCTCTTGTCAGCACAGAGGCAGAAAGGGATCTGGGGGTCATCATTGACTCCAAGATGAACATGGGCCGGCAGTGTGGGGAGGCAGTTAGGAAGGCCAATCGCACCTTGTCATGCATCCACAGATGCATCTTGAGCAGGTCCAAAGAGGTGATCCTCCCCCTCTATGCGGCACTGGTCAGGCCGCAGTTGGAGTACTGCGTCCAGTTCTGGGCGCCACACTTCAAGAGGGATGTCGACAGCATGGAGAGGGTCCAGAGGAGGGCCACTCGTATGATCAAGGGACAACACGGCAGGCCCTATGAGGAGAGGCTACGGGACCTGAACCTGTTCAGCCTCCACAAGAGAAGGCTGAGGGGGGATCTTGTGGCCTGTTATAAACTAGTCAGGGGGGATCAGCAGGCATTGGGGGAGTCACTATTCCCCCGAGCACCGCCAGGAGTGACCAGGAATAACGGTCACAAGCTGGCAGAGGGTAGGTTTAGGTTAGATATCAGGAGGCTCTACTTTACAGTCAGGGCGGCTAGGATCTGGAACCAACTTCTAAGAGAAGTGGTGCAGGCTCCTACCCTGGGGATTTTTAAGAGGAGGTTAGATGAACATCTTGCTGGGGTCGTTTGACCCCAGTATTCTTTCCTGCCATGGCAGGGGGTCAGACTAGATGATCTGCTCAGGTCCCTTCTGACCCTAAAAACTATGAACTCTATTCTGTTCTCACTGTCATCGCTAATGACATATTACTGACTAAATTTCAGGATCATAGAATCATAGACTCATAGTGTCGGAAGGGACCTCAGGAGGTCACCTAATCCAGGTAGCCAAGGTAGGATCATCCCTGACAAACCATTCCAGTCAAATGTTTGTCTCATGTGCTCTTAAACCTGCCCAAAGAGGAAGACTCCATAGTCTCATTTAGTAGCCTGCTCCAATGCTTAACCACCCTCATAATGAGAAAGTTCTTCTGAATATTGAACCTAAATCTCCCTTGCTGCAGTTTAAGACCATTGCTCCTTGTCATGTTCCCTGTGGCCACAGAGAATAGTCTATATCAGTCCTCCCTATAACCACCCTTCAGGTGTGTAAACACTATTATCAAATATCCCGACTTTTCCTCTCCAGACTAAATAATCCTAGTTTTTCAACCTATCTTCATAAGTAATGTTTCCCAGACCTCTAATAATTTTTTGTTGCTCTCTGCTGTACTCTTTCTAATTTGTCCAAATCTTTCTTAAAATAAGAGGCCCAAAATTGGACACGCTCACCGGTGCCAAATACTGAGGGAGAATCATTTATTTTGATTTGCAAGTGATGCTCCTATTAATACAGCCTAGCATGCTACTGGCATTTTTTGCAGCAAGGGTACACTGTTGGCTCATATTCAGTTCATGGTCCACTGTTACCCCTAGATTCTGATCTCTACTACTACAGCCTAGGCAATCCCTTTGCAGTCTGTATTTTTCTATTCCATCCCAAGTGCTGGACTTTGCACTTATTCTTGTTCAATTTCGTCCTGTTGATTAAAGACCGTTTCTCCAGTTTACCCTCCATGGTGCTTGTAACTCCACTCATCTTGGTGTCATCTGAGATTTTGCTAACCATAAACTCAATCCCATCCTCCAAATCAGGGTGGGCCAACCTATGGCATGCATGTCACAACAGGCACAGGCAGCTTCTGTGTGTGAAAAGTGGCAGATATGGAAGGGAGCAGAGAACACAGCAACGGATAGGCAGGAAGCAGAAAGCAGAGCAGAGATAAAGCAAGGGAAGGGGATTGGAGACACACTCAGGGAGGGCTCAGAACTCAATTTGTGGCACACTTGACAAAAGGTTGGTCCCACTGGTTCAAATCATTAATGAAGATATTAAACAATACTGAGCCTAGAACTGACCCCTTGGGTCAGTACATCCTCCCAGGCATGTATCCACCTGTTACTACTTTTGTCTACTCTGTAATTCCTTAGTTTACTAACGAGACTGTCATGACAGACACTGTCAAAAGCCTATAATCTACTTGAGGGGTGTCAAACCTATAGCCCACAGGCCAGATCCAGTCCGCAGAACTGGATCATGTATGTAACAATATGTGTGGATCTCAGAGGCAAAACCAGCAGCAGCAGAAAGGAGGAGTCTGAAGGAGGAACAGGACATGAGGGGGAGGAGACAGGAAGAGAAGGAGAGTTAGGCAGTCTGGGGCAGAGCAGCAGGCCCTGTAACAGCTCTGTAAGTAACTGCTATAATAAAGACATTGTTTATATTAAGTAGGGAACTGCTCCTTGATTACCCACACAGGGTCACATGAAACATGGTGGCAGCAGAAAGTCTGTGAGGAAGCCCAAGAGAAGAGAGAGACCTGGGCCCCAGCAGTGATTCAAACAGATTGCAAGAAGCATGGAGGGACTGAAGCCCCCTGGACAGCTGGATTTCAACACAGAGCCTGGCACAGACATGGAAACAATGGAAGCAAGAATTCAGTTTGTATACAGCGTTAACCATGGCTGATAAAGAAGAGAAAATGAAGGTAAAGCTGTTTTACTATCTAGTGGGGGAAAAAGGCCATGAAGTAAGTGCGACACTGATGCCAGGGAACCCTGACACACTAGAACAGTTAATAGAAGCGTCTGATGCATACTGTGACCCCAGGAAAAATGAGACTGTAGAGAGATATAAGTTTTTCACATGAAACGAGGAGGAAAAAGAAAGTATAGAGGCCTATATCTCAGCACTGAAAACTCTGGCATCCTCATGCAACTTTGGAAACATAAAAGACTCCTTAATCAGGGATAGGATTGTGTGTGGTACATGGGACTCTGCCCTGAAGGAGAGACTCCTAAGAGAGGTAGATCTAACCCTGGAAAAGTGACACCAAATTGCAAGGGTAGCAGAATTGTCTAAACAGAGGATCAAAATGATATCAACAGCCACATGTACAGAGCAGGTTCACAGGCTCAACCTAAAGGACTCTGGCAAGCAGGAACCTGACAGGCTAACTGCAAACGCCGACCATATGATTCGGTGCATGTACTATGGAAGCTACATGAAAGGCGGAAGGACAAATGCCCAGCCTATGGAAAAGAGTGCAAAAAATGTGGAAAAAAGCATCATTTCAGGGGTTGGTGTTGTAGTCACCCAAATAGAAAAAAAAAAGTCCACGCAGTGATGAGAGATCAGGAGACTGCAGATGAGGAGGAAGCTTTCAGTGTAAATTTGGCAGATTCACAGACTCACAGGATACACACATTACAGAAAAAAGTGGGCAACAACTCAGCCATATTTGCAACTATGATGCTACAGCAAAGACCTACAAGATACCAGGTGGACTGTGGAGCCACTTGCAATGTCCTTCCTGTAAATCTATTGAGTAGCAGCATCAGAATGGAAAAATGTCACCAAGTCCTGTTAATGTATAATAAAACAACTGTGAGGCCGCTGGGAAAGTGCCAGCTGACTATAATAAATCCATGCAACAAGAAACAGTACCAACTGCAATTTATAGTGATTGACAGGGCAGACACTCATCCACTGCTGGGTAGCTGGGCAGCACAGGCCATGGATTTAATTACAGTGCAACACCACAACATCCTCCAGGTCACAGAAGAGCAAGAAAGGTCATTAGGTTCACTACCTAATATTCTGTTAAGGATGGAGACATATTCTAGAGTACTGGACTCTGTGAAGGCAAACCAAAGTTAGAAATAGATCAACAGGTGCAACCAGTATGACTACCAAAACGCAGAGTTCCACTAGCCCTGCTGGAGCCTCTGAAGAAGGAATTGACAAATCTGCAGAGAAAAGGCATTATCATACCAGTTGAAAAAAGTACAGACTGGATCAGCAGCCTAGTAGTAGTAAGGAAGTCATCAGGCAAACTGAGAATCTGCATTGATCTGAAACCACTTAACAGGGCACTCAAAAGAAGCCACTACCTGCTGCCAACAATTGGGGATGTACTACCTGACCTGTCTAGGCAAAAGTGTTCACAGTTTGCCATGTCAAGAATGGATTTTGGCATGTGGAGCTCGATGAATTTCCAGCTACCTAACAACCTTTAGTACACCCTTTGGCAGGTATCACCAGTTAAGGATGCCCACGGGGATCAATCCAACTCCAGAAGTTTTCCAGCAGAAACTGAACTGTGAGCTGGAAGGTCTTCCAGGTATCAAGATTGTGGCTGATGATATTCTTGTCATAGGAAAAGGGGATGATAAGGAAGAGACGATCCATGACCATGATGCCAAACTGCAACAACAGATGCCAGGACAGGAACATTAAACTGAATGCCAACAAAATACAGCTGAGAAGAACGGAAGTACCCTACATTGGACATCTGCTGACTTAGGAAGGACTACGGCCAGACCCAGAGAAGGTGAAAGCCATTATGGAGATGCCTAGGCCACAAGATGTCAAAGGAGTCCAGCGCCTTATTGGGATGGTTAACTATTTGTCCAAATTTTGTGCACGCTTACCTAACACTTGTGAGCCACTCAGGTTGCTAACGCACACTGATGCAGCCTGGGAATGGGCACAGACTCAAGAGGAGGCATTCAAAAGAATTAAAAAACTCATCAGTGAGGCCCCAACACTGAAGTACTATAACACAGCTGAGCAACTAGTACTACAGTGTGATGCATCAGAAGGAGGTCTGGGAGCAGTACTGATGCAGAACTAGCAGCCTGTAGCTTTTGCTAGTAGGGCAATGACTGAAACCGAAAGGAGATATGCACAGATAGAAAAAGAGTTACTAGCAGTATTGTTTGGACTGGAACGGCTCCATCAGTTTACTTTTGGACAGAGAGTAGATGTGCAATCAGATCACAAACCATTAGAGATCATAATGAAAAAGCCCTTGCTGAGTGCTCCTAAGAGACTTCAACGCATGCTGCTGAGACTCCAGACCTATGATATGAATATAAAATACTACCCAGGGAAGTCCCTGCAAGTGGCAGATGCACTAAGTAGAACATACTTTCCAGAGTGCAGCACAGATGGATCTGTAGAACAGGAGATAGAGTCCATTAATATGGTACAAGACTTACCCATCTCCAAAAGCAGTCTCAAAGCAATACAACATAGTACGGAACAGGATGGTGTGCTACAAGCAGTTAAACAAACCATCCTAGAGGGTTGGTCACAGCACAAGGCACAAGTACCACCAGAAGTTGCTGCATATCACCAATGGAGGGATGAACTATGTACACAGGATGGAATTCTGTTCAAGGGAGATAGGGTAGTGATCCCAGCAGCTCTGCAGTGAGACATCATGAACCGACTCCATGCTTCACATATGGGAATAGAGTCATGGCTGAGGAGAGCACAGGAGCGCATCTACTGGCCAGGCATGAATGCCCACTTGAGAACATTCATGGAGCAGTGTGAAGTGTGCAAGGAATGCAGTGACAAACAGCAAAAAGAGACATTGAACCCTCATGACATCCCGTCTCAGCCCTGGGAGAACGTAGGGACTGACTTGTTCAATGTCAATGACAGAAACTATATGGTCACCGTAGACTACTATGCCAATTTTGGGGAGGTAGGTTACCTCAAAGACACTCAGGCAAGAATGGTGATCAGGAAGCTGAAGGCTCATTTTGCACAACATGGGATACCTGACACTCTGTTCTCAGACAATGGCCCACAATACATCTCAAGAGAATTGAAACAGTTCAGCACTAAATGGGAATTCCAGCAGAAGACATCATCCCCAGGTACCCACAAAGCAAGGGGATGATATGAAGCGCTGGCAGAGCGGAAATACAAGTGAGCAAAAGATGCCAGGATCAGGACCAAGACAACTTTGACAACTGGTCAGTCATCAGTGAGCCACAAAGGAAAAAGATACATAAGCAGAATCCAGCCTGCAAAACAAAGACATGGACAGAACAGAAGCAGGCGTAGCACCCAGAAACATCAACCAAACAAGAAGTGGGAGGCTGGTACAACGACCAGCATACCGGGATGACTATGAGCCCTAAAAAACACAGCAGACCTGTGGTAAAGGCTCCGTCTCCCCGGTGGCCTATATGCTAGCAACCTCTGGCCCAACCAGGGGAATAAGTTAATCATATGCTTTGAACTGTTGAAAGGAAAGATGTAACAATATGTATGGACCTCGAGGCACAACCAGCAGCAGCAGAAAGGAGGAGTCTGAAGGAGGAACAGGGCATGAGGGGGAGGAGACAGGAAGAGAAGGAGAGTTAGGCAGTCTGGGGCAAAGCAGCAGGCCCTGTAACAGCTCTGTAAGTAACTGCTATAATAAAGACATTGTTTATATTAAGTAGGGAGCTGCTCCTTGATTACCCACACAGGGTGACATGAAACAATGTAGAGCAGGGAAATAATAGAAGGGCCAAGAATCTGCGGGTGAAACAAGTGGGGAAGAGGACTGCCTTCGAAATCTGTGGAAGGGGACCCATTGGGTGCACGTATCAGCAACAAGGTGTGAGAAATGGCTGCATTAAACCCTGCTGCCACTGGGCCTGTCCCTGGGGCTGCTTGCCTCACCACCATGTCTGGGAGTGGGGTAGTCTGACACCTCTAATCTACAGTTAACGTCCTGCAGTTTATAATAATTTTTTACACCATCAATGACACCCCATTTCTTGAAAATTTGTCTTGTTTTTTGTGGTTCTGTTTTGTGGTTCTCCTCACAGTTTCTGTGGTCAATAACTCTTCAGTTAACACAGGCCTGTATTATGGGTGCTTTCTTCAACTGAGATCTGGGAAGCTATAATATGTGGCCTCACAAAAAAGGAATTACTGCCAGCCTTTACTCCTCTGAATAAGGGCCAATAATTATGTAGCCCTATAAGAAATCCACCCATACAAAAAACATAGGGACTTTACATCCAAGATAACGTATTAAATATGTAAAAGCCATGTAAAAGTACAGGGCTGACATTTTCAGATTCAAATTCTAAACCTTAAGGTCTGACCTTGTTGCTAATAAAGCCAAGTATATATTAAGGAATATCATTAAGTCAGATATAAAGAGAAAGAGATAAGTAACATGAAATTCCACAAAGCAAAAGGGATAGCTCCCTCATTTTGTGCTGTCTATGTATACGTACTAAAAGAGTCATTCAAAATTCACTCATATATTGAATTTGACATATGCTATCACTAGTGGGGGCCACTGTGGAATGAAGATGGGGCAAAGCAGGCTCCATAATAGGAACTGTTGAGATAACATATTGCACTAAGGTCAGGAGGACTGGATCATCTCCACGCTAGAATTCTGAAAGAATTAGTATGTGAAACCACAAATTTGATAGCAAAGATTTTTGACAAATCTGTCAGTCAGGGGTGGTACTATGTGAGTGAAGAACAGTTAAAGTAGTACATTTGCCAAATTATGACATGACAATGGGAAAGATTGCATATGCTTTGCAAAATAGAGGTAGAATTCAGAAGGATCTTTATAGACTGGAAAGTTGGGCTAGAACAGAGTGAAGCTCAAAGCAGACAAATGTAAGGTGCTACCCCTGGGGAATAATAAACCAAAGCACAAATACAGAATGGGAAATAATTCACTGGCTAGTAGCACTGCTGAGGGTCTAGGGCTGTCATTCTCAACTTTTTAAAATTCAAGGCACCCCTTAGGCTCAGAAAATGCCGGCTCTTAATTTTCACTCATTTCTTGACTATGGAAAAATGATACAGCATTTTCTGATTGCAAAGAACTCAGACTCTAGAAAGACCACAACAGGTTGAATTCTTTTTAACATCATGGATTCTTATTTGAAATCATTGGCTTTGTCTATATAAGCACTGCCATGAGGCATGCAGTGCTGCAGACACATCTGTGGCATCACATAACGCATGTTCAGCTGTTCTCTGTGCTGCAAGGGAGCAGTGGGGGGGTGGGGAAAGGGAGGGGTTGTCCCCTGGGTACCCTGAGGAAAAAAGGTGGAGCAGGGCATGGAGGAGCAGCATGTGCTGCTCAAAACCAGAGCCAGACCAACTGGAACCATGCTCCAGCTGCTGGCCAGGCTCCACAGAGCAGGATCGCCACAGCTGCAGCCCTGGGAGGCCCCCAGGACCCTGGGTAAGGTTGTTGGGGCCAGCCCAGTACTGGCCCCAGCGTCCCTACCCCACCTGGAATAATTTGCCACGTGCCAGAGTGCACGTGCCACAGGCATTACCCGGGACAACAAGTGATGGCACAGGGTGCATTGCTGCTAGTTGTCCCTGGAGAACCAAATGTCCACGCACGTGTGGACACGGCCATTGGGTTTATCCTGTGAATCGTGTTAGCACACCTAATAGTGTGGCATTCTGCAGCACATCTGAAAGGATCTCAAAGCACCACAGGCACTCTGGTTGACAATCACTGGTACAGAGGTTTCAGTGGATCATAGGGTCAACATGTGTCAGCAATGTGACCAAGCATAAAGAAATGGAAATGCAATTTTGGGCTTTATCAACAGGAGTATAAGACACTGGAGGTGATAGTACCACTGTACTCAGAGCTGGTTAGATCTCATCTAAATTACTGTGTGCAGTTTTGCATATTTTAACAAAGAGGTGGAGAAGTTAGAAAGGCTCCAGAAATGGGAGATGAACGTGATAAAAGTGTTGGAAGGCAAGCTGTACAAGAGAACAAGGCATGTTTATCTTGGAGAAAAGGAGATTAAGAGCAGACAAAATAGCTATCTTCAGATATTTGAAAGGTTGCTATAAAGAACAGTTAGTAGCAAAGTATATTTAGATTAGATATCAGGAAAAACATCTTTACTGTTAAAACAGTAAGGCAATGAAATAGACTGTACAGGGAAGTTGTGGAATCTCCTTCACTGAAGGTTTTCGAGAGGAGTCTAGATAATCATTGGACAGTGAGTATTTAAGAGTGGCATTTCTGTATTCATGCAGGGGGGTTTGGCTGGATAACTCTGATGTCCCTTCCAACTCTTGATTCTATGATATTTTTAAGAAGGGGGGACATGAGATCCAAGCAACTATGAGCCCATGACTGTGACTTTCATAGCACACAAGAAATTTTGAAGGAAAGAATAATTTAAGGCATAAAGTTAAAATGAAAAATGGCATAAAAAGCAACATGGTTTTCTGAAAGGTAAATTATGCCTGATATCAACCTGATATCCTTCTTTGATAAGATATGTGATTTTCTAAACAAAGGAAACACAGTAGATTTTAGAGTAAGTCAGGCTTTACATGCAGTGCCACATGTGAAACTGTTAGTGATGGTGAGGAAGATGGGGTTAGCAGAGGACTGTTGGGCCAGTAAAGAACTTGCTAAAGGGAAGATGGCAGGTAATAATGAAAAGGTAATATTGGGACAGGTAGTACTGAAAATTACCAGGCTGGATGGATGTTACTAGCAGACTTCCTCAAGGAATGGTCTTGGACCAATCTTGTTGAATATTTTCATTAATGACCTCAACACAAACAGGAAAGTGAGCTGATTAAATTTGCTGACGACACAGATGTGGGAGGAATATCATTAAGAAAGACCTGAAGGACTGGATGGGTGAAAATGCTGATTTCCAGAGGCATGAAACTCAAACACATCTCAACAGTTCACCTACTCAGCAAAAGGCATGTTATGATTCTAGGACCACCCTCTAATAAGTTTTTGGATACAGGGGAGAGCTAAAAATTACTGCAAAATACTTTTAACATCAATAAAACTGTGTGTTTTTCTACAGTGTCATTCTTGGAAGTAGTTCAACCTTTTTTGCTGACACTTTCCTGGAAAATTCAGGAAGAGACAGAAATCAAATTTGGCAATGTTCAGCCCAAACAAATTAAGGTTTAACAAAGCTTTAAGCAAACAGCAATTTAGAGTGGAAAGAGTTAAGAAACCGAAGTAAAGGCACTGCTACTAGTTCCACCTACAGTAAATGAAAGGTGGAGGTCATTCAAAGAGGCAAAATCTACCGGTTGTTTAGGACAGGACGTGAAGAACGCCAGTTGTGATTTCAGTGGGTAGTCAGAGTGCTGCTGGTTCACAAACTGCAATCTGACCAGGACAAAAAAATGAATACTTTATTACTTGCAAAATATCTCATGGGACTTTTAATAAACATAAATTGCCAATGTCTTGTTTTGCTTCTCATAGAAAAGAGCACATCCAGACTTCTGGCATTCAGCTGGGAAATGCCACCCACTAAATCACAAGCCACTGTCTACGCACGGTATCTAGACTGTTCCCACAAGTCTTTTATCCAAGTGCTAATCCCCTAGTCCTGCTTAGTTCATATGAAATCACAGCCTCAGGTGATAGGTTATGGCCAAGCAAAAGATTATGAGCTAATCTTCTTGAGGAAAACAGTTGCTATTTTAATGACGCAACCCCCCCAGCAACTTGGATGGATCAATTCTAGAAGCACGTCCTTGCTATTTCTCTTTCTTTTCTTTCTTGTCTTTTCTTTCTCTCTCTCTCATATGAGCTCGTTTGAATTTTCAAAGGGGATTCACATGGCTGATGGAAACATTCAAAGGAACTGCAGCCCCCATCAGAGTCAGAATGGCTGTGTACTCCATTACAGAGCATTTTGCAGGAAATAAACATGGAGTGGGCTTACATCCTTTAGATTTTTCCATACTGCGTATTTGAGTCAGACCTTGGTTACGGAGCTTATATTTATACCCTGTTTATATTATCCGCCTATTTATATTATATTATACAAGGACGGAATAGGAGAAAAAGACAGTATGCTTTTACATTTTCTATTTAACACATTCAAACCCAATTATTTACATGAAAAATGCCTGCAAAGTTCCTCGCTCTTCCTATCTTTTGCTTTCATTCCGTCTCTTGCTGGATAACAGTTTCACTGTGTTTCCATGGCAACTTTGTTGCTAAGGGTGGGGCCTGTGAGTAGATCAGAGCATTATCTGCAGCTTTGCAACTTGTTCCTCCAGAAGGCTAGCTTGGAGGAAATATTGCTATTTAAGGGTTAGCTTCTGATCACAGGTACAACAGCATAACATTGAAATACTTCCATTGATTTCCAAGGAGTTACTCAAATTTTAGACTAGTTTAACATAGCTGGTGCTAAATTAGAATAGCTTTCCTTCATACACAGAGTGGGTTTTCCAAATACTGTTAGCTTTCTTCTGGACAATTTTCTCCTAAGGCAAGATATTGACACACTTCCAGACTTAAGTAAATTCTGTGAATTATGCCATGAAGATTAGTAAATAAATTAAAGCTTTAACTCACTGTACTTTGTAAACAGATGGCCTGGCCCTGATGGTAAAAAGTCAACTATATCAAAAGCTAAGAATGAAGAAGGACCTGAAATTAGTGAAATGAAACCCTACGAGATACTCCTACAGTCTTGCAGGGCAGGATCAGACAGGGAAGTGAGTTTGAATCCAGAATTAACTCTCAATCCAAATTTTGTAGTATGGGTTTATCTCTGATAAAAAGATATTTTCTCATTTTCAGGTCAATTCTTACATGCTCTATCACCAAAAACTGATGGGTGAAAATAAGATTCAACAACACAGATTGTTTTTCAAAAATCAAAACCCAAGGATCATCATGTTTTCTTCTATCTTCTGCCACCCTCCAAACAAAGTCTCTCCCTCCTTCCTCCAGTCTCAATCCCTTTAGATATATTTCTCTCTACTTTCCCTGTCAATTCTGTTCCTGGTCTATTATTGCCTAAAATTCCCTGATGCTTTCTTCTCTTTCTTTCTTTCCAGCTCCAGGTTCATTTGATACGCAGAAGGTCTATACCTTCCTGGCAGTATTCTGCTTCGTGCTCCAAGTTCTAATGGATACATATGACTAGACAGGAGTCCTGTTTGGCTGCAGCAGAGATTCTTCAGTCTCCATGTTGCATCTTGCCTTTGGCTATGTGAACGAACACAAGATCATAAATCATAGAATCAAAGAAAATGAGGGTTGGAAGGGACCTCAGGAGGTCATTAAGTCGAACCCCCTATTCAAAGCAGGACCAATGCCAACTATATCATCCCAGTCACAGCTTTGTCCAGATGGGTTTTAAAAACCTCCTGTCATGACAACAGCTAAATGGAAGCTGTAAACAAGGTAGCATTTGGAACAAAGAAAAAAAATTCCTCTACCCATCATTAAAAATCCTGTGTATACATTTGCATTTACATTTGTTCTGGGTGAATGGCAGAAGAGCCAGGAGTCATGATGAAGACAACATAAGTTAAAATATTGATGGCTTGAGGAATGGCTATGTGCAGAGGTCAATCTCACCCATGTTAAGGAGGGCTGGGAACCTAGGGCCTCACCCTGTGGATCCCCAACATACAGATGCCCATGAGACCTTCCAATGTTGTCCATGGCAATCGTAAAAATGTAAAACTGAGGTTGTCAAGGAAAGCAAAGTATGGCTCTACCTAAAGTGAGTTATGTATTCAGTATTCTTGCTTGGATCCAGTAAAGTTGGGTAGCTGTGTTAAAAAGCGCTGTCAAGCAACTTCAGTCTCCAGACTAAAGAAGCCCAGTTCCTTCATCCTCTCCTCATAAGTCATGTGCCTCCGCCCCCTAACCATTTTTGTTTCATAGTTTTATAGTTTCATATTTAGTAGGGTCGGAAGGGACCTGAGCAGATCATGAAGTCTGCCCCCCTGCCATGGCAGGAAAGAGTACTGGGTACTGATCCTCGCTAGGTGATGATCTAGCCCTTCACTGGACTCTCTCCAATTTGTCCACGTCCCTTCTGTAGCGGGGGGCCCAAAACTGAACACAGTACTCCAGATGTGGCCTCACCAGTTCTGAATAGAGAGGAATAATCACTTCCCTTGACCTGCTGGCAACACTCCTACCAGTGCAGCCCAGTATGCCATTAGCCTTCTTGGCAACAAGGGCACAATGTTGGCTCATATTCAGATTATTGCCCACTGTAACCCCCAAGTCCCTTTCTGCAGAGCTGCTACCCAGCCAGTCAGTCCTCAGCCTGTATCAGTGCATCCCCCCACCTTGGTGTCATCTGCAAACTTGCTGGGCATGCACGCTATGCCGACTTTGAGGTCATTGATGAAGACATTGAACAAAACTGACCACAGGGCCAACCCCAATCCACTTAATAACCAAGGCAGGGGGTCGGACTAGATGATCTACCTAGGTCCCTTCCGACTCTAGCTACTATGAAACTATGAAACTATGAATACCAGCTGCCAACTAGACATTGAGCTATTGACTACTACCCTCTGAGCCCAATGCTTCACCCAGTTTTCTATCCACCTTACAGTCCATTCATCCAACCTGTATTTCCTTAGCTTGCCTGCAAGAATGTTGTGGGAGACTGTATCAAAAGTCTTGTTAAAGTCAAGGGATACCATATCCACCAGTCTCCCAGTCAGAGAGCCAGTCGCCTCATTGTAGAAGGCAATCAGGTTGGTCAGGCATAACTTTCCCTTGGTGAATCTATGCTGACTGCTCCTAATCACCTTCTTCTCCTCTAAGTGCTTAGAAATGCATTCCTTGAGGATCTGCTTAATGATTTTTCAGGGACTGAGGTGAGGTTGACTGGCCCATAGCTCCCTGGATCTTCATTTTTCCCTTTCTTAAAGATGGGCACTATGTAAGTCCTTTTCCAATCATCCAGGATCTCTCCCAGCATTCATGTGTTTTCAAAGATGATGGCCAGTGATTCTGCAATCTCATCAGTCAACTCCCTAAGTATCCTCAGGTGCATCTCATCCGGCCCCATGGATGTGTACATGTCCAGCTTTTCTAAATAGTCCCTAATGTGTTCTTTTGCCACAGTTGGCTCCTCCCCAAACTGTGCTGCCAGATGCAGTAGTCTGAGAGCTGACCTTGCCTGTGAAGACTGAGGTGAAAAAGGCATTGAATACTTCAGCCTTTTTTGCATCCTCTAAGGTTGCCCCCCATTCAGTAAGACACCCACACTTTCCCTGATCTTCTTGTTACAGACATACTTGTATAAACCTTTCTTGTTACCCTTCACATCCTTTGCTAGCTGCAATTCCAATCATGCTTTAGCCTTCCTGACTTCATCCCTGCATGCCTAAGCAATGCTCTTATATTCCTCCCTAGCTGTTTGTCCAAGTTTTCACTTCATATGGATGCCAATCTGTGTAGCACCCTACAACCTAATAATGATCTCATTTTCTGTGTCCTTCTGTTCTCACACCACCACTCACCCTTGCTGGAAATTGCAGTTCTGTGTGGGTGCATATGCAATCATGTATGTGTGTCTTCCTCTGTCATATCCATCAAAGAGAGAGGATATGTATTGTCCAAAATGCCAGAGTTGCAATGAAACTTAGAAGCTGAAAAGATGCAAGATGGCAACTGAGACAAAATGCTCAGTTTGCAAATCCAGCCTGGGTGCTAACATTGAGATGTGATCCTGAAACCAGGTCAAACCAAGAAGCCCAAAATAGATAGATAGAAAATAGATTCTACATGATCAGCTTGGTTTAACACAATATGAGAAACTTCAGATTTAGAAAAAAAAGATTATTATCTATTAAAGGACTGTTTTACTGTCTATTTTTTATTGATTAACTGTACTGAAATTCTTCAGTAGTCAGACCCACATTATTCAATGCATTTTTATGTATGAAATATGGAATTCTCCAGACAGCTCTCAGAGGCCATACGGTCAAGAGATACAGTTGTCATGGGTAACCTAAACTACCCTGACATCTGCTGGGAGGAGCAGTCAGCCAAATCTAACCGCTCAAGTAGGTTCTTAACCTGCATACAGAACCTCCACCTAACACAGTAGGTATATGATCCCACTAGGGGAAATGCCTTGCTGGACTTGGTGTTAGCTACAGGGGATGACCTGGTGGGGAATCTGCAGATACAAGGTAACCTAGGGGATAGTGACCATCGATTGATTGAATTCAGTATCTGGCGAAGGGTGAGTAAACTAACCAGCAGGGCTGAAGTTCTAGACTTTAGAATGGCTAACTTCAGTGTGCTCAGGAGATTAGTTAGTGAGGCGTTAAAGCTCAAGAGCACTGGTGAAATGGGGGTCTGGGAAGGGTGGTCGTTCCTCAAGGGAGCAATCCTACAGGCACAGAAGGAGACAATCCCATTGCACATAAAGGGGGGCAAAGGGGCCAAGAAGCCCTCTTGGCTGAACAGGGAAGTCCAGGAAAGCCTAAGGGCAAAGAACGAGGAATACAGGCTGTGGAAACAGGGTAGCTACCAAGGAGTATACCTCCCTGGCTCGCACTTGCGGGGAATCAGTTAGGAAGGCCAAAGCAGGATTAGAACTTAGGTTGGTGACAGTAAGTAAGGACAACAAAATGTCCTTCTTCATGTATATAGGGATCAAAAGGGAGGTGCAGGATGGCATAGGACCCCTACAGGACAAACTAGGGCAATTGGTGACAGAGAGAGGGGAGAAAGCTGAGCTCGTCAATGAGTTCTTTGCATCTGTATTCCTAGACACAGACCAAGATAAATCTCCCAGTTGGACTGTAGATAGACACAGGAGGGGCACCAGCCCCACTAATTGTTAGCGCAGGTTTAGTGAAGGGGCACTTGCGGGGGCTAGATTTGTTCAAATCAGTGGGCCCAGATGAACTTCATCCAAGGGTGCTAAAGGAATTGGCCAGTGTGATAGCAGAGCCACTGGCATGGCTGTTCAAGCAATCATGGTGCTCTGGTCAGGTCCCAGAGGACTGAAAAAGGGCCAATATGGTTCCTATTTTCAAGAAGGGGAAGAGGGAGGAACAAGAAAACTAAAGGCCAGTTAGTCTCACCTCTATCCTTGGAAAAACTCTGGAAAAAAATCACTAAGGATCACATTTGTGGGAGCCCAGCAGGGGAAATAATGCTGAAAGGAAATCAGCATAGGTTCACTGTAGGTAGATCCTGCCTAACTAACCTTGTTTCTTTTTATGATCAGGTCACAAAATGCTTAGAAGCAGGAGTCAAGGTAGATGTCATCCACCTAGACTTTAAGAAGGCCTTCAATATGGTATCTCATTCTGTTCTCGTAAATAAACTGACAGGCTGTGATGTAGATGATTACACAGTCAGGTGGGTGGCAAACTGGCTTAGGGGTCGCACCCAGGGAGTGATGGTGGACAAGTCAGTATTGACCTGGAAAGATGTGGGCAGTGGAGTCCCACAAGGCTCGGTCCTTGGACCAATGGTATTCAATGTCTGCATCAGTGACTTGGACGAGGACAGGGAGAGCACCCTGTCACAGCTGTTATGAAATTATGCGGTAAAGTTAACACACCAGAGAGGAGGGAATGGATCCAGGAGGATCTGGATAGATTGCAAAAATGGGCAGAACGAAATAGGATGCAGTTCAACAAAAACAAGTGCAAAATGCTGCACCTGGACAAAAAGAACCACCAACACACTTACAGGCTGGGAGATGACTTTCTCAGCAGCACAGCAGCAGAAAGGGATCTTGGAGTCATAGTTGACTCCAAGATGAATATGAGTCATTGATGTGATGAAGTGATCAACAAGGCTAACTGCACTTTATCATGCATTAGCAGATGCATGATGAACAGGTTCGGGGAGGTGATGCTTCCCCTCTATGCGGCACTGGTCGGGCTGCAGTTGGAGTACTGCATCCAGTTTTGGGTGCTACACTTCAAGAGGGATGCTGAGAATCTTGGGAGGGTTCAGAGGAGGGCCACTCATGTGGTTAGAGGCCTGCAGGCAAGGCCCTATGAGGAGAGACTGAGAGACCTAGATCTCTTCAGTCTTCACAAGAGAAGGCTGAGAGGTGATCTTGTGGCTACCTATAAATTCATCAGGGGAGGACAGAGCACCCTCTGGAGTAACTAGGAGCAATGGTCACAAATTGATGGAGAGCAGATTTAGGTTGGACATTAGAAAGAACTTCTTCATGGTAAGGGTTGCCAGAATCTGGAATGGGGTTCCAAGGGAGGTGGTGCTCTCCCCCACCCTGGGGGTCTTCAAGAGGAGACTGGACAAGCACCTAGCTGGGGTCATCTGAGCCCAGCACTCTTTCCTGCCCAGGGCAGGGGTTCGGACTCGATGACCTACTGAGGTCCCTTCTGACCCTAACATCTATGAATCTATGTTTAATGATTCAAGAATTCCCTTTTCTGCTGAGTTGTCTATTTTTATTTTAGTCCAATTTATTTTTGGTGTTTTCTTTTTATAGTATGTTTTGATAGGAAAAGTTGGCAAAATAGTTTTACATATTTGCAAACTATTCTATTTGCCATTATTTTTAATGTGGTGGGAAACCTACTACTGAATCAATGGCAAAGATCTATTATACCAAGGGTTACAGTAATTTAACAAGCAGGGGAATTCAAATTTTCAGCTAATGTTGCTATGTAAACTGTCAAAATTATAAAGTACAAACCCAAAAGCTTGAGTTATCAAAATAAATGTCATTTTTATAAAGCCTTTTTATAAATATTTTAACTTGTTTTGCTCATTACACATGAAATATTTTAGAAGTGGTTTTTACCAGAATTCTCATTTTTAATCCAGTAACTACTCTTCATGACCTAAACTTTCCAGACATCTGCTGGGAAGAGCAGTCAGCCAGGTCTGACTGCTCATGTAAGTTCCTAGCCGAGATACAGGACCTCCATCTAGCCCAGGAGGTGCACAGACCCACCAGGGGAGACGCCTGGTTGGATCTGGTCCTGGCCGTGGGCGACGACCCGGTGAGGGGGCTGCAGCTACTCGACCACCTGGGCAACAGTAATCATTGCCTGCTGGAATTCACCATCCAGCGCAAGGTGGCAAAGGCCTGAAGCAAGGCAGGAGCCCTGGACTTCAGCAGGGCAGACTTCAATGAGCTAAGGAGAATAGTCGGGGAGGCACTGAGGTCCCAGAGATGAGGGGAGTTGGGTGTCCAAGAAGAGTGGTCATTCCTTAAGGAGACAATCCTCCAAGCCCAAAGGGTGACAACCCAACACGGATCAAAGGGGGCAAGAGGGCACAAAAGCCCCCATGGCTCACCAAAAGCATCTGGGAACATCTAGCTAAAAAGGAGGTGTAGACCCAATGGAAGGGAGGGGCCATCACCAGGGAGGACTATAACTTGGTTGCTTGGGGCTGTAGGGGGGCAGTCAAGTGGAGCTGGAACTGGGACTAGCTACCTGGATCAAGGACAACACGAAGTCCTTTTTTAAATAGATAGGGGGCAAAAAGAAGGTACCAGGTAACGTGGGGCCTCTGCAGGACATGCTAGGAAATCTGGTCATCGCACCAGACAGCAAAGCTAACTTATTGAACAATTTCTTTGCCTCCATTTAGCTGAGCAGGGACCGGGTCACCCCACCCCACCGGGACCCCTGTAGGCCCCCGGGGAGGCGCACCCAGGCCTAGGGTCAGTGAGGACATAGAGAACTTCTGGAGGGACTGGACATATTTAAATCAGCAGGTCCTGATGATCTCCACCCCAGAGTGCAGAGGTAATTGCAGGACCCCTGGAATGGCTTTATGAGCACTCATGATGCTCTGGCATTGTGCCAGAGGACTGGAAAAGGGTCAATGTGTTTTTCATTTTCAAAAAGGGGAGGCAGGCCAGTTAGTCTTACCCCAGTCCTGGGTAAGCTTTTTGAGAGAATTATCCTGATGCATATCTGCGAGGGGTCAGCAGTGGACATAGTCTTTCTGGACTTTAGGAAGGTCTTCAACACTGTCTCTCACCCCATTCGCATTAAAAAACTAGGAGACTGTGGCATCGATACCTACACAGTCAAATGGGTCCCTAACTGGCTGGAGGGCCGCACACAGAGAGAGGTGGTGGACAGATCTTATTTGACCTGGAGGGATGTGAGCAGTGGGGTTCCACAGGGCTCAGTCCTTGGGCCCGCACTATTCAACATCTTCATCAGCAACTTGAACAAGGGGGTAAAAAGCCCCCTGTTCAAATTCACAGATGACACTAAGATGTGGGGAGAAGTGGGCATGCTAGAAGGGAGGAATAGGCTGCAATCAGACCTGGACAGGTTACAGGGGGGTGTTGGATGAAAACAGGATGGGTTTCAACAGCAGTGTGGGGATGCGGTCAGGAAGGCCAACTATACCTTGTCATGCATCCACAGATGCATCTCAAGCAGGTCCAAGGAGGTGATCCTCTCCCTCTATGTGGCAATGGCCAGGATGCAGTTGGAGTACTGTGTCTAGTTCTGGGTGCTACCCTTCAAGAGGGATGTGGACAACATGGAGAGGGTCCAAAGGAGGGCCACTTGCATGATCAGGGGGCAGCAGGGCAGGCGCTATGAGGAGAGGCTATGGGATCTGAACCTGTTCAGCCTCCACAAGAGAAGGCTGAGGGAGGATCTAGTGGCTTGTTACAAACTAGTCAGAGGGGACCAGCAGGCATTGGAGGAGTCCCTGTTCCCCCAAGCACTACCCAAACTGACTAATAATAATGGTCACAAGCTGGCAGAGGGTAGATCCAGAGTAGACATCAGGAGGAGCTACTTCATGGTCAGGGCGGCTAGGATCTGGAACCAACTTCCAAGCGAAGTGGTGCTGGCTCCTACCCTGGGGGTATTTAAGAGGAGGCTAGACTAACACCTTGCCAGGGTCGTTTAACCCCAGTAATTTTTCCTGCCATGGCAGGGGGTCAGACTTGATGTTCTGCTCAGGTCCCTTCCAACTCTACCAACTATGAAACTATGAATCTGCTCAGGTCCCTTCCGATCCTAGCATCTATGAATCTATAAAATTTCATGAGATATCAATAAGAAGCACTTTTTATGGTATTTTTCAATCACAGAACACATTACAACATTAAAGGTCTTGTTACATGTTCACTTTAAATGTCTCCAGGAGCTCTTAACCCCTGGATTGTCCACACATTAACACCTGAAACTAGTTTTAAGCATATTTTAGGCAGCTTGAAGTTATGCCACTCCAGGGCAGGTTTCTCTCTGATCTGTGTTACCCAGCTTGTGTTCCATTAATGTGTGGGCACTCCCCACAAATGAGGCACTCAATTGCAATCCTCCAGCATCCCAGGATGCAATGTCTCCTCCCCTCCCCTCCTGTTCTATGCATACAAGTTTTTCATCAGCTGAACACCTGGTGCAGTTCTAGCACCAAGCCAATTCTCCCTCCCACCTCCAGGGGTGTGACCATCACATGCCCAGGGATGCAAACCCATACAAACAGCCTAAAGAAAACATGCCAAGTAGCCAGGTTGCAAGACACAGATAGGCCCAGAAGTGGAGTCTAGCAGAGGTGAAAGCAAAACAAGGTAGAAGGCCCCATGAGCTAGGGCTTTCTTCCTGGGGCAGGGGCAGTAACTTCCCCAAAAAGTGCCTCCTTCCATCACTCCCACCCCCCAGCCATCCCAGGAAGCATAAGCAGCAACCCCCACACCTGAATCCCAATCCCAATTTATTAAAACATAAGACCCTCTTTAATTTACTTCCTCTCTATTTCTTTTTAATTTTTTTTACTTTTTATCTTCCCCTTCCATGGCTGACTTCCTTCATTTCACCATCCTTCTCCCACCCCCATTTCCTTTTCATCTCCCATTTCATTAACTCTCTACATCCAAGTCTCAAGCTTCTGCCTCCAGCAACCCATCTCTTCAACCCAAACCCACCTCGAACAGGGATAGAAGCCTGTCCTGGCTCACCAGTTCTCCAGTGGCAACTCACAGCTGTAGCTCCTAGTCAGGCCCCTGCTTGCTAGCCCTCTAGCTGCAAGTTATTAGAGCCCTAAAGTGAAGTCGGGGACAGTCAGAGAAGGTTTTTGGCCTTAAGGTGCTGTAGCAGGCCAATGAGTTGCGCTAAGGCTCTTAGCAAGAGTCCAAGTCTTTCAAAAACTAAGCATTAAAATTGTACAGAGCACCTTATCAGACACTGGAAGAAGTAAGTGCTGTAATTGGAGCATTAGTATATACCCAGTATATTAGCAGTGTGTAACACTTTTCCTATAAGGAAAGAAAACCAAAAGTAGAATAGAATCAGTGCACTATGTAAGGAATGTGTGGTTCAGTGTCAGGGGACTGGACAATTGTTAGGATCAAGACATAAAACTAGTTAACACAAAGAAAGGTGTGTATGAGCATGTGGTAGACCTGGGAAGATGGACACAGCTGCTTTATCCTCCACTGACTACACAGGATCCAAAACATCATGCACCCAGCAGAAGACCCAAGGCATGGTACCCCAGGTTTTTACTGCTGAGACACCTATGGGGTCATTTGTCAGGTCATATTAAGGAGAGGAAACCTGTAATATTATCTAGAGGTTACTAATAAAGTTTGCTTTACTATATACCAAATTGGCTGAGCTGCCATGTCAATCCTTTAGTGCTCTGGTAAAGATATCCTATTAGTAATAGATGCAACTGCTCCAAACTCTAGCTAATACTAACACCAATCAACATCTGAGCAGCTCTAAGTTTACCATGTAACAAGGCCCTTATTTATTTTAGTCTTACTCTTGTCTGAGCAGAAAAATCTATGGAAATTGTAGAAAATAAACACAATCCATATGAAAGTACTACAAAATTATTTAAACTGTATTCCTATATGGGATTATTTCAGTATATAATTTCAGTAAATGTTACTGATAGTACAATAGGAATGGTTTTCTTGCATCAAGAACATCTGTTCCGGCAAAAGCACATAAGCTTACAAGGTAACAAACAATTTATCTAATATTATCTTGAAATCAAAATTACCTGATGAACTAAGGAAAGGTATTCTGAGGGGGAAAAAAAGTAACTGAACTGAAAAATATATCTTCTGCATTTCCTATTCAATGTAACTGTATATATTATAGTCATACAACTCTCCAGCCCCAGTCTTTTTTCTTGTTACGTACCAAGGGTAGCATTTTAGCTGTGGTGTCCATAATGGTACTAATATTCCAGAAGGAGTTAACCTACTATATAGCTTGTGGCATAGGAAAGGTCCTTTAGACCTTCCTACTTTTGCACAGAAGGTAACACATGTTTTGAATAGGAACATGAAATGTCTGCATGCATGCACGTGCAGACAGTGGCATAACTAAAGGTAGGGCAATCAAGGCACAGGGCCCCAGGCACTGCCAGCCTAGGAGGGGGGCAAAAATGGCACTGGCCACAACAATGACCCCAGCTCCTACAGCAGCCCCAGCCTCTGTTTCTGTCCAAAACTTTCTACTTATACCTCTATGTGCATACGTGTGAAAGGTGATTTCTATTTTCCTGAGTTCTGTGGCATAAATGCAGTTATATGCAATTTGTGTCTTTCTGGCAAGCAGTCATTTTTATCTTGTAAAATAATTCTTGTGGCACAAAGCTTCCTGGATCTTTTTTAAAAGCTTTAGTTTATCTGAAAAAATGATAAAAGATAAAGTTAATGTGTTATTGGCAAGATTAGAAGGAATGGCAAATGTAAATGTTGCCAGGCCACCTACACATCACTGCGCTAAACCCTTTTAACATTTTTTCCATTACTTGATTGTAATGCTGCACTTTGTACATTCACAAGGTTATTTGAGTGTTCAGTCCCTGTGCATCCACTATATTGCCTTGCACACCCAAGCACTTAATATCTGTGACAGCAAGCATGGTAATACTGGTCACAACTAATTCCTAGTTTTACTTTACATTCAAAAGAAGTGCTGACCATTGTACTAGCCCTCCAACTCACACGAATAGCTTGAGTCGATTTGTGTCTGTGCTTGAACAAATACAATAACTAGGGTCTGGCCCCAGAGCCCTGGCCCCCACTGGCTTTTCTGCACCTTGCATTTAATGATCATTGGAAAAAATTGACAAACATCAGTGGGATAGCTTCTGTTCTATTGGAGGCAGTGTCCCCTCTGTAGGCTGTATGCATCTTGCTAAGCCACACTTCCTCTGGCTTGGTTACCTTCTCCTGGTTTCACATATATTTCAATCACATCTTATTGGGCCAGCTTCAAGAAGAAGGCTGAAGAATATACCTGGCAAAGCACAGCCTGTGGCTTGCTGCTTGAAGGACTTTGCTGGGAAGCAGCAGTTCCGGATTCATACCTCTTCTAAGTAAGGAGGGCTAGAACCTGTTTCTCCCACTCCCTGAGCAAGTGATCGAATCAGAAGGTGTTTGAGTCAAAATAGCAGAGGTTCCTCCTTTATCATAAAAAACCCACCTCACTTGTCATGTGTTTTCTGGGACTTACACAGCTTTATGTGCATATGTTATTCCATCCTATGTCCTCCTCTTCAGCCATTTTTTCTCCAACATCCACCTGTCACCCATCAAAATTCTCTACCATCCACAATCTTGTTTCCTAAACCTGTTTTCTCAGTTTAGCCACATTTTAGTACTGCCCAAGTAGACCTATTCAGATACCAATGAATATTGATACCACTCTTGCCCAACCCAGACATGAGTATATCAGAAACATAGGCACACAGACTTTCACTGACTGCTCTTAGAGACTCTGGAAAGAATTTAACCTCTTCCAATCAGGTAGCAAGCAAACAAAGATTAAACAAGTAAGTTGAATCACACACTATTTCATAAAAATAATGGAGGAATCTTTCCTGTTCTTCATGTTTTAGATGCACTCAGCAGAATCTCTCTGCTACATTGCAAATCAATATGTGCTCTTACTGTTTTCACATAGCAGGCTATTCATAAAATTATTGCAAGAAAGTAGTGGCTTCTGTTTTCATAATAAATGAGTGGCACATAATTCTTGTGACGCACAATAAATGTAGCTTTGTTGCATAAATCTGCAGTTGTGCTTCGTTGTTTTGGTCTGGCATGCTACATAGTACATTAGTGCATGTTTATATCCAGGATTATCTCATCAGCCGCTTTTCCATTCCCATTGCCTGGATACTATATATTATATGAAGTAGAGAGAACAGGTGGGCTGAGGAAAAATTCAGCATTTTAATACAGTTGTATGTGCTTGGACAACGTGTATTTATCACTTGTAGAAGCTACAGCAAAGGCCCAGGCCTAGTCCTCTAAGCTGCAGGCCACAGGCAGTGTCCATGTTGATGCAAGCAGTAAAGTGTCATGTGGATGCAGCAGTCCGCAGGAAGCTCTCAGGTTCTGGATTAAAAGTCACAGGAGTCTAGTTAAGGCCTTGTTACATATTGCATTTTGAGCTGCTCAAGTGTTGATCAGTGTTAGTTCTAGCTTGCATATGAAGCAGTCACACCTTAAGGCTAAATACCTTCTCTGACTGTCCTTGACCCACACAGCTGTGACTTACCACTAGAGGGCTGGCAAGCAGGGAACTAACAAGGAGCTATAGCTGTGAGTTGCCACAAGAGGCCTGGTGAGCCAGGACAGGCTTCTTTTTCTGCTCTAGGTAGGACTGGGTTGGGGAGATGGGTTGTTGGGGCCAGGAGCATGAGGCTGGGAGGTGGAGAGTTAATGGTGGGGGTGGATAAATGAAAAGGGAGGTGGAAGGGAAAAGGGAGTGGGGAGAGCTTGCTGAAAGAAGGAAGTTACCCACCAAAGGATAAAATAAAAATAATTTAAAAAATAATAAAAAGTAATAAAGAGGAAGTAAGTTAAAGAAGGACTTATGTTTTAATAAATTGGGATTTGGAATTTGGGTTGGGGATACTGGTTGTGCTTCCCAGGATGGTTGGGGGGGTGGGAGTGGTGAGGGAAGCTGCTTTTGGGGGGAGCTACAATCCCTGCCCTGGGAAGAAAGTCCCAGTTCATGGGGACCTGATCTGGCCCACTACATTGTTTCCCCTTCACCTCCTCTACACCTCACTCCTGGACCCATCCATGCTCTGCATCCTAGCTAGCTGGCATGTGCTTTGCAAGCTGTTTTCACAGGGTTGCACCCCTAGGGGTGGGAAGGTCACATCTGTGGAAAGTATGGGAAGTGGCCACACATTAATGGAACACAAGCTGGGTAACATAAATCAGTGATCAACCTGTCCTGGAGTAGCATAACTTTAAGCTGCCTAAAGTATGCTTAAAACTAGTTTCAGGGTTAATGTGTGGACAATCCAGGGATTAAGAGCTCCTGGATCCACCTAAAATTAGTTTGTAACAAGGCCCTTAAGGCTGTAGTCTTAAATTTCATTGAATTCATAGTTGTAAGGAAAGGATAAATTTATATCTGATGTGAATTTTAATGAATTTTCTTATAATAACTGTAACAGGGGGCCTGCTTGGGGCTGATCCCATGTGGCTCGCCCACGTGCTCCTGGGTTAACCACCCACCTTCTTTCCTGCCACGCCTTGATGTTAACTGATTAATAGATGTCAATTAAGCGGGAGGTTGCCCATTTTCTGCCCCGATGCCAGGGGGCACTATTTACGGCTCCTTTCTTCCCCTACACCACAGCCCAAGCCTCGCAGATGGCATCTCGATGTTCCTTTAATCACCAGCCCCCACAGTGGGCCCCAGAATCCTCCTATTGAACCCCACCTGGATTCTTCTTCCTCAAGCAGCCTCTTCCACCATCATACCAGGCAGCATAGCTCCCTGAGCCAGTTCCCCTTTGAGTGTTGTCCCCCCACTGAGAACTTTGGCTCATCTCCAGGCCAGTTTGGACCCTAGGCCCTTAGCTTTTGGATGTCCCTTGCAGTGGGCCCCCCAGCCCTTTGACCCTTCTGATCCTGGCCCCAGCATAGGCCAGTCAGGGGAAACTCAGACAGGCCTGAGTCTATGGCACTTTTCTCATTCTCTGAAGGTCCACCCTCTGGGCCCTCCAAAACTAGGGGTAACCCACCCAGTTGTGGGGGCTAGGGGTTAAGGCACCCTGACCCTCCTTTCACCGGGGTGGTAACTGGCCTGACATTTCCTGGGGGCTCCCATGCCACTGGGAGCCCCACCAGGCCACCCACTCCCAGCAGGGTGCAGGTTTAGATTGTATCCAGGACCAGGAGCCTCCTATCCATCCCCTACAGCTCCTCCTTTACCTCCAGATCATATCAGCAGCCCCCCAGCCAGAGTTTATATGGGCAGTCCCAGTTCCAAAATGACTGCGGCTGCCAGCTCCAGGCCCTTAAAGTGGCAGGCACACTGTCGCAGAGCACTCAGGTGCCCTGCACCTGAGAGCAGAAACAGCTTGGGAGCGAACCCTACTGGCAAGAAGGGGGAGGTCCAGCTGCCAGTTACCAGGGCAGCCAGAGTCACAGGTGCTGGTTGCTAGGACAACCGCTGGGAAGCCAGCTGACAGGAAGGGGCAGGGCCTGGCCCATATAAGCCCAGGCGTGTGGCCAGGAGGGCAGTTCCCCTCTGGCGGCCAAGGGAGGAGGAGCTCGGCTAGTGCAGACAGAGGGGAGAACTCTGACCGCGTGAGCAGCCCCTGGTTGCTGCTATGGGTTGGAGTATTTCCCAGTAGGGATTGAATGTTGTTTGGCCGGACGGTTTACCTTTTTATGTTATAGCCCAGAGGTTTTGTATTTTTGTGTTCACTGTTTTAATTGGAAGACCGAGTGAGGCTATTGGGGGTTGGAGGAGGCCTCATAGGGGCTCCACAGTAGTGTGGGGACCCTGGCACCAGAGAGGCACAGTACTTGGGGTGCATTGACCCCAGCCCCAGAGCAAGGGGGCAGTGAGGAGCCTGGAGAGAGGGCCGCAAGGAGCGAGAAGCCCCAGAGCAAAGGGGGAAGTGAGAAGCCCCAGAGCAAAGTGGGGGGGCAGTGGAAGGCCCTGACAGAAGGCAAGGAGAGGGCCAAATCATAGCAGGGCCCAGGTCAAAACCACGTCAGTACCATCTGCGAGGCTTGGGCTGCGGTGTAGGGGAGGAAAAGGAGCCGCAGATAGTGGCCCCTGGCACCGGGGCTTGTAAAGTGGGCAGCCTCCTGCTAATTACATCAATCAATCAAGCAATTAAGATCAAGGCTTGGCAGGCAAGTAAGCAGGAGGTTGGCCCGTAACAGGAGGGCGGAGTCACCAATAGAAAGGCTCCAGTAGCGATACTCCTGTCACATACACACAGTGCCCTGCCACAGTAACCATCAATCTGTTCTCATCCTCATTTATACCAAAAATATTTTTCTACCTGTCTTAACCACGTCTTCCTTTTACATGTTTACTTCCATTCTTTTACAGGAGCTTACTTCTTTGTTCCTTTTGTCCTTTTATTTTTTAAAAGAAGTTTGTATTCTCTGGTTAAGGGTGGTCCTACCTTTACTACATAAGAACGTAAGAAGTGCCATACTATGTTAGATCAATAGTTGATCCAGGTATCTCTAGAGTGATCTATACCCTAGTCAATATGCTCACTGGCACGTATCATTTATTGGGTTAGAGATGACAGAGGAAACGTCTCCAACCATTCTGTTCAGTCCAGTCTTTTTTTTAACCTGGCTATGCTATCTGCCTCTACTACCTTCTGTGGAGATGAATTCAACAAAATAACTACATATTGCATAAAAAACAACTTTCTCTTGTGAGTTTTAACCCTGTTTCTTACTAATTTCAGCAGATGCCCCCTAGTTCTAGTATTTTGAAACTTGGTGAAAAACAGTTCCCTGTTTACTTGGTCCATTTGCTTTGTGATTTGATAGATCTCTAACACATCCCCACTCAGCCTTCTCCTTTCTACACTAAAGAGTCCTAGCCTTTTTCGTCTTTTATGATATGGCAACTGCTCCAGGCCCCTGATCATTTTGGCTGCCCTTCCCTAAACTTTTTCTAATTCTACTATATCCTTCTTGATAAGTGGGGACCAGAACTGTACACAGAATTTAAGAAGTGGGCACACCATGGATTTGTATAATGGCCTGATAATGTTCTCACAAAAATCATAGAAGCAGAAGGATCTACCTTATTGTGCTTTCAACACATTATCAACATGTCCAGCATGGTTAACAGTGAGTTGCTCTGCTGTCACGGTGTTGGAATGAAGTGACATTGCATAGTGATCCAATGTAGTATTTTAATTTAAGGGTGTGAATGACTTTAATACACAGTGTTGGAGTCTCAGATCCCATTCCTTCACTATGAAATCCTAAATTGTTAATATTTTCTTAATCTGATGAAATCATAGAAACCTACAGTTGGAAGGGGACCTCATGATCATCTAGATCAGGAGTAGGTAATCCCTGGCAGGTGTGCTTGGCACTCGTGCCTTGAGGATCGAGTCAGGTCTGCACTGTCACAACAAGGATCAGGTCCCTTGCAGCTTTACCACCATCGGCCCCTGGCAAGCCAAAATCTTACAAGTCCAAGTTTCAGGTATTTTTGGCACTCTGCCAAAAACATTGCCAATCCCTCATCTAGTCCAATGCCCTGCACAAATGCAAGATAAAGTATTCTTACATCAGTCCAGACAAATGCTGATTCAGTCTCTTCTGGAAAACCTTTAATAAAAGAAATTCTACAACTTCTCTGGGCAACTTCTGATATTTAATCTAAATCTCCTTTGCTGCAGTTTGTGTCCCATCCACTGCAGCAAGGAAGAACAGTTGTTCTACCACTCCTTTGAAAAAAATATGACAGCTTTTCTTTTTCAATTGTTCAGTTATACTCCCTTTTAAATATGGTTATTCCAGTTAATATTTGTAGTGTGCATTTAAAAAAGCTTTAGAATTTACATTCTAAAGTTACACATATTAAAGTTACTACCATCTACTATCTACTATCATTTCTATCTGGCAGTCAAAAATTCATATCACTATGCTATGCATACTCTTGTTAAGCTGAATTCAAACCTCAGGATTCCTTACCATTTTGGTAAAACCTAGTTGCCTGCCCAGTTTCAGAATCATTCTTACTGGCAGCCTGATTAGCACTGAGAAAAAGTTATTTCCTAGTAACACAAAATATGACGTACCTTTAGAAGTTTAGCTTTTTAATTAAAATAAGTCTAACCCTAATGTTCTCACAGTTCATAAATGCAGAAGAATCCACGGTGAATATCTATTCTGGTTGCTTGCATACCACATGCCATGTGCCTTCTTGAATTAATTCTTCTTTGAACTACAGCTAATCTTTTAGAACACCCAAACTTGATTGAAACATTTCCAGTGATGGAGAATCAATTACAACCCTGGGTAAACTGTTCCAATGGCTAATTACCCCATTGCTGCGAAATTATTGTTTGTAGATGTACCCAGTAATGGATACCACAAATTAGAATATGTCCTAACAATCATATTTGTAACATAAATTAATGTGGAAATCTGTAGTTAGCAGATAATTTGGAGCAAGATGATGTATATATGTAATGATTCATGCAGTCCCATCAGATAATAGTATCATTCAACAGATCGAGGGCAAAATCTTACAGTAAAAAAGCATGTTATACTCTCTCTTATTTTGGATGTATCCTATTTCACTGTGCTACTGTTATGTTATTTTCTGCTTATACCAATGTTTTTAATACCTGCAAGATATCTAATTATTAACTACAAATGTGGAAGCCTTCTTGCAAGAGCTGCACAAAAAATGTTTATAAACTACTTTAGGCACCATTACAGAAGAAGAAATCAGTATTTGAGCCAAAGATCGAGCTATCATCTGCAGCAACATGTAATCATGTAACAAATCCTTCCAGTAAACAAAACGTTAGCATTAGAACCAAGATATTTATGATCTCTTTAATGGTCCTCCCTCACTCAGAAATTAAATAGGCAAAACTGTTTGTGTGTGTGTGTGTGCACACGCATGCACACATGTGCATGCATGCACACACACGCATGTATGTACACACACAGATAGATAGATAGATAGACAGATAGATAGATAGATAGATAGCACCAGGTCTGACACATTGATCACATATTCTTAGAAACTGATTCATAAAACTGGCAAACAATTTTTTTCTGTAATCCAGTTTATAGTCTCATTAATTAATACTGTATGACAACCATTCAGGTAGATATTTTAACTTGTAAATATAACACTTTCCCCCTTACTTCATTATTATATTCTTAAAGTGCATCTTCACTTTAGAATGCCCATAACACAGCTTAGAGCATATTAAAAGCTCTTTTCAGTCTTTAAAGTCTACAAATTAAAATTAGCAAGAATATTATATCAGTTTTAATACTATCAAAGGCACTCTGTTAGATTTACAAATTTGGGCCGGCCTTTTATTAGAAGGCACATCACTTCAAAAGTAGCAGCTGATTCGAAGAGACGTCTGAGTCTACTTGATATGGAAATGAATCTTGGCACTTGCAGGGTTAATCTGCTGAGTCGTGACTACTTGTAACTGTCAAATTCTCTCCAAGGATAAATAATTAAAGCTTCAGGAAGAATAAGCACACAGGAAGCAGTGGAGATTGGATGTACGTAGGTGTTGAGGGCATTCATTTTTATCCAATCGCTGAATAAAGAGCACATTATTCATGCAATCTTGTTCATTCACTGCTACGTGACCTGCACCACAATAGGAGACTGCAGCATACAGTGCTGAACTGAACTGCATTAGAGAGAGGCAAGAGGGAAAGAACTCAAACTATACCAGCACAATATTTCAAACATAAGAACAAAATGCTGCACCATAGATTTATACATAGCCTGTGGTTACTGTTATACTGAGATGAGTTACAGTTCTGATGACTAACATCGAAACTCCTCATAGAGATTTTTTTTTCCCCCTAGGGTGCAAATATTAGCCTTAAAGTGATATCTCCCCTCTTCGTTTTAACCTATTTTTCTTAAACTTGTGATTAAAGAATCTTTCCAGACTTTTAAGCTTAGAGAAGCCTATGCAGATACAGCAAAGCAAAAGCTTCAATGCACAGAAAATACTAGTTAAATTGTTAAATCAACATATTGCAATGAAGTGAACACCATCATCCAGTAAGATCTATACTATGAAGTATGAAACCTGTAGAAAAGCAATCTTAGCAGTAGAGCTTGGGGTGGGGGGTGGGGAGTGAGGGGGAGCTCATCTTCATTGGGTGTTTTTTTTAGGCTGAAAAAAGGTTTCTTCTCTTTCATATTCCCTATGGTATATGCACCACTTTTACTCATTGTGACTTCCATTTCTGCCTTGATACACCACAGCCCTTGGTAGCTTTTCTCATACAATGTCCTTTCAGGCATAACTGTTTCCTTAGGTATTTTGAAAACCAGAAATAATAAAAGAAGCAATCAGACAAACAAATCCTCAAATAAGAATCTAGTGTATAAATCAACTGATAAAAATAAAAAGCCAGACTACAAAATCAAAAGTGAAGAAAAATTATAATCAGTATGAGTTTCATAACATCTGGAGGCACCCAAACCCTCTCAGAGGGATTATATCTTGTCTCCCACCCTGGCAGTTGTAGACAGGAAGATCAAATGCTTTACCCTTGAAACCCTTAGATTCAGGTATTATATCCCAGATATGGACTGACCACACAATAGTTGTAATCTTATTTATAATAAATAATGGTGATCCCATAGAGAAGATCTGAAGGGTGAATAATATCCTTATGAAAAAATCAGTTATTTTGCATGCTATCAAAATAGCAACTAAGTATTATTTTGATACTAATGACCATAGGCAATGTGCCTCACAAGTCTGGGTAGGGCACCAATGGGGCACAACCATGGGGGTGGGGATCCCCCAGTGGTTGACTGGTGGGAGGGGGAGGAGGGTTCCAGCACTTTCACCACCGACATCCTGCCAGCAGAGCCTATTTCAGGGAGTATAAGCGCTCTCCGTGCCAGAGCGATGGCTACTGGGGGGCACCAGCACTCTAAGGGGGGCATGTACCCACCCGTGCCCTCCCTACACATTAACTATGCTAATGACAAAAGGCAAGGTAGAGCTTAATCTTATAGACTGAATCAGAGATGCATAAGCTGTTGTTCAGACAAACTTATGTATCTCAGCAACAAGGGTGCTGTTGCAGTGGGGGTCTGCTATAGACCATCAGACCAAGAGGAAGTGGTGGATGAGGCTTTCTTCAAACAGCTAGCAGAAGTTTCCTGATCACAGGCCCTGGTTCTCATCCTGACATCTGCTGGGAGGGCAACACAGCATTGCACAGGCAAGCCAGGAAGTTTTTGGAGAGTATTGGGAACAACTTTGTGGTGCAAGTGGTGAAAAGGACAACTAGGGGCCATGCTCTTCTTGACCTGCTGTTCACAAACAGGGAAGAATTGGTAGGGAATGTAGTAGTGGGTGGCAACTTGGGCAGCAGTGACTACAAGATGATTGAGTTCAGGATCCTGAGGAAAGGAAGGATGGAGACCAGCAGAATAAGGACCGTGGACTCCAGAAAAACAGACTTCAGTTCACTCAGAGAACTCATAGGCAGGATCCCCTGGAAAGCCAGTCTAAGGGGGAGAGGAGCCCAGGACAGCTGGCTGTACTTCAAAGAAGCCTTACTGAGAGTACAGGAACAAACCATCCCAATGCACAGGAAGACAAGCAAGTATGGTAGAAGACCAGCTTGGCTTAGCAGGGAACTCTTCAGTAACCAAAATCACAAAGGCCCCCTGAACCGATCTTCTTGAAACTTCACAGGCTTCGTGGCCTCACCAGGGGCCACCACCCATGCAGTTTTCACCCCCCATGTGGTGTAATACACGTGACATGAGTTTCACTTTCAAGAATTTGGGGTGCAGTTCCCCTGAACCCCTGCACTGATATTCTTGAAACTTGGCAGGCTTCATGGTCTCAGCAGAGGCTACCACCTCTGCAAGTTTCATCCAAATCAGACAAAAAACAACAAAGTTATAGATATTTCATTGATTCCCCATTATACCCTATGACCAGATTTCTGAGGGAGCTCTGAAGCTTCAGAGCTGCTTCAGCCAGCTCAAAGTGGGAAACCGATCCAGAGCTCCAGATGTTTTCAAAACCTGGCTAGACAAAGCTTTGGCTGGGATGATCTAGTTGGGGATGGTCCTGCTTCAGCAGGGGGCTGGACTAAATGACCTCTTGAGGTCCCTTTCAACCCTAACTTTCTATGATTCTATGATCTCTAATTCAGTTAGTCCAGTAGTGCTCAACCCATGGACCAACTGAATGGTACAGGGATAGTCTGCACGCCAGATCCCATAAGCAGGGTCAGTCCATGGGCTTGATCCAATGTGTGGTGGCATGTGGAGTTGGTTCACAGTTTTGATCCAGTATGCTGGCCCTGCCCTGTGTGCTGGGTCCAGTCATGGAGTGATTCTGCATGCCAGTTTGACCCTGCACACTGGATCCAGCTGTGGAGTGACCCTGCATGCCAGAAGTAGTCATGGAGCAACCTTGTCTACCAGATCTGGCTGTGGCCCATCTCCACAATCGAGCATAATCCAGCATGTGGGGCCAATCATCCAACCCATGGAGCTCCCTAAAGAGCTTGGAAATTTGGCAGTGGGGGAGTAGTGGCAGTGTTAATTGCCACAGCTGCCACAACCAAATCTGGTCTGCGCTTCATAAGTTGAGCATTACTGAGTTAGTCTGTAAGGTGCAGCTCTATCCTGCCTCCCTGACTTCAGACTAACACAGCTAATTACCTCTATCTACTAATGACAAAAGCTAGATATCTAAAACCATTTCCCAGGATGTATATAAAGCAGTAAGAACATAGAAAACAGTTAGCCTAGAACCCCAAATGGGGACAAATTATCAACCCAGAAGACAGAAAAATTGTAAGCTTTCTGTCCAAGAACTTAGTGCTAGGTAGGACTGTATTTATAGTCCTATGGGAAATGATAGGTGTAACTAAATGGTATGTTTATAGAGAAAATTGAACAGACTCTCTGCTGACTGACCCAGGAGGAAGGAGCAAGACTTGTGGGGGAGCAGAATCAAAGCTAATAAACTCCTCACCTATATATTAAGAAAGAGAAGGGAGAAAGGCAATTAAAAGTAAACGGATAAAATTTAAGACCAGAGACACTGTTGAAGAATTCAAGAAGTTTTAAATAAATCTTTATGCTTTCAACTATAAAGAGACTATGGAAAAACTGAAATATATTAATGATGGCAATATGCCAAAGTTAATTCTGAAACAACTGATAGCATTAGAAAGACCAATAGAGGAAAGGGAGGTAATAGAGGTGAGTACATCAATGCCAACATGAAAATCTGCAGGACTGAATGGACCCACAATAGTTTTAAAAAATGACACCACATTTCACTTCAGGTAAACTAACCAGTCTATTTAATAATTCATAGGCTGTAAGGAGATTCACACTCCAGTGAAAAAGGAAAATACAACTCTTAACACAAAATATCGCCAAAGCCCCCCCGCAAAAAAGGCAGATATGTGGCTGAAACAGCCCAGTCTTCATGCTTGATGTAGCCTTGAATATATTTTCACTCTTTCCAGAAGAACAAATGCAGTCCTTCACTAGTTAACAGACATAGATCAAACAGGTTTGCATATGCAATATGCACCTGAGTGAAAACTTTAAATAAATTATGGGAGTAATTCATAATATGCAGAATAAAGAATAAAAGATTTATTGTATTTACTCAGAAACTGAACAAGCTTTGCTAAAGGCCTTTTCTAAAAACACTACTTTAGATACAGGTTTTGGAGACTACTGAATCATAGAAAAATTGGGATGAAAAGGATTTGGGGTCATCTAGGTCTAAGCTGATGCATGATGCAGAATCATCCATGTCTAAACCATCCCGGACAAATGTTTGTCTAATTTGCACTTAAAAACTTCCAACGATGGAAATTCAACAAAATGTCAAGATAAGCTGTTCTTTGCTTAACTGCCCCCATACGTAGCACGTTCCTTTTAGTGTCAAACCTAAATCTCTCATGTTGAAATTTATGGGCATTACTTTTTGCCCTATTCTCTACAGACAAAGAAAACTGCTGATCACCATCCTCTTTATAATAACTTATTTTGTACTTGAAGACTTTTACCAAGTGCCCTTTGGTCTTCCTTAACCTGAATAATGCCAGTTCTGGCTTCCCAGACCATTACTCATTCTCTCTGTTCTTCTTGGGCCTCTTTCCAGTTTGTTTACGCTTCAAAGTGTGGGGCCCCAAGATGCAACAATACTTCAGGTCAGGCCTTACCAGTGTAGAACATAATTTTTAAAATCACTTACTGTTAATGTGCCCCATATGTCAGAGGTGTCAAATAGACAGCCCTTAAGCCAGATGTGGCCTACAGTGCCACTCCACCTGACCCACCAGTGGGCCTACGGTACCACTCCACCTGACTCACCAATTTGGAAGTATGGCTAGAGGCAGGTGTGGTCACTTGCAGCATCTGGGATCCTGAGTCCCTGATGGACATGGCCACTGGTGGCAGTGGGGACAAGTAAGGGCTTTACAATATAACTCTCAGTCACCTTGCAGCTGCCAGACCCACTGCTGCTTGCATGCCTCCACCATGGCAAGTGCCTTCCTGGCCTGCAGCCATTTGCCTTACTGCTCCTACAGTTGCTGGCGCTGCTGGCACTGCCCCATGCCAGATCCAGCCTACATGGAGCCCCACATGGATATGGATCCAGCCTAGGGCACAAGGCGAGTTTGACACCCCTGCCATTTGCTATTCCCATTTTTAACAGTAAGATTCCATTGGTGACTCATTTTTAGTTTGTGATCTGCTATAAATTTCACATCATTTTCTGTAGTGCTGTATTTTGTATTGTGTATTTTTCCCTTCCAAGTGCAGGTTGTTGTACTTGTTCAAATTGAATTTCTTCGTATGATTTCAGACTGTAACCCAGTAAGAAGGGCAGTCATTTTCTTCTCATATACTGTCACCATGTTCAGATTTGGGTCCAGAAACAGGCACATACTATTGTTTGATCTGTAGCCTTAATAAGGTTCTCACTGGTGTGTGGTCCCCTTATACATGGACAGTAAGAAGAGCAAGTGGCCTAGGAGAAAGCCAGCCCTAGGGTGTGACCTTAGAGATCTCTTATGTATTTTGTGTTACATAGCTATTGAATAAAAAATGCATGAACAATACTGGGAACAGGGGCAAAAACTTAGCAATTATTCCCTATCACAGAAGTGCCCTTATTTCTGAGCTGCAAAATCAGGGTGTCTTTTCCTGTTCTTCTTCAGGCCTCATGAATTTTAGACTTATGGCTGCCCAATTGACCAGCTTTAACAGACAGTGTAGATGATGCTCTCAGTGCCAATTTACCCATGGTCTGGTAAGTATATCACTTTCCTGGAGTTTAAACTGCTTCCAGCTGAGGCGGGCCTATATTAAAGGTTTTTGTCATTGTTCTCCTCCTTCTCTGTCTTGTGATTCAGTAAGGTATTCCCTTAGATAATTATGCTTAGGTGAGGGTTTTCCCTTAGGAATCACATAGTAGCCCAGAAATGACTCACTTGTAACTAGGAAGACTAGTTACAAGCATGGCTACTGCTTCGCTACAGGAAAGAGGTTGGCTGTCAGATGCAACCTCTCCTGTACACTTCCTATTGTATTTTTGTTGCCTTGTCTCCTAGTCCACAATTCAAACTCAGACCATTTTCTTATTAAGAGTTCAAATGTATGGATAATATTTAGAATACCAAATATAAAACCCATCTGATCTGCTAAATTTGCTGTTTACTCTTCACACCCCCCACACACTCTTATCTTTAGTAGTTTCTGGGGAAAGCAGCCCAGGGACCTTTTAATCACTATCTCAACAATTTTTCACACCTTCAAGAGGAGGTTGTATTTTCTATTGCCTCTTACTGTTTCTTTAGTTAACAGCTGGGGATCAAACTATTTTCTTCTCAAGAGCAAGGAGAAGTTCTTTAAATTACCACTTGGGTATCCATATGTGCCTGAGTAGCTTTGTCCACTGCTCTTTATTTTGGGCATGAGGGTCTCCAACCCTCCCCTGTCACCCACTAAAGAGAGGCAGGAAAGTATAAAAACCATCCCTTGCTATGCTTTAATCTACTGAATTTACTGGGAGGGCTTAAGGAAAATCTGATGAAGAGATGATTGTCAGTTATACTTAGTTGTTTTACAAGATACAAGTTTTTATTGCCAGTTTTTGAAAATGCTAATAGGAAAACAAAAACAAAGGATATCCAACTTAAATTTATTACATTTTGCACCCATTTCAGCCACCTACTTAATGTTAAAAATATGAATACTGGAGGCTAACCAGTCAATGTGTATAATATAATGATGTGTTTTCTTAGGGAACTTATAATTAGACATTAAGGAAAAAACAGTGAGAGTGATGATTGTAAACACAGTCTTGAACAGCTATAAGAAACAAAAACTAGCTGAACTTTAACATTTTTAGGAATAATTATCTCATGATAGCAAAGTTACTGGAATTTCCCACTTAATAAAATGTATATTCTAAAAAAATTGAATTTCCTATGACTCACCTAGAAAGAAAGGCTTTCATGGTGCTCTATATGGTGCAAGTAGAAGGCCTTATATTATACGCTTGTCAGAAAGACCTTTGTGTTTGTGTTTGAGGTGATCTTACAAGCTGTAAGGCACTGCAGTAAAACAATAATAAAATAAAACTCAATTAAAAATACCTTTCAGGTAGGCACCAGTTTGTTATCTAAATCCTCATAATCAGTATTATTTTTGTTTAGGCTAGGAAAAAAACATTTTAACTTAGCTAAGATGCAAATCAAGAGCAAATATGTCTGCTTCTTCTTCCACAATGCTTTAAATCAGAAATCTTTCCATTAAGTACAGTGATGTTGGTGCACAGACAGTGTAAGGCTTCTTTGAATACTTTTTATTTAGAAAGCTTATTCTTAAATCCAGTTAAAGTTATAAGGACACCCATTCTTCTTTTTCTTCATCTTCTTCAGGCAACTACAAGATCTTGTTTTTTCTATAATCCATCACAGTTGCTGCCTTTGTTGGCTGCTTCTACAGAACACTGAAGGACTGGTTGAACAGAGACTACAGGATATGGCTTTCCACTACATCATATGTTGCATATCTATTTATACCCACACAGAGTAAGTCTCAGATATTACCACTCTGACTTACTATAATTTTACACTCATCCTTATATTACCCAGATATAAATGATTGCAATGAGTTGCAATGAAGTACAGAATTAGTCCCTATATTTTCAACTTCAATCCTATAGAAGTGACCACACTCCTTGGCAGACCAATGAGGGAAATCTGTTTGGATGTTATGCTTCTGCACTTTTTTGGAGATAAAGAGGAGAACAATAAAAACTTCCCATGCTGTCAGTTCAACAACTCTCATACAAGCACTAAAATTCACTGAAACCTTAGAAAAATAGGAATGCAGAGAGCCTAATCCTGGCAGCCACAGATGGCCCCCCAGCCATAGTCCTGGTATTTATGTATTTTCTCATAGGAAATACACACCTTTTGCCCAAAAACCTGCTGCTAGAATCAGGATGCACATTATAAGCAAGTAAATACAGTAACGGGAGTTTCTGCTGCTTAAGCTTTTGACAGACAATAGCAAAAGTAAGTACATACAATTCAGAAGGAGCAGAATGAAGAGCAAATTCAGTTCCCGGCTGCTGCGTACTTACTACAAGGAAAGATCTTTCAAAAACAAGGTTCATATATTATTCTTGGGAGTGTCACACCAGGATGTGGGTGGCCAGGTTTGGGGCTATTTGGGGACTTGAGGTAGTGACCAGGGTCAGCATAGGCAAGCTGAGTCTAGAGATAAACTGGGTCAGGAAGTCAGGAGGTCATCCAAGGAGTTAAATTCAAAAATAAGTCAGGAGCACGAGAGGAGTAGACAGAGAATGAAGTTACCAATGAGCTGAGTCAGGAACCTGGGAGGTCAAGCTAAACGCAGTGTTTAGGAGTGAACTGAAAGGGGAAGCTAGGTGATTGAGCTGGAAGCAGAGTCTAGGAACAAGTCAGAGGGTGTGTCTACACATAAAATTAATGTGACACAATAAACCTTGGTGCATATCATGCTGGAGTTTATTGCTCCCGGGTGCCAGGTTTACACATGTGCCTGGGACCACAGCACGCTAAACTGGATTGGAGTGGCCACAGCTGGCAGGAGGCACAGGGGATTAGCCTGCCAGCCTGGGGCTGCTTTAACCTGGCTCAGTGTGCTGCAGAGGGGCTGGCTGGGACACAAGGGTGCCTCAACGTGGGGCTAGCAGGAAGGCAGCCCCTACACTAAAGTACCCTCGTGCTCCAGCCAGCCCCATCAGTGTCTAAACCTGATGCACTAAATAATGCCTCAGTAGGATAGTACTTGCATTTAGTACTTGTGTTTACCAGTATTAAGCTACAGCGGAGTTAATTAGTTTACTGTGGGCTAATAGGGCTGCGTGTGTAGAAGCTGAGACTTTACTGCAGAGCTAATTAGGCAGCTAACATTTTGTGTAGATGCACCCAGAGGGAGCAGCAGAGAAGTCATGCTTCAGGTAGAGTGGGAAGTGAAGCTGACCTCAGCTTCAAATAACTGGCAGGCGACAGAGTTAGGCTCTGCTGGAAGCTTCAGGCCAGCCTTGACCGCTCTGGAGAACTAGCTATAGAGCAGTAGGCCATGTTGAGTGGCCATGCTGGCCAGACCAAGGCTTCAGGTTTGAGGCTTTTGCCTGCTATCACCCCTTCTTCTTTAAGCGTGACCCCTGGGGGATACAAGCCCTGGTTTCTCTGGGTGGTTCTTAAGGAATTTTTTTAGTAAGTTGCAGTGTGGATGTTTTCTTCTGGTTCCCATGTAGTCTTCAGGCCCATATCTCTAACAATTTATTAAGTAATGTAACTTCCCTCATCTCCACTTTAAATCTAAACTCTCAATGGATTGTTACAGGGAGTGGTGCAGGTTGGAAAATAATTCTCTACAGGAGGTTTGGTTAGTGACATGTAGAATACCAAGCAGATCTTCAGTGTCCAGGGGAGTTGTAATTCAAAGGCTAGCAAGTTGATTTGGTGACCCCAGTAGGGGTCCCAGTAGGCTTACCTGTGGTCCTGGGGGCCTCCCAGAGCTGCAGCCACAGAGATCTTGCTGGGCGGAGCCTGGCCAGCAGCCACAGCATAGCTCCAAGCGGTCCGGCCCTGCTTTTTAGCAGTGCATGCTGCCTGAGTATGTGCCGTTCCATTTTTTTTCCACCTTTTTTTTTGACCACAGGAAAAAAATGGAGCAGCACATACTTGGGCAGCATGCCTTTGCAGTGTGGAGAACTCTGGACTGTGCGGTATGTGGTGCTGCAAATGTCATTTCATACGTTTGCAGAGTCACATATGGCATGACTGCACTTGTCTGGACATGCCCATAGTTTGCAAAAAATGGGCTTTTCCTGTTTGAGTCATGCTCAGTATTGTTGACAGTCCTGGAGAACAGGGCTGTCGTACTCCACCAGCAAGGAGGCCCAACTCAGGGCATTCCCCTACATGATGCTTACAATAAGGATCACCTTTGCCTGATCCTGGGAGGAGGTTCCAGGTTGCGCTAGAAATGAGAGGCAGTATTGGGTAAAAGACCCCTAAATAACTGCCAGTCCCCATCATAACTTTCAGGTTGTAAGGTAGGGGCACAAGGCCTGAATTGCAATGATCTCTTCCTGTAGCTGCTGTGCTTCATAACAGCAATGGCTGGCTAGTCTCTTGGTGTTACACCATCTGGGACTGGAGGGATTGGTGTTCAGTCATCAACTGCTGTGCCCAGGTTTTCAGGACCTATCAGGCAGAGGAGAGTGGATTCAGCCAGTCTTGCCCAGCCTTCATGTCTCCCTGAGTTGTGGCATCCAAAGTGGGCAGGTTTGAGCAGGGGACTGGGTTTCAAATTGCACCTTGTGCACTGGATGGGTTGGTCCAGGCAGATTGCCAGGCTGGGACATGGGCAGCCAAGTTTGAGGCCACTCAGTGATCAAAGTGTTGACTAGGGTCAAGAATAGTCTAGCAGAATCCATGGACAAGTTGAGGCAGAGCCAGGAGGTCAATCAAAGAGTGAAGTTCAAAAGCACACTGAATCAAGAGCACTAAAGAAGTAGGCAGAGTGAGGTTACCAATGAGCTGAGTCTGGAAGCTGGAAGATCAAGCCAACAGGAGGTGTAACTGCATCCCCTCTCTTCCTGTGGATAGAGCCCTGTTGCCCAGAAACCTTTTTTTCCAGTTCAGGGATTTATATATGGGAACAGAAGCTGACTCCTGTTGGCCATCCCAGTAACAGGCAGTGGACAGAGGGTTAGGTCCTGCTAGAGGCTTGAGGCCAGCCTTCAGCATGCTGGGTAATCAGGCATAGAGTGGCAGGCTGAGTTGAGTGGTCAGACCAAGACCCGAGGTTCAAAGCTGTGGTCTGACTGTATGCTACATGCAAGAAAATATTGTATGCTTTAATATTTGGACTGAAGTAATCTGTAGAAGCTCCATGAACCAAGACTCTGTTGTACTAGTCACTTCATAAACACAAAAGACAAACCTGGTCCCCCTCTCAATGGATATAAACTTATATTATATTTGGAGTGGGATCAGCTGTGCCAGGATGTGTCTTTACTTAGCTAATCTGCTTCATTGGCCTATAAAGACATCATTGGCTCGATCCTGAGGGACAAAGGCCACTGGTGCCATGCCGTGACTCAGGGTGAAGCAGCTTGATATGTGTGCTGTGGCAATCCCCTGCAGAGGGATATCCGAGGTGCACAGAATTGGGCTCCTGGTGCCCTGGGGAGCTGGAGAGTACAGGCAGCCCTGGGCCACCCATGCTTTCCTGCCATAAGTGAACAGATATCAGACACAAAAAGGCAGCACATTCTATGAGTAGGAATCATTGTGCTCACAAATTTGGGCATTTGTGACACGACAAAAAGCTAAGAGTTCTGTTTGCTTGGGTTTTGTGCCACCATAAAAAAATGTTATGGTGGCACAAAGGTAGGGTGACCATACATTTTGGTTCGGCTAGGACAATCCCAGATTCTGTAGCCCGGTCCCAGTCAGTTGGTCAAAAGTCCTAAGCCATGCCAAATGTGGGCAGGGTGGCATCTGCTCCAGTCTGCCAACCTTGCTCCTAAGCAACGGTGCCTGCCCGGCCACCTGCCTGGTGCACCATGCCGCTCCACTTCCTTGCTGGACTCCAGCCCAGGACTTTTGACCAACTGGCTGGGAACAAGCTGCAGAACCCAGGAGTATCCCAGCCAAACCGGATCATCTGGTCACCCTACACAAAGGCAACATCTGTTTCCAGCCAATAAACTTACAGTCTAAATAAGAGTTAATAAATCTCATGTGCAAGCAGCTCAGTGAGGATAGTCAAAACAGTGCAACAGAAGTTCATGAGGAGCCAGGAAGTACAGGCAACTCATTCAATTTCACAGATCTTGAACCTTTCCCTTGAGTGATATAGTCTTGCCAACAAGGTAGCAATAATCTAATTAAATTGTATGTCCAGGAAAAAGAGAAGCACCAGGTGACTAGGACAGCTAGGGACATATGCAGCATAAGCAGTATTCTCCAAATGTTAACTGAAGGGTGGAGAATTGGATGAGTCAGGGAACTGGGGAGTGTATTGCTTGCCCCCACAATTGCCTATGTTACAGGAAAATATAGCCAATTTCTTTCCCACATAGCAATACCTTTACATGTAGCTCCAGGTAGGATTGGACAAAGGAATACTTAGCCCTTGAGTTTTCCCCATGCTGGGAGGCTCTGAGGAGACAATATCAGAAAATCACTTCTCTGGCAATCTCTTTATCATATACAATGGTTAAGGGGAAGAGCCATGGATTCATCTCCTGGGGGAAGATTTCTAACCACAGAATATTCAACAGCTACTTTTTAGGAGGGCTACCTTACTCAGGATGATATTAGTGTTTCATTGGGCGCATCTACATGAGACGTTTACTGTGGAGTAAATGTCTTGGTGTCTACACATGCGCCCCTATTAAGCTGGAGTAAACAAAATTACTCCGTGGTGGGATTACTTGTAAATGCATGTATAGATGCTGCCTTGGTTGGCTGGGGCATGAAGGTGCTGGATAGCCCCACACTGAAGCGCTCCGATGTACCAGCCAGCCCCTATGCAGCATCGTCAGCCGGATACAGCAGCCCCTGGCTTCCAGGATAACCCCCCTCCCCAGACCCATTGCCAGGCAGGACAGCTCTGACCCAGCTCAACATACTGCACTCAAATGGTGCAACCAGAAGCAATAAACTGGGGTTTATGGCTTCACATTAATTGCATGTGTAGATGTGCCCATTGATTGTGAAACTAAACTAAACCAAAATGTGGGCATGCTCTACACATGCTGAAAATCGCATTTGTGTTTGACAGTTTCATTTATAATCCAAACAGATTCCAACACTTCTCCCATGGAAACCAAACCAAATCTTATGATTTTTAAAATAAGATTTTTTCAAAATAAAATTCCTAGAATACTTTGGTACCGTCATTTTTGAGGACACAAAGCACAAGTGCTTTCTATTCTGGCCATTTCCTTTGATCTGTGCCACCTGGTAAGAAAAGTTTCCATTGGAGCCAAAGAATAGATCAAAGAATGGCTGCTTTCTGTCTCTTTACCCCTAAAGAGGTAAAGGTAGAGAAAGTCACATGCACCTTTCTCTCTCCAAATTTTCCCTTTTGTTCTTTAAGTTGCAGGGGCAGAGGGGAGGGCAGGGTGGTGCTGGCTAGAAAAGACTCAAAATTTACAATATTATTTTAATATTGGAAAGCCCTGACTGAATAACTGTTGGAATGAAATACATGCTCACTATATGATAAACATAATAGTGGTATACAAAACAATCTATACAGCATGTATTGAACAAACATTTTGTTTAGTTATAAAAATCCAAACATTTGGATAGGTTGAATTAAGGGGAAAAGGCCCAAAACAAAAAGGCCACCCAAAAAACTTGTTGAAACCCCAATATAGCATGTGAGATATAAATTCTGTTTCCATAAACAGTAATTCATTCTTCAAGGCCACATTCTTATTCTTGACCTCTCTGCTGACACTGTCAACAACAATTAGCAGAAATAGTGGTAGATATTGCTTTTGTGAAAGGGGCATGGAAAACAGATAGTTTGCAGATAGCTGTAACAAAAAGCTTGCAGAGACTTACAAAGCTAGCTGGACCACTGACACAAAGATAAAAAGCTCTACCTCATTTCTAAACTCAAGCGTGCAGTACACTTAAACCTCATTTTTTGGAAAAGAGAAAGATCAGAATATTTAAGGGTTTTTTATATTCCCAGTCTTTTTGGGGGGGAGAAAGTGGGGGGATTGTTTAGGGTTAAAACGAAGATTCTTGTTTCCTCTGTTACTAATTTTGATTTAGTGTCTTTGATGATGTAATATCAGATAAATGAAGGAACGTCTAACTACCAGATGATACATTACTGGATTGTTTTCTTTAATTTATCATCAGTCATATGAAGCATGATTTTTTTTGTAACAACTTTATTTTAGTATTATTCTGTTCCAAATTTCTGCACCAACAAAACCTTTTTTTCCATGTGGCTCCATCTGCTGATTGAAAAAATTAAGAGGTACCATGGTAACGCTTGCTATGCCATAACACATACCGAAGAGAGAGTTTTCCCCAGGCATAATGAAGGCATACAGTAATGCACAAATACTATAAGAGAACACACTCAAGAAAGATTATTTTAGGAAAAGCACAAGGGTTTTTTTACATTGAAAGTTATTATACATATATAGTGAAAAACAGTTTTAATAATAATATGCAGGTTTGTATTTACAAATGTATTAATTCCTACCGTTTAAAGTAAAGCTCAATATCTGGTAATGGCTTAAATAGGCAATATTGGTATCTAGGCTTTACAACTCATTGCCCATTGACCAGTTTTCAGCTACTAATGCCATTCAAAGTTAAATCCAATCCCGTTTTTCAGAAAGTCCCTTGGCAATATGACAATGGAATAGTAAGAGTGATAGCAGAGAAAGCAGGGCACATAAGGCTAAATGGGCTCAGATAATCAGTTATTATTTATGTTCTTCTATCCTCCCACTCAGATAAAAGGGAAAAAGTGTGTAGACACTTGGAACCATTAGAGGCAGGTCCAGCTAGTCACGCTGGATGTTGGGCTTTGGATTTGTCTCTTGAAACATTGTGTAGTAAATCTCAGGGGTTTATTAATATGATAAAATATGATTCTAAATAGGTTATCCTTTGAAGAAACATAATTTGCTTTTCACTGGCAAACCTACAGGTGTTTCCCATAGAATAGCATGTATATTCCCAGTCTTTTTTCAGGGAAAGGGGTGGATTTCTGATTTCAATAGGATTGTGGCATATTGCTTGCTTGTTTATTTATTTTTGTCCTTAATACATATGTGAAATGATAGAAAAGCATATAAAAGCAATAGATGATAAAAAATGATAGAAAAGCTTTCAAATGTGAAATAAAATGCTTTTTATCTGCCCAAACCTGAATTCAAGGCTCAGTCTTTCTCCCGTAACAGTTATTATGGGGGGAAAAAACAAATCCTTACTTCTCACATAACAATTACTGATATTCCTAACACAGATCATGAAACAATTCAGTAGAGGAGGAAATGATTCCAAATATTTGGTTTAAAAATTATTTTTGTAATATTGGGATTAAAAAAAATTTACTTGTGAGGTACTAAATTGTTAACATGACACCCTAAAATATTTCAAGAACCTCAGCTTCTGTTGTTGATGTCCCCCAAGACTGATTCAGCAGTTTAATGCCCAACTTGTGCTTCTCAAGAGGAGCCATCTTTTCTCCAACATTTTTTAAACACAGCAGTTTAAGATTTACATTTCTTGCCACTTTACACCTGCAAACCTGTTGGGATGATAATATTTACTGACAGATGTTTCCAAAGACAGCTCTAAGAACTGACATTAAAATTAAATGTTATCTAGACCCTACGCTTGATAAGAACAAAATCCTTTTTTAAGCCGTGAGACCAAATAGTGATGTTGTACTTTAGTGAAAAAAATAAATAAATTCTCAATAATACTACAATTCAATTGTAACCAAACCAGATATCTTATTAACATGTAAAAACAGTGCAAATTCCTGCTCCCCACCATCAAATGGGTATTGGGTAATACACAATGATGATAACCCACTGAGTCTAAAATTCCAGAAAACGTACAAACAAAATTTAAGTCATGCTAGTATCTTCAGAGAGAATCAAGCCAATGTTTTCAACAATCTCTCCTAATATTTTCTTTACTGTTAAAGTCATTGGCTATTGCTGAAAGTTGAAATAATGCTGCCAGGGAAAGATAAGGAGGCAAGATTCATAAGATGTGGGCAATGAAGTCTCACTGATTTAGTAGTCTAAAACAAAGAAAATTAACATATATACATGAATATTCACTAAGCTGATACCAAAAGTACGTATCATACTTCCTATATATGGATAGATTTATACTTTAAGTACACGGTTATCAAGTCTTATAAATATCAGTATGCTGCTACACATTTCAGCTCTGAAAAGATCAGAAAGCCAGACTGCATATCCTTCAGCTGTTTACAACAACACTTGTTGAGCCTGCTCTTATTCTATGTCTTATTCTTTGTATTCCACTTCTGATACAAAGACTACTCACAGGAATAATAGATGTCTTTATTTTCCCAAAGGCAGCCCTAAGGAAATGTAGTCCTATGGCTGGATAAGAGCTATAGCATAAGGTACATTTTCAGAAAAGCAGAAGGGGAAAAAACCTCAAGTCATAAAAGTGCTGGTTAATCCTGATATACTTTGTCTCCCTCTACTTTCGCAGCCTTTGCTGTTGAAATTTCAGGATGACCTACTTTCTTTAATGACCACAGTTCACCATAGGATGAATGGGAGAACAGGGGAAGGGGTAAATTGCAGGGAGTTAACCAGACATAAACTTAAGTTTGGGATGTTTCAGTGTTACAGAATGCCCCATCCTTTATAAACCCTCATAACAAAAAAAAAAAGTAAATTACATAACAAATACCAGTTTTCAAAATGTGGAAGACAATAAGGTAAAACTAAGAACATCTCTAGGAATTACTATACAATAACAACTTTACAATCACTGGGTTGCTCACATACAGCTTGAACTAAAGCTATTTACTTTAATCGACTTTGGCTCAAGCCCATAGGCTTAGGGTGATACTAGCAATGGAGCAAGAAAAACATATTTTTCAACACATCTGCAAGTTGGCAAAACCAGGGCCCAACTCAGTATCCATGACAACTCTACTGATGTGTTGCTAAAAACAAGACAAAAGCATTAAGTTTTAATACCTATCAAGCAAACTGAACAGTTTCCTATGGTTTCTGAAGTATGCATTTCCCTATTTTATTCACACAGAGGTTTAATATACATCCTGATGTTCTTCACTAGATGACTGCCAACAAGTACAACTTCAACCAGATGTCTCCTTAGAACAAGTACTCTCCTATATGTCCCAGACAAAGAGAGAGAGACACTGCTCTGTATTGTAAAGTTGATAGAATTCATTCTACTATAGGGATTTAAAATATTACTATTCTTCTCTATCCTTATCTGATTTTATTTGAACACTAACATTTCCTCTTTAATATTTTATTATTTTTATACATTAACAGATTCCTTAAGATAGAAAAAAAAGAAAAAAGTAGTAGAGTCTATACACAGTTGGTTATAAGTTCTCCCTATATAAATACAGAGAATGCTAATAATCTAATAATACCCCTGAACACCAATTAGTGGCAACATATCAAGACAATTGCATCAAGAAATGTGTCAACCAACTAGCATTAGGAATTAAAAATCATTAAAAAAAATTAGTGACATTTCAAAAGCAATATCCTTTGATTCATCATTTCAGAAACAATTTCCAGTAAGAAAGAACTCAAACTTGATTCCTGACCCAGACTTGCCAGAGAACAGGGCATATAGTAGCTGTGCCTACTTCCCTCCCACTGCTTTTTGGGAAATAACTGGCCCCCATGATACTGGAACAGATCCTCAGTGGGACAGTCTACATGTGCACTTAAGTCAATGCCATAAACTCTGGCATTTATTGCAGTGGAATGTATTGCTTCCCAGGTGCCACATTTACATGTGCACATAGGAGTGTAACACTTTGAGTCAGGTCAGACCAGCTCTGCCTGGCAAGAGGTCCAAGGGGTCAGCCTTCTAGCCCAAGGGTGCTCTGACCTGGCTCAATGTGCTGTGGAGGGGTTGGCTAGGGCACAAGGATGCTTCAGTGTGTGGCTAGCCAGCAGGCAGCCCCCGCTCTGAAACACTCCTGTGCTCCAGCCAGCTGCATCAGTATCGACATGTGCACTGCTGCAAAGTGAAACAATCTGCAGCAAGATAGTGCATGTATTTACAAGTACTATCCTGCTGCAGTCAATTAGTTTACTCCTGACTAATAGCCCTGCAGATATAGATGCAAGACATTTACTGCAGAGCTAACTAGTCAACTCTGTAGTAAATATCTTGTGTAGACACGCTCAGTTAGTATGAATCCACATAGCACCACTTACTTCCATAGACTTATGCAGATTTACACCTGATGGAGACGTTCTAGAATGAGTGATTAGAGGTAAACTGTATTCAAAATGAGTAGATAAGAGAAGGTTGAAGCCCTAGGTAAGCTTTGGGTGAATTTGTGACTATATGATGCATGGGTGACTGGTGCCTCCTGAGTTAGGGGGGGCACTTGCCTCCCCACCGGACAGTTAGAGGCTGGGGGGGCATCCCCCTGTGGCCGATCCCGCAGGCTGGGGGAGTGGGGCCCCCTTGCAGGCAGTTTGCAGCCAATTCCACAGACCGGGGGGGGCTCCCTGTGGCAAATCCCACCAACCCTCAACTGGCAGCAGCACACTGCTGGCACTTCCAGGTCAGCAGGATTGGCTATGGGGGGACCGCTTCTCCTGGCACACTTCCTGGCTGGCACTCTCAGGGGTGGCACCAGTGCTCTCGCCTGCCCCACCTGCCTGGGAAAGCTGCTGTCTGGGGGTGCACTAGTGCTCTCAGGGGGTGCACATGTACCCTCGTGCACCCCCAACTCATCACCACTGAGGAGATGAGGTGATTAGACTGAGAGGTAATTAGCCACATTATTCTGAAGTCAGGTGAAGGCAAAACATAGTGGCACCTTACAGACTAACCTAGAGAGGTATAGACTTTCATAAGCAACAGCTTGCTCAGAGCTGTGCATCCGCCAAAGCAAGCTGTTGCTTATAAAATCTTATGCCTCTATGAATTAGTCCAGGAGTGTCAAACATCTGACCCATGGAGCTACTCCATCTGACCAATCAGGCTACGGCATTTGGAGGGGAGGCTGTGGGAGAGCAGTGGCCTGCCACAGAATTCAGAGCCTCTGAGCCTCAGTGGATGAGATCCCTGCTGCTACAGCCACTGCCTCTTCCACCACAGCTGCTGCCACTGCCCTGCACCAGATCAGGCCCACTAAGAGCCCTGTACATGTGATAAGTTTGATACCCCTGAGTTAGTCCTTAAGGTGCCACTCTGCACTGCCTTCTAGGAGACTGGTTGTTATGAAGATGTGAGTGAACTGCTGGGGGATTTAAAACACATGCATTTTAAAAGTGAACAAAATGAGTTTTACCTTCCAAGATATAAAGTCAAGGTTCCGTATTTCTCTTATAACAGATGACAGACAGCTTTAGCATCTAAAACAAGGCAAGGAACCACAAGGGATTTAGAAAGCTAAGAAATTTGGGCAGGGAAAATGGGAGATTTAACCTGAAAAATACAAGACACAATATCATGGGAAAGAATCCCAATATCCTAGCAAAGAGAATTCAAACGTGCTCCTCATGATAAAGACACCTAGAAATGAGCAATGCTGAAAATAACCACAGAGTGACAGAGGACTGCAAATCAGATGAAGATATAGGACAGCAAAAAGATTTTTTGTGGTATTATACAAGCACAATAGCATAAAAAATGGCACCTTTCTACACAGCCCTCATATAACCATATCTGGAAATCCACATTTAGTTCAGGACACACTATTACCAGAAAAAGATAAGATGGAGGGAAATTACAGAAGAATAAAAATAACTAGGGGCATAGATTAAAAAAAGGAAATATGATTGCTTTGGCTCAGTTTATTAAACTGGAGACATAATGATAGTCTACAAATACCAGAAAGGCTTAAACAGCAAGAACACAAGCTGTTACGAATGAATTAAGCATGCAATAACAGGATGAAACTAAATCAGATTCAGTGAAGTTGCAATTCTTCTCACTACTTTCAAAAACAAAAAATCCCTTTAACTGAAGCAGACGTAGTTAAATATGTAAAAACTGCCAGGAAAAACTTTTATAGTGAGATATAATGTGTTTGTCCTCAATCCTGTGAAAGGGCTCCGTGCAGACAGAATTCATATTTTCAGCAATGGCCCAGTTTCTAAGGCCTGACTTGTTATTGAGCACAAGCTGATATTAGCATCTCAGTCAGAGTTAGGAGAGGGCAAATCTGCTAAATTTGAGGTGACTTTCCATGGATGGCAAACCACTGCCATCTGAGGGGATTAGGAAATCTGTCACATTCTCTGCAAGAAACAGGCAATGTAGTCCTTACTGTTATTTCTGTGACATTTAGATCCTCCTAACATCCAAACCCTTGGAAATGTTACTACATATAACACTGGTATTAATAACATAATGATATTCTTTGAATTGAAAATATATATCCTCTCTGCCCATGCCCGTAATATCAAAGGACAACATGCACAGAAATTATCTGCAAAAACTCTATTATTCTCCAGTTATATCACTTGATATAACCTGTGGCAAAAACTAGGAGCACTGGCTTCTAAAGACCTTTTCATTGTTTAATATGAACTCAGTGAGCCCTCCAGTGGCACGTTTAAAAGTTACACATTACAAGAAAGTATGTAAAACAAAGAGAGACATACCCTTAGCTTCTTTTTCCTATAAAGCTGGTGTGTTCAGATTATATTGAATTTTAAATTAATTCACTCACCTTACGGTGCTCTGTTACAAGATGAAGAATCCTATTTGCAAACTTGATAATGAAATTGCAACTCAGGCACCATTTGGTACCTTTCATGTGTATGATCATTTTGCAAACAAAATTAAATTAAAGAATTAATGAAACAATACAGAAAGTTAGAATTCTTGTCAATAATACACTCCCATTTGCAATCTTGCTTTTGTGTTGTTCTTCCTGTTTTTCATTCTCTTCCTCGACTTTGCTGTATGGGACTCTTATATTGTTGTCCATTTAATTTAGGTTCTGATACTGCAAAGACATATATGCATGTACTTAATTTTTGATGTGAGCGATCTCACTGAAACCAGTGATGTTATTTATGATGTAAGACCTATCCAGTTCAGAGTTAGTCAGCATACTCCTTATGTTTATGAAACATGCCTCTAGTCTGCCGAGACATGTATCACAATGAATAAGTAATATTATTAATAGCCCTTATTAACTCTCAAAAAGAGTTAATAACCAAACAAGAGATTCCATTGTGACTTTTAGCCACTGGTTCACTTTGGGATATTATACTCAATAGCCTAAGGGAATATTCTGTGAAGGATTGTGCTTCATCCTACTCCATCTTCTTCCGCTTGATTCTCCAATTGTTATACCATATAATTCTGGATTTGTGTTATGAAAGTCAGTTGCTATGGAAATCATCGCCTAAATGCAGCGTTATTGATTTTGTTGAATACAAGTATACTTCAACAGTGACTTCTTTTCAAAGTCATCTGAATCTTATTAAGGTCGTGATCACCCCCTTTTCAGGAAAACCCATAAAGGGGTTTACGTGGAAAGGACATTTCTGGGAGCCTTCCTCAAGGCCTTCCTCAAAAAGATTTATTATGGAATAGATTAGAGGACTACACCTCAAACTCTGTGGGGCTTCAGGGACCTGCATAGATCCCATTGGGGAAACTGGCAGAAATCCATACCTCTGTTGACCTTATACCTCCAGTTTTTCCCACAGCCTTGGAAGTGTGGTTCTATTGGAGTGATACAGCCAAAATTTTGTAGCCTGTATTGCTTCCTTATAGAAGCGGTTTTCTACTGCCTGCTTTACCCACTCTTCGATGATCCACTGAACTTTTAACATCAACTCCCCATTTAGATTGCCAACTCCATGGGACATCTTTTGTAGTGTTTGAGGCACAGAAAAGATGCTGGCCTGGAGACAATTCATTCCTTCACTCCGCAAGATGTGATCTACAGGTGAAGGTACAACTGAGCCCTAAATGTGATACATGTGACACCATAAAATTATAAATTCAGGTTAATTTACAGTCATAGCCATATTTTACTCCTTTATTTCACCCTACCTTCCATGCTTTATCTCTGACAGATGTAACTGCTCAACAGTCACTAACAATCTCAGGGCCAAATTCTTATTTCACATCCTTACTTCTCACTGACTCTTACTGAACAATATTGCCCTGGCATCAAAAGGCTGCAATTCCAAATGATGTGACTCTGAGTTTCCACCAACATAAAATAAGAACATTGGATTGTTATTTTCACTGAAATCTTCATATATAAATTTGTAGGTAGAATTTTATTTTAGGTATTGGAAAGAAAATGGAAGATTACAGTGTATCTCATACTACACCCTTCCAGCATAGAAGAAGGATGGTCCAACAGTTATAGTCTAGGACAGGGGTGGGCAAAATATAGCCCACAGGCCAGATCTTGCCCACCAAGTGATTTCATCTGGCCCATGGGTGCCCACCAATTAATTGTACCCCACCCAACCCATATGCTTCACTCCCACCCCCGTGAGTGGGAGGGCCCCAGCCAGCATGCACAGCTTCCAGGTGGGGCCACTGCTGCCACTGCTACAACCGCTGGGGGATCTGCTTGGCTTTCCTGGCCCCAGCAGCTCTACCTTGTGTTCCTGCTGCAGTGCTGGATCTGGGTAACAGGAAGGGAAGCTGCAGCTGGGTGGGAGCGCAGAGCATGGGGCTGGGGCTGATGGGAGTGTGGAGCCTGCACCCAGTGGGATGGTGAGAGCACAGCGCTTGGGTGGGCAGGGTGTGGGGTCTGAGGTAGGATGGATGGGTATGGGGAGCCCCCCAACTGCCCCCTCCATGGCACACAGTCCCTGCTGGTGGCAGCAGCAGCAGGTGCCAGGCCCTTGGAGTGCTTGTGGCCCGTGCAGGTGCAGCTGTCTGGTGGCGTGAACCGCCAGCCAGTTCTGGGAGCTGCGTATGGTGGCAAAGAGCGACGCCAGGCCAGCCTGTCTCTGTTGTGCAGGGCTCATGCACAGTTCCCTGGACTCATTTATTGGGGGAAGCCCCACACTTAAGCATAAGCTTTTCAGATTTGAGTTCTGAAGTTAAGCATAAAAATCCATATTCAAGTGTATAAAATAAAAAACCTAATTTTCAGAAGTCCTGGTTCTACAAATAGACTTCTGGTTAAATGTATGCATAGGAAGAGTCCCATACCAATTTTTCAGGATCAGTCTTTTAGTGACAGTAATTGTTGTCTTTTATTTTGATGTTAAGGTGCCAGGCAAATACCTATATAAATAACCAAAAAAAGTGTCATCAACTACACTCAGTTTCTTCCCATACTATCAATTCCTCTGCAATTATAACTTATTAAGCAGTACAAAAGGTATATTGTAATGTTCTATGCCAGTTTCTAATAAGTAGAATCCTACTGAATTTACGGCAGAAGTGGGCTGCGCAATGGCTCCATAAATCTTGCAGGTTCTCTCATTGCTGTTCGGCTGAGGGGTCCTGGTAGCCTTGCTGCTTGTTGCTGACTGTCCAGGAGGCAAAAATGGTGCCATATTTTAAACCGTGGTTTTCGCCTCCCTACTGACCAAAAGCAAATGGCGGGGCCCCTCTGCCAATCGGTGGGGTGGGGGAGTCAGAAAGGAACCTGCAAGACTAAAAGAGGCACCGCACAGCCCACTTCTGCTGTGAGTTCAAGAGGGTGCTACTAATAAGGAGAGGTTGAAAAATAAAGCTGCTATAAAAGTACATCTAACTTCAATTCCTCAAGTATTTTGCAGAGTTGAAAAAGAAAAGGTTGCAGAGAAACCTAATCAAAAAACATGTATGCAGGTCACAGATGGGGAGCTTTTCATCTTCCCCTCTCTGCCAAATCCCCAAAAATGATTTCTATTTTCATGTACCATGACAATCCTTGGATCCTTTGTATATAATAGTAAGGCCCTCACCCATCTATGCTAGTTTAGAACAGCCCAACATTCCACCATCAGTACATGATTCTAGCCTCATGTAGACTGGCCTCCTCCAGTCTGGACAAATTAAATTATCTGAGGGAAAAGAGAAAAGAAACGTGTGCAAATACAGTTTGTGACTGTCCCTGATACTGGAGTGGCTTTCACTAACAAGGTTGCCTCATGTAGGGCTAATCAGAGACAACTGTATAGCAGGGACAGGAAGAGCCCAAAACAGCTCCCTTAAAATGTAATATAGTACATTTTTGAATGCTCCTTTTTGTGCGGGAGAAACATGTAGTTGGACATGGCTCTGAGTGGGGCTCTGGGTGGTACCTTCGTCTTTCATGGAAGACAGATTTTTTTTTGATTTTTCTGCTCTTCCTCAGGCCACATGGAGCCTTTTAATTTTTTTCCTTGGCTTACTGTCAGTTCGTTTTGAATGGGACACCGTTTGAAGACCTCAACAAAACACTATGCATATACAGTATGTCCCTGAATTCAACTTCTAGAGGCCAGGAAGTTTTAAGGTTAATTTGGAAGTTTTGAATCAGCAAAGCTCTTTAATGCATGCTTATTTTAATTTAAAGCATATGCTCGACTGCTTTCTGAACTAGGTTTATACCAGGAACTGGAAGACTTGAGTAGCACCCACAATGCTATTTTTAAAAGGTTTCTTTCTTCCTTTATAACTTAGGCACTTGCAGCACAAACAGGCCAGTCATTTCTGACCAAGCTCAATACTGATGCATCCAGGCCATGCTTTGGATGCCTTAGAACAGTAATTCTCAACCAGGGTGCCTGGCACCTTGGGGTGCTGAGATCTTCTGAAGGACAAGCAGATAGGGGCAGGGTCAGACTTTCCCTGGCCAGCTGCTCCTCTGGCCTGACTTCCTGGTCTCCCTGCAGAGAGGTAAGCGCAGAAAAAAAAATAGTTTTTGAAATTGGATGGCACTCAAAAGCTACGGAGGGGTGTCTTGAGTCTAAAACTGCATTTGAGAGGAAGTCATCAATGGCCAGAATCAAATTGGCTCAGTAGTTGACCTGACTTGGGCATTGTCCTTCCTGACCTTGGGGCATCTGTCCCAAAAGTAAGTTTCAAAACAACCTGTTCAGCAATCTGGGATCAGTATAAGTCAATGGAGAGATTTCAGGTGCTCAGGTGTCCCACACAGAGAATAGGCAATGTTAAAGCACCACCTAAGGGTGACTCAGAAAGCCAGGAGATCCTTATAATTAGCCAGTGGGAACTGTTAAAGCATAGAGATGTTTCCACACTTCTATTTCTCCCAAGAGTTTAGGTATCTACTAAACTGATCCATTAGGCATCTCTGTTCATTTTCGACGCACAATAACTATATGCATTTTTGAAGATAGCTTGTAAATGTGTTTCTAAATCCTCTCCCTTTCTGTTTGCCCAATAACTTATTTGTTAGGACACATAACTAGCAGTTTGACAGCAAGATACTAACTCCCTCTCTCACCCTACAACCCATGAACGACGTGTGTCCCTGACAGCTAGGGGGGCACAGCAGCGCTGTGGGAGCACAGAGGCGGAAGTGCGGCAATGGTAAACGGGGGGATTTGAAGCAGCATCTCTCACTCCCTGGGAGAGAGCATAAATACAAAAAATGTAGTGCTGGTAGAAAGCCACTAGGCCACTACCAGCCTATCAGGTCAGGCCACTCCTTTGGGAAGGGAAAATTGTGGATTTGGCTCCAGATCCCAGAACTACACAGTGGCTGGCTACAAAACAGAAATAAACTTGCCAACAAAGACTAAAGCCCAGGACATCCACCCTCTCTAGGAATATCTTAACCATAAAGAATGACTACATTTTACTAGCATTATCATACTAGTTTTCCCAGACATGTCCTCATTTTGGACCCTCCAGTCTCCATCCAGGCAGTTTTTTGAAATCTGAACTAACGTCTGGGAGTTTGCTCTGCTCCGGTGCCAGGAGTGCATGGATGGTAATTGGAAGCAGGAGACACCACATGCGTATGCATATGCACATACATGTGGCCGGCATGCAGCCAAGAATGGTGGTGAAAGCAGCCGCAGCAGCTAGATGCAGGCAAATCTATGCGGAGTGGGGCTTGGGGATAGTCCAGGGAATTGTGGGGGGTGGCAGGGGTTTGTAGAGAGGATGTGTATGTGAGGGGGGCTGGTGCCTGTGAGCACTGGGGGAATCTGTCTGGGTGCAGGGGCTGTGGCAGGGCCAGAAGGGTGTGGGGCAGGCACCTGCTCCTCCAGCAGGGGAAGGGGGTGGAAGGGCTCTTCGAGGGCCATGGGGAGCTCTGTGGCCAGGCTGTCAGCACCGGGGCCAGTGCCTTTGATCGCAGGTTGGGGCTATCTGTGAGACGCTGCTGGGGAGGGGGAGAATGGCCAGGTCACCTGGCATGATGCTGGAGTCCCAGCCCAGGGCAGGGGTGCCACAGGCATCCCCTCTTCCTTCCTGCTCACACTGGGGCCAGACTCACTCTTCCGCACCAGTTGGAGATGCCACGGTCTGGCCCGGTCAGGATGGGGGCAGCTGAGGAAACCATCCATCAGGGCTGCGGGGAGCAGGGGGCTGTGGGTCAGGAGTGAAGGGCACCAGCATGGCCTGGTGGGGTGAAGGACTGAAACCATTTAAATCTGATTCCAAGTAAGTCCTCTTTCCTTCAGCCATGCCTTGGCCCCCATTTTATAGGCATGAGTCCAGCCTAATGACAGAATTATTCTTCTGACATAAAACGTGACCAAAATTTAGTGTTTTGTAATTCAAAAGAGATCAGTCTGGAGCGCTGGAGTGGGGGATGATTGATTTATATGAATACCACCTCCTTATTAGCTATGCAGCAAAGTAGAGGCTGGCAAGAACTTAAAACTGAAAGGAATAACTGATATAGGAAGAAGCTTATATTTTCAGAGCATGTTTACACAACTTAGGAACTGTATAAATGGGTGCTATAGAAAGCTCTAGTATAAACAGCTACAAATTATCCTCCGTGTGACTCAAAACAGACTGTATAAATCTGTCCTGGTTATGCAGAGGACCCTGCTCCGCTGCTCAACAGACAGCTGTTCGCTTTTACTTTGCAAAGTTTGTAGTCAGAGGTGCAGAACACCAGTATCTCCTGTTCCCTTGTGTGTGCTCAGCACTTAAATCAGGTCAAGAATTCTCAGCTTTCCAAGCCTTGCGTCACCCAGAAGCTCTGTTACTCCCTGTAATCAATAATATCTTAGCAGGACATCAGACAAATATTTTCTTTTCAAGAGAAGCTTAGAGAAAAAGCTTCTAGGGTTTGGGGGTTGATTTCTGTTTGTCTGTTTGTTTTTATAAGTAACTAAACCAAATATTATTCTGATCACAAGACTCCCTACCCCTGCCCTCCCTTCCCTCCTGCCCCACCATCTTTTAACACCCCAAAAAGAAAAATTGTCTCTCTGGGCATGTCTGCACGTACAATTAGTGCTGTATGGGTTTATTCTGCCGTCATTTATTGCAAAGGAAACACACTCTGGGTAGGCATCTACACATGTGGCCATTTGGGAGCAGATTTGCTGCTCATGACAGTAGCCTGCTCCTAACCTCCTCCACTCTGCACTACGCCCCTACATCAGGCAAAGGGATCTGGAGGCCCTCTTTAAAAGCCAGCCCTGCTCCCTGGCCACCTGGTTTTCTGGCTCAGAGCAGGCTTCAGAGTGCTGGCACAACCCTCTGCAACTCTATCGCTACAGCTTGTGCCTACCACATTATCGCTGCAACTGGGGGTCCTGCTCACCACCCTGCTTGCCATGTTTCACTGCAGTGGTGACCATCACCTGGCCCAGGTCAGTCTCGGCCCTGACTGCCCCTGTGCTGTGCAGCTGTGTGGCCAAGCTCATTCTGCTGTCTGAAGCCCCCTGCCACCACACTGCTGCTGCCTGGACCGACATGGATGCTGATGACATGCACCTGGATGCCAACACTGGTGCTGTCCATGAGTTCCTGGGGCTCCAGCCCCGCTACCTGTGGACTTGCCTGACCAGCCAGGACTGGTGGCTGCATGTCATCCAGCACACCTGGGACAAGAAGCAATGGCTAGAGTCATTCCGAATGACCTGGGCCACCTTCCAGGAGCTCCTCATGCAGCTCTGTTCACACCTAGAGCAGCAGGCACCATGCGGCAGCACCTTCCCGTGCTGCAACTCTGCCCTGCAAGCCCTGTTGGAGAGTGGGTGCTTTGCACCAGGGGTGCAAGGCTTCCAGCTGAGTGAAGGAAGGTCCTGTCCCTCCTCATTGGGGACCCTCCTACCCACTCCTCCCTTGGCTTGTGCAGTCTTACACCAGCCAGCTGGGCCTCTGCCAGGCATACTTCAACAGGCGCCTGGGCCAGAACTGCCTGCTGGTGGAGTGTGCCTTTGTCTGCCTAAAGGGACACTGGCGCATCCTCACTGCCTGCCTCAAGGTCATGGAGGTCAAAATTCCCTGGGTCATTGTTGCAGCCCGTGTGCTGCATAACTTTTGTGAGGCCTGGGGGGAGCTCTTACACAAGGCCTGGGTAGAGGAGGCACAAAGAGCGGAGGATGCCTGGCACCAGGAGTGCTAGCTGCAGCAGTAGTGACAGCAATGCCCCACCCCCATCCCCACTGAGGCCCTGGGTGAGCTGCACACCTGGCCGCAGCAGCCAGAGAAGCACTAGCAGACCACCTGCTGCTGCAATCTGCTGTAGTTCACCTAGACAGCTGTCCCAAGACCCCAGCACCACACACCCCCTACACCACGCTCACTACAGATGGTTTTCTGAAAAGCACTTTATTCCCCTGCATAAAAACAGATCCCCATCCTCCCTCCCTCCCCAGTAACACAGCCCTTGCCCCCCTCTCTCCCCCACAGCAGGCCCTGTCCCCCCCAAACCACAGAGCCCCTCCACCAACCACCCCACCAATCACCAATGAAGCAACCTCTTCCCCATGCAGACTATGTATAGGGTGTTCTGTGTGCACCCTCGAGGTGGGGGGCAGTGAGGTGGGGGCGCCTAGGTGGTGCACCCCAGGGACAGATGCCCAGTACCCCAGCCTCTGGCTGCAGCCTCATAGGCGTGCATCCTGCGTTGAGGCCAGCAGGTGCAGGGCTTGCCATTGCTTTACCAACATGGTTGGCTCCCCATCCTACAGCCAGCAGGCAGAGCCAGCAGGGCCTACATGCAATGCTGGCCTTGCTGCTGGCGGCTCCTGCTCCAGGGTTGCATGGAGCCATGGTGAGCAATGAGGTAGAGCCCGGGTGGGGGGCTGGCTGGCGGGAGCACCAGGGATGGGTGCCAGAGCCCTGTGCTATGAGCCTACCCCTGGTGAGAGAGCATCCCAAGTGCACCATGATGAGCTGTTTGGGCAGACCAAGGGGTGCCTGACTCACTATGCCCTGCTTATTGCCATAGTACCCCAGGTGTACCTGAGAACCAGTGCTTTGATGATGCAGTGGGCAAGACCATGCCGCCCTACAACATTCACTATCACCTGGAGAGGTACTTGCATCTGTGCTACATGTCCCTGCCCCTACAGCCAAGGACATCACTGCTGGCGCTGGCACTTTTCTCCATGTAAGAGGCCTGTGCCTGCCTAGGTGAGGGGGCACAGGCTGCTCAGTAAACTTTTGCACTTTCTCCCACCTCCCTGCGTGCTGTGTGGGAGCAACTCCTGGGGCAGGGGGAGTTTGGCCAGGCCAGGCAGGTTGGAGGGGGAGGGGCAGAGGCGGGGGGGTGCCCTCCCCCCCGTGGCTTACCAGGTGGGTGTGGCAAGCATACCTGGTGGCCTGAGTCTGTACCCATTGGCTGTGGTGACATGTGGCTCCCAACAGTGTCCTGGGGTGCAGGGGCATGGTTCCTGGCTGCCTGGGTAGAGGCTCCCTCCGGGAAGGAGCTGCAGCTGCTGAGGGCCACCAGTGCCATGACTGGGCTGCCCTCCTGGGCAGGGCTGTGCATCTAGAGCTGGTGGGGCAGGTGCTGGCAGGGCAGGCTGCCAGAGCTGCTGGACAACACTGGGGTGGGGACCGTGGCAAGACAGACTCTGGTGTCGTGAGGGGCGCTCCCCCGCTGATACCTCATCACAGTTGCCATTATGCAGTGGAGGCTAGGGCAGGCCACTCATGCTGGAATACATGGCATGGCTCCAGCCTGGGTCCTGGGGTGCGAGGATCTGATCCAGCTGTCACATAAAGGGCATGGACTTGTGGGCGGCTGCCAACTGATGGTTGTGGTTGGTGACACTGACCCACTTGACCTTTATTCGTAGATTCATAGATGCTTGGGTCGGAAGGGACGTCAACAGATCATCCAGTCTGACCCCCTATCTAGGCAGGAAAGAGTGCTGGGGTCAGATGACCCCAACCAGATGCTTATCCAACCTTCTCTTAAAGACCCCCAAGGTAGTGGAGAGCACCCTTGGAAACCCATTCCAAATTGTGCCCACCCTTACCGTGAAGTTTTTCCTGATATCTAGTCTAAATCTACTGTCAGTTTGTGACCACTGTTCCTTGTTACCCCAAGAGGCGCCCTGGTGAACAGAGCATCTCCGATCCCTTGCTGCATCCCCCTAATGAATTTGTGGGCGGCCACAAGATCACCTCTCAGCCTTCTCTTGCAGAGGCTGAAGAGGTCCAGGTCCCTCAGTCTCTTCTCATAGGGCTTGTCCTGTAAGCCCTTAACCATGTGAGCGGCTCTCCTCTGGACCCTCTCGAGTCTATCAACATCCTTCTTGAAGTGCAGCACCTAAAACTGGACGCAATACTCCAACTGTGGTCTGACCAATGCTGCATAGCGGGGAAGTATCACCTCCTTGGATCTATCTGTCATTCATCTATTCGTCATTTTATAAAGTATGGTTATCTTTCTGATGATTTCGTCACACTGACGGCTTATGTTCATCTTGGAGTTGACTATGACTCCGAGATCCCTTTCCGCTTCTGTGCTGCTGAGAGGGTCACTTCCCAGCCAGTAGGTGTGCTGGATATTTTGCCCTCTAGGTGCAGCACTCTGCACTTGTCCTTGTTGTACTGCCTACTTTTCTAACCTGTCCAGGTCTGCCTGCAATCATTCCCTACTCTCCAGAGTGTATACTTCACCCCACAATTTAGTATCATCTACAAACTTGGAATGAATACACTTCACACCCACATCCAAGTCACTGATGAAGATATTGAAGAGTACAAGTCCAAGGACCGAACCCTGCGGGACCCCACTACCCATATCCTTCCAGGTTGATATCGACCCGTCTACTAACACTCTCTGGGTGCAACCACTAAGCCAATCTGCCACCCACTGGACTGTGTAAACATCTGTCACCGCCTCTTAATTTATTTATGAGAATAGGATGCGATACCGTATTGAAGGCCTTGCTAAAGTCCAAGAAAATGACATCCACCTCTACTCCTGTGTCTAAGCATTTTGTTTACCAGGGGCCAACACTGGGATCTGGGCAGGCTGCTGTGGCTGGCTCAGGGACACTGGTGTGTCACCCACTGGTGAGAGGCTAGCTGCAGGTGGCCCGGGGCCCCAGAGTCATTGTAGCATTTTAAGGGTCAGGTTGGGGCAGGTAAAAAAACACCCAAGCTCTGGGTCTGGAGAACTAGCCCAAGGATGGCTCTGGGACTAGCCCAAGGGTGGCCCTCCTGATGGTGGGGCTGACCAGGAGCAAATTTGCTCTTGGTTTGTATCTACACATGCGCAACTGCCCAGTAACTACAGCATAGTTATTTTGCTATCTGCATTTACAGGTAGCAAATTAACCACAGAGTAAACTAATTGTACAGTAAGTGTCTGCATGTACAGACGATGACGATTTACTGCACAGTCAATTAGTCTACTGCACAGTAAAACATCTCATGTGGATGCGCCCTCTGACTTGAAGTTGAGATCTGAAAGGACTGTGCAAATAAATTTGAAACAGACAAAATCATAAGTATACCTTTTGCAAAGTGGTTTAATATGAATGGAAAAATGCTTATTGAGAAAGGTTAAAAGTAATAATAAAATAAATGACAATAATTTGCACTTTTGCTCTTTCAATGTGAATGCATAGATTATTGACCATTATTATTCTCTTTTTGCAGAGTCATAGATTTATAGATTCATAGATGGTTAGGGGCTGGAAGGAACCTTGTAGATCATTGGGTCCAGCCCCCCCTGCACTAGGCAGGAAAAAAAAAGTGGGGTCAAGTGACCCCAGTAAGGTAACTGTTCAGTCTCCTTTTGAAGATTTCCAGGGTAGGTCAGTGCACCACCACTGGAGGGAGTTTATTTCACAGTCCGGACACCATGACTGCGAAGGAGTTTTTCCTGGAATTGAGCCGAAGTGGCCTTCCAGGAGTTTGTATCCATTGCACCTGGTCTTCCCCAGGGGTGCCATGGTGAACAGCTGTTCACCGAGTTCTTGATGTACTCCTCTGATATAGTGGTAAGCTACTACCAAGTCCCCTCTTAGCCTTCTCTTCTGTAGGCTGAAGACGCCCAAGCACAGGCAACTGGTAGGGGGTGCGGGGGTGCACATACCCCCCCGACAGTGTTGGTGGCCCCCTGATGGCTGACACTGATGCTGTCAGTGGGGCTGGTGCCTCCCCTAACAGAGCCGCCACCATTGGCAGGTGCCCCCCTGATTCAGGAGGCACTGGTCACTGATGGGCCCAAGTCCCTCAGCCTCTCCTTATATGGCTTGATTTGCAAGTCCCTGATCTTCTCTGGACCCTCTCAAGTTTTTCCAAGTCCTTGTTGAAGCGTGGCACCCAGAACTGGACGCAGTATCCAGCTGTGGTCTCACCAGTGCGGAGTACAGTGGGAGTATCACTTCCTTAGTTTTGCATGAGATACAATGGTTAATGCATGCTAGTGCTGGCCGCAGCATTGCACTGCCAGCTCATGTTCATGTCATGGTCAATCGCTACCCCTAGGTCCCTTTCGGCCATGGTGCAAGTCAGTTGTCACCACTGAGCCTGTAGGTATGTTGGGGATTGTTTGCCCCCATTTGGAGCACCTTACGCTTCTGAGTGTTGAACTTCATCTGGTCCAGGTCCACCTGTATCTGCAACCAATCTTCTGGCATGACCACACTCCCCCATAACTTGGTGTCGTACGCAAACTTGGCCAGAAAGCTTTTCACCCCCACATCCAAATCACTGGACACTCCTTGCCAGGAAGACACAGATCCATTCATGAGAACTCTCTGGGACCTACCATGCAGCCAGTTTTCCACCCACTGAACTGTTGAGCAGTTAAGCCCATAATCTTCCAACTTTTCCACAAGGATATTGTCGGATAATAGATCAAAAGCCTTTTGGAAGCCTAGGTATATGACCTTCTCTCCTGTGTCCAGGTGGTAAGAAACCTGTTCGTAGAAGGAGATGAGATTGGTAAGACAAGACATACCCCTGACGAAGCCATGCTGACTGTTGTTCAGAATCTTACCCACAACGAGCATATTGTACATAGATTCTTTAATGAGTTTTTCCAGGATTTTTGCTGAGATGGAGGTTAGACTGATTGGCCTATAATTGCCCGGGTCCTCCCTCTTCCCCTTCTTGAAGATAGACACAATCCCAATCCTCAGGGATCCCCTATGTGCCACGATTTCTGAAAGTTTTGCCAGGGGCTCTGCAATGACCTCAGCCAGCTCCATCAGCACTCTTGGGTGAAGTCCATTTCGTCCTGCTGACTTATAAATGTCTAGCTTTTCTAGTTGGTTTTGCACCAGCTCAGCATCCACAGTGGGAGGACTATCATTCCCACCATGCCCCCTGTGATCCTTATCTCGCTCGTCTTTCCCCTTGGCTCGGTGAAATACCAAAGCAAAGCGGGCATTCAGGAGTTCAGTTTTTTCAGATCATGCACCTGAGGTACAAATGACCTTGGGTATCAGTGACAGAGTATAGATACCCCAATATTCTGCTTTCTCAAGTACACAGACATGTTCCAGTAATATTGTATTATTTGTTCAATTCATCAACGTAAACAGAGACAGCATACTGTATAAATTAGTTGAGGAATGTGATGTGTCTTGTGGAATGATACTGTGGTTTACATAATGTACATGTACACAATTACACATACTATTTTTCAGGTACTGTACCTGAAGACTTCTGCTAAATTTTTACTTTGTAAAGGCAGATGTTTCTCAAAATGCTGCCAGACATTTTACAGATATGGACAAACAAAACTCGAAGGACAAGCCCAACAAACCCATACGTTAATTTATCATTTAGTCATTAGCTATGGAAACCTATAACTATGCTAACATAAAATAACTATAGATCATCTGCTGGTGAAGTCAGTCTGTTCTTCTTTGTATCTTGGCACTTCTTATTGGCTGCTGGAGCTGTGGACTGGTAAAGGGCATTTAAATAGCTTTGTCATGACAACAAAATATTTTGAAATGAGTTGACTCTTTATCCCTCCCTCAATAGCATTAGAACATGCTTACATAACCATCTCAAAAATACAGTTATCTACAAAACCCCATCTAGAATACAAATATGTTTATCCAGCCCTCTAATGGAAAATAAGCTTAATGATGCTTCAAAGAAGAAAAAGTTTAAAAAGGCTATAATCATTGAAACATCCCTTCCTTTCAGAGCAATAAAAGTCGTTAGAAAACATGCCTAAAAACACTGAAGGAACACACCAGGTCCAGACAGCTCTGAAAAAATATGTTAAGTACGTTAACAAACCACTCTATCAGTGGCCTTATTATTTTTTTCCCCCACACTAATACAGAGATCAAAAAATCATTAAGCTTCACTAAACAGCTTCCTTGATTTTGTCCTCTATTTTTTCTTCTCTTTCTACTAGATGTGATAAGGTTCTGTTTCAGTCGGACTCCTGTTTAACACATATATGAGGCAACTGGGAGGGTTATTAAAGGAGACTGAATAAAATATCTTTAAGTAAACTGATAGATAGCACTAGGTCTTATTGCAGTATTTCTCATCCTTTTCCAAACCATGATGCCGTATTATCCTAAACTATTCTGGTGCCTCTCCCACAAGCCTGAAAGAAAGGGAGAGTAGTTGCGAGGTCTACCACCTGTTTGACACCACCGAATTCAGAAGCAGTACTGGGTCAACTGATCCCACAGATATGGAGGAACACAGGGATGTGGAGACTGATTTTAGAGATGGCTGACTAGACAAGGGTTTCAACTTACAATCATAACCACAGCAGTAAAATTAAATTAAATTAAATTGCAGTGTAGACAAGCCCTCAAGCTCAAATAAGATAAAATGCTTACACTGTTGGTAGATTAGACAGCATTTCGCAACCTATCAGTCACGACCCAAAAGTCGGTTGCAGACGAACTTTAAAAATGGATTCTCCTTTAAAGGAGAAAAGCATGGGAAACCATGGCTTTTCCTTTGCAGGCTGGCAGAGTTCCTGCAAGGGGCTGCTTGGTGTGCCCCATACCCCACACACCCTCTCCTGGCCCACACACTGGGCAACTGGGGGCAGCGGTCAGGAGCGAGGGGCACCAGGGTTGGGACTGGCCATGATATTTACAAGTGGGTCCTGGTACAAAAAAGGTTAAGAACCACTGGGTTTGGAGAAGAACTAACCATAATCATATAATGTCTAAAGAGGGTCCCATTGCCTGAGTGCAGGGTTGTTGGTTGTAGCCCTGTTGGTCTAAGGTTATAGGCAGACCAGGATCTTTGCGTAAACGTAGTATCGTTCATTAGATCAACTGAACAGTTGGAAAAATGGATGCCTGGGTCTCACACATTTCCCTCATGCCTCCTTTGTGAGGTCCTAACTTGCCCTTGTACCCATTTCACAACTGGGAGGAGTCGAGGCACACTACGCGGCTCGTCCCGGGTTGAACAAAGGCACTAGACATGAGTCTTGTCTCATGCTCCAAGGAGGGTTTCTGTCTGGCAAGTCACTGACGACTCGCCCATCTGCCTCAGGGGCTGCAGCCCGCTATAGCCGCTGCCGAGTCCGGTACCCAGGCCGGCCGCGCGCCCCAGGCAGACAGAAGGCCTCCGCAACGCGCGCCTACGAGGTGAGCAGGACCGCAGTGGCCGGCGAAGGGGGCGGGGCTCGGGAGTCCATTGGCTGCACGCGCCCGCGCCCCGCAGCTAAAGCCCGCTCCACAAACCTCTGCAACCGCTCTGCTCCCCAACCGCCTGCAGCCCGGGCTAGCCAATCACAGCGCAGCCGGGGCGCACTCGCAGTAGCGCCGAGTCTCCAGGAACGCCCTCCACTACCACCAGCTAGAGCTCTACGCCCCTCCCCCAACCGGCACATACTGACGTCACCCTCCTCACTTACCGCAGAAGCCTGTGAGTGGGGCGCGCGGCACACGCGGGTGCCGGGGCCGCGCTGCCCGCGATTGGCTGGCGCTGCTCGCCAATGGGCGATGAGCAGCTGGATTCAAACCGGGTCGGGCGCGAGGGCAGGCAGTTAGTCGGCGAGTGTCGCGCGTGAGGGGAGTTGGAGCTGCGTCTGCGCTGCCGCCTTCGCTATGGCCCACAAGCAGATCTACTACTCGGACAAGTACTTCGACGAGCAGTACGAGTACCGGTGCGAGCCTCGGCCATTCCCGCTTTGTTGCGCAGGGCCCCCCCCCCTACTGAGAGGGCGCCTTCCCGGGAGGGGCGGCCAGGGCGTGGCTGCAGCGGGATGGAACAACGGGCCTGGGCGGAGGGGGCGCCGCGGGCTGGCGGGGGGGAGGTGCCTGGCGTCGCGACGGCCGGGGGAATTGCTTGCTCACTTCTTGGCCGAAGGGAAAGCAGCAGTTTGGGGCGGGAGGGGCAGAAGCTGCCCCTTCTGTGCGGGGCATGAAGAGAGCTGCTGCTGAGCCCCCCCGCCCCCCCGGTGCCTGGGTCCTACCTCGGGTTTGAGCCCTCAGCACAGCTCCTGAGCCAGTCTAGTTTCCTCTCCAGGAAGCCCTTGCTTCGGGGTTCAGGCCAGAGCACCTGCCCTGGAAAGCTGTGCCTGCCTTGTGGTCCCTGTCAGGGTAGCCAGAGCCGTAAGGGTTTTTATTTCATGGTGGGGGTGGTATTTTTTTTTTTTTAACTTCAAGGTTTGTTGTAAGTCTCAACTCCCATGGGGGAAGCTCTGCACTGGGGTCATAAGGAGCCATCAAGACAGGGCACCACTTGTGTTACCCTGCACAGATAAAGCTGTGGGCTAGTCCTGCCAGCAAGACTGTTGCATAGGTAGCTTTATCTTAATTGTATTTAAAGAGATTAGGTGAAACTTCAGTCTGTTGGAACAGTGGTTTTCACCCTGTTTTGTACCAGGACCCATTAATGAATGAGTGGCCAGGCCCAACCCAGTGCACCTCGCTCCTGACCCCCTGCCTCCAGGCCCCACCCCCTAGTGTGTGAAGAAGGGGGGGGCCCCAAGCAGCCTCTCACAGGAACTCTGCCAATCTGCAAGGGAAAAGAGACAGTTTCCCAAGTTTTTCTTCTATAAGGAGAATCCATTTGAAAAGTTTGTTTGCGACCCTCATATATATTCTTGTGACCCAATTCTGGCCCAAGAGCTGTGGGTTGAAAAACACAGTGTTAGAATACCTTTCATCCCCTCACCCCAAGGGTAAGCTGCCTTCACAACACTGGGCTGTGGTTGTACTTGAAGTGAGATGGTGTTGGCTGAATCTCTCCTATTCCCTGATCACAGTGTGGCTTAAGAGTTCCTATTTCCTGGCTGTGCTTCTGTAACACAGGATCTTGATGCTGTCAAAACATATTTCAAAGGATTTTGTGCAAGTCTGGTGGGTTTTTATCCCAATTAATCAACTCTATATTTAGAAGACATGAGATGCTTTCAGGCACAAAGTGTTCTTCCCAATTTTGTGCTTGGATCAACTCTAGATAGAAGATTGAGGAGACAAACTTTCAAGTAGAAAATTACACGCATTTCTTGTCTTATTTCCTGAACCCTCACTGTTGCAACACTCCACCCCTATTATGTGATTGTCGGAGGAAGCCATCCATGGGAGTGTTAAAGTCTCCTGAGTTAGCAGTTGGCTGAATTTCTTGTTATACAAGTTTTTCGGCTTGAGTTACTAAATGCCCTGTTAGACATTAGTAATGTCTAATAGGGCATTTAGTAATGACACTACAGTGCTTTGTAGATCAATGAAGTCCTAGTCTTGAGAGAGTGCTGATGATCTGCATATAAGTAAACAGTAACCAAAGGTCAAACTTTGATCACTGGCAAATAAATTGCAGATGCTGTTATTCACTTTGTCAGGTAGCATAAGTGTTGCTTTTATACTCCTTCCCCTCTGTTTTCCTTATTTTATTAGATAATGTGACAATTAATTCTGGGAAGTGTTCTGTTCTAAATAGTTTGAAAGACATGGGAGTAAACATCTGACATATATTTCAATGAGGGCAGTGTAGCAGAAACCTTGCAAGACAAGGAATGCACAATACTTGGGGGTGCACCAACAGATTTTGGGGGCCAATACTGATAGCTGATTTTTAAGGAGGCATGTCAACTGATACTAATCCAACTTCCGATTACAGGTGTGTGCAGCTGGTAAGTCTGTGGTGGAAGGGAATGTGTGTGGAGGATGGGGTGCAGATAAAGACCCTTGCAGTGAAGGATGGAATGGGGCAGGCGCTGCCCTGGCGGAGCATCATACGGGGCCATGGCTTGTCCAAGGGGTGTAGAGTGGGGGGCAGCTCCCACTGCTGCACACACCCCAGGAGGGCATTGGGGGAGGGGAGGGTGCATGTGCCCCCAGATCTGCACGGGGCTCGGGCTGAGTGGCTGTGGGAGCCTCCCCTTCCACCACAGCAGACTTACCAGCTTTTTAAGCTGCCAACCTGTGCTCCTTGCTGCCTGCATACCGTGCTGTGGCTGTACATATGCACGGTCATTTATTGGCCGCATCGGGGCAATTTCCGATGCTATCAATTTTCTTTATATCAGTGCCGAGCTGATATTGGGCAGATATCAGTGCACCTCTAATACTTAGCGGAATTGTTCTAAACTTGTACAAAATCTAGCTTTCAATTTTTTCATATGAATTGATATGGGCAAAAGGGTTTGTGTATGGGTTCTTAATTGGTTGAAGTTTATGCTGGTCTTGGTACCTGGCAAACTCAGATCTCTGCTTAAAGAGTGCGTCTGAGGGATAGCAGTATAGTTTTAGTCAGCAGGCTCCTAGGGTAATCAACAAAACTGATGGTGATGTCTCCAACAGACATGTTATGTTGCCCAGAGAACTTTCAAAGCAAGTACCAAAAACGCATCTGATGACTGAAGAGGAATGGAGAAGACTTGGTGTCCAGCAAAGTCTTGGGTGGGTTCACTACATGATCCATGAGCCAGGTAAATAAAGAATTTTGTAGCTGCAAATATAACTGGTCTGAAAAGTAACAGACTCAAGAGGTTCTTTTAGTCTTGAAGAATACACTCTGAAATATGCTTACTTATGTATCCCACAAAAAAGAGAAGGAATTTGGAGAACGTTTCTTACTGCTTTACACTTGATAGCACTCCTTAGATCAGTGCTTCTCATGCAAACTTTTTTGTACCAGTACCTATCTCTAAACATCAGTGGCCAGTCTTGACCCAGTAAATAGTTTAAGTAAAAAAAACAGCCCTCACTCCCAACCCACAGTCCTGTTGTTGTCTGCCCCCCCACTCACCCAGTGTGTGAGGATGGGAAGTACATGGGTAAGTTTTCCCCCTCCCCCCCCCCCCACTGATTTGAGTGCCCACAACAGGCATGGGGCTACAGCCTGGCTGGACCAGCACGGACAGGAGCCACTTCTGGATGGAGAGGGGCCTGGCCACTGCCATGAACCCTGTGCCAGTTGTAGTGCCAGCAGCATGAGGACTAATGGGTGGTGGGGTTGGCCATGCTACCCTTGCTTCCTCTTGCCACCAGCTGCATGTGTGCTGGGCCATAGCTCTATCCCACATCATGGCCTGGCTGGCTGCTGCCACTCCTTTCAGGCTGCAGCTCTACTCCAGAGGGATGTCAGCTGGTAAGCGGCACAGACAACTTGAGGGGACTGGTGGCAGTGGCAGCTGGGTAGAGCCACGGCCCAGTGCACAAGCAGTGGTGATGGGAGGAGGTGAGGGCAGCCCCCTACCCCACTGTTCCTTGTGCAGCTAGTGTCATGGCTAGCACATTGTTCCTAACCATGGCAGCAGTGAGTCTTGCTGCCCTGCTCTACCCTCCTGTGCTGGGACCTACCTGCACAGAAGTGGCTCCTGCCTTTGCTAGCCCAGCCAGGCTGCAGCCCCATACCTGTTGTGGGTATGCAAATCTGAGGGGATGTGTGTACCCCCTATCTGGTGAATCATTTGTGGGCCCTACCCTCCATGGACTTGCCTGTGGCGAAACTACAGAAGCTGTTCTCCACCCTGCCTGACTGCCATATGCAGGTGGCACCTCCTGCCTGATTGCCTTCCTTCCATTCTGCCCAGCCCTAAGCAGCCCCTTGTAGCTTGGAACTTGCCAGCCTGCAACAGGAAACCTGCACTTTCCCACATCTTTCTGTGATTGTTCATGACCTTTTCAGATATTCTTGCAGCCCGCTTTTAAGTTGACCCATGTGTTGAGAGAGGCTGGTTTAGATGACTCCAGTGATAAGCGACTGTCTTATTTAACCGTACCCCTCTATACTGTAGAGGGGAGTCTAGAGGTACACCTTTGTATCCACAAGAGAAGCTTCAAGCACGGATAAGGACAGACCTGACACTTGCAGTACTCTAGCCCTACGGTGGTCTTAAAAGGAATGAAGAAAGTTGGTGGGTTTTTTGCTCACGGATCATTTTTGAATTTCTTTAATCTCTTCTGGAGGCTAACAAATCCTCTGAATCCTTCAAGTATAATTACTCAGTTGCTCATTGTCCCTGGTTCTTATCAGTAGGCATCATGCATACCTTATTTGAAACTGTTGTTTTAAAATGTGGATTTGTAGAATCAATAGCTTGTCAGATTACTCTGGTCTAACTCTTGAAAGTATAGACATAACAATTCTACAAGGGGGTAGTTATCTGTACCTGAAGTCATGTACAAGGCAGGGCAGAATGGCGCCTCTTGTACACTTGATTCAGAGAGGCATGAACTTTCGTAAGCCTTTCTTAAGATGCTATGAATATGCCTTACTGAGTAGGATTGCTTCTAACAAATTGGTACTGGAAATTTAAACTCTGAACAGACGTTTATGCAGTTTAACACTTTAGATTGGGGGTGGGCCAAATGTGGCCCGGGGGCCAGATGCAACACACCAGGCCATTCTATCCAGTCCGCAGGGCACCTAAAAAATTTAGAAAATTTAATATTTATCTGCCCTGGGCTGCCTGTCATGTGGCCCTCTGCCCAAAATAAGTGCCCATCCCTGCTTTAGATTATCTATGTACAAATGTCCAGAGTCCAGACCTTTATTTTTGGTTCTTGTTACAGCGATATCGATAATACTGTCATGAACTGAATTTTAAAAGGCAGTGACGAACTGCAGGTGATTTTTGTGGCAGTAGGAAAAACCTGAATCCCTTATTACATCTTAAAAGAATCACTTAACTTTTCTCTATTAAGTTGGGTGCAGTATGGAAATCCTTGAAAACATCACTTGGCTAACATACTGAGACTACAAATATGCCTCTTTACTTGATCAGACATCCCAAAAGTTAACTAGTATACATGCTAATTTGCAGTTGGTGCAGCCCACTTCTGTTGATCTTTTATTTACCATATTTGCCTTATTTAAGATTACCTTGTCCCATCACATTTTTCTATACATGAGAAAATCATTTAAAATAACTTTCCATGTATAAAATCTAATTATTAGAAAGAAAGTTGTCCTAAGTTTCTTCCCATCACTGCTGCAGTGGGGAAAGCTCTCTATTGCCTGCCCCTCTATGGCTGCTAAGTAGTTGGGGTGGGGGGCACCCTAGGCTGTGGCCCTGGCCCCAGAGCATGGAGCTAACCTGGCATGTGATGTATAATGGTGCCTGTGCTGGATCACTCCCACTACGCACTTCATGCCCTGGATTGGCCCAGTATGTTGTGTGGAGGGCATCCCTGGAGACTTAGAATGCCAAGTGATATATAAGCAGCACTGTTACTAAACAAAAATAACTGATCAGTTCTTTAGCTTTGTCTCAAGTTGTACCAGTTTTAGAGGTCAGGTCTATACCAAGAATTAGAGAGCTTTACTGTACTAACAAATCCATGTTGAAGCTGTGTGGTGCTGCCGTAAAAAACCAAACAAACAAAACACAAAAACAAAACTTTACAATACTGTATGGATGTGTTTATATTGGTATAGGCCATCCCAGCAAAAAATGTTTTTCTAATAAGCTGCATCCACAGAAGAGTTTGCTAGCATGGCAATGGCCATGCAGTTTATATCTGTGAAGAACTAGATCTTTGCAAATACCATATTTACTCAGATCCAAGACAAAGGTGTACCCCACACCAACTCTACAACATGAGAGACAGCCTTGTCTTGAATTTAAGTACTGACCCAAAAGCTGCTGCTGTATGGCCAGGACCAAGCATGCCCTCCACAAAGCACGGTGGGCCAATCCAGGGCATAGAGTGGGTAGTGGGAATGATCCAGCACAGGCACCATTATACATCACATGCTCTGGGGCCGGGGCCAGGGCCACAACCTAGGGTGCCCCCCCACTACCCATTACATTTCTGTGAATGCTCAAGCATAGGTGAGATGGATTAAATGGAATTACCTCCAGCTCTGTATGGGTAGTGTACTTAAACTTGGTTTGGCTTAGTTTTGTTTTCTTATTTCCACAGAACCACACATCCTTCTCTTTAGAAGACCACTTCCGAAAGAACAGCAAAAGTGAAATTTTATTTCTGGAAATCTTCTTTCAAATCTTCTGGAACTTTATGTATATGAGTGTATATATGTTGGTAGTATTCAGTGAATACTTGAAAAATGTATGAAACCTACATCCATACCTGTGCATGAGCTGTATTATTCACAGCAACAGAGCTCAGTCAAATGCAATTCCAAGTAGGCTGCTATGGTGTTCAGACTAATGAAGTTATCTTTTCTTTACTCTTAATATAAGTGCCTATTTGTCTTTTCAATGAACTACTTTGTTTAATAAAGTTTAAATGTTGCATATTGTGTTGCTTATCTTTAAGGTTTGAGTCTGAAAGAATAAACTGCATTCGTTGAATTTCTAAAACCATGGAAAATACCTTTAGACCAACGTCTAAAAATTATAGTGGGGTGCTAGTCTAAATGTCTTAACCTAATAGGACCTATGCTTGGGGAAGCTCACCAGCCTGCTGATCACCTTGACTTGCATTATTTGGTCTTCTCACATGACAAACCACCCAGGTTAGGACTAAAATGTGCAGTGAGCACTAAAGAAGCAATGAGCAGCAGCCACTTCACCCATGTCAAATGAGCCTGCAGAGGGTAGTTTTGGGATGCTTATGTACTATATTACACTTAACTTACTCTGTTTCAAAGTATGTTATCAGGAAAGTTGCTGTACATACCTGCTTATATCTTTGCTTTAATATAATTTGCAGGAATAATATCTGCATATGGACATCTGAAGTCTGGCTCTTAAAACAATTTTCATGTCACTGCCTCTTGTTGCCTTTACAAACATCACTGCCTCTTTGGAGGCACTAGGATTTCTTCCCAGGGTGATGGCAGAGTGGCTCAAGCAGAGCATCTTGTGGATAGGCCTGTCAGACTTGGTATCTGGCACACGATGGGTGTGATTCCCTCCCAGAAACTGAAATTAGGATTTGAGTACCAGCTGTAGGGATTAGCTCCTCATTAGGCTAAATTCTGAGACTAGGAGCCGGGATAAACCCTTGCCTTAGTTTTTAACAGGAAAGAGGCAAGAAGCCTTCAGCTGCCCCTGGTCTTGAGCAGTTCTCGCCCTGGGAAGTATGTGCAGAAATGGGTGGGAAGATCTGGTCAAATAAAACAAAACCACACGAGGCCCTTCAGGGGTGAATGAAGGGCCCTCAGTTCCGGCACGTCTTTGGTCGCAGTCCACAAGAGTCAAACGCTGAGGGGAGTCCGCACGAAACCTCTGTGCCCAACGCCAGATTTCCAAGCACTTTCCATCTACAGCATCTTTCTCATCTTCCACACCCGGCCCCAACCCCGCTGCACAGCCTCAGCGCGGAGCCAAACCCCAGCCACGAGCATTTCTCAGCCCCTCCCGGCTTCTGGCTCGGCTGCGCGACGTCATCGAACTGCGCCGCGCCGCTGCGCCGCTGACGTCTTTCTGGCGCGCGGCTGAGGGTCTTCGAGTCGGAGCTGGGGTTGTGCGGGACAATAAAGGGGACTCACTCCTGCCATGTCCTCGCGGGGGCAGCTGGGCCCGGGTAGCCACGCGCAGGTAAGGGAGCGCTGCACTCCCAGAGGCCGAGCACAGCGGCTCCCGCCCACGGACCTCCGCCCCCCGCTTCTCCCCCTCACCGGCTGCGCGCTGCGTGTCCGGGCGGCGGGGAGGGGGGGGTTAAGCCGCCTCCCCTCCCGCCCACTGCTGCCAGCGCCCGTCCCCCACCCCCACCCCCCGGAGCGGCAGCCACAAGGGTGGGGGGGTTGGACGACTTTGTTGCCAGGTCGTAAATACGAAATTATATATCGGAAGCTCAAAATTGATCACATTTCCTATAACTGTTGTACGCTGAAAAAATATGCAAATCAATATGCAAATAAGTCGTCGGTACTTTATATCGCCACTCCCCAGTGAGCCAGGGAGAACTGGGTCATCAAAACTGAAGAAGCATTTCTTTATTTTGAGGCAAGCGTTAATAAGGAAGGGCTGGCAGCAAACCCAAAAGTTGGTTAAGACTTTCCAAGACTGATTTAGGTTTTGCATATGCTGTATTCATTAGCTGCCTCAAATTATCCTACTTTTTGAACACTTTTGTTACTGTTGGTGGTACATTGCACAAGGATTGAAATTATTGTACAAATACAATAATTATCGGACACCTGGCAGCACTGGGTGGAGAGTGTTTATGTAACAGGGGAGCCCAGTGCGGCCACCCCTGCCCATGACAGGAGCTGGGTATTGCGGGTCTGAGATCTTTGTCGTGGGGCTGTGTCGCTTTGCGCTGCCTAACGGATGCTTCAGACCAGTTTCAGGTGCTGCGGTGCGGACAGCCAGGGGTGCAGAGCTCCAGGGGCCACCTGCTGTGACCATGTGACAAGGCCTGTAGACTGTTCTCATGCTCCTCTTGTTTGTGGAGCCATGCCCTCATAGTTACACTTCACATACAACATGCTGCAATAATGTGCAGGGCACTGGATGCCCTAGAGATTTCCCAGTGTGGTTTCCAGTCAGGCTGAGGTCTCGCTGACATTCAGGATCAACCCCAAATCAGAAGTAATTGTACTATTGCTGTTCTGTGCTAACCTCATCAGACCAGTAACTAAGTACTGACTTCAACATAACGTAGAGTTGTTATGTTCAAATAGGCATAAATGTTTCACGTCCTTGTTTTCCTTGTTACATTCACATCGTATTTCAAAACAGCCAGGATAAGCATGAGAGCAACTGAGGTAAACCTTCCTGACTAACTCATGAATGAAAGAGAAAATGATTATCTGCATTGTGTATTGGGTTACCCCAGGGCTGCTCAGACCTCCAGCTCAGAGGCCAAATGTGTCTTGCAGAGCAATGGCATCCAGCCCACTGGACTCCCCATAGGTTGGGGAATTTGCAGGTGGGAGAGTAGTAGCCATTAATACTGCCATGCTTCCCTGCTGCCAAATTCCCAAGCTCTGCAGCAGATCAGAGCCAGGCCATGCCTCACCCCACCCGCCAAAGGGCTGGGCTATGGCCATTGGCTCCCCACTGCCTCCTGTGCCAGTTTGGGGCTAGCCTATCTCCTGCTCCTTCTCCGTATGGCCAGATGGAGCCCTGCTGTGCCAGCGGCAGGTGCCAGATTAGGACCACCGGCTGCATCTGACTCGCAGACGGACCAGGCATTGCTCATCCCGCCCGCTGGGCAAAAACCTTGAGCACCACTGAGTTATGCAAACCTCTTTAGTAAATTCCCAGTTTTCCTAGTGTTCGCTTAACCACCAGAGGGCATACTTAGTCCAATAAATTTATGTACATACTTGATCCAGTGTTGATCAGATGTTTTACAAGCAAAGTTTAATGTGCTCTTGCATGCATACAGTAATTAATTAAAATTATATTTTTAACTGCTTAAATAATGAGAACAAAAAATGACATTTTCCCATAGTATCTCAGTTATATAAACAGTTATGTTAGTATAAACAGTGTCTGTTAAAATACGTTATTCAATACTTTACTTCCTCCAAGCTCAAACTGGTGTGCCACAGGTAATGCCATTATAAATACATGCTGGGCCTAATTTAGAAGCTTCTTCACAAACGTATGTCCTGTTGATGCTGATGGCACTCCAGAAGAAGTACAGAATCATGAATGTTATTACCAGTAAATTAGTGCTTTGAAAGCCACATTAAAAATCAGTGCAACTCTCAGATTTGATCCAACTTTAAAAACACACTGATCTCTGTAGTTGCTACAAGTGTAGATATGTTTCTTACTGAATTGCTAATCATGTGCTGGGAAGACTGCAAAGAAAGTGACTGATTTTAAAACTGAATGATTCTTATATTAATTATTTTACTCTTGTGTGTTAAATATACTCTTAGCATTTCTGATATGTAGCCAGCATGCTCTAGTGCACAGGGTCATGTCATCCGGCCCGCAGGGCTCCCGTCAGGTCCAGGAACTTGGCAGTGGGAAAGCTGCAATTAATGCTGCCACTACTCACCTGCCTCAACTTTTCAGGCCTGTGGGAAGACCCAAAGGCTGAATGACATGACCTCAGGGCTGGATCTGGTCCGCAGGCCCGAGTTCGAGCACCTCTGTTTTAGAGCGATCAAATCTTCCTTGGTGTTTGTTCCCCACCCCCCTCCTCCCCTCCATCCCCACACTTTCAATCCTTTCTTGAGAACTTTGTTGTTTTCCACCTATTTTATTAGTGATAGTGAACAAACTAACTGTTTTCTGAGTTAGTTTGAGATGAGGTTTTTTTGCTTATTTTATTAATCTCAAAATGCATGTAGCCAAAAACCCTTTTGTTTCTCAGGGCATCAAGTTATCAGCAGAGGTCAAACCGTTTGTCCCAAAATATGCGACGGTAACAGTGGCATGGTCAGAACCCTCAGAAGCATGTGTCTTGCCTAGGTACTTAACTACATGCTACCCATTTGTTCAGGAACCATCTATGGATAAGTATGTATTTTTTTCTGAATCTTGTTTCTTGGGGGATTTTAGCCTTCTGGTGTCTTGACTTTTAATACTTCTAGTTAAATTAGAAGGACTAATTAACATATGAATACTAATTAAATTAGAAGCTCTGGTGCTATAGAATTTCAAACCATAGAAGCGATTGTTTAGTGATTTAATGGTGTAGACTTTTGCATTTCTATCAGAGGCTTATAAGTTTGGTACAGTACATTCCACTTACATGCCTACCAGATAAGGGTGCAATTTGGCTAATTGCAAAACACAGTGCCAGTTTCCTGTTTATAGTTTAAAAGCTGCTACTACAAATTTTGGAGAATGAGGAGAGCTAGTCAGTTTTGGGGCTGTTGATAACATAGCACTAATAGGACTGCTGATAACATTATTTATAATGTTGTCAGCGCTAGGGTATTAGCAACTATGAAATTAACTGGCTCCCTTCATTTACAAGGCTGCTGATAGAAAGCCAAGGAGGGGAGCTAGTTATCGCTGATAGTGCAGTGTTCATAAAAATTAATATTTATATTGCAGTCAGAGAAGTGCATAGTCTGGGTAAAGGCATAGCCTTTTCTGGTCTTGGGACTGTACCCTTACACAGGATGTACTCCCAAGGGCCTGACATTGCTGTGGAGCATGACAGAGAAAGGAGGAGTCTTGTTCCGTTGAAATGACTTCTCTACTTAGTTCAGTTGTGCTCTCTGGCTCTGGAAGGCCTAATCTACACTACGGTTTTCCTGGTGGGACTCAGTTTTGAGTGCACGTATAGTGGCCTTTGTGGCAGCAGAATTCTCCACCCTACAGGCATTTATTTTAACTGCCTAGTAGAGCAAGGCTTCTGGCATCCAGCCTGAAGGTGCATGATGATATTCCTGTGCCTGCAGCTGGGTACCGTTCTGTTCAGCAACTGGTGTCCTTGCACAGCGTTTTTTGATCTCTGATGGCATAGCTGCTATTGTGCAGTTGCATGGGTCTGCCAGATTATCTGAATGTTCAAGCACTCTAGTCCAGGGGTCAGTAACATACAGCCTTTGGATCTGGCCTGTGGGGCTGAAGGGCTTTGCCAGTGCCTGTGCCCCAAGCTGGGGCTGGGTAGCAAGCCTCTGTACAAGGGCTAGGCAGCTGGAAGCTGCACCTGTCACTTCTCCCTGCCTCCCTTCTACTTCTCAAACTGGCATAGGCATATCTTCCAGCTGGTATGGATCTGCTCCAGGACTGGGCAGCTTCCTGCTGCATTCATGCCCAAGCCAGGAGGCTGGGGTGGTGGGGTGGGGAGAAGCAAGAGCAGCGCAGACTCAGCTGCCAGATGCCTGGCCCTAGTGTAGCTCCTCACCAGATGAAAATTGTGCCAGTGCCACCGCCAGGGAGCTGGGGCCAAGGAGAATTGATGGCAGTGTGGGCACAGTTCCCAGTTGTTTGGCTGGCATGGGTTCAGGCAGAATCCCCTGTCACTGATACACCACCAAAGCCTCTTGGCCTGTGTTGGACTGGAGCCAGGTTGTTCCAGCCCATGGCTTTTAAAGGTTGCCGGCCCCTGCCCTAGCGGTTTGATAGTAGTGACTGCTCACTGTTGTCAGAATTTCTAGTGTCAGAGGCATCTTAGTGAAGATGTAGTGTCAGTCCTTAGGTGGTAGAATGGCCACCATGAATATGGCTGGGAGAAATAATGGGTACTTGTAATGAGGAACTATAGAGGAACCTGTCTTTGGGTGAATGCTTACTATAAAGTGAGCATCCATTGTCTAATAAAGAGACTTCAAGGTCCTTAATTTTTTGGCAAAATGTTGTTTATAAGGTGAAATTAGTAAGAATAGTATCAAGAATATACATTGAATATTCCTGTTTTTTATTCAGGTGTAGAAATCTAGAAATACAGCACTATATTTTTGTTTTAACGTGCATTAGGATAAGAATTACTGTATTTACTCCCATGCCACATGCAGTTATCCTCAAAAATCAGCCCTCCAAAATTTGGGTTTGTTTCTTAAGTGGGGAGGCTGATTTTTTTCTTCGCTGAAGTGGGGGAATGAAAGTTCAGAGACACTGTAATGGCTGCTTTGCTTGTCTCCCCGTAGGCCCCATGCAGGAAAAAGGAGATTCAGAGCTACAGCTTTAACCTTCTCACAGCTCCTGCTAAATTGACAGGGGCTTTTGGCTGAGGAAAAACTTTACAGCAGCTACAAGAGGGTTAAAACTAGCTTTTGCTGAAGTGTAGGGGTGCACTGATAAAGATTTTCTGGGCTGATAGCTGATTATTAACCAGCCATATTGTCTAATACCGATCCAATTGCCAATACATAGCTGGGCAGCTTGGAAAGTAGTCGGACTAGTAAGTCTGTTGGGGGAGAGGTCTGTTGGGACAGGGGCAGGTGCTGTCCAGCTGGGGTGGGGCGTGGGGTGGAGTCATGACTTGTCTGGGGTGCAGGGAGGGGGCAATGGCTCCCACCGTTGTGTGTGCCCCCTAGATCTGTGCATGGGGCAAGGGCGGGCTGCTGCTGTGCACTCGGGCCTAGGAGCTGCCGCTGGCCTCTTCCCAGTGGGGGTGGGGCTGGGCCAGGCTGTACTTGGTGGGGGGGGAGCTACAGCTACCCCAAAATTCACCATAGCCCACCCCGTAGCCCCCCTCCCAACACTGCCCACTCCACCCGGCCTGAGCACAGCCCTGGCCCAGCCCGCAGTAGGCAGCCTGTCCTTACCTGCGCACAGATCTGGGGGCCACATGCCCTCCATGCCTCCTCCAGGGGCACTTACAGTGGTGGTAGCAGCCCCCAGATGAGCTGCGGCTCTGTCCCATGTCGTGCCCCAGCTGTTCAGCACCTGCCCCTGCCCCAGCTCCACTTCCTCCCTCACCATGGGTGCCTCAATCTGCCCCACACAAGCTGCTTTCCCTTCCCCACGTTCCTTCCCCACAACAGACGTACCAGATGGACACTGCTCTCTAAGCTGCCGGGCTGCACTCCTGGCCATATGCATGCTTGCAGCTGTGCCCCTGCATGCAGCATTTATCAGCAACATTATTAGTCACATCAGCCAAAAAAGATGATTGCCGATAATGTCAATTTTCCTTTTATCGGTGCCGATATGATATGGACTGATGTATTGGTGCACTCTACTGAAGAGCTAACTCTGCCCCTGCAGTCAGGACTCAGCCACGATTCTGGGAAAACCTTTTCGTTCCTTCATTCTGTCTTCCCAAAGCAAGGTGTTTGTGTTATTTGGCAGGAAAATGAGATGCAGGAAAATATAGTGAGCAAGTCTTGTAAGAGTTGTTTATTCATAATATTCTGTGGAATCCATTGTAGATTCTTGACGCTGTTATCTTTGGTTTAATTTTGATCATAATGGCAGTAGCCTAATAAGCTCATTTATATCTTTGAAAGCCTATAAATGTTGTGTTCTCTCTCTCTGTCTCTCTCTCTCTCTTTTTTTTTTTTTTATATTTGACTGATTCTTTTTCCCATATAGGCAATTTTGGTATTGTTAACAAATAATATATTGTTGTTACTTAATCAGTGAGTGAGTGACTACAGCTTGATTTATGACATTTTCTGAATTAAAGAATTAGTGGCAAGCACCAGCATTGTGATCCAGATGCATTTATATTAAGTTTCAATTGTTAAGGATTTGTCAAACCTTAATCGTTGTTATCCTTTCCCTTTCTGAGTATAAATTTTGATGGACTGAAGTCAAAATAACTTATTACCAGAAAAATGCAACAGACAATGTAAAATACATTATCCAAAATATCTTGTATTTTTGGAATGGAATAGATAACTGATAATAGGAAGTCGTTAAATCTTTGAATTTGGTGCATTCTTAAATTTTTTTTCAAATTGGACGTGCATAAGTTAACCAAGGGTGACTGGTGCCTCCTGAGTTTGTGGGAGGGGCACCAGCGGCCAATCTCTGACCGGGGGGGGAGGAGTGCTGGTGGCGCTTCTCTCGGAGCCCCCGCTCCTTGGCTGGCGCTAATATCAAGGTGGGCACCAGTCAGTGCTTCTCTCAGTGCCCCCACTCCCTGGCTGGCAAGGGCCAGTCTCACAGGGGGTATGTTTCCCGCCCCCCCCTTACCCCTCTCTATACATGTCTCCTATGAAAGTACCATTTTTTCCATACTGATCATCTTGTATTTTCAGAAGCCATATTTAAGACTTTTTTTTTAAGTCATGAAATGCAATTCAACCACTTGCCATCTAAAGCATTCCTTATTATATTTTATCAGATTATCTCCTTTTCTAGATTGCAATATTCATGCTTCTGGATTTAAATATTATTGTACAACAAGGTTCCTTACTTAGTTTTCTGGTTTTCTGAAGTCAAGTGCAGTAGTTTTACCACTTAGATTAGAATTACAAGCCCATGTCATTTTAAGCTATCTCTTCACCACAGGAAGCTTGCCAGAATTAAATAAAGGATTTGGTGACAAATTTTAAAACTGAAATAAGGAAGTGTAACTTTAAAGAAAGCTAAAAACTATGAGTAACATATTTGAGAACTTTTATATTTTCAAATATCAAGAAAGAAACATAACATTTCTCAATCATCTGTTAAAGGAAAACATTTTAAATTTTGGAGGGGCAAGAATTCTTGTGAGTGATATCTTATATTGAACCAACTTTGTCTGGTGTAGACATATAGCATGTACAGACATTTGCTCTCCAAGGAGAAACTCTCCTGGAAATTATTTAACTTTGGTTGTTCCCAGGTTATTTTTCTCTTGGAGTGGCCATTTTTATCTTGAAAGAAAAAGCCTGAATGTCTGTAGACTTGTGGCTCATGTACGAAGCCATAAGCAAGCTTCTTTCCTGAGGCCAGATAAAGATAATACCCACAAGAATTCTTGCTTCTCACATGTCTCCTGGACCATCACAGCAGCAGCACCTCAGCAATACCAAAACAGTTTAATTTTTAGGCAATGTTGGTAGTGCCTTTGGTAAGCTGTTACCTAACGATGAATAAATATCTAATGATATTTGTGTAGAATTCTGTTCTTAGTAAAACATCTTCCTTGGTATTGAACACATTCTTCCATTAAGGGATGGTATGTTTATTTAGGCAACATGTGGGTACTGAAGACGTGTCCTGGGATGGCTCTTCATCTTTCTCTCAAAGTACATCTCATAGTGTTATGGGAAGTGCTCCACTTGGTGAATACTCCAGCTCGCCTTACTCATCTGATGTTGCACCAAATGTATATCCCATAACCAGCTCACACTATGATCATAATGACTCTAAATACCACAGTCGTTCCAAGATAGCTAAGGACTACATCGAACAAACGTGTCCAGTCAGACATGGGACTAGGAATATTTCTAAGGTGAGCACATTCAGCGCTTTAAAAAGAAATGACCTTAAGTCAGTCTTTCTCATATTTTGTTAACTTTAACACTTTATACTTGTTAATAACAATTAATAATGATTCGGTCTTGTAAAAACAGTGAATAGCATTTAAAATGATGTTGACGTCTTTGGTCTATACCTGATGTTGGCTTTAAATTCAGGTTTTGTACAGTAAGAGAACCTTGGCCAGTAGAAATCATTGCATGAAACTTCTAAGATTCAAGTAAACAGATTTTTATTTATATGCATTGTGCTGTGTAGGGCTGCCAGTTCTTGCAGTAGTTTCACAAGTACTGCAGTTTGTTACATTAATATTGGCCAAAGAATGTATATTGCCTAAAGTGAAATCTCTGCCCAAAGTTAAACTGATGGTGCAATTCTGGCTGCAGCCAACAGGACAAATGCTGGAAGACTAAACTACAAGTTTTAGATTGAAATTCAGTAAAAGCATCACTCATCTCTGCCAAGTGAATCTCAGTTTCCTTGTTTAGACTGCCTGTAACAAACAGTCAAGGCAATAGAGAAGCAGCAAGTTGGCCTGAAGTAAAGAGGAGAAGCCTCTTTACTGTTTTCCTTTGCCAGCTCTAAAAGGGGTGTGAGAACAGTACAGATAAGTGGTAGGAGGATGGATGAGCATTGGGGTAAATGTGGGTGCCTACCCTTTGTAGATAGTTCACATCAGCTTAGCTAAGCTATCCCAGAATTGGCCAGAGGTAATATATAGCAGTGGACAAAATTGGGTCTGAGTTACATTCAGAGCATAAGGGAAACACTGGCCAAGAATAGTTTTTTGGGGGATGGGATGAGAAGGAGGGACTGGACACTGGGTGAAAAGAGAGCTGGGAATAGCTGCTGTCATTCACCTGGTTGGCTCCATGTCCAAGAGTTAAGTAGAAAGAACCAGGAGGAGAAGAGGGCCTATTGGAGCACCCCCATTGAGGAGGAGGAGGAGAAGGCAGGGCACAAAGGAGAGGGATTAGATGGGTGCCTGGGGAAGGGTGGATGCTGGAAGTTCTCCCTCGTCATCTTATCCCCTCCTCCAGCCCTTAGGATTAAAACAGAGGAGGCCTCACAACTGTGCTTCCAATTTTTGTGGGCATCTCAGGATGAATTTGCTGAAATACCTTGAGAAAAATGGGCGAGTTCTTCCGCAAGTTCAAAAACTGGGAAACTAACAAAAATGCAGTGTTGAGCCATTTGTATTATCACTGATCTGTCATGCCTTTTGCAATTGGGGGTGTGGGTGAGCTTTTTAGTCCAGGCCACCATTCCTGCAATTGCATCCAATCACTTTGTGTGGACATTTGCTTTTGTGTCAAGGCCTCCTGACATTGCTTTCCATTGCATTTGGTCAGGGCTTCACCAATCTTGAAAAGTGTGTCATTTAATGTATTGCTGTATTTCCTACAGAGGAGTTCTAAAGATGATGAGCAGAAATTGGATAAGAAGAAGCCTGAAGGAAATGACACATTTGACAAAATGGCAAATAGAAGATCTCTTCAAACTGCTGCATATGGCAGAAATTCTTTGACTCAAGGTACAAATAACGTATTTCCTGATTACAAAGTATATAGAGTGAAAATTAAAATTCTTGGCTATTTATTAGCTCCTAGTTGAGTTTGAGTGCATGCTTCCAAATCCAGAGGTGCCAAATTCACGGATTTAGAGATGTGGAAAAATGACTTCTTCAGGTGACTCACTTTTTGAGAGAGAACTATAATTAGGGACGTACTTAATTTGTGATTTTGCAGAAACTATGGAATCGGGCATTGTCTGTAAAATCCGTGAAATAAAAAAAACTTACTAAAAAGAAAATGCTGGCTTTCCAGTGGGAGCCAGTGTTCCTCTTGGCCTTGCAGCCTGCTGGGGGAGGGGGTTGCCAATGCAAAGGGGAGCAGCCAAGATGGTGGCCACCTGCCCTGCCGACCAGTCCTCACCACTTATTTGCTGAGAGGGCTGCCCATCACATGGCCACACCTCTCCACCAATTAGTGGTGAAGGGTGGAGGTGCATGATGAACAGCTGACTTAGCCAGTTAGCAGTGAGGGGCGGGTGGCAGACAACAGACAGCCTTCTTGGCCAGTCAGTGGCAAGGGCGGACCCCTTTGGCCAGTCAGCAGTGAGGGGCGGGCTCACCACAAAAAGGCTGTGAAATCAGCTCTGTATGTGGCCTGTGGAAATCCCTTTCACTCGCCTCAACTTAAGTAGATCCCTAACTATAATAAACTAATTTACTTACTGCAAAATAACTGGATGATGTAACCTGTGTTGATACTTTTGCAGAATTTTCTACATAAGGTATTGTTTGAGCTAAAATAGTTATCATGGTGCCTAGATTGCAGATGGGCGCAATAAAAATGTAGATATAATTTAATGATTTCTAAAGAAACAGTTTGCTTTTTTGACTTTGTGTGTTTTAAACAGACAGGTGTAATAAATTTGGGAACAGGAAATCAAAACAGGTTCCAAAAAGTGAAATTGTTCCAAAACCTGCCTTTCAAGTTACCCTTTCGGATTTCCCCGAGTTGCAGAGCTTAGGAAAGGGTAATGTACTGGACCTACCAAAACACAAACATGGGCCATCAAGTCCAGTTGAAGATGAGGTTACACTCCCACAACAACCACTGAGAAAGCAGACTTCTGCATTGGGGACCACAAGGGTGAGTTGCTGATTACATGTTAAAACCTTATATGATATTTTATAAAACAAATTATTAAAAGGAGGAAACAGGAGATTTCATAAACAAGCAACAGGTATCTTTTCAAATAAATTGTAGAGAAAGAACAAGGATAGGGCTAGACAGATAGAGGTCTGCTGTAATAAAGTAGGAAATTACGGTTTAGGATTAAATTGGTGACAGAGAAATTTTCATTTCCTGAATTTTGTTTGTGGCTGTACTGATTTCTTCTTTTAAGTTGGGTTAAGAAGTGCAGACTTCCTTTTTAATTATTGTTTTACCAAATAAAGTTCCTCTTTTGTAAGTCTGCTGTACTGAGTTTTTAATGGAGATTTGCTAAAAGTAAAAATATGAAAAGATAAAGAAATGGGATTGATAGAGAAGGGTAAAATGCACTTGATCCAAATGCTTGTTTCTCACTTGCTGATTGCAGCACTCAAACAAAACTTATTGTAAATGTGTCCACCATCAGGTCAGGTATTTTGGAGCTAGAAACATCAACAATACTTATACTTTGATCAGCCTTTCTGTAAGCGATACAAATAGTGTAGCACTTTGAAAGAAGAAATTATTTGATATTTTCATCCAGTTTCCTTTTTTGCTGTTAATATAAACTCATAAGAATAGAGTTTTAGTGGTTGCTGGGCTGCATGTCTGGTTGCTAGTAACAAACTTAAGCACAAAGTTGTCTAAAAGGACTTACAAAAAGGTTATCCTTTGGAAAACCTTCTCCTTACATATGTCAGTTAAAGACTGATTTTATGTCCCAAATCCATTTATATTGCTTTGATAGAAATCAAGTTTTTCTGAACATAGTCTTAGTAAAGGGCTGATATTTATTTTCCAGAAATGCATTTTGCACCAAAAGCAATCAGGACTTGTGGTAGAGGTGATTTTATTTAGACCAACTAGATATTTGCAACAAAAAAAAATAGTTCAGTTGCAAGCTTTTGGGCACAAACACCCTTCATCAGGCATAGGAGAAAAGATTGTAAGCATTCTCCTGGGTAGAAATGAAAGTTCATATTTCATAGAAGAGTTGAAGGTATGGTAAAATCTCCCAGGAAGCGTTTACAGTCTTTTCTGCTATGCCTGATGAAGGGTGCTATTGCCCCAAAGTTTCCAATTAAATATTTCTTTTCCCTTTGCAAAAATCTAGTTAGTCTAATAAAAGATATCACCTCTACCGGAAGTCCTGATTGCTTTTGCCACTAGACCAATACAGCTACAACCTGGATACCTGACACCTGCAACAAAACACCTGTATATGATACCCACATCTTGTATACATCAGTGACATATCCTTTCTTCTGTTCCCGCCAGCTGTTGTTTAAATTAAAAAATAAGGTAGCACCTTCTATGCATGGCATTTCTTTGATTAGTTCCCAGACGGTATTAATTCCCAGGAAATACTCTGCACTTCATCTTTGTTGCTTAAAGCAAGCCAAACCTGTTCCAATTCATGTTTCATTAACAAAGTTGCTGAAGTCTGGGAGCATTTATGATAAATCGGTAGTGGGGAAGAGCCGTGGACAGGAGGTACTCCCAAGAAGTAAATTTAATCTCTTCATGCTATTAGAGAGTTATAAAGAGGCATCAGCTTTTGTTTTATAATACAATATGACACAGTGACTCTCTTCTAGAAGCTTTCTGTCCTTCTTACCTTGTAGTTTTACCCAATGTATATATTTATTAAAAAGTTGCATGATTTGAGACCCCTTCATTCTTATTTTTATGTTTAAGAATAAAAAAGCCACTCTTTTGTAGGAAGAAGCCTCAGTGGATAACAAAGCTGCAGTAAAAACCTTAACTAACAAAGAAGCTGGTTCCGTTTTCTCGTCTTTTGACACTAGAAGTAAGTGCTGCAGAAGCCCCAAAATATCTACTGCTTGTGGGTTTGAGCCGTGTCTGCATCTCATTATTTGAAAGTATTGCTGAACTGTTCTCAAGTATAGAGTAAATGTAGAAGTTTGGAAAAAACCTAAAATGTGAGAACTAATTCAGTGAGACACGATAAAGCAAACTTGAGATTTCTCATTCCTGGTAGTGTTTGTGTGCCTTTGAGGTGTTCCATAATTTGAAGTATTTTTTAATTGCTATGTTAATGGTTTTTGAATTAAGGCCAACTACTTCTGGATCCTGTGCAGAGGATTTCTTAGTATAAGCAACTTCTATAGATGTCCAGCTTTTATTAAAAAAAAAAAAATTCACTGTAAATCTTCAAGTGTAAAATGGCACAAGGAAAAAATATAAAACACAATTTTATTGCATTTTTCTTGTCTTCAGGCTTAATATGTAAACTTACCATGAGGTTTGGGGTACATTGCATATTGTCTGTATGATCCATTTTTAGCAATTATAAAACTGCATCATTTTGTAACGCAGCAGAATTATCTGCTCTCTCAGCTGAGGTAACCACAAGCTTCTTATACATTTTAGTAGCTGTTTTAATCAAGATGACTGTCTAGATTTTTCTTTGGTATCATAGATATTTAGAAAGTGTCTGGAGGTGTCAGATGGCAGCCAGGGAGGTAAAAAATCTTGTGATTTCCCAGTTGGTCTAATAAAAGGTATCATTTTGGAACCAAGAGTTCTGTTTTTTTGGATGTCTCAGACCAACACGGCTTCCATGTACACCCCGGAAACATGGGAGATGCTGAATTTTAGCCGATTTTGGATTTTAAACTTCATTGCAGAACAACAAGAAAGACTTTTTTTTACCTCCCTGCCTGCCATCTGACACCTCCAGGGAAGGAATTCTACCTGATCTGCACATCAAAAAGCTACTCAGCACAGCTCACAAAGACAGTCTCATGGACTGAGAGGGACAGCCTTCCATCTTCAGCTCCCTCTGTGCAAAAATGAAGTTTATTTCCTACTTATGGGGACTTCTTACCATCTTGCACCATCTGTACTTTTCCCAGAGCCTGACAAAGGGGCTTTGATCCCGAAAGCTTGCAATTTCCTGGTTAGTCTAATAAAAGGTATCATTTTGGAACCAAGAGTTCTAGTTTTTTGTATGTCTCTATCAATTTAAGTAGTTTTTATGTATATTCAGTAGAAAATTTGAAGTTCACAAAGCATTTGCTCTGTGTTGATATACAAACTTTTTTGAGTAGCTGACAGTATAGTAAAGAGCTGTCTTTTTTCAGTGGTCACTATAAGTCCTTGCAGATGTGCAAGTATGTTTTATATTGCTTTGCAGATAAAATGGGTGCAGTTCAGGCTCCATTGTCTGTTTATGAAATGCAGATCAGTATCTTTAGGGGGCATATGGGAAGACTTCTCTGTTTGAGTCTCTCCCTGAATCACTGGAAATGCTCTGAACTAGTGTTCCTTGCTGGCAGAAGGCCAGCAAAGGCCACCTCTTTCCCAACAGTGTCAAGAAAGGAATACTTTTACAGCATGGTCTGAGAGCCTAATGGGACACTTGATAAAGCAACAAAGAATTGGTGGAGTGTATTGGTTAGCAATATCTTTCTTTCCTGTGTCCTTGTGACAGTGTTTTAGGAGAATTCACAGATCTGTTGGAATCTGACAGGGCCACACTGTGAACGTTTCTGCGCTGGCCACGATCTTGTGATCTCTGGGCTGCCAACCCTGTGCCTGAGCACCTGTACCATTCTAGTCCCCAGAGTGAAAGTAGGGGAGAGACAACTTCCTTGCCTTGCATGGTCTCATTTGGACCCAATTTTTGTTATTGGAATAAGGCGCTCATTTGTTTGGTTAGTAGCAAAAAATAAGTTGAAATGGCTGTTGAACCATATGTGCATTTCTACAACATCAAACACCACTTTTCATTCTCTGACTTCTTGATTTAATCTTTTGGACATCAGTCTTCTGGTCACTTCTCCACTTTAATCAAGACAAATTACCTATGAACCGAGCATTTTGACTTTTCTCTGTATTGTTTCAGAAAAGTAAAAATACTTGCTACAAGGTGAATTAGTGTAAAACAATGAATTTCAATTAATCTCAGAGCCAGTGAGAAAATAAAAATAATTGTGTAGCATTTCTTGCTGAATTACAGAGCAAGGTTGTTTTTTTTTCTTCAAATAGCATCTTTTAATTAAAAGAAGTGGTTCAACTTGTTGACAGACTCTTTAGCAGTGTGTTGGCAGATGTTCTTTTGAAGAAACTGAAAACCACCAGGATATAATTTTCCATTTCTAATTGGGATATAAAATGTTACCTCCCAACCTCTTTCACTTCTGTCAATCTCGATACAAACTTGAGTACAGGAACTGGTTGCATTGACAGATAAGCTTCTGACAACTGTGCTAGTATTGGAGATGTTGATCTTTTGACTATGGGCCCATTGCAGGAGTAGCTGGGATTTGAATGTGTAGGTGTTGTCAATAGGAGGGCTGCTAAAGAGGTATGACTTGAGATCCTTGTAGTATGATACTGCTCGGGTCTGTCTGGTCACCAAAACCTGCCAGAGCTGTCCAGACATGTGGCTCAATGCTTTTATATGACTGTGACTAGGCATCAGTAAAACCTACCTGATTTTATTTGCGTTAGATAACTCATAGTGTTGGTAAGTTGGCAGAAGGATGATGTTGGCATGCCGTGCTTGCTGAGGGTTACTTCCAGTTTTTGGATTCTCTTTCATCTCTGACTCTTGGGCCACTCACTCCTGCAGGGGCAGCTTGCGTTGCACTACTACTTCTAACCACAGCCACACAATTAGAGAAGCAGTAGTGGCAGGCAGGGGAACGGCAGTGGTGAAGGGTAGGGAGCAGCAGTAGGCAGGCAGCAGGGAAGATAGGGGAGTGGCAGGTTAAAGAGTCTGGGAAAGTGGTGGAGGTGGGTAGGGGAGAGACACCAGTGATAGTGTGGGGAGTGAAGCAGTAGTTGGGTGGGAGCACATAGCCCGCATCAGTGCCCCAAGTCTGGGGCCGGGTCAGGCAGGGACACGGGGCAGGGCAGCAGCAGCGTGGAGCCCAGGCCAGTGGGGATGCAGGGTTTGCCTGGCTTCATTGTGTGGGGTTCGCATGTAGTTCCTGTGTTCTCTGCCCGAGCCTCGTGTCTCTAGGGGGAGCCCTACACAATAAAGCTGGTGGCTCAGCCCTACTCACTGCTATGAGCAGGTCATGGGGAATGGCAGGGACCTTCATGCTGTGGAGCCTGGCCAGCTCTGCCCCTCTCCCTGCTGCCTCAGCTGAGCCCCATGATCTGCACCACTGTCCGGTGCAGAGTTCAGACGTGTGAGCCCGGCCACGTGCAGTCCTGAGGCTCACTGGGACAACGCAGCACCGGGGGCTCCACCTGCTGTGGGCCATGAGTACCATGAGGGTCCTCTGCCTGCTGCTGCCACTGGTAGCGGGGGCTATGCGCAGTGTGGGGGCCTGTTTGGGGGGAGGGGAGGGCTATACGCACAACCCAGTATATACACAGTCACTCACGCACACCCCCATATACTTTATAAACCCCATACCCACCCACCCACACACATCCCCACAAACATCCCCCACAAAGCCCATACCCACCCATACACACACCTGCACACAAATCAGGACAAAAATATTTTTTTAAAATAAAATTAAAATATGTCATTGTAGATGTTTGATTTTTAGTATGTAATTTGTTTGTTTTCCCCAGTTTCAAGATGGCAAACCCCCATCTGAAAAGGTATACTTGGGGCAGGAGTAGGGGCTTCCTGTGGCAAAGGTTAGGGGTTAGGGATGGGACTTGCAGTCCCAAGATGACAACCAGGTGGTGGGGCATCTGACAAGGTGCGGGGCTACCCTTGCGGCCCTCAGCAGCTTACCAAAACTTGTTAAGCGGCCCTGCAGCCGAAATAATTGCCCACCCCGGTCTAGAGGGAGTTTCTCTGATTTCCATCCCCCCCATGTAATTTTCACTTGTTTTATTTGTAAAAAAACAAAACAGTGTCACAGCCCAAAATCTACATAAGACACCCATACTCATGCATGATGAAGGACAGATGAACCTGGTAGTTAGTTCAAAGAACAAATTGTGATTTTTATCTAAATTTCTTAGTCAAAGTAACTTGGCAAACATAGACTTGAAGTCCTTGATTCATTTGTTATTTAGCCCTTTGTGTATTACTGAAGGCTTGTTTCTGAACCTCCTGCTTATTGAGTCATTAGAGAAATACTTCAAATTTAACATCTTCAACCATTGCTTTTCTTTTCCAGCAGTACTTCCTCAAGCATCTGCAAAGAGCTCCATTCATTCACATTTATCTTGGGCAACCATACCAGCACAGCCTCCAAAAAAAGTTGTTTCAACACCAGCTTCTGATGTTCTATCCAGAAGCCATTCTGACAGCAAAGAAAAACAAGATATTCGGACAAATAGTAAGGTATTCACGGAAATATTTGCTCTAAGCTTTGACGGTCTAATGGAATCAATTTACACGTTGTAGTGATATTTTCCTCTTGGTAGTTTCTGACAACTGCATGTCTCTTTTCAAAGTGAAGGAAAATCAGGATGGTATTATAGGATGCATGATATATATAATGGAGTGTGGTAATTACCATGCTCCAGCCAACCTCCGCATCTCATGTATTAGCGTCCCTGTGCTTCAAAACGGTGGCGGGGTGCTCTAGCTAAACCTCATTGAGCAAGCATTTAGTTCAAGCACCCCTGCTGCCATTTTAAAGCACGAAGACACTAATACGTGAGATGTTACAGTGCTTTAATTAGAGCGACTCTTAGAATCATAGTTTCATAGTTGGTAGGGCCGGAAGGGACCTGAGCAGATCATCAAGTCTGACCCCCTGCCATGGCATGTCAAACAACCCTGGCAAGGTGTACATCTAGCCTCCTTTTGAAGACCCCCAGGTTAGAAGCGACCACCACTTCCCTTGGAAGTTGGCTCCAGATCCTAGCCACCTTGACAGTGAAGTAGCCCCTCCTGATATCTAGTCTGAATCTACCCTCTGCCAGCTTGTGTCTGTTATTTCTAGTCACTCCTGGTAGTGCTCAGGGGAACAGGGACTCCCCCAGTGCCTGCTGGTCCCCTCTGACTAGTTTGTAAATGGCCACTAGATCCCCCCTCAGCCTTCTCTTGTGGAGGCTGAACAAGTTCAGGTCTCATAGCCTATCATACGGCCTGCCCTGCTGCCCCCCTATCATGTGAGTGGCCCTCTTCTGGACCCTCTCCATGTTGTCCACATCCCTCCTGAAGTGCGGCACCCAGAACTGGACAGAGTACTCTAGCTGCGGCCTGACAGGTGCCGCACAGAGGGGGAGGATCATCTCCTTGGACCTACTTGAGATGCATCTGTGGATGCATGACAAGGTACGGTTGGCATTCCTGACCGTGTCCCCGCACTGCCGGCCCATGTTCGTTTTGGCATTAGTAATGACTCCAAGATCCTTTTCACCTCTGCACTGACGAGAAGGGAGTTCCCCAGCCTGTAGGTATGGTGCTGGTTCTTCCTCCCCAGGTGCATCACCTTGCACTTGTCAGTGTTGAATCCCGTCCTGTTCTCATCCGCCCACCCTTGTAACCTGTCTGGGTCTGATTGCAGCATATTCCTCCCTTCTAGCGTGCCCACATCCCTCCACATGTTAGTGTCATCAGCAAATTTGAACAGGGTGCTTTTTACCCCCTTGTCCAAGTCGCTGACAAAGATGCTGAACAGTGCGGGCCCAAGGACCGAGCCCTGCGGAACCCCACTGCCCACATCCCTCCAGGTCAAATAAGAGCCGTCCACCACCACTCTCTGTGTGCGGCCCTCCAGCCAGTTGGCGACCCATTTGACTGTGTAGGTGTCGACACCACAGCCCCCCAGTTTTTTAATGAGAACAGGGTGAGAGACAGTGTCGAAGGCCTTCCTAAAGTCCAGAAAGACTATGTCCACTGCTACCCCTGCATCTAAGGATTTTGTGCCCTGGTCATAGAAGGCCACCAGGTTGGTCTGACAGGACCTGCTTCTAATTGAACCCATTTTGGTTGACCCTAAGCATGATTTCCCTTGCTGGCCTCTCGTGGACATGTGCCAGGATAATTCTCTCAAAAAGCTTCCCCAGGATCAAGGTAAGGCTAACTGGCCTATAATTTCCTGGGTCTTCCTTCCTCCCTTTTTTTAAAATGGGAACCACATTGGCCCTTTTCCAGTCCTCTGGCACCACACCAGAGCACCACGAGCGCTCGTAACGCCGCGCCAGGGGTCCCGCAATGACCTCAGTTAATTCCCTTACCGCTCTGGGGTGGAGATCATCAGGATCAGCTAATTCTCTGACCTCCAGCTGATTCTGACCTCCTCTCTCCCTCACCCCTGGAGCATGTGTAAAAGTGCCCAGGAAGGCAGCATACTTTAAGCAGTGCTAAGTGATTCCAGATTATCTGCATCTTTTGACTTCTTTGCTATTTCAATATGAAAAATTCTGAGTTGTGCTTGTTTCACATTCCTGACCTCAGAAGCTGAAACTGGGAAACTTAGCCTCATTTTGGCAAGTTGTTATCTGCCAAGATGCATTGTAGTAACTGTGTACAGCATATTTGCAGTTATGTATTCCTGACTATGCCTTTCTAAATTGCTGTTGGGTCTTACATGAAGTTTGCTCTGTCCATTTGGTATCTCAGCATAGGTTGGTTGGTTCATCCTTTTTTGTTTGAGCTTATCATTAATGTAGGCTTACTTTTTAATCTTTTCTTTTACCTGTATTCTGATATTGGCCATTTATTAGAAGCTGACTTCATTTATTGCTGTCTGTCAACAGCCAGAAACAAGAAATAATGCTAGTGAAACCGAGCCTGAAGAAGTGTCAGGAAAGAAGAAGAAAAGGGAAAAAAAGAAAAAGAAACCAAAACCATCTTCTGAACTTCAAAATGAAAACATCATAGTACAAGCACCACCAAGAATTGAGGTATAGTATGCATGCTTCACCCCAAAGCTGTATATTAGGAAATGTCCTAATGTAATCTGTAGAAATCGGGCTTCGCATTTATTCTGTATAATTTACAGGTGTATGCGTCTGCAGAGGCTTTGTGGAGACATCTTGATTGCCTGGATAAGTTTTTATCTCATGGAACTTAGTGTAACATTGGTGATCCACATTTAGGATTATTTTGAGGCAGGGTTCTGTAAGATATGCCTGCCACTTCCATGAGCACACACAATGTGTATTAAAGGGTGACAGATTCTACTGACATTTAATTTTTCTAGTCATGCCCCAAAATGTCTTGTTTGATGTTTACTCCATCTGTTACATGATACCCACTAGTCTTTTGAGGAATGTGGTACCGAACATGATCGTCAACAAATTTGAGGCCTAATTCTTGGGGTGTTTCCCTCTGACTTTATCTGAGACTTTCTTCATACTCTTTAGATAATGTGTAATCTCTATCAGAAATACAGCATAAGCCCCACTACTTGTCGATTTGAGAGGCAAGATTCTTGGGGGCCTTGTTGTTCTGGAAGATCTGAACTCCTTTCCCAACCTAGGCAGTGAGCATATGGAGGGGAGCCTGAAGGCAATCCGGATCTAAACCTCTGAAAATCAGAAAATGCAAAATTAAGATGTGGCACCCCTGCAGGGCTGGGGGAACTCAACTGGTTGCGAATGCAGAGTCTGGTTCAGTGCATGTCTTGGACTTTTGTAAGAAGGAAGTATGGCCACGTTTCTGCTGCTTCCCAGGGGCTTTCTGAGGGTGCAGTTATCAAGCATGCCCTTCTCATGTCAGACCCAGCAATTAGGGGCTTCCCTGCAGCCATTCTTAAGACCTCTCTCTCCAACATGCTTGAGATTGCCTTGAGAGCACTCTTCCCATCACCAGTTTCAGTCCTAGTATTGATACATGTGGAACAGAAGTGTGTGGGTGGAGTGGGAGGGGAATTGAGAGCGGTGTTCATGGGAATGTCACAGACATGGTATAGATATTCCTTGTGTTCCTCCGCTAAGTCTTCACAGATCAAGTCAGCTGCCAGATGACAAGTACAGTTCTCAGCAAAGATGGGAAAGGAGATAAGTAGCCTAGTGTAGTGGAAGCAGTAGTTAGGGAATACTTTGAGAAATTAGGTGTTTTCAAATTGGGAGGGCTGGATGGGATGTGCTCTTGAGTACTGAGGGAATTTCAGAACTGCAGGCTAACATCTTTGAGAACTTGTTAAGTATAGGTGAGGTCCTGGATAACCAGAAAATGTAGTGCCCACCTTTAAGAGAAGAAGCAGTGTCTAGGGAATTACAGTCTGACATCAGCGTCTGGAAAGATTGTGGAGCAGGTCATCAGGGAATCTACTTTGCATCTGGAGGGGAACAGGGTGATCAGGAACAGTCAGCATGTATTCACCACCGGGAATCATTCCTGATCAATGTACTTCCTTCTGGGATGAATGACAGGCTTTGTGGATGCAGGGAGAGCCATGGATATGCTATACCTTGACTTTTAGCACAGCTTTGGTGTCTTCTATGACATTCTTATTAATAAGCTCAGGAAATACAGACAGAATGAAGTACTGTAAGGTGGATGTACAACTTGTTGCATCATTTTGCTCAGTGAGTAATTTTCTGTGACTTAGTGTTTAGTTTGGAGGGGTTGTTAAGCGAGCTTTCACTGGGCTTTGTCCTGGGTCTGTTGTTGTTTAGTATCTTCATGAATGATTTGGAGGATGCAACTTGAATACACACTTTGCACTTTTATGAGTGACACCAAGTAGGATGGAGTTGTAAACACCCTGTAAAGTAGAGTTGGAATCCAGAATGACTTGGAAAAACTGGAGAAATGATCCACAGTCAGCCAGATGAAAGTGAACAAGGACAAGTACAAAGTGCACTTGGGACGAAATAACTGCATGCACAAATGCCAACTGAGAATTGATTGGTTATGCCGCAGTACTGCAGTGAAGAATCAGGGGATTACGGTGGACCAGCAGCTGAATATGAGTGAACAATGTGCTCTTTTTGCAGGGGAGGGGAAAAGAAAAGCCAACATGATATCATGTTGTAATAACAGAAATGTCACTTGCAAATCAAGGGAACTGATTCTTCTGCTCTGTTTGCCATCTGTGAGTCCTCAGCTGGAGAGCTGTGTTCAGTTTTGGGCTCCACCCTTCAAGAAAGATGTGAGCAGATAGGAGACTATGGGGGAGTGACAAAAATGATTAGTGGCCTGGTGGCACAGCCACTCATCCCAATCTGCTGCTACCTCAGCTGAGCATTGGTGTGGATGTAAGTGGCCAGAACATGGTATCTGGGCTTAACCATCTATCCACTTCCTGCAATCAGAGTGGCCAACTAGGGTGAGCCGACTCTTTACCCCTTCCTTTAAAAAGACTTGACCTGGAAGAGGATTTTTCCAGGCAACGAAGCCCAGTGTTGTACCCAGGCTGCCTCACCCTTGGCTGGTGCCTCTACTGGCCCTCTGACGAGTTTTCTGGGTACCTGACCCAGCTTGCCCGTGAACCCTGAGTCTGATCTGACCTTTTGGCTCTGTAACCTGACTCCAGTTTGATCTCAATACCTGATCTGGCTGGCCACCTTACCCTTCTGCCCAACTCTCTGCATCTCTGACTTGGTTCCCCAGATGAATCATCTGGCATCCTGCTCCCCTACAGCTAGGCTCTGTGCACTCTCCTTGGATCTTGGTTGCTTCTTCTGACCTTGGGTGGCCCTCACATCTGGCTGTCCATTATCCAGCATGACACCCAGAAAACGTGACTTCTGTGAAAAGACTGAAAGAGCTAGGATTATTTAGTCTGGAGAAAGGGGGGGGAGGAGTTGATAACAAACAGTTTTCAAATACCTGAAGGTCAGTTATAAGGAGGATGGAGATGGGGCTCTTTTCTGTGGCTGTAAGGGAAAGAACTGTTAGCAATGGCCTCAAACTACAGCAGGGGAAATTTATGTTTGGAGATTAAAAGGAACCTACTCACTATGGGGCTAGTCAGTCATTGGAACAGGTTCCCCAGAAAGGTTGTGGATTTTCCATCCTTAGACAGTTTTAAGAGCAGGCTAGATGGACACTTGGCTGGGGTGCCTTAAGCTGGGTGCTGGACGAGATGATGTTGTAAGGCCCCTTTTCAGCCCTAGTTTTTTACGTTCTTATGCTGCCTGCACTACATGTATACAGCAGTAGAGGACACCAGACAGCAAAAAGCCAGAGGCTTTATATGTGAATGACTTCCAGAATGCTAGTGGTTCAGTGAGATAGTGAGAGTTTGTGTTTGGTAGAGGAGGAGAGGAAACTGCAATCTTTTACCTTCTTTAAATTACTAGTAAAGACCATGCAATAAAACTGTCGACATTTTGGGAAAGACCATATCTATGATTGTTCTTATTGCTTTTGTTAAACGAGACATAGTCTTGTGTCTTTGGTTCTATGTAAAGGAACATAGTATCAAAACCTGTGCACATCTTTGACTGACTTCTCTGCAGATTCACAATTCCATAGTCAAAAAAGCTTGTGATGCTGGCCTGCTCTCTTGTTTCTTTTCTCCTGCGCCCAGATATGCAAAGGCAAGATGGTAAAACAGAAGCTCAGAGCAGGAAATGTGACCTTTAGGAGGATTTAAAATACACTTAGAAGTGGTTCTTCTGCTTACAGTTGCTTAGGCTAGTTGGCAGTAAACCTGCACTTGAAGTGCTGGAGAGACTTCCAGGTCTGGCTGCTGTTTAAGCTATTTTTAAAAAACATTAACCCTGGAATTATTTGCTTCCAATTAGCAAATGGGCCTCCTCACTGGCTTTTTAATCAGTGAGGTGTTAGCTATAAATGGAACTGCACTTAGTCTTGTCTGTGACCCTTTATTATTAGATGGGAAAGGGAAGGAAAAACATATATTTGAGCGTAACAGGGACTTTGGAATTAAGTGTTCTTTTAAAATCAAGTGTTTTATTATTATTTTTTTATTTAGGATGCTGAAGAGTTCCCTGACCTGGCAGCTGCTTCTGACGGAAAAAGCAGGATGAAATCTCAACATTCATCTTGCATTGCCCCTGGTGTCATTGTGAAGCAGTGTGAAGTAAGAAATCTTGGCAATTACCTTTCTTAGCTCCCTTGAATGCTCAAAGACCAAATTAAAAGAACACAAAATTTAAAAAAAAAAAGGAAAGACATTTACTGTTGATACTTTGTATTAGTGGTGATTTGGTGGAAGCAAAAACTAGAGGAGGAAAGGGAAGACCAGAGACCCTGGCTGCTGCAGCTGGAGCAGTAGGTAGAGTGGTATCTGGGTGGGTGCCCAGGTGCCTCTTGGGCCATGTACAACCCACAGAACACCACTTGGACAGCCCTACTTACTTTCTGTCCTCCTGCAATTATTCATGTTGTTCATTTTGCTACTATCCGTGTATATATTAGAAGTTTCTAAACATTTATTTTCCTTCTTTTCACTTCCGTTACATTTCAAAAGGTACTTCTGGCCAAAGATTATTATGATAGCCATCCTCGAAATGATTCAACATCCCCTAAGTTGCATATAGCAGGAAGGAAACAAGCTGCATCTGCTACCCTGGAAAGAAAGAAAACGCAGGTAAGCCAACTTCCATTGAAAGTTAACTTTCACAGCTGAAAATTGTGGAAGGAATTGACATATTCAAGGATCGGGACCAAGAGGTTCAAGCTTTATATGAAACTGTTCATATTTCTGCACGCCAAACAAGTGACCAGACATCTTAGGAAAGCAGCCAGCACCTATGGAAATTGAGTCTTATCCTTCAGGCTTTCAGGTCTGAATAATGTTAGCCATTGTGTTTTTTGAAGCATGGAAGTTTTAGGAAGTTGCTGTTACTAATGAACTGAACATTTATTCTACCTACAATGTTTTAAATACAAGAGCAAGTTTTCTTTTTAGATGCATTTGCTAGAGCAGGAGCCTATTAGGAGATGTCTGCTGGTGCTAGGACACAATGATTTATTAATGTGGTGTTCTAGTACATGTAAAAATAATAGACATCTGTAGTCTGAACAATTACTGTTCTATTAAGTTTTGATGCATTTTTCCACATTAAAATTTGGTTCGATTTTTAAGCACACGCTTATTTTGTAACTCAAGTATTCATATGCCACAAAAATTCATCCTTAACCTTTTTTTGCACCTAACTTTCCCAGGAAAGTTCCAAGACCAGTGGTAAGAAGAGTCAGATTCCAGTAAAGTTGGATTTGGGAGATATGCTGGCTGTCTTGGAGCAAAAACAGCAAGCAGAGAAATCAAAACAGTCCTCCAAACCTGTGGTGCTTTCAGGTATGAAGTGCTTTCTTCAAATGAATTGCAATGAATCTCAATAATGAGAACCTTCTAATATGCATGTAGCAGGGTGAAGTCCCTAGGGGTGGCAGCGTTACCCCTAGGCTCCTTAACTGTGCCAGTCTTGCCCTACAGGCACCCTCTATCTCGCCCACCACGTCTTGTTGTTAAAATTGATATAGGGAGGGTGCCCTTGATCTTCGGGTCTTCAAGGTAATCAAACATGAGCCCCTGGGCTATTACGTAACCCAGAGTTCAAGGCATGCTCTGCCCCTTTAAAAGAGTAAAACTTCTTCTCTAATACTAGGCACCTGTAGGCGACGGTACCTTATGGGCTCCTGGTGCCCCATTAGACCTAAAGGTAGCGTATCTGATGACTGTAGTGTCTCTGAGCCCTTCCTTCCTGATGGCTCCTTCCCCTTCAGCTGCTGGCAGGGAACTGAACTGCGTGATCCCAGCCCTGAGGTTTACATGGACCTAGGTCCCTGCGTCCTCCAGCCAGCTAACCAGGTGCAGGTGCAGCCAATTCCCTCATTAGTCACGGCAACCTGCACCTAGGCTCTTATCTGGCTCCCGCTCTGGCTCTGTGTGTTCCTTCCCCAGGCAATCTCTGCTCTAAGAGGAGCAGCCACCTTAGTGCCCTGTGACAGTGTGATAATGGGCTTGCCAAAAGGAACATACAAGAAAAACAAAATGGATATGAGAAAATGAACAGTAACTTGAAGTGCTAGAGGAAGAAAACCATGATACAATTAAAAAGACATTTTTCAGAGGGTAGGGAATATGGTTGAAAGTTAACCCAGAGGGCAGCGGGTTGGTATTTTTGGCCCTTTTTCTGCTTTGATGCAAACATCAAAGTTCATTTTGGCTTCATAGCATCACGTTATTTTAAAAAATAAAAGTATCAAACCTTGTCTTCTCTGGCTTTTGATTAAGATCTTGTTGACAATTAAAGAGCCAGTAAGATTTTAACACCAAATGAGAATCCTGGAACCTAAACCAATTAAACAATTTTAAGATCTGTTTCACAAAATGAGGTATTAAGTTTGCTGTCATAAATTGGTCTCCTTGTTTTGGAAGTGTGAAGAAAGCTACACTGAAGGGAAAGAAAATCAAAACCAGAAAGAAATTACTTTTAATACCATAGTTGCCTTTAGGTTTTTGAGGGATAGGCAAAAACATTAACATGTTGGTAGGATTTATCTAGTCCCATTATGAAAACTTAGTAAAAGAATTAAATGTCTCTTACTCTGCAAATAATTTCTCTTCTGTTATTAAGGCAGTTAGATATATTATTAACAGTCATCAATCTTATAATAGTACAAATTACTCTGATGCAAGTACTCATGCTGGGACTTGGGAGGAGCAAGCATTCGGGGATCAGAATGTCTGATCTTTAGTATTAGTAACGTTGGACTATATGAGCCAGGCATTATGGCCTAAGAGGGACGAAAATGTTTGGTTGTACCCAGGAAGGGATAACACCATCGTTGCATCAGCAAGAGCTTTTGTGGGGACTTGGATACATACAATAAATCACTTCAGGGTAGGAACCAAAAGTTTGAGTCTGGCTTAGACTTTGTCCCATGCCATTATGGTAACATGCAAAGTAAAAGAGAGCACAAAAAGTCAGTAAAATGCAGTAATGGGTGCATTGCTGGGTGCAATACATTACTGCCCTTTTTAACTGGTACTTCATTTTGTGAATTACTACTACTGTATAGGTGGGAGAGTGGCTCAATCATGAGCAGTTGTATATGTATCATCTAGAAAGCAGTCACACCCTTGCTGTGATATATGACTGGAAGTTGGTGTGACAGGTTGAGACTAACACTAGTAGATTAATTGGTCCTAGCAACCACTTACTTATCTCTTGTGATCAACCTCCCACCAAAGTTTACTTTGTCATTATCTTTGCCCAGTCTGCAGTGTCAGTTTTTCTAAATCAGTTAATTTATACAGATACACTTAGACTTGCACACTGATTTATGTTTGCAAATCCTGAAAGTTTTACAAATGTTACTGCACTGCAGTCATGTAACTGGTATGAAATCCAAGAGGAAGGAGACTCCTGTTGTTAAGACAGTAACTTTGGGCCTTGGGAGATCCAGGTTCAGTTAACTGCTTTGCCAACAGGCTTCCTGTGTGGCATTGGAAAGTTACTTGGTATCTTAGCATCACATTTCATTATAATGGGGATAACAGTACTTCTTTGTCTCATAGGGGTATTGTGAAAGAATGTGAAGTTTTGCAGTGGATGTGGAAGCTTATAGGGCATTTGTGGACATGCTCGTGATGCAGCGCTACATGCTTTTAAAAGTGCCCGGCACTGCAGCACATAAATTTATATAAATAGCAAAATGTGCATCAGTGCAGAGAAAATAGCAGCAGGACACTTTTGAACTGAAACCCATCAAAGGTGCTTTAGTTCAAAAGCTCACTGCCACCATTTTCTGCATGCTGACGCGCATTTTGCCACTTGTACAACTGCATGCTACACAGTGCAATGTACGTCAGCTTGTTTGTGGAGCAGCTTTGATGTAATAGGTTCCTGAGATTACTCACTATTTATTTCATTTTAGTAGGAATTGGTTGAAGCTACTTGGCAAATTATTTGCCACTAGTAGGAGGGGAAGGAGGGCTAAGGCAGTGGTTCCCAAACAGGGTCACAACATCAGAGGATGGGGTCACAATAAACAGGGACCCAGATTTTCTGTTTGCTCCAGAAGAACACAGAAAATGCAGGTTTCCCTTTGCAGGCTGGCAGAGTTCCAACCTGCAAGGGGCTGCTGGGGGTGTGGGGGAGAGTGATTGGACACAGGGGGGTGCCACATGCATGTGTGTGGACGCATGCATATAGCAGCCAAGCAGTGGTGGAGAGCAGTTCCTGCAGGTCCCTCCAGGTAAGTCTATCGGGGTGGGGAGGGAACGGGAGGGGTTCCAGGCGTAGCCTTGGAGGTGTGGGGTGGGAAGCACAGGTGATGTGGCAAAGAGGGCCAGGGGGGCCAAGACAATGTAATGGGTGGGGAGCAAGTTCCAACCCCCCCAAGATTTCTGTGCCCACAGTGAGACATGGGGCTGCAGCTTGGCTGAACCAGCTGCAGGCAGAAACCACTTCCACAGCCCAGAGGGCAGTACCTGGCATGAGAGGGAGTGCCACACTACCATGGCCACCAAGGTGGGGTGTGGCAGTGGTAGCAGCACAGAGTTGTGCCCCCACTGCTGCTGGGTGGGCAGGGGGTGCATCAGCTTAGTGGCCATGGTGGTGTGGCCCTCCCTCCTGCACTGGGTCCTGCCTGCTGCACTAGAGAGTCCCAAGGGGGAGGGCAGCAGGGTGGGAAGCCCCAAGTCTGCAGTGGGCAACCCGCATCCTCTCCTCCATGGGCTCTGCTCCAGCCATGCCACCCGCGTGGGACGGGATGGGGAGGGGTGCAGCTGGGCTCTGCGCTCTGCTCCGGCCGCAGCAGCTGATACCTCCCTGATTTTAAGGTATCCACAACAAATAATTCTAGGGACTCTAGTGCTGAAGTCCAGCACAACCCTGGAAGTATCACAGAGTATATGGAAACAGGGGGGTGGAAATCCCAATTGATGAATCCAGTAGAATTTCAGATTTCCTAAAGCTTACCAGATTGGCATAATTTGAAACAGAGTCTTGATTACAATAAGTTGCTTAATTTTCCTATATGTGTTTGAGGTGGAGGAATCAGAGCTAATTAAGCTGGTGGCATAGGACATAGATGAAGTAACCTTACTTTGGGGGAGAGAAAAGTGGACAGGTGGATTTTTGTTTCCTGGTGATGCTGCACTGACTGAAAGTGTTCTTTATATTGCTCCATCACGATTTTATTGTGTTTTACTAGTGCAGAGGCAAACTTTAACTGGATGTGGATTTTGTTAGGTGCTAATGTTAAGTTACAGGTGTCTGATGCTTACTGTTTTCTTAATTTCAGTTGGTGGTGCCATACCACTTCTTTCAAAGGAGGCTAACACGGTTACAAAAAATCAGCAGTTGAACCAAGGAAAAACACCTCATAATCCACTGGACTCCAGCGCTCCTTTGGTAAAGAAGGGAAAACAGAGAGAAGTCCCCAAGGCAAAGAAACCAACACCGCTTAAAAAGGTGCTCTAACTTTTTACCCTTTTATTAAAAGCTAGTATAACCTGACTGTTCCTCTGATTTGATTCTTTTGAAACATTGGCATCATAAAATTTCTTGACCTGCATTTCCACTTTGCTACAAATTCAATATAAATCCTGGGTTTTTTAGGGGGTTTAATTAACAAAAAAATGTGGATACAGTCATGTTAAATAATTAATTAGTTTCAACTCCACACCCCCTATTTCATTTAAATAATTGTTATGGGAGGGAAATACCATATTTCCTAGATATAACATGCCCCAAATAAAATATGTATCTTATTTTTGGAAGATAGAATTTTAAAAAATTATAATAAGTAAAAGGAAAAGATTTTTCTAGTGTTGTGACTGACTGCGTGATATAGTGTAAGTCCTCCTGGAAACAGATCTGTCCAGGAAGCATGGTGTCCCAGGAGACAGTTTGAGAGAGGGGTAGGAACGTCTTGCTGCCTGTTGCCTCTCTTGGGATGTCATACTTCTTAGATGCTGTTTTCAAGAGGATTTACTCTGTATCACACAAGGTTAGGCCTAAGATCCTTGCAAGGGTGTAGTAAGACCTTTTAGTTCTTCATGTAAGTGCCTGTAAATAATAAAGTGTTGTTTCCACATACCATCAAGATACTCCCAGCAGTTCACTTGCTTCTTCAGGCCCAAGCTACAGTGCGTAGCCAGTAGTTACAACTGTTAATACAGGACTCTGCCCTTTTAGATTGCTGACCCAGACAGGAAGCAAGTATTTTGGCAGCTGCATAGTGTGGCCAAATATGCTTCTTTTTCAGCCAAGAAAACTACTTCCCTGCTTAATGCACGCACCTGAATTCAGGGGAGCTGATTTTTGGGGCAAAGGTGGATATTGTATGAGAGAAAATATGGTACATTAACGTCAGTTGAGCCAAGCCGTGCTCACTCTAGGACTGGAGTAGATGGGACAAGGCAAAAGTCATGTGCTTTGTTTTGTTTTTTAAGCCACTTTTTGTGTTCATTCAAGGTAAAGATGGTCTGATTACCAGTATTAGGCAAATAAGCCCTTTCTCTGATCTTTAATTTTTAAGATTATTTTGAAAGAGAGAGAACAAAGGAAGCAACAGCACCTGTTAGAACAGGCTGCAGTTCCAAAAGATGAAGATACTGTTCATCAGCGTGTCGAATCTTCTGCTGAAGATCAGGCTCAGGATACCAAAGCAGGTATTTCCTCTTGCTTCATGTTTTCCTGGTGTGGGAGAGGCTTTTGTACCACACCAACATGGTATCAGTGCTGTCGTGCTTTCTTATTGTTATAATAGTCATCAAAGAGGTGGGTGTGATGGCACTTGCACCTATAAAACTTCTGTACAAGTCTAGTAAAACAAACTGGCATGTGGCTCAGGCATCTGGCATGCTTTCCTAAAAGGTTCTTTGCAGAGCATGTCAGCTGAAAGCCTGGGTCTGTACTGTTGCACAATCTGAATTCTAGTTGTTGCCCTCTTCCTGCCCACATTGTATTTACTCTTTTTAATTGTAGAACCAGAATATTGGGGTACTGGAGGTAGATCTTAAATATCTGTATCTAGCAATCTGATTAAAAAAGAAGCGATGTTACAAACTCACCCCCCCCGCAAAAAAAACCCACTACACATCATATTCTACCACTTTTTTGTGTAGCTTACCAAATGAAGCTTCTCCTTCTCCAGTTCCAATAGAAGGCTATATCGTTTGATAATACATTTTATTGTCTATGGCATTTGTTCCACATTCAGCTACACTCCCCCCCCACCAATTTGATTCCATTTTCTTGTATATCTTTAACCTGCACTAATGTTAGACATTGTCTTTTGTATGGGGTGAGTAGTTATAGCAAACTGAATTTCAGTCCAGTACATTTTGATATTGTAAAATATCAAGATAAATCTGAAGACATGAAAATATAAATTTTCCTTACAGTAAATATTGTTTTTCCTGTTCCTCTTCTAAGGGGATGACAGCTTTACTATATATAATTTGTTGATTGGTATTTTAAGTGGCTGCTTTTTCTAGGTGCTTCAAAATCCAGGAAAAATACCCAAGTGGTTTTAAATGCTGCACCCTCTGCTTCCATGAGTGCTAATAGTCATTAGTTAGACATCAGTGGAGCAATGAGTTTCTGAAACATCGTGCCCAACACACGCATTCTGTCCATCTGTCTCTCTCTAATTATTTGCATGTATATATAAATATAATGTGAATAACATGAACGCAAATATAAATCATATAAATGAATAACGTTAATAAGTAATCCATTATTAAACAAACACAGATAAATATAGTTGTTTATTAAAATATAAATGTGACTAATATAAATATATAAACAATAATGGGCATAAAGATGAATACATAGTAATATATAGAAATGTATATAAATAATGTGTTCTTACATTTTATTATTACTCTTTTTTTGTGCACAGGTGGGGCTCAGACGAGGACTTGGTATTGGTCTCAGCTAGTATTTGATACCACTGCCCCTTGGGAAAGCTGTGTTTTTAAATTATTCAGAGTAAAAGCGCACTGATCTGCAGTGTGATTTATGTCAGCTAAACAAGCCAGAGGAAGTCATTTGCATGTTTGCAGCAGGACTAAGACTCTGTTGCAAAGTAGAGCTCTTACAGGCACTCTGGTGTTGAAGTAAATGGATAGCTCAAAATGACATGCTGTGGACCTTGAATCTGAGCAATACCCACCTACTGTGAGTTTGAGTTCTGCCTTTGACAGCTTTCTCAGAATGTGTGCTGTGCACATTCCTTGCTGTGTATCTGCATTTGGCAGGTATTTGGGGAATTTTAGCCCCAAGAGCAAGTTGGTTTTTTTTGGTTTGAGCTGATATTGCAAAAGCTGTGGGCACATGAGGAAATAGAGATGCTCCATACCTAAACCTGAAGCAAACTGTACCATGCATCCCTGTATTTGAAAGCCTGAGAAATATCCAGGAAGGCAGGTGTTTGGAAACATGACAGATTTAATGCTGTCATCTCTGATGCATCTGAGATGATATTGTCACTGTGATGATGGAGGGGCTGTGTCAAGTTTCCAGCATTTTTTGGTTTTTTTGTTTAAAAATTAAAATACTGATTTGCCAGGAGTTTGCCAGAGCCAAAGTGCTCTGAAATCAGAATATATGAGTAGATATTCCTATAGTAGTATCGTTACAGGGAAGATGGAAGGAGTTGCTTATCGTTAGCTCTGAGGCTAATAGGATCATAAATTCATGGGTGTTAGGGGCTGGAAGGGACCTCACAAGATCATTGGGTTCAGCCCCCCTGCACTTGGGCAGGAAAGACTGCTGGGGTCAGATGACCCCATCAAGGTGCACGTTCATGCTGCAGACTCCTCGTCCATTTCTTGAACAAGATTCCAGTGGAGTGGCTGAGGATAGAAGTTGGTCAACTACTTCCAAAGCTAGTGCAACTCAGAAAGGGGGATCTGTGACCCCTTTAGATGCAGATGCATCTCCTCATACTGCAGCATAAGCTCTGGCAACCTTCTGTAAGTTAGTGCTGCACCAGTCCAATTAGTTTTCCTAATAACTGAAGAGCAATTGAAGTATGTGCAGGTGAATAAGAGAGTAGATTTCTGTAGGGAACATAACAGCTTATCATCAAATGTACGTTTACTAGTTATTTCTCAGGCCTTTATTAAAAGACAGCTAACTGAAACACTCCAGTGTATCCCCGTTGCTCTTGACCGTTCCAATGGATGGGTGGGTCAAGGCTGATAATGACATTAACTTTGCTTACCTCTTAAAACCAGTAAATGTAAAGGCCAGCATCCAGTGCTTCAGAAGGGTGCAAGGCACTGCCGGTCGACCTTGACTCCATGCTAAGGTTTTTAGCAGTGAGTTTGTTGCCTGTCCCCTGCCAAGGACTAAAGTGGCAAGACCTGACTCTGAAGGGACTAGATTTTAAAGCGCACTGCTCACGACTGAATACTTTTCTTGCAGGTCATTCACTTCACTATTATAGGAGTGTCACTACCTAATAATCCTAAAATAGGTAAATGATAACTAGAGCCTTTCATGTTCTCTGTACTTGGGTCACTGCTTCGTAACTGGTCTGTCCTTGTAGAGTCCTGGATTATATTCTCAGTTACAGATCTGTCTTTGGTCTGTGCCTTTTATAACATCTTTTAAAGATCTATCTTTATGTTTAGCTATTACAGAAGATATTCCTGCGACATCCCTTGATGTGATTCAAGACAGTTCAGAAGTACTTCTGGCATGTACAGAGTTCAAAGATTCGAGCATAAGTGTTCCCACTGTAAACCAGCTAAACACCAATCTTCCAAAAATCCACAGCAGAAGATTTAGAGAGTAAGTACGCTAGTCCTGGTGCCTTTTTGTGCAACAGTATTACAGCTGTGACATTGCTTAACCAAGGTCAGTAGCAATCTGTAAAACCCTAATTGAATTTTAAACTCAGGATTCTGAAATCACTTCTGTTTTCCTGTAACCTGGCACTTTGACCAGCAAGATACACGCATACGTGGCCAGTGCAATATTCCATGTTGCAATTCAGTGCAGTTGTATATACATCCACATTCACTAGAGAAGTGAAAGGGTAGGGTTAAAGGAAGAGAAGTTGCTCTTAGAAATGTGAATGTTTTATGATGAATAAATTATGTTATCTTTAATATTGAAGACCATTGGAGTCAGACTCCAAAACACCCTTATGGCTAGAATGGCTCCTTCAGGACTGTACTGCCAGCCAGAAAGATGGAGTGGAGAAAAAAGCAGTGTGCGACTATCCAGACGACACATTCATGCTGGGGTTGGGAGGAGAATTCTAAAAAAGGTTAATTGCCCTTTTGTACAAACACTTGAAAATTTTGCTATAACAGCTGTGTGCACATGGTTCCTTGTGAAGGAAGAATGCCGATTACCATGTTTGAGACACAGCAGGTCAGGGATCCAGAACAGGAAAATTTAAACTATGTGTTGCTTTTTTTTTTTCTTCTTCCCTGTTGGCCTTTCTGTACCTCCTGCTTTAGTGAACATAAGAAAGATGCCATTTCAGTCTTCCCTCTGATGCCCAAAGTTTTAAATTAAAAGCTAGCTTTTTCCTATTGCCTTTTTTGGAAGATGGGAAAGGAACCAATTACTTAGCTTCATAGCAACCCAGCAGTATTTCACTGACACTGCCATATGGAGCTGGGTATGCCAGGTGCTACTCAGTCTGTGAGGATGGGGCATGCAGAGGAGAATGGGTGATTGTCCCCTTGGGCTTCAATAAGGTAGAGACTTTATTCTGTATTCATGTTGCATTGTTTTAGATTTCACTGTTTCAATGAGCTCACAATGAGACTGAAATCTGAGATGGCTAACTAAAGCTCTTAACACCCCCCCCATGATATATAACTAACTTTCAGATCAGGATGGATCTTGGGCATAAGGAGCAAAGTCCCTGTGAATCTCACTTTCCTTGTGGCACAACTCTTACAGCACTATTAGCAATTCTCCCTTTTATATTCGCATTTAAAGGGGTTTTAGGGCAATACTTTCCACATAGGTTCCTTTCCTACCTCCTTTTTAGCATTGACAAGCAAAATTAGATTGGAGCTGCCTCTTTCCCCTCCCCCCCTGACTTCTGCTGGATGCTAAGAGATGTGGTAAGTCCTCTCTCTTCCTGTGAATCCCCTTCACATTTATAGATCACAAAGGCAGAGTCGCCCAAAGATTTAGTGAAAGGATGACATAACTTATCTTCCCCTTTCAGTATTAAATCTCAGTGCTTTGGGCTATGCTCTAGTTTTACTGTTTCAGTCTTGTTATAGAAATCAAGTAGCAATTTTTTGATTGAGTTGCCTTTTATCTGTCTTTTTATGGTCGAAAATGGCATCCTTAGGAAAACTACTTTGTCTCCATGTGCATTTTTTGATTTAGCTTGATATGGGAGATGGTAATAAACTTTTCCATAACTTCTCAGGTACTAGGAAACCTGGAATAGATTTTCATTCTTGACGCAGTGTATGTGTTTGTTTTCAGGGGAGAGGGGTGGGGGTCGTATAGGTATGCTTGTGATTGCAGAGCATTTTAAACACCTAAACCATTGATTCTTTCTTCCAGTTACTGCAGCCAGGTGCTTAGTAAAGAAGTTGACAGTTGTGTGACAGATCTCTTAAAGGAACTGGTTCGTTTCCAAGATCGCTTGTATCAGAAAGACCCAGTAAAGGCCAAGACAAAACGCAGGCTTGTTATGGGGCTTCGAGAAGTTTTGAAACACCTGAAGCTGAAAAAACTGAAATGTGTCATCATCTCTCCCAACTGTGAAAAGATTCAGTCAAAGGGTAAATGTGTACTACCAAAGAACCAGATTTTTTCAGTCATATGAAGGTAGAAGAGCAGACATTTGTTCTGTTGGCAACAGTGTTGTCCAGAGCGGTGGTTCTGGACTGGTGAGTCACAGAGGTATGGCAGGTGAACCATGTAACCCTTCCCCCACTGCTCTTAATATTGCCAGCCCTAGGTTGTTTGCGTGTAGTATCTCCAGCACAGAAACAAAATAGTCACCTTTTAATGGAGTACTGCAGGAAGAGCATTTAACCAAAGCTTAGCTCTGGATGAACATAGCCATGCAGTTTTTATTCTGGAGCTAGTGGGTGAAGAGCTAGCTTGGATATCTGCAGCGTGTCTGGCAAGGGGACCCCAAGGGAAGTCAAAGCAAGGTGGAGCTGTGCCTGGGTTGAGGTTTGGGGACTGGAGAGGTCCATTAGTGGGGTAGCAGGGAGAAATGGCTGGCTGCAGGATCAGGTATGCTGAGAAGCACTGGTTTGAGGCCTTGTCCTGCCCTGGCATTGAAGTCCAAGAATTTGAAGTCATAAAGCAAATCACATTATTCATGGTGAAGCATTTGAAAGGAAGTGGTCGATCAGAGGAACAGGCAGCTGTTGTCCAACATTTTGTTTAAATTGCTATTCAGAACACTGTCACTGACCACTGCCTTTTTTTTTTTTGGTTCTTAAAGGCTCATTTTCTATCTTCAGCCTTGCTATGTTGTTTAACTTGTATATTTTAGAAAATTCCTAATCATGAATAATGTCTTGCGTGCAATTTTTGTTCCTCATAAAAAACAGGGAGTTTAGTAGTAGCAGTGCACGCTGAGGATTCTCACAGATTCAAGGAGTATTTTAAGATTTCCTTCAGAATAATAGAGCCCACAATGCACCACTGAACTTGATGTATTGTTCCTGGGCGCTTTGCTCTTTTTTTTTTTTTTTTTTTGTTTTTAAATAACGTTTTGGCATCTTTTAAATACCATGCTATAATCCTGTAGCTGTTAAAGGATTTCTGGCAGTAGTGCCTTTGAATAAATGATACTTTTGATTGGTCTCAGTTTCCGTTCATTCAGTTTTTGGCCTGTTCCAGGTGGGTTGGATGAGACTCTACATACCATTATTGACTGTGCTTGCGAACAGAATATCCCGTTTGTTTTTGCCCTCAATCGCAAAGCTCTAGGGCATTGTGTGAACAAAGCCGTGCCTGTCAGCGTGGTGGGAATTTTCAGCTATGATGGTGCTCAGGTGAGTTGAACAAGTATTGGTTTGCATCAGTCATTAGTATTATGCTGGGTGTATAATATACTGAGCAAAGTCTGAGATGGTCTTTGCTTATGTTTATACATTTTAAAAGGTTTGATTATTTGAATGTTATTCAGAATATTTAAAGGCAATCAGGACTAATGGTAGAGATACAATATCTTTTATGAACTTTCATTTCTACCCAGGAAAACTTTTACAATCTTGTCTCCAATGCCTGGTGAAGGGTGTTTGTGTGCAAAAGGCTTGCAATTAAAGAAATTTTTTTGCAAAAATTTTGTTGGTCTAATAAAAGATATCTTCTCTACTACGAGTCCTGATTGCCTTTTCCTTTAGACCAATACGGCTACAACCTGGATGCCATTCAGAATATTTAACATTTTTGTTTGCTTCCACTGCTCTCCCTCAGCTGACTTACTCCATATTGTTCACGTGTATTCTGGTCCCTGCTTCTTCTCCCCTCAGATCTGCTCTCCAAAAAGCTTTGCTGCCTCATAAGTGTCCAGTGATCTGTGCGGAGGACCTACCTCGTAGTAGCCCTTATGCTTTCTAACAGGCTTCATCTCACTGTAGGGAGCAGCTACAGTTAAAAGGAAATACTGAAAGTCATTTAAACTGACACTTGAAAATTTAGATTAATTTCCTCTTCTGGTAACAGAATGCTAGCTGAAATGGAGCACTGTGGCAAGGAGGCTTACTTTTTCAAGCTGGTGCATAATATACAATAGTGCTTTGAACTCAAAATATGCTCTGTTCTAACTAGTCATGTGTCTGTATGGCTAAAGCAGTACATGTTGCTTCAAAAGATATACCATTCAGTTCCTTATACACTGCACTTCTCTTGGGCTAACTAAATAACCATATGGAATAGTTACTTTACTAAAACGATAGCCCACGATATTCTGTTTGTCCATCTTGGTGCTTACATTTAATAGAGTGAGGATACAAATACACTCTTTTCTTTACAGACTTAATACAAAGCACCTCCATATCTATCTTACCACTGGTGCTTCCAAAATTTTTTCCACTGTAGGACCACTTTCACAGAATGGTGCAGCTTACAGTGGAAGCCAGGACAGCATATAAAGCAATGATAGCAGCATTGGAGGAAGAGGCAGCTGAAGGAGGCAGTGAAAAATGCAACAGCACTCATGAAGAGAGTTTGCCAGAGACCAGTAAAGCACCCCACGTCGAATCTGATGATGACGTTCCAAATTACAGTGAGTGCTTGGTACCTTGTTTTGCTTTCCTTTTTCTGCACTCAAGTTTTCCTTTGTTGTAGAGCAGACTTACGAGATGTATAATCAGAAAGTGCAAACATACCATTTTAGTCTGAAATTTCCAGATTTCATAAATTGAAGTCAGACCCACTGTCTGCTTGGCTGGGAACCATGCGAGAAAAGCCCAGTTTTTCATGATGTAGTATCTGTGACTCAGTAGATGGCAATCTCTTCCTCTGTCTTTTCTGAAATAGTTGACCTGGCAGCAGGTAGCATGCACTGCTTTTTCAGATCAGACTTAATCATCCACTGGCCCTTCTTGTAAGAATGACTAGTCTATGGCTATTGGCTTAATGTTAGTTGTTCTGGAATTTCAATCTTGTGCTGGAGCTTCAGCTACAAAAGTCTTCTTTCTGTCTTCACAGTGCACACTGCACAAGGGCCTCCTACCATGGAGATCACTTCCTTGGCATTGTAAATACAGTGATCTCCATGTGAATACATACAGATTTTAAGGGCTTTTAAAAGTGGCTGTGATAGCACTGGAAGTGTATTCTTTAAATCATTACTTTCAGAGAGTAGTAAGATTATGAGCTATTATTAGTCCCCAAAAGACAACTTCAGGCCGAGGGCTTAGTAAAGATAGGTTCAAACTTCTTCAGCAGATGCTGAATGGAGAAAGTACCCTATTTACCCAAATCAGAGATGACTTTGTGTTTTTAAAATGACCCCTCAATAATTAGACTCTCTGTATGAAAAATGTATAAATTGGTTATAATTTTCCGTGTAGAGAATCCAATTATAGGAAGGTTTTCTTAAATTTGTTTCCTCCCACAGCTATAAAGGTGAAAGTGGGGGTGGGAGGGCACAGACGGGACACAGCCAGCCCTGCTCTGCTTTTTGCCTCTCCCTTCCCCTGATAGCCTATCACTTTACTGCTTGCCCATGCTGGCACCTGTGCTTTGCACCCCACGCCCACACAAAATATTACTTACTCTGTGCCCGAGGCTGGAGTTGAAGCTGCCACAGAGCATTTTGTAGCTCTGACCCTGGCTCCAGCTCCCCTGCCATTGCACAGTCTTCCCCCAGGCTTGCCCTGCCACCCTGCACCATGCCGTCTTCCCTGGGTCAGGGCCACAGATGCAGTGCCTGCCCCAGCTGGTAATCAAATCCAGGACAAGGTTTCTTTTTCCTCCCATGTTGAATGGGAAGAAAAGCCTCATCTTAGATTTGAATAAGTATGCTATTTTCTATTAGAAAATAGGTATATGTTGACTTGAAAGCCTTATATTGATTTCTCTTTTACACTAGAGCAGTGACTCTCACTCAGGGTGACAGGGCACCCTGGGATGCCACTAGATGCTTTGGAGCATGTTGCAATGTGTGAAGAGATAAGCAAAGTATATAAACATAGGCTCAGGCTTGTCCCTGCCTAAATGATTTCCCACTGTCCAGCCCCTCTGCAAGAAGATGAGCAATGTAATAAACAGTTTTTGAAATTGGGTGCCACTCAATTAACAAAGTTATGGAAGGGGGTGCCTTGAGTCCAGTAAGGCTGAGAACCACTGCTGCAGAGAGAGGCATTTTGGAGCTTAACTGTGGTGACTAAGGATACTGCACAGCAGGGGATGTGTCTGCATTAAACTGTGCAAAAGGTTAAAATGATTTTCTCGCTAACATTCTTCTCTTTGCTTTTAGTTAAAATCTGGAGGAGAAAACTTGAGGAGGAGTATAGCCCTTATGCTTTGGAATTAGAAAAGAGTGCAACTGCGGAAATGTTGACCTTGAACTTAGAAGAACCTCAGTAACCCTGCGCACTTCATGGCCTTAACACTTTTTATAGAGATATGCAAATACTGAGTTCTCTGAAATGAATGTCCCAGCTGGGAAACAGGGTGTAGTGAATAAAGTCTAAATGTAGGAAACTTCTCAAGTTGGCTAAGTGAAATACTCTGATTCATATTGAAACAAAATGCACACTGGACCATTTAGCTAATTCTTAGGTTTCCGTGTATGTGACTAGCTGATAAAGCTGGTGATGCTTCATTTGTTCGTAGAGAATGAACTTGTAGAGAGGAGGCAGGACAAGGAAATGACTTACTTGAATAGCTATTTCAATACATGGCACATTAAGGGCTTGCTTGAGCTGATCACTGCTAGTATCTGATGCCACACAGCAGGCTGAAAAATGGAATTTGTCTCATGGAAAATCGAGTGTCGGGGGAAAAAAATTTCAGTGGGGATGATGAAAAATCTATTTTCAAGGGAGAGAAATTCTCAAAAAAATTCATATTGAGAGAACGGAATTGGACTGTCTCAGCTTGCATTTGCTAATCTGGAGGGCTTTTGTCAGTTCTTCCCCCGCCCTCCAACAGGCAGAAAGTGAAATTGAAAAGACTTTTACTCTCTGGCAACTTAGACACCACTGCCTTGGGTTCTTTTCTTTTTCGTTGCAGAAAAATCAATGTTATTATTCAAATTGAAACTTTCCCCAGTTTTTTTTCCCCTTCTTGAAAAAAGAAGGTGGGGAAAGAGGCATCTTTTTCTATTGGGCAAACCATCCTGGCAGAAATTTCCCAACAAGTTCTAGCCCCAAGTCACTAATATTTGTTTTTGGTAGGGGGAGGTCTGTTTTTTTCCCCCCACCCCCATCGTCTTGTGGACTGGGAGCAGGATAGGTATCTCCCATGACTGGGTGCTTGAGGGGAGAAAGGCTGGATCTGGTCAGGTGCTGTTAAGCAACTCTGCAGGGCAAGAGATGGGCCATGGAGCTCCTCTGGCAAAATCCCTCTCCCACTTTGTTTTACAAGAAAAACAGCAAGGGTACTAAGCTCTCCAGGAAAAGCAGGTATCCTGTCTTCAGTTTCTTCAGTCACCTTGCCCAAGCCACAGAGGCAGCCATTTCTGTGGTCTCTTAGTATAAGGGAAATAATACAGGATGTCCATAGTTCCTTAACCAGTGTAAGGGGGAGGGGAGGGATTTAGCCCCCTCCCAGCTGAACTTCTGGTCATTCTTACTTTGTTATTGGTTATCTGCAATGGTGAATTATGATTTGCATAATGAAATCAATGACGATACTGTAAATATATTAGAGCCAAGACTCTGATCGTATAAAACTGTCTCAAATGTAGAGAAGTTTTCTGAAAACCGTGGCCTTACTTTTGATATATAGAGTAGATTTTCTTCTTTCAGCTAATTTGATGGAGCACTTTAGTTGGTGTTTCCTTTACAAACTGCAAGTTTACTCTCTTTCTTTTAAGATGGGTTTGTCTTGCAGAGGTGGGGGGGGAGCCGAATTCTGCAGAAGAGGATTCAGATGTGCAACCACTTTAAAGAATGAAAATTAAAGTTGGGATTTTGGTGTTCATGAAATGGGTATGACTCAGATCCTGCTGGTGTCTGTAGTCTGTCCTACACTACTTCTAAATGCCTAGAGTAGCTTCTGTTTTAGCTTTTCTAGCACTGCTCTCCTCCAAACTAGTGGCCAGAGGGAGTGAGAGAGAAGTAAAAAGCAAATGAGGCAACAATAAAAATGAGTCCTGAAATTATTTTGCCGTGTAAAACCAAAGCCATTTTGTAGCACGTAAGAGAGAAATGATCTGTTATACCATGATTATTAAACCAAAGTATGGTTGAGCCATCATCTTTTTTTATAAGATTTGCATAACCCCTGTGCTGAGGGCCTAGCATACACTTGCCAGAGGTAGATGAACCAGATGTTTATGCTTCAGGGAATCGTATTGATAAAGCAAGCAAAGCTCCTGTGCTTTGAAACTCAGAACTCTTCACTATTGATGTGGTGATTTCACTTTTACATAGTTGTTTCTGACCTTAAATGGACTCAAAGGTGCTAAGGGCAGAGTCTAACAATACAAGTTGGCTGTGGCTGGCAGCAGATAGCCATGGTTCATGGCTCTGGTTAGGTTTCTTGTGTGTGCTGATAGAAACATTAATGGTCCTATGTGAAGGTAGTGGTTGCTACATTCTTTTTTGGTTTGTTTACAGCTGCTCCTGCCACGCTACTTTCCTTTTAAGTCATTGTATGAAGAAAAGGGGGCCAGCAGCTGAAGAGGGTCCAGAACTTGTATGGCTTAGCCCGTGCACAGCCTGTTCTCTGCTTCCATGGTAGGGCAGAAAGGTGATTTAAGATATGGACAGATTAACAAATGATACCAAATCAAGACCCTTCTTACGATGAAACAGCTGATGCATGTTAAGTTTCATGCTTTTAGGCTATAGAAAGTAGAAGCTAAACCAGGGCAACTTACCCTTGTTTCAACATACTGTACATTTTCCAGTTGAGAAGCAGAGCCTTTTGGCATGATGCACAAAATGAAATTTTAGGAACTAAACTAAGTGACTGGGTAGGTGGGTCTTGCCACACAAGCACAGTTTCTTTAGGAGGTATTTTCCCTTTCCCTCTTGAGTGGATTATAAATGGGAGATATTAACAATAAGATTTGCCTAACTAAGGCACTGGATAGATGAATGAATTATATTAGGTTTAAGGGGACTTAGTTCATGATGGCTGTTCTGTAGTAATACTTTGTTTGCACTTGCTGCAGTATAGAAGACACCAAAGCTAGGGTAGCTTACCACCAAGTGAAACTATTCTCAAATGTATTTCATAGCTTGAAAGTCTAGTGCTTAGTGAAACCTCACTGCTGCCAGTCAAAACTTGTATATAGGGTGTTTTTTTCCTTCTATCAAGTGACATTTAGAAAGTAAACTAGTTATGAAAAGTCAAAGCAGCTGTTGTCTCTACTTTGCAATTATAGGGTGACCTTAGGTCCTGGTGTGGCCAGGACACTCCCGGATTACATACATCAGTCCCAGCTTGCTGTTCAGAAGTCCCAGAATGGAGTCTGGCGGGAAGCAAAGTCTGCCTGCCTGTGCTCTGCTCAATTAGTTTACCAGATGCAAAGTCTGCTTTTCCTTGCACTTCCTTTCACCTTCATATAGTGTGGGACATCAAGTGTAGCAACTATACATGCTCGCTCTCCCAGAGTATAAAATAGAAATAGTCTAAAGAAACTATTGGTCTGGCTTAAGAAGTACTTCGGCAAAGCCCTGTCCCAGACCAGGCAGAAGAGGAATTGGCCTGTTCTTCAAATTTATGATAGTGATAGAAGCAGAGTACCGTGAGGTGAGATGTAAAGTAACCTAGTTCTGAAAATGTTTTCTGGTTTCAGAGGCAAGTTCAAACAAATACATAGCCCTCCACAGCTTCCCTCCTACCTATACTTAAGTGAGTTCATTTCTTTAATGTTGCAAAGTACCCTAAAAACTGATCAGGGCTCATGGTAGAGGTGATATCTTTTATTGGACCAACTAGATTTTTGCAACAACAACAACAACAAAAATCAAAAATCAGTTGCAAGCTTTCAGACAAACACAATCTCTTCTCCAATGCCTGATGAAGGGTGTTTGTGCCCGAAAGCTTGCAACTGATTTTTTTTTTTAAGTTGGTCTAATAAAAGATATCATCTCTACCATGAGCCCCGATTGCTTTTTCTTGTAGACCAATACAGCTACAACCTGGATACCCTAAAAACTGGTAATCAAGTACTTGTCTTGATTAGCCACTGCATAGCCAAGTAGCCCTAATTTATCAGTGTCCAAGCACAATCTAAAGACTCCACTTACATCAGTAGTACAGAACCAGGTTGCCCCTCTTTCCCTTTGTTCTGCATATAAGATGTGCTCTAGGTATAACTCAGTAATGCCAAACTTTCAACCGACTAAAACCAGACAAGCCGAAGGGGAAGAACTCCCGATAACCTACTTTCAAAGCTGAAAGCTGAGAAAGAGCTCATTTCTTCAAGTGGAAGTCTGGCAATTTATTGCAGTAGTACATAGGTTTGAGGGCAGAGCCAGGCTTGTCTGTCATTTAGGAGTAGGGGAATGCCCAGTAGCTGGTCTCACCTCAGAGCTGTGAGTTCCCAGCTTTAGAGAGACGCTTAGCAGAACTATGAAGTCCAGTGATGACAGGGCTGTATTTAGTTTAGGGTGGCAGTGCTGACCCACCCCGCCCCACAGGCTGCATGAGTGGCACAGAGCTGGCCAATGGGTCATATCAGGCCATGGATTAAGCCTGCAGACTGGCTGTATGAGTGTGCCTGATCCCAGCACATGAAGCTGTATCATCTGGCCAAAGATAGCTCTGTGCCTAGGGCAGCTGCCATGGTAGTGTGGCCCACTGCTTCTGTATTGGTGGGTATTTGTATGCTCCAGTCACCCCCACCCCCCTCAGTTACAACACTGGGGCTTCCCAGGGGTCTGGAGTTTAGCGTCATGGGAGCAGTGACAGTCATTGCCACTGCTCCCCCTACTGCCAAGTTTCTGGACCCATGGGGAGCCGACAGGCTGAGTGACGTGGCAGCCATAGATTGAGCACGACTAGTTTAGGAGACACCGAGACAAATCTACACGAGGCACTGCCTGTGCAGTTGTGACTGTGCAGTCCTTTTAGTACTTGCATACACAAGTACTAAATGATTGCACAGTAACTAGTGTTATTGCGCAGTAGCATCCCCAAACGGCTTTTTGGTGATGCTTACTGCACAGTAGTAATGAGCAGCCACTGCCTCTTAAAGCTCCACTTCCTTTTCTAAGGTGCTTGCAGGGGCTGATACTGAGCTTCTCAGCAATTAGGCTGTGAAAAGCCAAGGATGAGTGGAAGCAACTCTCCTGTTAGCCCTTGCGGCCTCCACCATCTCCCTCATCACCAATACCTCCAAGGGTCTGTTGGGAAGCTGAGCCAGGTCTGTAAGCAGAGTGCAATTTCCATTGCAGCAGCATTGCCTTGCTCTACTCAACAGCAAAGGAACAAGGCCATATAGAAAAAACTGTGTCCAGGACAAGCAGTCCCTCCCTCCCCAATCTCATGTGGTAAGTGCAGCCAAAAGGGCAGCATGCCAGCTGGAAGCTTGTTCCTGAACTCATACAGTCTGCAACAGTAAGCCCTGCCATCTCTTCTCCCCCTGAGCTGCAGATGGAGGGCATGGATCCTGCCAACACCAGTGCTGTTAGGGGACTCAGGTTCATTTCCTGCCTCCCTTCTCTTGGGCACATGTGCGCACACACACACATCCTTATTCATATCCTAAAATGATCCAAGTGAAAACAGACATTTCTAGCCCCTGTGACTGCCACGGAAACGACAGGGAAGGAGGTTCTTGGAAGTCTATGCCTACCATCTTTCCTGTGAAAACTAGAAAGGACCCACAGTGGAGAAGTGAGACATCAGACCAGTCTGTACTCAGAGAGACTGCCTGCCACTTGATTTTTTAATATAATCTTGGTTTTGTTCCCCCATTTGAAAAAGGGTTACTGGGGAAACCTCCAAAAGGAATTCAAATTGGCAGTAATTCCATCATTTGCCTTTCTGGAGTGTCACAGCTCTATGTCAGATGCATAAGTCTATCCCTATACATACAGGCAACCCCTGCTTAGCGCTCTTAATTGGTTCCTGAAAAATAGCATTAACCGAAAGTATTTGATGACCCAAGATGGCGACCGCAATTGTTTCTAATGACCCAAGATGGCGACAGTGAGCATTATAATGAAACTTGCTGAGCGCTAAGTGAAATTGTATCAATTTCAAATAAGTGTTATAGCAAAATAGTGCTAAGTGGAACAGCATTAAGCAGGGGATTGTCTGTACTTCGCATGTGGAGAAAAGACCAAGCCTTGGAATTTTGCCAATTCCTTTAAATGGACATAGACGTCCCTGCAAAGGGAGAGCTGACACCCAATGTTTGACTCTACTTCAAAGCATTCCCATTTTACCATCCTTAGACAGCTGTTTTGAAGATGGAAGGCAGCTGTTCTTTTTCCCAGCTGTGTCCATTTACCATTTAATCTTACATATACTGTCTAGGTCATAGCAGAGACTGGTTTTAGGGTAAAAAGAATCCTTTTTTTTATTAAGGGAAAAAAAAATTCTTGGGGTTTTGTACTCAGATAAAACCAAAGTAAATGCAGGGTAATCTAGTTGGCATATCTTGGATTCAGGACAGACATGTGATGCCAGAAAGTTAATTGGAGGTGTGGAATAAGGATGAATACCATCAAGTACAAAGTGTCATTTCCAAAGATAGAGAAGGCCATAATGAAAAACAGAAAGTCACCAAAAGTTCAATTCCTGTCGCAGCCTGTTGGAAATTCTGACTTTAATAGGCAAAATCCCATTATTGCAGATCCGTGGATGTTAGCACAAAGAATAGGGAAATTCACGCGTACCTGAAAATGTCGCTTCTTTAAGGACGATCAGCACAGATCCTCCCGGAGGCGAATGGAACGTCTCGAACAGAAAAAGATGGTGACCTCTGTGGGTTCTGGCTGCTTGTTCAGGTTGAATTGGCCATGCTTGCATTAGAAGAAATAGTTTTCTTCAAAGTGTGTTGGTTGAAACTGCAGTTATGAAAGTAAATTGGATTTATCTTGGTGATTGCAGTTTAGGAGATGGGGAATTGCAGCCCTCATCCCAGTACCAGCAACTAACAGGTCTGGTTCTCCCTCCTGCAGCTGATTAAATGATCGTTCTAACTGATCTATAGAAATTTTCAGGTCAGCACAAATTCTCTTATGATGTGCTTTAAGTTTAAGGAGTTTGAACATTGTCCATTACCTGTGAACGACTAACGTTCCCCACACAATGAAAGCCAAGCTTATACAAGTAAGCCCTGTAATTTTGGGATAAGAAGTATTAAAAGAAGGAACACTGAAAACATGCCCCAAAACTTTCTTTATTATTCTTATTATTGTTGTTCATTTGCAGAAAGACAAAACTATTAATGTAGAACAGCAGTGCAGTAAAACACAGCACTTCAGTGTGGAATGGGTAGGTCTCCACATTTCTGACTGGCTGGCTCATAAGTCTTGCAGATGTTACTAAGTATAACAGCAGACTTTATCCTGATATCACTTCAGCTTTAAATCACTTGCCGAGTACTTAGGTTCGCTGAATTTTAATGGTGGTTGAAATATTTAGCATAAAATCAGATTAGGCTCCTCACAGCTCTAAATCTATCAAATAAAATGTCGTAGCAACTGCACAGTGCTTCATTTTACAGTGTGCTGTTTGAGCGCTGTATAAAAAAATTCTGTACCTTACAGCTCATCAAATGAGTTCTTTGCTTGGTACAGAAGCTTAAGTAACTAATTAACTGTTCAAGCTACATTTTTATCAAAATATTTAAAGGAAAAGTGTTAACATACATGACAATAAAGGAGGCACAGAGTAGGGGGGGGGGGGGTTTCTTTTGTCTGAAATACCATTTCCGCATTACACAGTACATTTGCTTGCACCCAAAAGGAATGCTCTTTAAAATGCCAGAACAGGGTTTCAAGACAAACAAGATGCCTCCACTCCTCCAGTTAAATTGTTGAACAAACACTTCAAATAAGTGATCCAAATTCTTGTTAAGGATTCGCTGCTTTTGAATAGATTCTTATGCCAGAAGAACATCAAACCTGGACTTCAGTGATGTGCTTAACTAACTGAATAAAATGAAGCCATCGATCATGTTACAGTGTATAAGCAAGTCTCACCAGGATCACTTCTGTTCCTCAATAATCAGCAGAAAAAGCTGGTACGAAGAAAGCATATTGTGATCAAATATGAGATCCGTAGTCTCCATGGCAGCAGAGAAAACAGTCTTCTGTGCACTGAGAAAATCATGTTTCATCTAATCAGAGCCTCCTGAATAGCAAGCCCCAATGCCAGTGCCAGCACTTGCTGAATTCCTTTCCAAATTCAGCGGTTAGAGTAGTGGAAGCTCTGATTTGCACACATTTCCTTTTTGGCCAATTCTTGTTTCTGCCTCTTTCCATTACAGGGTGTCTTTCTTGTTGCAGCTCTCCTGAGGGAACAAGAGTTAAGTTTCACTCTAGAAAATGGCATTCATACTTTCATCCTGAACATGCTGGTCCATGTTACCCGTCAATGGGTTGGGAAAGCACATGCCGTGCCTGCTAGTATATTATTTGTATACGCTTGTGTCCAATGTACCCTGTGCTCCCAGTTCATATTTTTATCCGCTATATAAAAATGCAATGAAACCCAATTCATTATAGAAAAAATTGTGGTAAATAGGTAAATCTAGCTGAACCTGTGGGGTCAAGGCAGTGCAGTCTGCTTAGAGCAAATCTTTGTTTTTAAATATACTTATTTAACTATAGAAATATACTTTGCTTATACTTAAGCAATCTCAAAATAACTTTACAATATATTGAAAAATGTGTTTCATGGTCAATGTTACTCCCATCTCTAGTCATGTGAACTATCGCACCTCTTGATGACGGTTTCTGATGCACAAAACTGCTAGTCAGTCCTCACTAGATAAGGATGCAAAGGTACTGTGTTTCCCTTCCTCCACAATGCCAGATTTATTGGTTTGGTAATGCTACTTTGTTACGCTGGTGGTGCAAGGGGGCAGCGATGCCGATGTAAGAGGATTACACTGAGAATAGAGTTATAGGCCTTGTTTGCGGGGAAGGGAAGGAGAGGAGGAAAAGCAGGACAGCTGAGCTGAAGGGATGTGCATAGGAAGCACCCCTGTGTCCCAGTTATTCAGTCTTAGGACTGTAATCACATGGGCCTTACAACAACCAAATCAGCTCTGTGCTAGCCCAAAACGGGAGGGAGTAGGCATAAAGGCAGTATATGGCTGCTTTATATAACAGATCCTTTACAGAGCAGAGGTGAGTTCACCGACAGCAAGATTCATTTCCAAGGGAAAGAAGAAAAATAAGTGATTAAAGGAGAGAGGGAAAGACGTTAGCATCTCAAGCATCTTTATCTCGAACACCCTGTTGTCTATAAGTGCTTTACATGGAGATGAGCTATAATGGGAATTCTGCCTACTCCATTTTATCAGTGGGCCACAATACGGATTTTCCCAGTCCTTAACTAAAGCAATCAAGCACATACCAGGCGCATCTACATAAGACATTGACTGCGGAGCTAATTAACTCCACAGTCAATGTCTCATTGTCTACATGTGTGCCCCTATTAGGGTGCAGGAAACGAATAAACTGCAACAGAGTAGGACTTGTAAATGTATTTACAAATCCTACCCTGCTGCAAAGTTTTTCATGAGCAGCAGCACATGTGTAGATGCTGAGCTGGCTGGCTGGGGCACGAGTGTGCTTCAGTGCAAGGTCTAGCCCCATACTGAAGCACCCTTGTGCCCTAGGCAGCCCCTCTGCAGCAGAGTGAGCATGGTTGGAGCAGCCCCCAACTGGCAGGCTGACCCCCCTACCCCTGATCCTCTGCCAACCAGGGCTGCTCAGACCTGCTGAATGTGCTGCATTTCAGGCACGCATCTAAATGGTATGCCTGGGAGCTTCCCAGGAACAACAAACTCCAGGGCAATAATGGCATGCGTAAACACGCCCACTAACAAATACACCTGTCACAAAGCGTCTTACCCAGGTCTTCTTCCAGTTTTGCATCATTTTATCATGTTCACTGATGGCACTTCGCCAGCTATCAAATTCCTTTGTCCATCCATCTTGACGAGCAGAGTCTGAAAATTAAGTAATGGGACAAGTTATATAAGTGATTAGTGATCAAAAAGAGGTGGATCTACCATCTAGTTCTGCAACAGCTTCAAAAGACATCTTTGTCTGACACAGCACTGGCATGCTGACGGGGCTGAAGCCAAGTCTCCCCCAGTGTCTACAAGTCAGATTTTCGGATATGGTGAGAACACAAAAGTTCGTATTAGGCCTGTGCAAAGCGGCTGGTATTCGCTTCGGATTTGGCTGATTTGGGGGACAGTGATTTGAATTACTATCTCGAATCGATTTGAAAATCTTGGCCAGAAGTTTACTTTGGATTTTAAGTGGCTTCTGTAACATAGATGTCAGGGATTTGAAGCAACTACCAAACCCAAAGCGGCAGTAGATGACCATAGAAAGCTGACAGCTATATTCAACCAAGTCAATAAAATAAAACGTAAGTTTGTGTACATGACCATGTTTTACGATTGTCTTCAAAGAGTGCCCAACAGCAGACTTTGTTTAATAAGAAGGCAATTATGGTTTAGGAAACAAACCACAAATCGCAAACATGGTAGTCTGTGTGGAGATAGGTTTAGTTGCACTTACGCTACTATAAAAATGCAACCTTTGTGGGAACAAATCTGCTTTTTAAAATAATGTTTACGAGGATCTGAATACTGGATTCTTTCCATAGGATGCATCTGAAGTGGGCACTCAATACAGCTAATTTCCTCTAGAAACTAGAGGACTTGACCTTCAGTTGTATAAATGTTTTTACAGATGAGCTAATTGTTTTGCTCATCCCAAGACCATGGCCAGGCTGACAGTGCATTCAGTTTGCAACCACCTGCCTTTATTTTCCACTGTGATGAGCACTTTTGATGTTTTGCTTCCAGCTTTGGAGATGACTGAACAGTGGTATTCTGTATTTTCTTCTACAGCATCTTTTACCCAACTGAGAATATGCACTCTACCATCAGGCAGTGCATGTGATTGTTTATTGACACACACTTCCATATTCTGTCCATTCTTCTTCCAAACAAAATGTGCATCACCTGGACCTGTGAAAACGTCAATCACCAAATTACAAGAATGAACATTTCTGACTAACACTGATGACCACATTCAATGGAGAATGAAACAGTAATATGAAAACCAACATTTATTCATGAGATTACATGCAGGGAATTGATTATAGATTTAGGAACATTAATGGCTGAAACTAGTTGTGCTAGGGTTTTGTGTGTTGCTATAGTTCTTGAGCTGAGTGCTGAAACATTGAGTGTTGGCTGCAGCCAAGGCTGGGGTTTTTGACCGGGGTGTGCCAAAGCTCCTGCTGGGCCTTAAACCTGGAGGTTCCTGGCTAATGGGTCTTGCCCCTCTGCTAAGGGTAAAGCCAATCACTATATTTGGGGTCCAAAAGGAATCTTATCCTCTTCTCAGGATCTCTAGAGTGGTTTTTAACAGTGTTTGCAGCAGCAGCAGCAGGATGTTGGCTGCTGTGGTCCCCCTACTTTACCTGTGACAGATTAGGGGGTGTTATGTCTAGCCTTGTGTCAGGGTTGACTGTGTAGTTTTGCTAATAGGTTCAACAATGGATTTGTACAAGATTGTTTGGATAGGGGTGATCCTACCTCAGGCAGCGAGTTGGATAAGGTAATCCCTGGAGTTCTCTTCCAAGCCTAGTTCTTTGTGGGCACATCTACATATTGCCCTATGGCAACATAATGATCACACGTGTCTACACGTGATTGCCAGACACGTCACTGTAGCAGTGCGCTCAAGTATAATGTGCTGCTACAGTGACGTAGTGGCAAAATTTAACCATGTGCTGCGGGCACAGTGCAGTAACCACCCATACTGTGCCATGCTTTAGTACTTCCTTTTGGAAGTACCAAAAGGAAATACTAAAGCATGGCACCGTAGCAACATCACCATATGAAGACATGTAGATGTGCCCTTGGCTTCTGAGAGTGGTCAGAAGCTGGGGAAAATGAGCCAGTGTTGATAATGAGACTCAGAAGCCCTAGGACTCGGTAACTAGAAGAAGTTATGAAAGAGTTTGGAAGTGAGAATGTCAGAATCTAGACATTTCTTTCTCACAAGTGGGCTGAAGTAAAAATGGGATTATAACCTGGTCTGTAATGAACCCTAGGTAATCCTATCTGGAACTGGTACAATGTTGACCAATCACAGAGTAGATCAAAAAGTAAGTAAGTGAAAATCCAGCATCTTTGAATTAATACTAAGAGCGAAAGCCAAATGGGTATCAAACATTTTAATCTAATCATCAATGTTCATTTCGCCTGCATGGAGCAAAAAGTGAACAAACCAAAAGACTGACAGCAGCCCAAGTTGCCAAAAGATTGCCACCAAGAAAAAAGGAAGAAATTCTGGTTGGTAGCCACAGTTAAGAAGTTTAAGACCTCTGTGGCCCAGATTAAAAAAGAGAAGGTCTGAAGCTCTCTCTAACCTTTCAGTGTACACTACATATAAAATGATTATTTGATGAAAAAACTAGAGACCAACTTACATTCTCAGGAGTTACTGAAAATTGACATGACTTGTTTTGAATTGGTTTGGAAGAGTTAATATTTACATAAGCAGGCAGATACTGAACTAAACTAAAAATAGGCAGATTGTGTCAGGTAGGCTTTAACTGACATGAAAAAAATCAGGGATCCTAGAACAATTTTCACAAACAGGAAGATTTTGGACTTGAAGAGGCAAAAAACTGTAGTAAAACAGAAATGAAGTTTGTATTAAAATACCTTTACACAAATGCAAAGAAATAAAGCAGTAGTAATAGTGGAGATGAATGATGGAGATTTTGATCTAATTAAAACTCGGTAGGATAATTCTGAAAGGAAGAGAAAAAAGGTTGGCAAGATGCATTTAAAAGTACTGACAATGCCTCTAAGAAAATCTGACAAGCAGAGGGAGAAAAAAGAATTACTTAGGGAAATCTATAATGAACTGAAAGCAGCCAACTACTGCCATCAGCCACAGCCAACAAGGATAACAGAAGAACAAAATTTCCTGAACCAGTTGCAAGCCATTTTGGGGTGTTTTAGCTACCCTGTTTCTGTAGGTCAACTAATATTATTGAAGTACTTCCATAAAAGATGGCCACGTTGGTATCAAGGAAGCAAAAACTACAGCCAGATGAAAATTCATCCTGCATCTATGTAGTGACAGATATTTAAAGGAAGTCCAGGAGTACTGACCATGAAAAAACTTGAATGCAGGCTTGTTAAAATAAAATTTGCTCTCAATTCTTATTACTGGTACCAGAGGCCACCACGGTACAAGGATACCAATACTTTAGGAAAGCATATCTTCAAATACAATTTGGGCTTTGATTCTAAAAAGGCTTTTAAGTATTTTTAAGATACAGAACATGTGTTGTTGGTGCAAGCACCCAATGTTCCTTAACATTGTGTAAACAATATTGCTGGCTACTCTCTTAGCAAAAACCAGAATCAAATGGTTTAGGCTAGATTTAACTAGGAGTTCCTCAGTATCCAAAGTCAATATTCCCCTGGAAATTGAGAAACAAAATTCTACCATCATACATAATTATTTAATCCTATGTTCACAATTAATTACAAACAAGGCAGGAGTTGGTGCCAGGGAAAAGATTTCAAGGCACAAAGAAGGATTTTTTACAAGGGTGAGATTAAAAACAGCTGCTGGAGTGTTGTGAAAAAAAATTAAGACTGACATGCTCAGAATCTATGACGAGGACTATAAGGAGTTGAGAGTAATTCTTAAATAACAAATGGCTCAATTACTAACTTTATCTGGAGTGTCCTTGTTTCCTATACCAGTGAAATAGACTGTATTATGGAGGCAGCAGTGTTCAGTCCCAAAAGCCATTTCCCCAAGATTATTCCCAGGCAATTAGAAATGCAAGTCTGCATGATTTCCTGCTATTATTGCACATTTACATTAAAAGCCAGAAGGGTTGCCAAAGAACACTGAGACTTGTTGAATGGTCCTAAAGTGCTTCAAGAGTTTAACTCAGACATTTTAAATTTCTTTCTTAAGGAAAACTTGGTTTCCTTGTTGTGGCTGTATCACAAGCAATGTGGTCCTGGGTCAGCACCCTGGGGAATCACTGACCAAGTTATAACCAAGTCATTTTGCTTTTTTTCCCACATGTCCATTATATACACAACCAACTGAGTTGGGAGGTTTCCCCCCTCTGCACAGAAAGTATTACATCTCTAACTTTTGCAACAGCAAAATCTAGATGTGAGCACAACTGTTTCTTTGGATTTCTTTGGGGGGTGGGGGAGAGCCTCTGATATTCTTTCTTCATGTTTCACTGCAGTTCAGTGCTTATTCTTCACTACTTCTGTCTAATCACTTTCTCCACTTTGATCACTTTTGTTTACTTCATTTCCCAGGGCAGTATAACAGGATAAAAAACACTTGCTGTGAAACGGCTTAATATCATAAATAATTTCATTTACACATACCTTGATTCATATATAATGCACAATTTAGCTGTCACAATCCTGTAGGGCACACTGTTCATTAAGATCTAAATTCAATGGATTTCTTGAAGAAACAAACAAAAACCTTATTTTACCAGCGTCTATCTGCTATAAACTAACACAAAGAAGTATATACTCCTCCTTAAACTAAATGATGCCACTACACCATATTGTTAGAAGTTGTTGTTGAAAAGAAACTGTACGATATTTGGACAACAGATGCCACCACTGGAAAAAATCTACGTGTCTTCAGTATTTATGAATTAGATTAGAAATGATATAATACAGACTCTGTGGATGCCAAGACTCTAAATATTTAATCTTAAACCATTTAAAAAAATACTTACAGTCATCCTCTTTTTGAATGCTTGCAAGATCAAAAAAGAAGGTTATAAAATGCAAAAAATAGGCAGGGAATTAAATACATGCATATACTTACGTATAATAAGGTTCTAATATACATCAAAATCCTTTCTGCAGCTGTTGGTTTTATTGTACAGATAGATACTGACACGGTTGGAGAACAGATTTCTCCAAGGATTGACCTGACTGTTTAAAACTCAATGGCTATCAGTCACTGGTGACTCAACTTATTACCTGAATAACTATTTGAAGATTTACAGTATTTGAAAACAGAGAACTTACTGTCCATCCTATGTTCACATAAAAAACTCGTTATCCCACCTGGTACCCATGTCTGTAGTCCAGGCACAGACTGAACTACCCTTTTCCCCTAAAGCAATGATTCTCAAACAGGGTGTAGCAAGATCCTTTTAAGGATGGTGCACAAAATGAGCACTTTTAGGTATGCAAACACCTGCACAAGATAAACCCAGAAATTTCAAGTAGGAATCCACAGTGTTGAAAATATTTGGCCCTATCGCGGTCTGAGTTCTCTGCAACAGAAGAATTGCTTTGATATCTTTCTATATTCAAGAAACAAGTCTCCAGGAGTTGCATATAAATCTCCAGGAGACTGCTGAGAGTCACTCGAGATAAATGATAGGGCATTTATTAAAATTAATATTAAATGTTGAACCCAACATTTGAATTTGAACCTAACATCCAACTCCAATGTAAAAGTAATCTGCATTTGCCTTGCTGACGTAAAGTCTACGCACTGTAATCCGTAACTGATATACCCAAGCACACGGACACGTTCGTGTTGTCATGGGCACATTGGCATTTCAGAAACCTCCTGGAACAGATTCAAACAGAGTTGGCAAACCTATTTCCATGGTGTGCATTGAGACTAAAAAGGTTGAGAACCACTGCTGTAGAGAAAGGCCCTTCAGGGCAGTAACGAATCACATAGGGGTAAGGAACCTACAGCCTGTAGGCTAGATCTAGCATGTGAAGAGATTAGATCTGTCCCACAGCACCTCAGACAATTGGCAGCATGCTTCTTCATTGGCAGAAGAGGAGGTGCTCTCAGGGTCCTACTGCCAATCGTGTCCAGTGTGTTCTCTCCATTTGCAGAGCAGTATCTGGAGTCCCAGTGCCTGCATTTTTTCCTATCTATTCTCTTAACCAACTCTGATGATCACTCTGCAGGGAGGAGAGGGGACCTGGAGCAGGGGCTGGCTTGTAAGCAGTGGCCTGTTTTGACAAAAAGGTTGCCAGCCCCTGACATAAGTTAACGAAAATTTTGTGCTACCTGCCTGTGCAAAAATTTAATACTTTGCATGACTTCCACTCTAACATAATTCACAAACACAATAGCCAAGATTTTTTCAGTGTCTGGATTTTGATTTTCAAAAGTACTCAAAGCTCCCCTTAACTCCAGTGGGAACAACAAATCCTATAACACCTCTAACACGTCAATCAAGTTGCAAGTGTGTTACTGAAGTCAGTGCAATTTTGGCTTAATTTAACTTTACATAAAAGGCATAAAAATCTGCAATAAATAAGGAAGACAAGAGTGCGATCAGGCTGTACTGCGAGTGAAGTATACATCTGCAGGAGTTATGGCCACACTGGAAGCAGATTTTGAACAGTGTGTGCTGTTTCACTTGGCAAAAATATTTTTGGAGTTAAAAGATTGTGCACGTGTGTGTAATCCTGAGTGCTTCTGATAAAAGCTCCAAGATATTAATTTAGAAGCAAGAGATGATGGATGCAACAGAGCTCCTTAGCAGAGGTTTCTCTGGCACCAGAACTAGGACAAAAGAATTTAGCATTCTGTTCGTGGGGAACAGGATAAATGCTAGAAAACCCTGGCTTCCCTGGCAGAAAAGTGAACAGGAGTGTGCAACATTTAATAAACCACATAAAGATGCAGAAATTGAGACCACACAAAACTGCCTCACCACCCATTCTACTTACTCAGTGTAACACCACTGTGCTAGTCCTGGAATTAAAATGATGAAGCTTATCTTAGGTTTCCCTGAAGAACACGCAAATAAGATTTATCAAGGGTGGAAATTAAGTTGCAAGAGAAGAAGAATGTGACTAATAATCAGGTAAAAACAAAGAGTAGAATTTAAGAGTTGTACCTAAGCTAATCTCCAGAAACTGAAATCCAATGCATTTTACTGGTTAGTCGTTTCTCCGCCTGCAAAGGAATTAGAGAAACCTCTCGGACAAGGGCTTTTGTACTAGCTTCATAAAAAAAACCAAAAAAAATCTCTGGCATCTCAGGTGTTAGAGTAGGGTAACAGGAAGAGGTCTTTGTCCTGACAGGCCCTTTCAGTAATTATCCCAACCGCTGAGAGAAGCTGCCCTATTCATGAGAGATATGTAGTTATGGAAATTGCTGTTCTGTAACAGAGCGTATACAGAAAGACAACAGGAGATTGCATCAGCAGAATTTGTTTAAAAAAATTTGTACAAGAAGTCACATCTCTTAATCTCAAAATTGAGTAATGCCCAGAGACTCACCTGCAGCTCTGGTTTGAATAAATATACTGTCTTACAAAGAAATTTCTGAACTTCAGAACCACTGAGAAACCCCTTCACTCAGAACAGGAATTAGGTTTCGACCTGGGCACAGAGAAGATGACTGGGAGTCACAGGTCAAAGTGAGCAGGGTAAAATGTTGGGGCTTTTATGGCTGTTAAGGGACAGCAAGTTTCAGAGGGAGCTAGGATCTGAATGTTGGGAAAATGAAAGCTCAGTTGGCTGGCTGTGCCTAAAAGCCAGGTGATCAGTAAGCATCAGTCACTCCAGATAAACTGGCAAAGGCAGAAGTAACAGTTTGCAACTCAGCAAACATGAGAACAATGAGTAAGAGGTAAGGAACTGATAGTGAAAGAGGGGAAAAAAAGGAAACATCTTGAAGTTATGAAGGTTCTAACAGCTCATCTTTATATTCTTTATAGTACAAAAAGGAAACCCAGTCAGCAGAGAGAACGGGTTTGCAGCCAACTTAGTATGGTATGATACTCTTATTTTGGGCAAGCATGATGGAGATGTTTGTAACAGGGTCTAAGCTCTTGAACATGGCTGACCATAGTCTGAAGAGCAGCTAAAAATCAGTGAGAAAACAGGAGGGAAATGTTCCTCTCCAAACTCTGGGGAAGAGGACTACCTTTCTGTCTACGTACAGTTCATTTCAAGCAGCAGCCATGTCATATCTGAAGAACATGTGGCACTGCTTGCACAGAACTTGAATTCTTTGTTGACCTGCCGCTGAATTTACAGAATTGCAACACTGAAAAAAGATGTTGCAGCCTTATCAAAGACAATGAGCTGCACATGAAACATTGTCTGTGAAAGACTAAATGTGCAAAAAGAAAAATATACAGTAACCACTGCACAGGACACGCACAGGGAATAAAAAAAGGCATCTATCTAAATGGTAAAAATGAAATAAGCACACAGGGACAGCCGACCTGTCTATAAGGTGAAACAGCCAATATATGAATGATCCATTGCTTCAAATGTGCCAACAGTAAGTGTTTAAGTAACAGCTAAGTGGGTCTAAAAAAAAGGTCTTGTAAAAAGGCACCCAGCTAAAGTCTGCAAAATAATTAAACATCAATGTTAGAAATCTAAAGCTAGGAGTTAAGAGTTAGTAGGATGAGGTCGTTCCCAGTTTGTGGGCTTATTGATTTAAATTCACCTTAACAGTTTGGTTACATCTCACATCTCGTATCTAGTCTCCCATGCTAACTTCTTAAGTTTCGAGGCAAGTTAAACATTCAGTTCCATAGTATTTTAGGGGCAGCTTGTAAATAATCACTGTCCAGAAGCAATTGAAGGAGAAAAGAACATGCAGCAAATGCTAAACTGTTGTGCCCTAAAGGGAACAACAAAATGTCTCCTATCACCTTGGCTTGATCTCCTGCCAAAGGGGACTTATGGCATGAAGAAGACTGGAAAAAGGTGGACATGCCAGTTTTTATCTTTCCCAAGAGGGACATGATATGTGATTTCACCTGGGATAGTAAAAGTTAACAGGGCCTAATTATACCCTGAATAGTAAACATCAATTAGCAGTCAGAGAGACAGGGATTTCCCATGAAAAACACGGATAGTAGCAAGGGGCAAACAACTGGATCATAACAATGCACAGTCCAAAGCTAAACACTGGTGTTTCATCATCAGTCGGAAAACAAAAAACATGAAAATTGGAGTGCCTGTGGTCCTTACTCCCAGTAAGGTCATCACGTAAAGCTCTGTTGCTCTAACACACATCCAGATGCATCACCTAGCTCTACTGCATTTTACCATCCAGTGCTGTGAAATCAAAATTCTAGCAGTGCCAATAAATTTTAACTTCGTCTGAGCCAAGATATTACAGAGACTGAAGAGTACAGCAGGCAGGGGGTTGAGAACTTTAGTTGTATTACAAGAGACACACTAAGTTATGAAATCCATTAAGATTAATAACTCACTAACAGTGAGAAAACTAAAAATCCCCTTCTCATTTGAGAGTTCACTGGAAGAGCACCTACAAATCATGGGGTTTACTCCAAGTTTACTAGGAACATAGACTCCACAAACAAAATCTGCTATTGCCAGTCTCACGTTATAGTTTGGCAGAATATAAAGCTAGAGGAAGAGTCTGCAGACCACTTCTGTTGTCCCACACTGGTTTGCCAGCTCAAAACATCCCACACTCCCCAGTTTGTAAGAGAACAAATCACTGATATTAAACTGTGTGTACATGCTAACTTGGCAACAGGAACACTTCTATTTCAGCAATTACACCAATATGAATAGCTGAGACAAAGTCCGTACCGCACTTGATCCAAAGGCTAAAAACATGTAATACGCTAAACAGCAAAACAGTAAATTTTGTACAAGTATTCACCTGGCCATTTTCTATTCAAGTTAGAAGGTACATATCAGCAGCTGTGTATTGATCTGAGCCTCAGGAGGCAAGCCACTCTAAAGGCAGAACCTAAGAGAAGAATCCATCATAAAGAGGGCAAAAGTTGTATTCATAGTGTATTAGATAGAGACCATCTAAAATTTTTTAAAAATGTACTCCAGCTCTTTGAAACTTAATTGATCATCTTCATGTCCTTAAGTTACAATAAAAGATTATGATATTTGGCCTGATATACCAACTAAATCATCTAAGCTCTTACCAGCAAATAAGTGTAACATTCAGATATAAAATTTACTGGTGCTTTGACAAAAATCAGGGTATAAAATACCCTATTAATATCTAAGAGGTAATATGAAAAAGTTATGGGGCAAAAAATATTAGCCTTGTTCCACTCTGCTTGTTTGGGATTTAAACATGGCTAAGCAGGATTGCTGCGCACTACCTCTGTACCAAATTATTCAGTGGGAGGGAAAACCTCAGTAAGTCTAGCCAACTGCACAATACTATAGCATAAAGAAACTGTTGCTATTTCAGCAGAACATATGATGTGTTAATATCCTGAAGGAGGAATCGTGTAACCCTAGTGATTCTTACCCATTTCCACTACCCCCGCCCAGGGTTTTAACTTTAATCCAATGTGCTCTAGGTCTAGCAAGAAGATTTAAACAGCGGGTTAAGGTCCTAAAGAAAACATTCACTTAAAATGAATGTGCTCTGGCACACCACTTACTTTTAGTGTTCCAGCATGTATTGTCCTCAGACTGACAGCTGCTGTACACTGATGCATTTAAAGATAAAACACTAACCTGGAAAGTGTTTCCTGCTTGCTCAGATCTACCACCATCACCAAGGATTTAGAAACAGCACATTCGCTTCACAGACCCTACAGAAAGGTTTGCAGTCTGCCTGAAGACCTCATTAATTGAGTAGGTATCTTCTCAGAACAGGGGTAGGAATACTGACGTTCAACAGTTGTTCTGCATACATGATGAAGTGTAAGGGGCCAAAGCAGAGTGCCTAATCTCTGGGCAAGGGAAGTGCTGATCTAACATTTTGATAAGCCCGTGACAGCCTTGGTCTATTAAAGAACATGACATGAAATAAGCTAAGCTTAGATTTCTTTGCTTTTGTTCATATGACTACAGGATTTTGATGCAAACTATTTGAAAGGCAGCTTTTAAATCCTTGTCTGTTAACATATATTAGGGGCAGGACTTTTCTAGAAGTAGTCTTGCAGCTTTTAGTATTAAAAAAGCATCAAGGTACAGGGGAGAGGAAAGCAGGGTGAAAAGGAGAGGAGAAATAGAGATCTGTATGTAGAGCACAAAGATGCCTTCATAAAATAAACCTATCTGATTACCACAGCCACAGATGCACATACTAAATTGTTCAGTTCAGCCAGCAACAGATTAGATCCTAAAGGTCTGGGCACAAACTAACAATACAAGGAGTCTACAAAACTGGTTAGCAAGTTACAAATTTGCCATCCCCAGATGAGCATAAAAATAAAAATCAAGCATGGATCAAAAATGACTACGGAGATTAGAATCAAGGGTGAAGTCAAAATTAAAATCATATCATTTTAAGATCAACATTAATTTACTGTCCAAAAAAACCAATTAAACTGCTTAGGAACTGTTACAATATTTTTCCACAGAACCAGGTGACTTTGGGAGAAATGAGGCTTTTCACCTCTACTGGTTTGATCTTGGAAGGGTTGTTCACAAGCCATCTGTTGCCCAGCAGTCTACTGCACTGTCCTCAAAATCCAATCTGTAAATCACTATTAATGACTGTTTTACTTTGTGGACCAGTAGTCAATGAAAAGTGCTTAACGAAGGGTGATGACTGGCCATGGTCCAAAGGGAGATCTTTATTGCAGAACAATCCTTAGAATAAAACTTGAAGAACTACAGCTGGCTAAAAACTGCAATTTCCATCTTATGGGAAAACTAATTTTCCAAAAGGTCTCTTGAAAAGTTCAATTACTGAGCTTTTCAGCAGAATTGAAAACTCCAAATAGTTCTGATTTGGACATGCTTCATTTGACATTCTTGAATTCAATTGCTCCTACTTCCTCCCAACTAATCCTTCTCAGCTGCTGTGTAGTTGGGTTCCTCTATCCTCCATTCTCCTTTTTGGGTTGGGCTCCTTGGCCAGACATTTGTGCCATAGTCACACGAATCCTCTATTGCACCACAGAGGTTCAAGAAGACAGACCGTGCCATCAGGCATCATGGGAAAGAGGATCCAATTAGGGTACCTGGCCTATGGAGGAAGCCAATTCCCTTATGCTTAACAACATACTAAGGGAGACAATAGACAATTATTACTGCATGGTGTTGGTAAGTAAAATCTGATTGCCTTTCAAGGACAGAGCTGCTAATTCTGGGATAGGAGGTTGTGAAGTCCCCCTGCAGCTAAATTTGATATCCAGTGTCCCCCAGCCCCTACTTTAGCTTAATTTTGCTGTTAAGTGATCAGTTAACAATTCAAGATATAGCCTTACACTTTAGTGTTACCAACATCTAGGATGGGAGATACTGATACCTTTAACTATTGTTCAAGTTTGCTCAAAGCAAATTTAATTTTATTAGTAGATGTTTAGGATTGTGAATCCAAAAAGATGACAAAGCCAGTAGGAAAATACAAATCGCCCGAGCGAGGGACTAACATTAGAGGGGTGGGGATGAGGAGGGGAACACAACTAGGTTACAGAAAATACTACCATTGATTCATATTCAACAGTTTTTGTTTCTCATACAAGCCAGACTTCTTAAATTAGAGCTCAAATTCTACAGCACAGTTATGTGACTGCATTATACATGGTGCCCTTTGTAGAAGCTTGAATCTAACATTTCCTTCTCCATCCATGTGTCACATTATTCTTCCCTACCAAACGCATTTTACATTGTATGTAGTGCTAGAGGAAACTTTAGTTAAGTTTCTTCTCTCTAAGACAGAGGTGCTCAAGGTTTTGGCCCTGAGAGCCAAAGAAATGGCGTAGGATGGGTCCTCAGGCCTGATCAGGTCTTATGCTGCCCCCTTGCACCTGTTGTCACCCTATGCTGTCCTTGCCCAGTCCCACGTGCCAGGATCCAACTTCAGGGCCCCACACTGGTCCTACCCAACCCTGTACACCAGGATCAGACTCCAGGGTCTTGCCCCATCCTTGTGGGCTGTGGACCCTCTGCATCCTGCACACCTGATCTGGCGTACAGGGTTAGGGTCTGTGGGGCTCCCCATTGTGGGCCAGGTGACATGGTGCCGGTGGCCAGTTCTGGGCCACAGGCCAGGAGTTGAGCACCTCAGTCTAAAGTATCATTAATATTTTCTGCAGATGTTTGAACAACTCTGGCTAGAGAGTTGCTTAGGTAACTGCTGTTGCTTAGCAGCAAAGAACATTCCCACAATTTTTAGAAGCCTCCACATGGTAGCATCAATTTGGTGGTTTAGCAGTGTTTCAGTCAATTCCAGAAATTTCAGAAATTCACAATTTCCATTCAGGGAGCAAGAGTCCTGCAGCTGCCAGCAGGACCTAATTTTCAGAAGAAAATGAAACAACTCATCCTCCACATAAGATAATAGTTCAGTGCTTTTAAAAGGAAAGTAATGTATTTTGTTTAAGTTACAACACCAAGTTTATTTTCTGAATAAAAATGTGTTTGGCTTCCCTGTATTGCTATTTTGATTTGTAAGATTTCAAATAAGAACTGGTGACACTACCCAGTCTTTTAAAAATAAGATTGATTACATTCTTTGTCTCTACCTGCTGCCACAGGTGAAAGCAACTCCTTTTAAATTTACAAAACTATTTAAAAAAAGCAAACACATGAAAACAAGTTAGAGCCAATGTTTATACATACCAACATCAATTTAAGATTATTGATCATGCATTTTCTTCCTATTTCTGCTATTAATCGTTTGGTATTTCTCATCTTAGGCAACAAACTAAATATTAGTTAATGACATTCTCAACTCGGTACAATCTTTGGACAGCAAACACTGAAGGGAATGTATATTATAAAAACTGTTTCCGCCACAGCCTTTCAATTCACGAAAACATGCCTTTCCATTTTGTAAAAAATATTTTGGTCAAATTCAGTCTAATGGTTTTCTGTGAATAAAGAATATGAACATGAAAAAAATGTGTACAAAACATGTCCAAACCTAATCTCCTAAACAAGTAATAAAATTGTTTAAAATAACATATTTCTATTCATTGAACTTAATCTTACACTCCACTGTCCTGAAGTAAAATATTTTTCATTCAAAATAGTCAGCTACTATACCATACGCTCACTTAATGAAAACCTATTAATTTCTGGAAAAAAAAATACACAGAAGCCGCTTAGGCTTCATACCATTATATGCTTCCACTAATGTATACATAGTGCAAAGAAAGCTATCAAAACCATGAGGATTTTAGCACCTAATATAAACAAACCTAAACATATCTGGGCAAGGTAAGATATGAAAGTAAATGCAAATCACACAAAACATACTGCTGAAACTGTTTAAATGTGTGAATTTACACACACTTGCGACTCAGCAAATTAGTTATGTAAGTAAGTCTATTAAAGTCAACTGACTAGTCACATACTTAATGTGCGTCATGGACTTATGAACTTTGCTAAACCGGACGTAGAGTTTTCAGTACAGTATTAGGGTCTAATCTTGAAAAGGTGCTGACCGAGACTTATTCCACTGGTTTCAGGACAGGTCCTTAGACTAACTCTCCTGAAGCCAGCTTTTTATATCACATGTGTTAAATCAGAATGTAGGAACAGACATAAATATGCAATGAGGAAGGTGCTGATTTACGTAGGGTCCTCCTGCTTACCTGTGGCTTGACAGAAGAGGTGAAAGTTTCCACGGACACTAACATGCTGTGCCTGGTCACTGAGGAAGGGTGGCAATAACATGACCATTACAAGCTCTGTGCTAGACCAAACATCAGGCTGGTTATTGGTGGGTGAAGGAGGTGAATCACTTCCCACACAGGACAAAAAGGAGGTACCAGTAGGAGGGAAAGGTATAGGAGATGAGGCTGTGTGACAGAAGAGGACAGAAAAGAAAAAAAGAGGGCACTAAGGACAAAAGTTGTAAGAAATACATCACACACTGAAGAAATAATGCAAAAAAAGGATAAATGAATTTTAGAAGGGCAATAAAAGAAGATGTCACTAGCTTCCCGAAAAACAGCTTCATTCACACTCCTCCCTACCTCCAGGATTTAAACCTGAAGAGAAAACCTGGTGGAAAATGATTGCAGAAGGTTTCATCGTCCCACTTACAGAAAACCACAAGGAAAGTTAGGCCTTAGAGCGTGCAAAATGGCACCAAGGTGTCAAGGGTCATGGAAACAAGGATAATACAATTTATTTTAATATTTATTCCATCACATTTCTTTTGTACACAATTAAAAATAGAAAAATAAAACCAAACTGAATCTTATAAAATATAAACTGTTTACACTAAGACGGTCTAATAATACTACGTTTGAATGAAGGTCAACATAAAAAAAAAATAAAAAAAAAAAAGCAGCCCAGGCATACTGCTATTCACTAGGAATATTCTCTCTACTTCTAACAATATTTACAGAAAGACACAGTGAGAGGAACAATGCTTTAGAACTGTACTGCACAAAAAGAAACTTTTACAGACAAACAGTGCTTCTGTGACTCAGGCTTAGAATAAGAATGCACGTGCAGGCATGATTCACGTGACAGTCCAGGTAATTGATGAGCAAATCCAGTTTCAGTCTCCAGTTGCATAAGAGATTGGTGGAAGTTATCCAGAAATGGTGAAGGAGCAGAAAGGTTTTGTTACAAAAAGGAACTTGAGTTACTTGCCATGTTTTCTTGTCCAGCTGTGTTTACAACAGGCAATTCCAGCAAGCTCACCCCATCCAATGTTTATAGAGAGTTCTTCTCAAATTCTCAATCCATTCCACAGTGCAAAACACTCTGGGTCATAGCTCAGTGACAGCTGCTTGCCTGTACCATTTTGCTTTTTTCACCACATGACATCCAGTTTTGTATGGAAACAAAACGTGACTGTCCAAGCTTGTTTAAGAACAAAAAAGCTTCCCTATAGCTATGACACTCCCTCCCCACAACGAATCCAAATTCCTGTTGTACCTATATTTCTAGAATGAAAAAAAAAGAACAGCAACAACAAAAAAAGCACTGAAGGAAAGATTATCCCTGAGAATCTTACGCGAGTCAAGCCAGATCCATCCCAGCATACATTAAAATCTAAAGGGTATACAAAGGTAATTTTTGTAAATTAAATTTTGACTAAGTAAAGCTACCCAGTGTGCCAACGAACGCAATTAAAAGCATATATTAAGAATAACTAGAAGCAAACAAAAATGTCCCAATCTGGACAAAAGACTATAATTTACCAATCTGATAAACTAAACTTCATTTCCAATTTGGAATTAAAATTAAATTAGATTTTTTTTTTTAATGGCAGCTAAAACATGTGCAGATTGGAGGTACTTTTTGAAGCCAACTGCATTCGAGTCATTGTTATTTTATGGAAAATGGGGATTAAATAAAATCAGTTACTCTATCTGCAAACTTTAAGAGTATTCCGAAAAATCTTGGGAATAAACAAATGGTGATCTGAAACTGGCCATTTTGTAAAAAAGAATAAAAGAACCACTATGAATACTATGATTTGCAGATAAAAACCATGTTTCTACTCTAGCAAAGTTTGAGAGATTGGCTTGCTGTATAGGTTAAGCGCACATAACCTTCTATGGCTCAGCTGTCACATCCATACTATCCGCACTCAAACAATTAGCTGTAAGAACCACAGTTACTGTCACAATTAAAGTGGAGGAACGTCTCCTTCAGTCACCCTCTGCATCTGAGTCAGCATATTTTAGTTCACACTTAACATCAAAAGGTTTGCCCTTGACTTCTTTGAGAGCCTGCGATTCATCATGATGCCGAAGCTGGCCATTTCCAGTGTCTTGTTCAGTCTCGTAGCCAGTATCATGTGCAGGCTTTGGCTGCTCCCCATTTTGAATGCTGATGCTGGCTTGCTCCACTAGAGTTTCTTTTGCACTTTGCTCACAATCAGAGAAATCTGCCTTGGATTTTTTCTTACCAAATAACATAGCAGACCGGAATTTTAAACACTGGCCTGGTAAATACCCTTTGTAACAGTTGTAGGTGAACAGACATAGGAAGAGAATAAAAAAAAACAGAAATAGGAACATTAAAAGGAAATTATCATTTGACTTTAAGAACATTGTCTTTTCTGGGATTGCATCAGGAACTGGATTGAAGATCCCAGTGTTGGAAGATGCACTTGTAAGGATGGGAACAACTGGCTTTGTTATTGTCCTTGTTGTTGTTAGTGGTACAATCTGAGTGGTTGAAGTTTGAGAAGTAGACCCTTCTGTTGGTACAGGTGACACTTTTGGCACATTGTTATTACCTTCTGTCTGTGTTGCTGGGTGGGTTGGGCCCACTGTGGTATGCTGGATTTTTTTCAGTTCCAAAATATGTTTAGCCACCACTTGAGAAAACTTCTTATTCTTCACTTTTTCTTCTGACAAACACTGATAAACACCACTGTCTCCTTCTGACAAATTGAAGATGAGCAGTGCCTTCTCCAGTAGACGATACTTAGGACTCTCCACTCTTAGTACGTCATCCTTGAACTTCCAAACTACCTGTGCCAGGTTGGACTTTTGAGAACATTTGAGTTCTGCTGTGCTCCCATGCTTGAATGTATGCTGCAGAAAATTCTCTCTTACTTTATCTGGAACATCAAAATAAATGTGCAAAGTATCAGCAATAATTTCTGTTTGCACTAATCTCTATTGTTTCGTGATTCCTCTAGTCACACTGGAAATATAAAGTGTATGCTACTAAAGCTACCTCCTCAACAACTACGGAGAAGACAACATGCAAAGTCAGCACTGAATAGCTACGCCTGAGAAACTAAGGGACTACTGGATATAAAATCTGAGACTAAGTTTTGAAACAAGCTCCACCTTGCAAATATTAGGCAAAAACCTCCACAGGGACTGATTAATCCAACATCTGCCTATTGAGGGGTTTCTCTGCATCCTCCTCCGAAACATTTGGTGCTAGCCAAAGTCAGAGACCAGAAACTGAACTAAATGGACCACAGGTCTACTGCAGTAGGGTAATTCTTAGGTGTAAGTCAAAGTGTCAAACACACAGCTTGCAGAGCCCTGTCATCTGGCCCCCAGGGCTGTCCCTGGATGTGATCAGACGCACAGGGGCATGAAGCGCGCCTGTGGCATGGGGGTGGTCCATGGGCCAATCTGGGACCACAGGCCCCCTCCTGTTTCTTGTCTCTGTCCCTCTCCTTCTTCATACCTAATCCAGCAACCGCTCCAGCCAGTCTGGGGCCCACACTGCATGTGGCAAGGATCCTGAAGTAGCTGGAATTGGCACCACGTGCAGTGCATTCCAGCCAGAGTGGCAGCCGCACCACGCACAGTGCGTGCCCTGGTCAGACTTTATCATACATAACACCCACTCTGGGATGCCTGCTGGACATAGCACCTGCTCCAGCCAGTCTGGGATCTGTGCTACAGACAGTGCTTTCAGACATGGGTCTCCAGAATTGCCAGGTTGGGCACCATGTGTGGAGCAGTCCAGCTGGGGCAGCCACCATGAGCAGTGCAGAGTTCAGACTGGCTGGAGCAGCCACTGGATCAGGTATGCCAATTGAAGGGGGAGGGGAAGGGGAAGGAGAAGGGGAAAGGGATCAGTGGGCCCAGACTGTCCCTGTGCCACCCATCTGGCCTGTGGGACCACATGAGTTTGACTTCCCAGGTGTCAGTAGTACATTGTGAGTATGTACATACTATAAACATCTAAAAATAAATCCAAATACAACTAACATTATCCAAATACTACTTCTCAGTTGTAACTCTTTTCTAATACATATGTATGTACAGAACATACAACACAGTAAAATTATCAAGAGACACTTTCACAGTGGTTCATACTATATATATATTAATAACAATACAAAGTAAAAATAAACCCTTTGGAATCTACAATGGAAGTCTCCTAAAAGTCTACTTTTCCTCAAAGCTTCCTTGACCTGATGACAGCAGCAATAAACATAAACCAGAAAAACATGATTGTTTGAGCTGTGAACATACTGAAGCATCATTTCAATTACTCTAGGTCTTATTTCAAATGGTATTCAGAACTTTTCTCCCATTCATAAATCAGCTTCTTTGACATTCATTTCCTCTGCTGCAAGAACAATCTTCTGACTCTTATTAATGCTGCCATTAGAATTCCCAAGTGATCAAGCAATTACCTAGAATTTAATGGAGGGCTCTTTAATATAATTATTTAGGGGAAGCATTAGTCTACTTCGTAAGCTACTGCTGAAGTGGCCTGGATTCATCTGAGTGTACTGTATTGCGTGTAATGTTATGACATGTATATATACAAATACAGACATTCCAAGATGAGATGTACACTACACAGATTTGCAAATACAATATATAAAGCATAATTTTATACAATAAGTATAAACACAATGGTAGGTAAAAATGCAAAATAAGTTGAACTCCACTCCCTTTTAAGTGCATTACATGGGTATTTTTAAATTACTTTTATAAAAACCAAGACTTACCAGAACAAAATGAGGCATCTCCACCTATATTCTGAATCCAATCCCTATAAAAAATAATCAAAGCATTTGAAATTGTAATAATCCACCCCTGACATACACATATTAAATGAAGGATCATTTTTTCTAAATGTAGGCAGACATTTACAGTTCCTTCCAGGAGACTGCTACAAAAATTGGTGTATTTTTATGAAGGTATATGCTTGTGAATAGAATGGTAAAATAAACAAAAGATTGCCTTATCTGTTGTTCCACTGTTCATTAATGCCAACTGGATTTTTCAAAATTGAAGTTAATAAATAAATAATTAAAATACAACAAATATTAGCATGATCTTGCTAGAAGACATTTACAGAACACACGTGGAACATTTTTTATTGTTTGCAACAGAATAATCAAGAGGTACCATTACCTTTCACTTTCTTTAAGAATATCAGTGCAGGAGGCTTCATGTGGTTTCCAAGCACAGTAAGGATCTCTTGCTAAAACGCAGTCAACACAAGTGGTGTACTTGTCACAAAAGGCAACAGGAGACTGAACCACACCAGAATTTGAGCCTGCATAGAGATGCCTTTTACCCTATATATACACATGACAAAGAAGAAACATTGGTCTTCTAAAAATTAGGTGACAAACTTGTTAAATTATTTTTAAAATCGTATTATTAGAATGCAAGAGGCTTTGTAATAAAAAACAACCATATGTTCAGTACAACATATGGGAGAGGAGGGATGCCATGCTGTTTCAAAATGCATTTGTTTTACAAAGGAAAAGTAGCTGACTTTGAAAGCATGCAGTGATACTAGAAGTGAAGCAGAAACAAAGGAGAAACTGGTATAACTATGAATCCTAACAGTGGGAGTAAGTCTTCAACTTTAAACCCAGATTTATACATAAATCAAGTGGTTCTCTGTTTTGTGATGCTGAGAGAAAAAATGAGGGAGAAGTGATATCAGATTTCATGCAAGAGATGCATGTCTGCTAATACAAGGTACTTCTGAAGAGCAGCAGAGGAATGCTTCCCATAATTACAACCTTTATTCTGCTCCCATGTTGACCTATGCATGCAGTTGGACTTCCAATTACTTAGATGCAGTCCACTGACTTCAGTTCCACTACATTTCCATCAAGTTGCTTGATTATAATGAAAGCTGGGGTGTGTAATTACTACTGAGCAAACAGCACGGAGCTCAAACCTTCTGTTCACACAATGTTGTCATATAGATTGACTAGCTAGAAGGGGGTGGAGGGGAAATCCAAACGGTTGGGTAGGGCTGGGGCTGCTGCCCAGCTGGGTGGTGTGTGGGGTTTGGGGCCCTGGGCCATATGTGACTGCAGGGCCCAAGCAGGGAGCGGGATGGGGCTGCGGGCAGGTCATCCGGGGTGGGGTAGGGAAGGAGGTGGGCTTTGGCTTTCTGCTGCTGAGCGCACATGCTCCCTAGATCTGTACACAAGGTGAAGGCAGGCTGTCCACAATGGGCTTGGGCTCCCAGCCCTCTGCCTTCCCTCCAGATCCTCCACAGCCCAGCAGGCAGGACCCAACACGGCAGGGCAGAGAGGGGCAGAGCAGGGTGAAAAGGCTTGTTGACACTGCCCTGCACTGCCCTGGTAAAGTGCCCGCTGCCCGCCCAGCAGCAGCGGGGGTGGCAGCGTGAAGTTGTGCCCCCTGCTGCTGCAGGGAAGACAGAGGGCATTTTGCAAGGGTGGTGTGGAGCTTGCAGCAGCAGGGAGCTTCCCCACTTGGCCCTGCTCGGCCCTGCTGTGCCATGGAGGCCCTTGGGGTGGGGGTCAAGCAGCAGGTAGCCTGCCCCAACCAGACTCTGCTCTGACTGTGCCACCTGCTGGGTTGGGGCCATGGGCTCTGTGTTCCGCTCTGCCGCAGCACCTGCCACCTCCTGTGGGTGGCAGCTGGGGCTTGGGTGCTGCTGGGGGGGCAGAAGGCTGCAGACCCAGGTCTCTGGCCCCATAGCCCCGGCAGTTGGGTGCCCCCTCCAGCAGGGCTGGGGTGGGGAAGTGAAGGGCCTGGACCTGCATCCTGGTGAGTGAATGGATCAGGGGGAGCTCTGATTTTGTATGATAAAAACCCAAAATCAAATACCAGAATGTACAGGTACTTAGAATTTATTTTATTGTAGTGATTTAGGCACTGGCAGGCTTCCAAATTGCTTTAAAATAGTAAATATATCAATAAAACATTGTGTTCAATTGATACCTATATACATAGTGGTGTTTTATTTTATTCATGGATTCTGGGTTTTTTAATCAGAGAATTTGCAATATTTTATCATAGAATTTGCAGTTTTTTAACAGAGAAAGCAGAATCCTTGCTGATGACTCCAAAAGCAGTGACAGAAGGCACATTATAGGATCTAAATGGACCAACAGCTCAAAGAAGCACTATTATTGGAGGCTAGTGGTTGTCAACCTTTTCAGACTCAAGGCACCCTCTGTTTGATTCACAGAGCCCTCACTAGACTCCAGGCACCCTGCAGAAAATGCCAGCTTTTTTAGCATTCACCTTTTTTTTCTGATTATAGAAAAAAGTTACAGAAATTCTTCTGATGTAAAGAAATCATAAAGACCAGGTCAGAATTTCTTTGACACTTGGGATCCCTACTTGAAATCTCTGGCTTTATCTCGTAAATCATGTGTAGGTGCTTGCAGACCTAAGAGTGCTAATACTGAGTAGCGTCTTAAGGCACCATTGAAAGGGTTTCATGGCACTCTAAGGTGCCACAGCACCCTAGCTGAGAATCACCACTGTAGGTTAACTGTTCATTCTTCAAGTATGTGCCAGTGTGGATCCCACTATATGTGACTGGAAAGTAATGTCCTCCAAGGATATTGGGAATAAGGAATATAGCTGTATTAGTCAAATGATGCAATGATGCTGTTCTGGACTTCATATCTGACCTTGCTGCCATGTCAAAGGTATAATGTTTAACAAAGGTCAGCAGGTCGCTCTTGTCAAACCTAGAGCATCTCAATTACCAGCACATTTCTAAAGCAGGCATATCATGATGTTCTGAGTGTGTGCCCTACTGCCACCTCTTTTGAATGCACATGGAAACCAAAGGCATGACCTACTTTTTCTGTAAGGCACTAGAAGATATGGCCACAGAGGGTAGGAAATAATCTAAAGGGCTTAGTCCTAACAAGATAATAACAGTAAGGCTCTTGAAATATCCAGTGTAAGTAGCTTCTTCTGTCCTTGTATCATGTGTGTTTTCAGAAAGAATATTGACAGGTTAATCTTATGCTTTCTGCAAAAACCTGAGATCACCACAGAGATGGATTTAGGTACAAAGTGATTCTGAGACCACACTGCATGAAAGGATTGCAAGGTGGGGCCACATGATCTTGGAACTTACTAACCCTGATTTGAGGCAATAGCCACCAAAATGATTTGTCTTGAGCATAAGGTGATATACCGAACAATCTGAAAGCTCCAGAAGTATCAAGAGAAAAAATGCTAGGATCAAAGGCACAAGCTGAGTTTCGAACAGATAGTCAAACATACAGGAGATCACTGAGGAGCCCTGATACCAGAGCATGTACAATCAAATCAGGATAGGACATGCCAATATTGCTCAAGGTCGACTAAATGCCATTCTAGCATATTTCACACACAGAATGTAATGAAGGTTCTTTGGCACTGGGACCTCTACCACTTCCAGGTTACTCTTGGCTATCCATATAGAGAATGAGTTTTGTTTGGAGGTGCGGGTCTTCCCAGCAAATGACTTTGTAGTCTGAGTGGCAACTTCTTGACCCAACTGAGAATATACCTTACCATTACTGTTCAGCCAGCAACATTCAAGCTGTCAGGTGCAAGATCTAACCAAAGTTTTGAGTTATGTTCAGGGAGATGAGGAAGTAAACAGAAGGTGGCCAAAATGAACATATGCAAATAGTCAAGCAGCCAGAACTGTTTTAGCCAGACCTGTTTTAGGATCAGCCTGGAGCAACCAGGGTCAACATGGTCATCCCATCTAACTGGATATCACTGTGGGGAACAGGGAAATCAGGAAAACATAGGACGACATGGAGGCCATTGCAGCACAAAGGCATCCCATAAGCAGGGAGATCCTACTCCAAAAGGATCACGAGCTGGAGGTTCTGATATGTGTCGTGCTCTCTCAATGATGAACAGATCTATGATAGCAGTTGGCAACCTTTTTAAGCTGCAGGCCAGAGTGACCCAGTTTGGGTCAGAGACAGACAGGCAGGCAGTCGGACCCAGCTGCCACTAGCATGTGTTCTAATACATATGGTATTCTTAGTTCTGGAGTATGCCCAAGTGTCAGAAGATGTCTCAGAATTTGAAGACACTCTCGTTTCTTCTGGAAGCTCATCAGGCTACGGTTCTGCCCTGGCTCTGGACCATGCTGTCACCACCTCAAGATCCCAACACGGGTCCAGAGCAGCTCCGCATCCTGCCAGCGCTGCTTCAATTCCAGGGCTTTAGTTCCTTTTTCTTATCAATGTATTAAGACCTTTGTTGATTGTTCTAGAGCAGGGGGTTTCAATCTTTTTTAGGTTAGTACCCCTGGCAGCAGGATGCTGAGTGGGGTGGGGGGTGGCACATGGCTGGACACGAAGCAGGGAGATGGAAACACTGCGTGGGCAGGAACAGAGTGCCACTGCCTCTCAAGAGCAGGGCCAGCACAGGGCAGAGAAGCTCACCTGGCTGGGGTGAGGGCAGTGGTACCTCTCTGCAGGGTGGGGAAGCTCACCAGTTGGTATGTGTCAGCTTTTAAAACAAACACATATTGCACAGCTCTGTCATTGTATCTCCCTCCCTAGAAATGAAACTAAGTAAAATATCTGTTAGTAAGTTGCAACTGGCAGGAAACTACTAAGTGCATCAATTTTCTGTTGTCCATGGGCAGTTATACATGCCAAGCTATTCTTAAATAAAAATGTGTTTGTTTTTTAATTTCTAACTTTAATACAGTTTACTGTAGGGAATACTGAATTCAAATTATATTGTTTAAATAAGTGACATCTCAACAAAATTAAAAGAAAAAGGGGGAAAAGACAATAAATGTCAGTAAGTTATTAAAATGAATTTAAACACCATTTTCTCAATGATATATTATGACATTAAAAAGTCCTCCTCATCAAGGATCTTCTGATTATAGTAACCTCTAATATTCTAATTTGTAAGATTTTCAACTGTGACATAATGCAAGTACATATCTGTAAAGGTGCACCATACATTGGTCCAATATTGGACCGGCCTTGATAAAAAGAAAATTGACTATATTAGAAGTTGGCCTGAAGTGGCTGATAATTTGACTGATAAATGCTCATGCCTGCATGCAGCTGCAGAACAACACACAGGCAGAGAGAAGCACAGCTCAGCAGCTTTCAGAGCTGCACACAGCTGGTAAGTCTGTTGTGGTGGAAGGGGAGGAAAGGGGTGTGGGGGGGCAGATCAATGCCCCCTCACAGAGAGAGGGAGTGGGGCAGGGGCTGGGCAGGCGCTCCCCAACCAGGGTGAGGCACAGGACAAAGTTGTGACTTGTCTGGATCTGTGCAGGGCCCTGGCGGGGTGGGCTGCAGCTGCAGGCTGGGGCCAGAGTTGCGCTAGACTCTTCCTGGCGGGGCAAGGCTGGGCCACACTGCACTTGGGCAGTGGCGGCACTGGGAGGGGCATTATGGGTGGGCTAAGGTGAAATCTGGGGTGGCTGAAGCCACCCCCCCATAGCCCACTCCCAGCGTTGCTGCTGCCTGTCCTGAGTGCAATGCAGCCCAGCACCAGCTGGGAACAGCCCGGCATGACCACTAGCCCCAGGTGACAGCAGCATTCTGCCCTGCCCCACACAGATCTGGGGACACACAACACCCCCCCACGCCCTTCCAGGGTGCACGCAGTGACAGGAGCCACTCCTCCCTCCCCGTGGCCCCCCCAGACAAGCCACAGTCCTGCACCCTGCTCCGCTCCAGTTGGGCAGCACCTGCCCCAGCCCCAGCCCCACTCCCTCCCTCACTGCAGGGAGTATTGATGTGCTCCCCACTATACCCCTTCCCTCCCCCCTCCATCACAATAGACTTACCAGCTGCACACAGCTGTATTGGAAATCAGATCAGTATTAGCCGAATTGCCTCCTTAAAATCAGCTATCGGTATCAGCCCCCAAAATCTCTACTGGTGCACCCCTACATATCTGACACTGAACAATTTGAAAAGAATCTACAAAGAAGGAACCCTTTGACCCTTGAAAGAATCTACAAAGAAGGAACCCCTGACAACATGCACATGCATTAAGAAGAAAAAAGCGTGCTCTCTGTCTGTTGATTTTCCCTTCATCTTCATGAAAATGGGGGAGCCTTCCACTATGAAACAGATGCTGGAAAAATACACCTTTTTGGGGAAAAAAAAAAGAGGCAGTCCTGATAACCTACAAATTCCAGTATCAGATTCAGCACAAGAAGGCACAGATTGTCTTTGACACATATTGGTGACCTCTCTAATATCTAATTTCAGGGCACTTGCTAAACAAGATGAACATGAATCATGAGCATCAGCATGATCAACACAAACATTAGGATCATCATTTCTCATTTAGAAAGAATGATTCATTCCCATGGACCCCAAAGTTTTTAAAGAATTGAGGAGTCAGTGTTGCAATCCATTCCTGATTAAAGTAATTCCACTGATATCTATGCAACTGTATAAGAAGAGTCAAACATTACTCTCACTGATAAGGGCTTGTTTGGCCAGGTGTCTAATTAGCGTACAACACAGACTAGCAATCAAATAATTACCTCACAGAATACTTCATTAGAGCTTAGGACAGAGGTCGGCAACTTTTTGGGCAGAGTGCCAAAAACACCTGCAACCTCAACTTGTAATATGTTGGTGTGCCAGGGGTGGATGGCAAGAGAACCACAAGGGGCCTGATCCTTGTTGTGGCAGTGTAGCCCCAGCCCCTCCCCTGCACCAAGCAAAATCCCTTCACATGCCCATCCTCTGGCACACATGCTAGGAATTGCCTACCTCTGGTTTAGGGCTTGAAGGAAAGAATTTTTTTTCAGTAAAAATTGCAGAGAAGTTTGGGAAAGTGAATGCAACAACCCATGCGAGAACATGAGGAGGAAACTTGTTAATACACCTGTTCTTTACATAAAATACCTTGTGAAAAAATCCTGTAAGATTTGAAGTAATGAAAATAAACTGTAACTTCTGATCAGAAAGAGAATGATATCCCTGATACAGAACAGTAAAGACCGGCGTAAGAATTCCATAAAAAACATTTTCACTTACCACTTCTGATGAAAGCAATAATGTCTGAACAGGCTCAAAATCTGGGAAAAGTTGTGTTTCTTCAATGATATGCATTCCATTTTCATAGCTGATAGCTTTGTGCAGGGCTCCTTGATCTGAAATAGCCAAGTGAGTAACTTAGTATGATCCTCAAAAAAAATATGGAAAAAAAATAGGTGAAGCGCTTTCAACCAGTCATGGAACTAAACCCTAACACAGAGGTATAGAAACATTTTAAGTCCCATTTGTAGTCTACAAACAGAAGTTAGGTACCTAAATATCTTTGGAATCTGGGCCTACGGGACCTGTTCAACATCAGTCCATGGCTAAAAGAAGAGCTGGAACCAAAATCCAGATTTTCAACTGATACGAACCTCAGTGCTAGATTATGCATCTTTTGGACTACACCTACAGTTTAATCATTAGTATATACTAAAAGAACTTCGTCCAACCAAATTCTGCCTCAAATAGTTCTGCTTAGTGAACTGAGCTAGTAATATATTCATTTTAAAATGCTACATTATTGTTATAAATGTATTCAGTTAATTTTTAACTGTGGTATTACCCTTAACGTTTTCATTTAATTGCATTTTAGCTATGCTAACAGCTAAAAAGCTCTCCTCGTTCCTAAATTATACTTCATCACTGAAAGCCAATACTCTTGTCAGATATGTCCAATTTGTCTTATTTTCAAAACGTTGTAATATCTCCATATATATCTCTAATGCTCATATTCCCTTCCCATTTCATTGCATGTAATCTATGACTACAATTTTTTTTGCATCCTAAGCACATTTCTTATTCATAGTAACCACTTCAGTAAATGAGTTGCCTCACTTGTTTTGCAGCACTGAAGACTAATTAATCAAACACTACGCATAAAATATTTTGGGGGTCAGGTGGAAGGACGGAAGAACTGTTCCGAAACAAAGTATTAAAAGATCATTTTTTTGTTGCTAATCATATGTCAAATCTGATTAGGCTCCTTAGAAGGGTATAACTTTGAACTCTCCATGATTACAAAATATATTAATATATGCTTTGACACAACTAGAAGGAATAAGTACCTTCTATAATTGTGGATATCAAATGATCACAAGAGACCAGTTTAAATAAAGCATAGCCTTAAGCATGGAAGTGCCTAAGGTTTCATCAGTATGGTATGACAGTCTTGAAAGGTGTAGAGAACAATTTGCTCTCTGAACAACTTGTGTGGTACGCTATTTAAAAGTTATCTTGTCTAGCATTTCAGAACAGCTGTTTAGAGTATCTAACTGGGGAAATGGGCAAGCAGGAGTTTCAAGTGAAACAAGAAAATACAAAAAGTTGACTACACTCTGTAGCTTCCTGGGAGTTATTCCAATTTCAAGAAGTTATTGGTCTTTAGGCAGACAACACTGCCCTTGGCTGCTCCCGCTGGCCCTCACCCCTGCTGATACAAAAGGGAGTGAACACAGAAGACAGTCAGTGTAGGGGACCCCTGTACCTCTACAATGAAATGCTTTTTTCTGTGGCAAAATTTCACAAGCCAACAGTGAGAATGCCCCTCACTTTCTTCAAAGACAGGGACATTAACAGATCTAATTATTTTGTAAAAGGCAAAGCTCCAGTTCTATCTGAGCACAATCTATTTCAGCCTAGTATACAAACACAAAGTTCGTCTCTTGTGAACTCACCTGTACCAATAAACATGACATCATACACAGTGCCATTCAGTGCTTTAACTCTGTCTACCACGATCTGTGTATATTTCACATCTCGTTTTACTAATCTGGGTCTGTCCCCTATTGGGGTCACTGAGTTATCCATTAGAGGGTGGTCTTTAACAAACTGTAGAGTTTTGTCTGGTAAATTCAGAGAACTTGTGTAGTTTGCTGATCTGGCTTCATTGTTTATGCACTGGCAAAAGAAAAACATAATGGTGAAATCCTATCATTTGCTTTCATACATGACATATAGTTAACAACAGCTCTATTCTTGTCCTTGGAAGTATAAATTTATAAGATAAGGTAGGAATGTGAGCTCCCTCTCCAGTTCTCTTCTTCATTACTCTGTGTTGCCCATAACTACAAGGAGGACACAATCTTCAGTTTGGATTCTAAACCACTACCTCATTAATACAATTTAGTTTTGAAAAGTTCACTTATCAGAGCACAGTTTCATTATTTTTTAACAACGGGTCAAATATTTAATACGTAAATATTTAAGAAAGCCTGTTTAACTCACCTTCGAAAAAAGGCCTCCTGCTTAAAAAATACAGAATTTCAACTATCAGTACTATATCCCTTTAAAAAAAAAAAACCTCTTGAACCTACTGTATATTGCAACTTACTGAATTACACAAACATTGATCTCAATTTGTAGGAGGATGGCTGAACAAACATGTCATACATTGACACAACCAAAATATATATTTAGAATACCCACCTGCCTAGGCTTCATGATTATAAAAGCTATATTTAGCCTACTCTGTCACTACAATCTACTAATATGAAAGCAGAAGCCACAACTTACAAGCAGAAATGCATGGAAGGTGTAATATGTTTGCTACAAGAAATGCTGCATCCTAGCAAGCGGTCTAGCTGAATCCAGTGCAATGACTTATAGGCAAGCAGTACAGGAATGTGCAATATAATTGCTTTATACTGCCATAATGCATTAAAACACGTATTTGGAAATCTGTTACAAAAATAATGAAAATAGGAAAATTATGTCCAACTCAACTCGTGTGTTATACACAGGAATCCCTTCATTGCAGGATCCAGACTTCAGGATCAGTTAGTAAATAAATTGAATTTAAATGGCTTTCAAAGAAATGTATCCGTATTGCACCAAATCTATTAACTAAAACCCTGTTTTGACATTCTCTCTCAAATGTTATGGTTTCTCTTCTGGGTTCCAGACAGCAGAACTGCTGCCACGTCTGAATCTGTCTATACTTACAGCTCCAGGGCGAGGTTTAGGAATCTCCCCATTGTATCGTACCCACTTCGTATGAGACTGTTCTACGGTGGCACTCTGCATGTACTTTCCTTTGGAGAAAACTTCTTCCACATTCGACAGGTTGTATGCACACACTGCGGATAGCCCCACATTATTCCTACAATTAAAAAGTGAAAATGTTACCCTTTCAGTGTGCTGCAGTAACCAGCTGAGATTAAAATAATTTTAAAATATTTTTTAAAAATTAAAAATGGAAGGCTATGCAACACTCACAGTTGTGGGGTAAACACTCCATATATGACTGGTTCCCTCAAACTTGGAGACTTCAGAATGAAAACATCATTGATAATGTTGAAAATCAAATTCCTATCAGGTATGGTACAAATCAATCTGGCTTTGAGAAAAGAGCTCCATTTTTTCTGCAAAGTCCTTAATCCACCTTGGTCCCTCTTTTAAGTTGGGGAGAGTGGCAGAGAGAGGAAAAAAATAAAGATAGGTTTTCTTTTTTAAATAAAAGGATCAGCACATAGCAAATACCAGAACGCAGAGCAACTGCTATCTAAAAATTATACCGAAGTCCTATTATTTAAAATACAAATGTGCCAAAAAAAGCCCAGGATGCAACAATAACACACTGCCTTTTATTATTTTTGTTAAAAATAATTTTTGGATTCATCAGGAATAAGGTAGATCAGTTTCTGTCAAGGACGTTATAGAGCCAAATTCCGTTCTCAAATACTTTGTTCAGATCTGCAGCAGCTCCATCAGTTAAAAGTTACTTGGATACAGCTGTACTATCTGCCTGCCAAGCCCACCACAGAGGAAATAAGCCCCATCCATCCACTGCCACTCTGTATGTATCCAGGCCCTGCATTCAGAAATATGTACGTATGTATATCTATCTATATCTATACTGATATATAGATATACCTATACCTAACTATACCTATATATAGTTTACAGTGGTCCTGTTACCAAGAGCAGTTTTAAGCTATATACAGTGCCTAAGTGCCAGGCTTGGGTGCACATGGAGTGGGAACAAGTAGGTGCAGCTTACTTACTGCCTGGATGGTAGCCCCAGGCTCAATAAGCAGATATGACTTTTACAGACATTACTGAGTTCAAATTTTAAGGAAGCAAGATGAGACTTGGAAAAGAAACACTTGCATTATAGTACTGCTCAGAAAATTTTGCTCAGCATGGAGTTTTAACAAAAAAAATGCACAATGATGAGCAATTTTTAATCAATTTAGGTGCAATATACCTGCACTTAAGAAAGAATGTCTATCAGCTGACCAGCTGAAAATAAAACATAAGCTCCAACCCTGCAAACACGTGTAGATGTCAAAGTTTACTTGCATGAATGGTTTCATTGGGAGTAAACAGGCACCATTAGAAATTTCAAAATACCCTCAAAGTACTCTGTAAGGGCAGCTACTTGACAGCAAAATTTCAGCTAGGATTTCCTCCTTTTTATTCAGGGTCATTATTTAAAATGACTGGTAAAGGTTGCTATTTTCAAAAGGCAATGAACTGTTTGGGGTTTGCTTTTTTTTACCTCTTTTGAAACTAGTGAATGCTTAGGTTTTAGAACCTGCCCCTAGTTCTTCTATGCTGCTCTCATCTTAAAGCACAAGCTGTAAACAGGTAGAGGGTCACAGTAACAAGTCCAAAGTAAATTTGCCTTAAGCTGCTAGCACAATGGAAACCTTGTGCTCAAAGTTAGTTATTGGCATTTAAATTATGACATGCAAGGCCAAATAACAAAGTCAAAATGAAACATTTCAATCTTCTCAACATGAAACATTTATACAATTTCCTGTTGAAAATGTTGATTGAGTAGATACATTCCAATGAAATGCTTCAGTTCCCACAGAATCAGCATTTTTCAAAGGAAAACCGTTCCCTACAAAAATTTTAACAAACTCTGTTAAGCAGATACTCAACTCAGCCTGCTTCATTCAGATTTAAACACATCAAGCATGACAGAATCAGGCTGCTGATGACTGGATTCTTCCAGGCTATGACAGCTCTCTATGGAGGTGCCACCTGCCACACGGCAGTCAAGAAACTAGCCATCTCTATGCAAGAAGGTGTGTGGAAACTTTTTAAAATAATTCAGACAAATCCTAGACAACCACCTCAGGACCTCAATTCTGCTCCAAGTGAAGCAACTTTAAGTGCCAAAAAGTTCTGTATTTTATCACACAGAAGGAAAGGGCAGCATTACTACTTTTTTAGCTAGGACTCGCTCACCTGAACTGCAGGGTTAGCTTAGAGAAGCATTTTTGTTCACAAACACCAGCTACCCAAACACAAACTAGAATTATTTTTAAATACAGAAGATTAGATCTGAACACTCAATTTGTTGAGCACAAACCTGACCATTTTCTAAACAGCATGTGAAATATCCAGTATTTTTCTGTAGATGTTATCTTAAAAGTATATTGGTGTAAGGAAATTAAATTGTGCCCCACCTTACAAACTCTAGCTATTCTTGGAATCATCAACTTGCCAACAAATTCATATTCCACAGATGCCTCAGTGAAAAAGAAGTATACTTTGTCATCTTCCCCATCTGTGCTGTTTTGATCTGCTCTTATCACATCAGCAAAAACAAAATTGGGCTCTACGGATACAAATAAAGAAAAGCAGTCTACATTAATTGCTACTTTCATTTACTTATGTTCCTCTTGGAGATTCTCCAGGGCCCCTTTCTCCCAAACCCCATGTCTTCTGGAGAAAGAAGAAGAAACATGAGATAAGAAGCAGGAAGATGTATATTGTGGTTCAATCTCCTCTGAGATTTAAAGCTCCAAGCAAACTACAGGGATTGGTCTCTGCCTGCCCAGTGAATGCCTGGAGCCCAAGGAGTCCACACAGCCCTACTGAATATCCATCCAATATACTCCCAGATCCAGCAGGCTTGGAGTAGAGGACCAAAGCTCACGCTCACATTCTTGCAATCAGATCTTTGATCATAAAACAGAATGCAAAGAAATTTACTTAAACTTCAGTTCAAATACACAATTAAAAAAAAATGCAATTCATTTTGTTTTCCTTAAAAAACCCACAAATACCTAAAACTTGAACTTTATACTGTGATGCACCAAGGTGAAAAACTCAACATGATAATGGGCACATCTACACGAGATGCTACTGTGCAGCTGTTACTGCACATTTATTTAGTGCTTTTATTAAACAAGTACTAAATAAATACACAGAACCAGAGTTACTGTGCAGTAGCCTAATAATACTGTGCTGTAGCATATTAGCACTGTCCATGCTGTGACACACCACTAAGCAGTATTTTTTGGCTACTGTGCAGTCAGCGTCTCATGTAGGCATGCCCCATGATACTGTAAAAAAGTCCTATAAACACAAAACATGAATAAAATGCAGTTTTCAAGCCATGACCTATGGCCTTAAACCCAGATGACTTTGCTGTCCATAGGCTTGGTCTGTCTGCCTTTTTTTTATTTAGTTTTCATAACAATCCTTTGAACATGTATGTTGCAATTCATTTCAAAATTAAAAACTAAAAGATCATGTTCTTGTTTAGCTCTGTCATAACCTAGTAAGGTTAAAGGTAAACAAAGAAAGAAATTACTTTAAACTTTTGAATCTGGTCAAAACCTGTATATTTGGATGCTGATATATTACAAAATTGCTTATTTATTCTTGCATTCATTCTCAGATTTCAAAGTATCAATGCCCAATAGACCTCCCCTTTCACAACGGGAGGGGCATAAGAGGACAGATCTCTCCGTCTGGCCTTCTTTCATCTTGGGGTGTTAAATGAGGAAAGATGGTTGAAAGAAAAGGTTGGGAAATTTTCAAAGGTAAAAACTTTCAGAAGAAAACTGATTCAGTTATTTTCACAGTTACTTACCATTAAGCCAAGGTATTGCATATTCTGTTCTCAATGCACTCTGATGAGAGTGTCTGGAAATAATAGGTTCACTTCCCAAGAAGTTGTAGGAAGTTCCAGAGTAAAGCTCTCCATCTTTAACATAGTGAATGAAACATATTTCAAACCATATTATGTATTAAAGAACACGGTACAGAAATATTTCAAAACAAGTCTTTATATTAGCTTAAACCCTCACCAAGGGAAGGTAACAGGCATTACCTCTATATTGCCTAAGACATACTTTTACTGCTGAGGCTTTCTCTCCAAGTATTTTTAAAAATAATACACTTACACTTAGTTGGTTATCATTTTAATAAGGCAATGGTATAAAAATTACCAGGACTGCTCCTGCAGTGCTTTATAACTAGGGATCCTGGCTTTCTTTGTTTAAAGAATCCCAAATTATCTGATAAAAAATCCCAAATTCTCTGATTAAAAACCTCACTATCCGTGTTTTTCCATGATTAAAATGAAATGCCACTATAGGTATTAGTTGAACACAATGTTTTATTTATAAATTTACAATTTTAAAGCAATTTAGAAGCCTACCAGTGCCTCAATCATTACAATAAAATAAATTCTAAACACCAACATATTTTGGCATTTGATTTTGGTTTTTTTTATCATGGAATCTCAGAGCTCCGCCTGCCTCCTTTGCTCACCAGGATGCAGATGCATCTGTCACTCTTGCTGCTTTGTGGTGCTGAGCAGCCCTCACATGCCAGTGTCCTGCTCCTGCCAATTCCCCTCACACACTCCTAGTCCTGCTGGTCCTCCTCACTCCTGACTCGCAGCCTGACCCTGCCAATGCCCCTCTCTCCCAACCCACAGCCCCCTGGCCCTGCCAGTGCCTCTCATTTCTGACTTACTGCCCCCCACCAGCCCTGCCAATTGCCTTCACTCCCAACCTGCAGCTCCCTAGCCCCGTCGATGCTCCTCACTCCCAACCTGAAGCTCCCTGGCCCTGCCAGTGCTCTTCACTCCCAACCCACGGTCCCCCTACCCCCCAGCCCAGCTGGTGCGCCTCACTGCTGACCCACAGCTCCCCACCCCTGCTGGTGCCCCTCACTCCCAACATACAGCCCCGCCTCATTCCCAACCTGCCCTCCCCATTCCCAACCTGCTACCCCCACACCTGACCTGCAGCCCCTGGCCCTGGTGGTACCCCTCGCTCCGGACCTCCAGCCCTGCTGGTGCTCCTCACTTTTGACTCGCAGCCTCCTGCCCCCACCTCCCCCAGTGGGGGGCCCAGCTGCCAGAGCTATGGGAACTGGCAACTGCATGCTGCCCGCTCAATACCCTACAGGCACCAGCCACAGCTGGCCAGCAGGGCCCAAGCTCCAGCTTCCGTGCATTGGAGGCAGTGACTGCTGCTGTGACAGCAGAGTGGAGCATGGAGACTGGACCCCTCCCTGCTCCCCCATAGGCAGCACAGCCAGAGTGGAGCCAAGAAGAGCCCATGGCGGGTGGGGTGGGCTGCCGCTGAGGATTTAGGGGCTCCCTGCCCTGCTGCCTTTCCTCTAGGGGCCTCTGCAACCCAGCAGGCGGGTCCCAATATGGGATGCTGGAGCAGGCAGCTTAGAAAGATTTTGGTGAATGAATGAGTGTATACTTCAACTGCACAAACTGAAAACCCTAGACATTTCTAAAGAATGAAAACCAAAACCAAAAATTGTTGGAATAAAAATGACCAATCATTTCATCTTTTATTTAACACTTTAAAACTAATTATGCAATACAATATTTCTATAGGTGCTAGATAATGAAATAATAAAACACAGTAATGGATCATATCATGAGGAAGAGTGAAGAGAGAGAATCCAAGATTGTATTATTGATGAGGCGGTTAAAAAGTTTGAACTTACCAACCATAACTGATGTGTAGCTGTGGGCAGGATCAAATGGACATCTACCTTTACCATCTTCATTTTTACCTCCAAGTTCAAATGACATTAAATTCTACAAAGAATTAATTTTTGTTAAATCAAAAGACTTACATGCTTTCCTCTGTAATGCAAACAAAACACGTATCAAGTAAAAAGTAATAGTGAAAAAAATGTAAAACTATAATTTACTGTACTGTATCATTCATACTCAGCATCAAAAGGCACTTAAAAATGCCATAAACCAAATTTTAAAAAATGCACCTTATGAAGTTATAGAGAAAATGACCCAGTGACTACAGATTACAGAAGAGCAGAGAAAGATAGTGAAAAGAGCTCCAAACTCACTAAGAGGTCCAATAAAAAAAATAATCCCACTGAGAAGATAGAGATGGTAAAGAATGAAAAAATGGAGTAAAGAGTTGGGTATCAGGTCACAGAAACAGGTCAGAGATATGAATACCAGAAGTCCCATTTATGAGGTGGAACTGGGACTTGACATGAAAATAGAAAAAGTCCACTAATGGATTGTGATCTGATTCTACATTTAAAATGGAGGGGATGGGGGGCAGCAGGGAGTAATCTAGCGGCTACTTTACAGACTCCCTGAAATTGAAAGCGTAGGGATTTTGGGAAGACCACAAAAACTGTGAACAACAGCAACACTGAGAAACAATCTATGCATGAGTAAATAAATCACAATCAAGATAAGGAACATACACATTCTGACACTATTCTGGAGGTGATGGTAGATAGACTTGCACACAAGTCAGATAAACAAAGTCATAGTCTAATGTAATTCCAATATTTCTAAATTTGGGAACAATATAACACCTGAGTTAAGGACAGCACTAGCAGAGTCAGAGGCACAGAAAAGAGGATTTTAAGCCACAGGACCATTTGGAAGCATTCAAAAGTATGAAGACATGGAATATCTCATAGTTGACAAGGACAGAAGTTGGAGAGAACTCAGAGAGAAAAACAGGAAAAATATCAATACAGCTTTAAATTATATATTTCTGCTAATGAGAACATTTGTGTCAACAGACATAATAAAAGGAAAGCCCCACTAAGGAAAGGATATGGGCAAATTGGAGAGGGTCCAGCAGAGGGCAACAAAAACGGTCAGCACATGACCCCGGTCACTGACTGTTATCAGGGGGATACATGCTGATGAGAGGCACCAGACACACTTGAGAAGCACTCAAAAGGCACCAGACACCAAAGGAACAAGGAGCAATGGTCTCAAGTTGCAGCAGTTTAGGTTAGTGATTAGGAAAAACTCTCTCTCACAAGGAAGGTTGTAAAGTACTGAAACAGGTTACCCAGAGAGGTAGTGGAATCTCCATCCTCGGTTTTTAAGACCCAACTAGACAAAGCCTTGGCCGGGGTGGTCTAGTTGGGGATGGTTCTGCTTTGAGCAGAGGGTTGGATTAGATGATCTCCTGAGATCCATTCCAACCCTAAATTTCTATGATTCCATGGTTTAACGTCTGTTAATAATAAGGCTAAATCAATAGTTCATTAAAGGTTTTGGAATAAAACCCTGAAATTAACCTCCAATTTCTTCATTGTTATTGTGAAAAAAATAATTATGATCTCAATCACTAAAGAACTATGACTAGCACTGAAATTCCAGTTGCCTTAGGGAAAAGATTAAATCATCAAATACACCTTCCTCTCATTCATTTTAACTGGTTTTAAAGTTATTATTAGGCAAGAAAAAATGCCCACACTTACCAGATAATCGCAGATTGGCTGAAATGCATTAGTTCCACACACATACAGGAAAGTATCATTCAGCTGTTGCAAAACACGCACATAGTTAAGACACTCTGTCTGTAATGCAGAAGGAAAACATAAAAGCATTGTGATCAGCCACAACTTCAACATTTTGATAGGAACATTAGCTGACTGAAACTGAATTTTCAACTCTTCCATTGCAGTTAAAAAAAAATATTTCTCATATTTAAATGACATAAGGTTTGGGGGGTGCCACCATTACTAAGACAAGAGCTCCTTATCTGATTCTCCAAGATCTCCGATTCTGTAGTATCAAAGTTTCCTACAACTTTCATTGTGTAACTATTTTCAGTATACTCCTCAACATAGTATGGTACCTAGGTATCATTCCTACTGTTCATAGTTAAATTATATATTCAGTTATAATTGCAAAAATGAATCTAATTTAAATCTCTTAACACAGAGAAATTAACTCCAGGAGTGTGACCAGCCAAAGGTGGGGGGGGGGGGGAGGGGGGGGGGGGCAGGAGGAAAAAAAAGATATTTTGACTACTGTTGCCAGCTGAGCAGTAAGTCCATAAGGACCTTGAGATGGCATACAATCTTGACATTCAGAAAGCACACTACCTCAAAAGAGGGTAAGTCACAGTTTAGCAAACTGGGGCTATGATATATATATAAGCAAGTATGATATATAATCTATATATATATATATATAGTCTTAGAGACAAGAACAGACCTTCAGTCAAGGAGGAAAAGGCTGAAAACCAGAATCACCAAAAAACACTGCTTGGCAACTTACACACAGCTACTTCAAAGTACTCTTAAATTAAGGTACCACAGCAGCCTAAATTCTCTACTAATAAAAATAGTATTCCCAGACTAATTTTGGCGTGGCAAAGCTTTCAGAGATTGTTATGCATATCAAACATATGGAAGAATAGTACCATTTCTGCTCCTTTCATGTCCACATTAACATACTCCAACACACCATATCCCTCTCCCCTTTTCCCCAACTCTTCATAGACATGCCATTCAAAGGTCAAGTGTTCACTGTAAACCTCTTGAAACATATACACACAAATTAAACAGTCATATTGTTAAAAATGATACATTTAATATAAAGAATAAAAAAGGTGAGGGGCCATGAAAAGATGAGAAAAGTAAAGTAGATTAAGTCATTAAAATTCACACAATTATATTTGTTCAGAAAATCAGTTTTCTGAAATTATTTTAATTTTTTAAAGACATTAATAAATAAATAGCAACATTCATCACATTCTTGAAACCATTTCGACAGTGAAGTTTTTAACATTTCCCTCCCCTAAGCAACAAATTCACCTGCTTGGATTTGCCCTTGTCCGCACATCTACTCTTTTTTTCTTCAGTGACCTTCCAATATAACTGGGGAAACACAAGCAAAACAAAGGTAGGTTCAGTGCACTTCGCACTCATTTGAGATCTATCAGTAGGCCATGCATAATATTGACAACAGATGATTTTTAAGAGAGTCCATTGCAAATGCAAGTCACTTTACAAATAGCTGTCACAGATCCCAACATCTTATCCTCTGGGGAGGTGACATTTCCAAATGCATGTGCAACTAATGGAGTTCTCACTGACAGCCAGTACATCTCAGGGTTGAACAAAAAGCTATTCCATGACATTTCTCAAATTATTAACAAAGTTCCCTGTGCTATATATTTCTTAGGAAAATAAAATGATAGTTTTGGGGGTGTTCACAGACTGAAGTAGAGAAAATGAATTACATAATTATTTTTGGAAAAATGTCAATACATGCCAATAATTCATGGACCACACTATAGTATAGGTAGGAAAAAGCTTTGATGGTTACACACGTTGTCATGGATACTGGACGGCATTCTATCTAGTAAATGTGTCTCCTGCTGTTTTGTATTGAATATCAATGTATCTCTGCTTCTTAATGTTTCAGATAGGTTTCGATAAAGTGTCCAATTCTGAAGGGAAACCAGTTTTATAGGCAGGGGGGAAATCAGTATCATCACTGAAAGTATTTCCTGACACCCCATTGTTAATTAAACTTAGGAATTATAGGAACTGTTTTCAAAGCCACTCCATATAAGATTTGGTGCTACATTATACATCTTAATAATAATAATGTCTCTGTTATAGCACAATGCAGCATCATGTACAGGTCTCCAAGCTATCCTGGCTACTGAAAGCCTAGCCATGTTAACAAAGCACTTTGACTAATTAGACCTGTTAAGCAGTAGGATATATTAGTCTGGGTAAAGTGTCACTCTAACATGGCAGACAAGGTTCTTTGGGTGAATCTGATATCTTCTATTAGACCAACTTAAATAGTTGGAAAAAAAATATTTAAGCAAGCTTTCAGGTCTAAAAACCCTTTGTTAGGCTGAGGAAGTTTCTGCAGTTGGTGTGTGTGGAGGGCCGCTTACCAAGTTTTGGCAAGCTGTCAAGGGCCACATGGGTAGCCCTGCCCACTGACAGGTGCACCGCCCCCTGGTCACCATCTTGAGACCAATGTCCCAATGTCTTGGGACCAGTGTCCCAGGGCCAGCACCGGTGGGACCCAGAGTGGGGTGCAGGCTGGCCGGGGTCTTTAGAGCCAGGCTGGGCTGCACCAGCAGAGAGAGGGGGGAGCTGGCCCAGCTCCATAGAGCCCCTGCCAGCCAGGACCTTGTACTCCTGCTGCCCTGCTCTGGTCCCGGGACACTGGTGCAGGCCCCATGCTCCTGCTGGCTCCTGCACCCACTCACTCCCAGTGCCCACCCAGTACAGGCAGGGGGCTGTATGCAGCCTCAACCCCCACTTGCCGGCAGGGAACAAGCTGGTGCTGAACACAGAGAAAAGCAGCTCCTTCCCCACCCTGTGGCCAGTGCCCCATGCTGCAGCCACTCACAGCCCATGTGGGGCTGCCTTTGCCTGCTAAGGACAGCCCTGTGCGGGCTGTGAGCGGCTGCAGCACAGGGCACCAGCCACAGAGCCGAGGAGGGGCTTCTTTTCCCCCAAGCTCAGCACCAGCTCGTTCCCTGCCGGCGAGCAGGGGTTGGGGCTGCATGCAGCCCCCAGCCTATACCATTGGGCTGGGGGGGGGGGCACTGGGAGTGAGCAGGCATGGCAGCCAGGCAGCAGTGTGGGGCCCACACCAGTATCCCAGGGCCAGCACCGCCTGGGCCCAGAGCAGGACGGCAGTAGTATGGGGTCCCAGCAGGCAGGGGATCTATGGAGCCAGGTCAGCTCCCCACTCTCCCTGCTGATGCAGCCCCGAGGGAAAGTTGCTAAGCTGGCCCAGCCCAAGGACTGGGGCGATACCCATGGTCCTCCTCCCCTGCCCCCTAACGTCTAACCTGAGTTTCCCATGCCGGTGCAGCCACGAGGAGCCACATGTTGCAGGAGCCTGCTGAGGCTTCCCCTGGGTCCTACTGCCCTTATCGTCTGTCATCTTTGACAGGAACCAGGGACAAATAAATATTAATTTTCTAAATTTTTTTAGGGAACTTGCAGGCCGGATTTTGCCCACCCCTGTTCTAATTCAAGAGACACACCCCTACACAGCAGCTTGAAAAGGGGTTGTTGGAAGGCAGCACTGCCTGCCTTCTCCTTTGCCCAAACCTGAAGGAATCTCCCCATAGATGAGGGATTTTGGGGGGCCCTCTATGACACTGGCTCTTTAATGCACCACAAAAAGGGCTGGAACGCCCTTCATCTTCCTCTGTTTAAAATCACAATAGCCAACCTAAGCTAAACCTTCATATGTAAATATATTTGTGAATAAGCAATTATTTCCCCCTAGATTTTGCTCCACACTAGGAATGCAATCATACTACAAATTGAGCGCTTTGCAGACTGATGCATGGCTGTGTAACCGAATGATACAGCAAGACAGCAGGCAGTCTGTAGACCAAATCCACTTTCAAATTTATTTTAATTCGGTGATAACCATGTAGATGGCAGGATATGGAAAGACTCATTTGTGGTTGCAAAGATAAGAACAATGGCATACACGGTATAGCTACCCAAAATATACCATCTATTATAGGAAAGATAAAGAATGACAATTTTGGACACAATTTTTTTAACAGGAAAATAGGAGGTTAAAAAGGTATACTCACCTCATGCTGTTTTTCAGCAATATTCAGTGAATTTAATGCAAAGATAACTTCTCTAGCTCCTACATATAAAACATCTTTGTCTTCACTTAGCAATAAGGTTGAATAGTTAAACACTTCTGGTGACTGAAAATGTACCAGCTGTACTTCTGTTAACATAAAAGGTTAAATGATTATTCTTCCTAACAAAGTATTACTAAAGGACAATATTTAATAACATTTTTTTTCATTTGTGTAATTGCTGGTGCTGAAAACTGACTTAAAAGGAACAAAACCCAATATAAAATCTTATGTTACAGTCTGGCTGGGGAAGGGCGGGGGGAACACAACAGGAAGCTTAGTTAAAACCTGGGTTCAGTTAGCAACTCTGGGCTGCAGCACTGATGTAAACAGTATGAATGAGTCTTAGTATAAATGAATATCTGAGATCAGAGCTATCAAATGAAATTTTATTGTCCTCTGATATATCAAACTATTCCACGTTTGTTGTGTTATTTCATATTCTTGCACACACAAATATGCACACAGCTACACACAAAAACATCAAAATGCTAGGTGGTTTGCCTTTAAACTGTAGATTGCTACTCTACTCCTAGTTAACCCTAACCCTTCTCATGGTTGAAAGAAGTTGTAGCCTGCCCACCCTAGATACAAAGGATAGGGTTACGTAACAAACAATCATTATCCACACTCCTGAAACAAGTATCCAAACTAGGACAACTTGGCTAAGCACAGACATCTGAGGGTGTTAGCAGCAGGTTAAATAAGTTAAAAATGGCCACCCAATATCAGGTAAGTCAGGATGGGGGAGCTTGTGGGGAGCTGGGAGGGCAGGTGTGACCTGTGGGGGGACAGGTGTGATTTGTGGGAGCAATCTCGGGGATGGGTGGGTAGGTGTGATCCATGGGATGTTGCTGGAGTCCAGGAAGGCCTGGTAAGATAAGGAGAGCTCACAGGATGTGTGGTGGGGTTGAGACTGGGGCTATTTTTAGACCCCCAACACCCCCCAGGTAAGCCTACACCCCCATCCCTCTGGGTCTCCCCCAAACCCCCACCAGGACTTCCTTATTTAGCTCCAGCAGCAATGAATGCTGACAAAAGCAGCAGCACCCAGAATGGCTTGCAGAATGGGGGTTGGGGGGACTGGCTGATCGGTGGTGGGGAGACAAAAAATAGCTTGATGCATGGCAGTGAGGGGATGGGGGGGTGAAAAGCGCAGCCCTGGGGCTGGAGCTGGAGACTGGGTTTTCCTAACCCCAGTGCTGGACAGGGGAAATGTACAGAAGTTCCATGCACTGGTTTGACCTAAATCAAGTAAGTTTGACACTACATTGATCCAGTTTTATCTTAAACTGGGTTCTACAATTTTTAGATTGGTTTGTATGCATGGAAATTCTGTACAGTTACAGGTTTAGATTTAATTCCAACTTAATTTGTTCCAGGCACAGCACAATGTTGAGAATAGCTCCATGTTCTTGCACTGAACTGCTTTATTCTCTTCAGTGGTAGTGATACCAGGGTTTAAGCGCAGGGATTTGGGGAGGTGAAATGGGTTCAAAATGGCCGCTCAATTTAATCTTAGCTCATACTGGTGCCAACCTTATACAAACTTGGAAATGTTCAGGGATTAAGTTTGTAAATGAATTGACATTAGTACCACCATCCACTTGATTTAAGCAAGCTGTCAACTAGAACTACTACAAAATGTGGGAGCATCAAAGGCCAGGTACAGACATTACACTTTTACCAGTATAAGTGATCCAAAACCAATCCATACCCATAAGGACACAGACTGATTTAAAAATGGTGGAACACAACCTAAGAGTTGCACCCCCCCACCCCAAAACAAACGGTGAATGAATGTGTATTCTGTTTGCTACTGATCAAAACTATGCCACTTACAAAAAACTGTGCAACTTAGACGGATTCCACCTTGGGCTTTTTGAATGCCAGTACCTAGCCATTATATCTAAAAAGCTATGATGCTTACATATACTATTTTTCCAAAGGCAATACAACATATACAATAGCTTCTCCTGGTGGGGAAAGGGAGTTGTTAATAAAGAGGTGTATTTCCAGAAGTGTATTTAACTTGTGACCCTGATTTCAATAATATTCTTCCTACAATTAAGAAACTCTCTTCAGTATTTGATATCTTTGCTTACACTGGTCCACAACAAAGGTCTTTTATGTCACTAAAAGCGTATGTTAACTACTTCCCCTTCATATGTCAATTTATCTAGACACCAGGATCATACACCTAGGTTGACAAACTGAAGAGATCAAAACTAGTTACAACCTCAGTAGCCCTTAACTTCGCAACAGCAAAGGGGTGAAAGATATCTGGTATTTATGACTAATAAAAAGTAACTGTAAGTATAAATAAAATGGTTGTGTGAAGCATACAATACTATACATTGACACATTCTAATAATTGCTAAAAGGTCTTGAATAGTTAGAGGCCTCTGCACTGACAATATACTCTAACATTGTATCATGTCTGTGCAACTTAAATGGGGAGTGATCAGAGTCCCACCGAAATCAATGGGACTTTGTGTCATATTCACACCACAATTCAAGCTGTACTATGGAAAGTAAGTGTAAATAAAAAGGAGAAGAAAAATAGTTACTGTGCAAGTAGAATAGCTGTATTTCAGTATTAACACGGCACTAACCTCACAACAAGGAACGGATTACTCAGTTCTCTCCACAGACCAAAATAAATGCAACTAAGCTTTGTCTGGAAAATCTTGTGCCACACACATCTCCTTAGGAAGGCATGATTTACAGCTAAACAGACTTGGACAGGTTTGTTCATAAACCTGAGTGTTAATAAATCTGTTTAGAAGCTTCTGTCCAGGACATTATTTCAGATTATGCAGGCAAAGAAACCTTTACCATATGCACTTCTGACAACCTCTGTACTGTAGATAACTTTTGCTTATTAGCTAACAGACATGAGACACCCTTCCTTCCTAATCCATCCCGCAAACCCTGAACACAGAATAGCAGGAGCAGTAAACCTGGCATCCACCCTAGATGACCTTTAGCAATTTCACTGGCCTAAATGGTGCTAAATTCCCCAACATCCAAGTTCATTCAAGTATCCACAAAGAGCTTAGCAACAAGAGGCAAAGATTAACTCTCTTAACAAAAGGAGCACAGTTTTCCTTAACACAGGGCATGTCTACATGAAATGCTAGTAAACATCTCAGCATCTACATGTGGAGGGCTATAAAGCTGAAGTAAACTAATAAACTAGTAATGTTTTACTCCACAGCAGCACACGTGTAGACACTGATCTGACTGGCTGGGGCACGTGGGTGCGTCACTGCAAGGGCTGTCTGCCAGCTAGCCCCCACCCTGAAGCACCTTTATGCCCCATCCAGCCAGCCCCTCTGCAGTATGCTGTGCTGGATCAGAGCAGCTCTGGACTATGCCTGGGAGCAATAATCTCTGGCATAATAAGCACCAGAGTTTATTGTGTTGCCTTCATATGCTCATGTATACACACCCATAGTGTGTCAAGTAAGAAACAAAGAAATAGTAACCTAAACAAAACAAAGTTAAAAATATTATTGTACACTGGGATCGGTAGGTTTTTCCACAGCAAACAAGATCAGAATCAACTTGTTGACTAAATACTTTAAGGCACAATAGCCTCCCTTGGACTTTTCAGGAGTTTCTATTGCTATAACAATGCTTGATCAAGAACTGTCTCCTGGTTGCTTTATATACCAAATGTAAGCTAATCATCTGGGGGGGGGTTCATATTGCAAACAAAGACATAGGAATATTCAAGGTACTTTTCACAATGTTGCTGTGTTGCCATATTGGGCACAAAAGCCGTGAATTAGATACGCATTTGTATGTTGACCTTTTTCTTTGCAAGGAAAATATAGCTCAAAAACCTTCAAAAGTGGTCAGTGATTTCAGTTTAGGGTGCTAAAGATTAAACTTATTCAAATAGCTTGATATTCAGAGAGGGAATGCTGAGCACTTTCTGAAGGTCAGTCTCTTTAAATGGGCTCAAACTGGGCTCCCAAAATCATTAGTCATTTTTGAAAAATTGTCCTGATCATTGAAACAGCCAACGATTAGGCAAACCCTCAGTACTCTAAATGTCTAGAGGGAAGACAGGATGGCAACAAGATGGCAAAGTCCACTTCTCCTCAATTTCCTGGGAGTGCTCCAAGAAACCACATAAAAATCAAGCACAGCATAGAAAAGGCATATATTGCTCTTCTTAAGTCACCGCTCTTACCTCTGTGCTCCCATGTGATCCTGGGCACTGGACCAAATGCTAGTGCTGCTCCAAGCAATAGGCTCAAGACTGCATACAACACAGTCGGAGCCATGTTAAGTGTCCTTGCTGTATGGAAGTTGGATATCTGTAGTAGCTAACTTGTTTGGCAGAAGAAACCTTCAACTCCAAAAATTAAGTTACAGGACAGACGTTGCTGAACTCAACGAAGATTGACAGACAAATTAGAATGATGTTCCCAAGTGTATGCTTCCAATAGATTACTTCTTCAAAGGAAGACACATTTTTCAGGAGTGTGAATACAGAGACCGCCCACTCTTTCCACAGTGTGTCTCAGCAACTCTTCTGCCTTTTAAGAACATTCTTCTGCTTTGTCTCGAGATTAAATCACACTGCAGAGGATGAGAGGGTGGGGAAAGAAAACACATCAATGATTTAACAAACCACAAGATATTTTTTGACATATGCTTTTTCAGTAGTAAGCAGAGTTCACTCTTACAAAAGTAAAAAGGAACTAGTTTACACGCATTACAGAGTTCCAAAATCAGACTATGGCAACAACAAGCAACTCTGACAGCAGTAATTTTTATTTACTACACATACAAAAGTATTTTGGACACCCTAGTATAGTTAATCATATATATTACATGAAAATCTACTCTAATTCATATCTTTTCTTACCTTTAAAATACATTTTAAAAATATACTCCTTGCATGCTTATCAGCCTTAAAATTCTAGCAAATGTCACCAAACATTTTTGTAAATGAAAGGCTCTGTTGCCCTCTTTTGGCCTCTTGCATAAGACTTGTGTGGCCCTGGCCTCTGTGGGGTGGAGCTGGACCAGGTGGCCCCACACTTCATCTACATATACATTTGCTGGAGGGTGCCAGGACTTGTGACAAGAACACCCAGTTCCAGTTACAAGTTGGGGGATAATTACCACATGGATCTTTTGTGGCGGGTTGTCTGGAATACACTCACATACTGAGCAGTACTAAACTGTGGGGCCACCATGGCTTGACATGCTGTGGACTCTGCTGGGGCCCAACCCAATGAACTGTGTGATAAATCATGAACTTTTTGGTTTTGGACCGATATCATGCAGAGTTTGTATTTCATATAAGTAGATATAAAAACTCTGCTCGAACGTGTCTTTATGAAGTACCTGTGCTGAAACTTCCAGCAATTTGCAAAAAAAAAAAAGTGAAATAAATCAATTCCAGATAAACTAGATCTATAGTATAGATTTAGTTTATCCAGAATTGATTCATTTTACCTTTTTCTTTTTGCAAATGTTTTTGTTGCAGGAGAGGCTGCAGGGGGGGAAACTCTGAGGAAGGAAGAGGGCAAGGGGGCCACCTGACCCCCAACCACTATTTTTCTTGCTGTAGCAGTGGGAAGGGGATAAATTCAAGACAAATCTCCAATAATTAGATTCTATACCTGGAAAATTACAACATATTTAAAATATTTCCATAAATAGAATGTAATTATTGGAGAATCATCTTCAATTCAGGGTCACCTTAAATTTGAGTAAATACAGTATCTTTCTGTCTGAAATTACTACACTTTACAATTTCTCATGAGATAGTTATCACAGAGATAACTGTTACAATATAGCACCAACTGCCTTTTAAACAACAAATATATGCTTCCTCTCTTTCCATCCTTCCCTTCTCAGACTCTTATAAACAAATATTTAACTTTTGGGAAAAATCTCTGCAGGTCACTAAAGAACAACATGGGGGGGGAAAAGTGATCCAGTGATGCAACTAAAGTGATCTGAGACTGCAGAAAATGACAGTGGAGGAATTAAAATCTGTTAATGGGTAATCCTAGAGATAAAAAATTTGGTTATTCATTGAAAAGTATCAGGTATCTGACAAAGACAACTCTAGCTGCTCGAGTCGTCATTCATCCACAGGGCCCCACCTATGCTCTGCACCACTGTTTCTCAATGGGCTCTCTCAGCATTACTCGTCTTTATGGCAATTCTCAGCAAACTCTGTGAGCTCCTCTCTCTGGCTTCCAAATAAGATTCCTAGCATAACCATATCCTACTAAGAACCTGAGAGCATTTACATTTACGGCAGTTATACTGCCTATGGGAAAAGAGAAACCTACACCTGAGTGTACCAATCAGCCTCTAAAACAACTAAATGCTTTTAAATAAACCTGTGGGCTTCTCTACACTGCCGTACACTTTGGATGTTGTAGTAGGTATGTACAGAAGGCATCAGATTTGCATGCAGCAGTGGCCTTGAAAACTGAAATGACACACAGTGTCATGGGAAATTAAAATGACACACTGCTGAATATATAGGTTCCCAAACAGAGCTGGCCAGTCTGTACTGTCGCAATGAAGGAAGGTCTCAAGATTTATAGTCTACAAAGAGGAGTACATTTGAAAAATTAACAAGAGTAGCAGCAAGAAATAAGATTAGAATTACTGCATGACAGGGGCAGGCAATTATTTCAACTCATTGTTTCTTAATGAGTTTTGGTGAGCTGTTGATGGCTGTATGGGTAGCCCCGCCCCCTGCCAGCTGACCTGATCACCATCTTGGGACTGGAAGTCCTACCCCTAACCCTTGCCCATCCCTTGTCCCCTGGAAATACTCCTTTTTGGGGGAGGGAGGGGATTGCCATCTTAGAACCGGGAAAAAACCAAATCATACACTAAAGTCAAACACCTACTGTAACATATTTTAATATTATTACAAAAAATGTTTTTGTCATGATTTGTGTTTCCACTGTGTATAGAGGAAATGATTACGTAATAATTCTAAAATAAATTCTTACTCTTGTATATTGCGGGACGTGTGTGGTGGGGGGGGTGCGTCTGTGTGTGTGTGTTTTGTGGGGTTTGGGGTGTGTAAGTATGGTAGTGCGTATGGTGGTGTGGGGTACGTGTAGGGGGGTTGTGTGTGTGGCTGTGTGTGTGGGGGGCACAGGGTATGTTGGGGGGTTGCATACATGTAAGGGGTTGTGGGGGCAGGGTGTGTGGGGCTTGTGGGGTGTGAGGGAGGCTGCAGGGGGTGTAAGGATCCCTGCACTCCCCTCACGGCGCAGCAGCAGCAGCAGGCAGAAGTGCACAGGGCTGACATCTGGCAGGCGCAGTTCCGGTCGGTGCTGCACACCACGGTAAGGGGTGCAACCTCTACCTGGCAGTCTATATCACCAGCACTCCCTGCACTCACCATGCACAGGAGGGAAGCCCTGCACACTGGAATCAGCTGCCTTCCCTGCCCCCTGGGGAAGGTGCCGAGGGCTTCCCTCTTGTACCATGCAGCCCCAGCTGGGAAGGCAGCCAGCTTTAGCACGTGGGGTTTCCTTCCCATGCCCAGCAAGTGCTAGCAATACAGACAGCCTGGCAGAGGCTGTTCCCCTTGCTGCGATGTGCAGTGCTGGCCAAAGCTGTGCCCCACTGGGCTCCTGCACCGGGCACGAGCACCTGAGCAGCCCTGACTTATGAGCAGAAGACCTGGGTAGGGCAGTTTGTTGGTGGGCACCTTGGTGGGTTGGATCTGGCCTATGTGCCATAGTTTGCCTGCCCCTGCTGTAAGAAGTGGAACAACTCCAGACTAGAGTCAGCACTTCAGACAGCAGAGCTCTGGGACGTGGTGGTGGGGAGGTGCAGAGGCTGGGGGATCTATGTAATGTTGTGGAAAACAAGGTAAGTGTTAAAATTAAAGTGACATGGGAGATAGGTAAGTTCAGTAAGGAAAAAAAAATATAATTGCCTGCCACTGCTATAAGATCACTAGCAACCTAAATATCTTTACTCATCTACCTAGCTGTCCTTCCAAAAAGGATTGCTTAACTAGATATGGAATAATTTTTAACTATTTTAACCAACATAAGCATCTTGGACAAGCCCTCACTATTAGCAAAAATTGTGCAACAAAGACAAACTGAGTATTTACTGAAAGGTTTACAAAGTTTGCGTGCACGCGTGTGTATTATATATGCCTCCTCTTTATTTGTTGCACTGAGAAAACGAATACTGATTCTGTGAGCTAAAACTATTCTCTATGCATCATGAGCATTTAGAAAATACTTAAATTGCTGTGGTTATCAGACACCAGGGGCACAGCCCTATTTCAGTTTACATACCCAAATGGCAGTTCCTCTCCTATCTGCAATTTTCCAGCACTTAGAACAGTTTGTGATACTATTTGGCATACAGTGTGGACTCACAGTATCCAAACGGCTACTGAGCACACATAACAGGTTGCGATCTGGCTGAGTACGTACGTGGCTTTGTACCTGGATGAGCACATTCCCCCAACATGTTCTGGGCAACTAATAATGTCCCTGACTAATAAATTAGGCTCCTCTAGCCCAGATGGAATTTGAATCAGCAACTCTTTTGACTTCCAAGCCTAAAGCACTAATCACCAGGCCACCAGATAGGTATTAGCTCATACTGCTCTCCATTGCTTCCAGAAGCTGGCTTCCTGAGCAACCAAGAGCTGGAGAAATATAGCACAAAGAACAAGAGGTGTACAGCTTGGTAAGCTACGTGTCATCCTAAGCTTAACAAGAAACTAGACTCCACAAAGGCCTGGGTTCTCGCCTGGATCTTCCCAGGACCAAGAAGCTTGCATGCTGTTCTTTATTTCATCCCATTAATATTAAGGTAAGGAGAAGGGATTCAACTTCAAGAGAAGGGCGAGAGTAGCAACTGGCTAATGCTTGACCTGTGGCCTGGTAATAAGAGCCCCAACCTTTGGAAGTTAAAAATGCAGGTTCAAACCCACTCCTGGTAAAAATCGGTGTGTAGTGCTTCCTGGATGAAGGTCCTAGTTACTGTGCCGATGCATAGGACCATCCCCTCCTGGCTGTGATTTCAGGACTTCTGCTCAAGTATGCACATAGTGAGCTAAGTATCCACAGCCTACTGCATGTGGACAGTAACAATGCAGATGACTCCATACTAAGTATACTGTAATTTATTTGAAGTATATTTAAAAAAAAACCCACAGGGAAAGTGACAGAAGGCTTGAGCTCCATTTGGCTATCAATCCAGCTTTTTATTAAGTTTCTTATTACTTACTTAACTTACTAAAGGAACCTGGTAGTCCCCAGTGTTAGGCAGGTTTCTCCTTCCTCTTTTCAATGTTCTTTTCTGTATCTGAACACTACCAGTCACACTAGCAAATATATAAATAGCTCAGATGAAAGATTGTTTAAACTAATTGTTTACTAATCATTTACATTAATCGTTTACTAATCATTGTACGTTACTGGAAAAGAAGTCTCCAAGATTGAGATTGTGAGTATCCTGTAAACTTGAAAGTCCTAGAAACAGATTTTTATCAATCCAATTGCCTCCTTACAGATAGTGCCAATTGAGTCTTACTGCTCACCATGATTGCTCATTTTCCCTCAGAAGATGAAATATGACAGGGAGAGTCTGGAACTGTATTATTTTCTTATTAGGAGCTAGTGATTTTTTTTTATGGAAAAAAAATGGACTCTTTAAGTCCTTATTTTTCCTAAGTTGCCTGAAAATGGTTTTGGTTGCACAGCATCCATGAGTTAATATATTTACTGAAATATAAGATGACCATGATTATAAAACATCCCTCCAATAATTAGATTCTATATATGAAAACTTTATAAATTTGATATAATTTTCCAGGTATAGAATGTAATTATTGGAAATTTGCCTCGAGTTTGTCCCCTTCCCACTGCCATGTCAGGGGAAATACATCTGGGGGAGGGAGGGGCTGCTAAATCTGGGTAGTTCCCTAACCCCCACTTTCTTCCCTCTGCAGCCCCCCCCACTGTCAGACCCTGCTTTCCTAAGCATGTGGAAGTGAGGAAGGAGCAAATCTGGAAACACCAGGCACGTCTATGTGCATTAATGTGTTGTAGTTAATATGCATTAAATCTAGTACCTCCATTGTGAGGTACTAGGAAAATGCACGTTAGCCTGTCTTAATGCACATTAACTAAAAAATATAGTTTACAATTTACTTTAAGTAAATTTTTTTAAGTGGATACAATTTACTTTTTTAAACTGCTCCAAGTTTTAGCATAGTAATCCATTAGCATACTTTTAAGTAGCACTTTGGCATCTACTTACATAATGTACAGCTTGTACTAAATATACGTCCAAAGCCAAAAGGCTCATCATTTAGTAAATAGTTCATTGGGCTGGGCCCCAGCAGAATCAACTAAATTTCAAGTCAGAGTGACCCCACAGCTCACCAGTGCTCAGTATGCGTGTTCACTCCAGATACCACTTCCTCCCACCCCCTCCACACAAAGAATTAACTCATGACTGGAACTGGGTGTTCTTGTCATGAATCCTGAGGTCCTCAAAAAACTGATATGCAGATGAGTCATGGGGCAACCTGGTACAGCTTCATCTCATGGAGGGTGGGACTATACTAATCATATACAACATGCTGAGAGAGGGGAAAACAGAGGGATTCTGAGTGAACTGTTTGGGGTCCCGTTTAGTGCTGTTTGCCAGACATTTAAGACTGGTGAAGAAACAGGAATGATTGGAAATGGGAATGAAAGGCACAGCTCAGCTCAGAGTGAAGAAGTTAAAATGTATGCAATGTAGTGGCTCACCATGACTTCAAGAAGAGTAGGTGCTGGGGGGGACTGCACTATCATATATTTTATTCAGATGGGCTGTACTAGCCTGTCCTTGTAGTAGGGCAGAAGCAACAGACTGCTGCTTCTGTGACTGCCCATATGCCAGAGAGGTTTGAAAAAAAGTCTGTGTACTCCTTCTGGTAGTGACAGGTTTCACTCAGAAGCCTGACCACAGAAGCAGTCCTCTACGAGCACTTGACCAAGCAGCAAGGGGCCCAGACAGCTCATTTCGACCACTTCATCTCCTGTTTCAGGTATGCCCTTTGGAAAGCCAGGATCCTGCTCATAAACAGACACTTGGACCACGCAGTAAAGGACTGTATTAAAATGAGGCTGAGTGAAATGTACTGGTACAAAAAGACAGAAGAGTATGATAGGAAAGAAATGGCAGACCTCAAATGGTGGAGAGGACACTAGCACAGACTTTCAGAGGCAAACCTTCTGAAAGAACAATGAGAGCTAGCACTGCAATGGTTAGTGATAGGTGCATGGTGCAAGCTGTGTGTAACAGGACGATAATAGTTTAACTGTCAAAGTATGTTTTGATATGCCAAGTATACCACAGTAGACACTTGACAGGTTGTTAGAGGTAGAGATCTATATTATATATAAATAAATAAATAACAATATTTGTTTATTTGTTTGTTTGCAAAAAAGTGGTAGGGTCCCATCAGTATGTTTGCCCAATATAGTTTATCTATTTTATAGTCATGTTCAGTGTTGGTTGCATTTACTCAACTTCATAGTTCATTTCCATTAACGAGCACATGCTGCTTTTAGCACCAGTTCAAAGATAGACAATGTATTTAATGATTTCTACTTGTATGCGAATGCAAGTTGAATGACTTTTCCCCCTGCTGCTGATTGGGGTAGGTAGGGGAACACTTTGTCTTGTACTCAAGTTAATACAGTATTTTATCCTCAGTCATCTTGAACTTATGTATAGTACCTGTAGATCATGTGAATTAATTTCTAATGCCAAAATAATTAACATAAGAGAGACACAGTCAAGTATGCTTTGAGCCATATTTTAATACAATTTTTAAAGTATAATATAGACTATACTGTACTAAGAACCCAATCTCGCAAGACGATGTGTATTTTCAATTTGTATTAGCTTCTGTGAATGCAGGAGGATAAGCAGCACTTATTGGCACCTGACTAAAACCTTATGGACATTACATCAGACTCAATGTGGACAAAATGCACAAAGAAAGTTACAGAATATATTTAAAATGTATGCATAAAATGTCCAAGATATGCTATTTTTGCAGCATAAATTGATTGTAGGGGCTAGATCACCACCTGGGAATTCATCCACAGCAGGTTAGGGTTTGAATAGAAAACTGTTTGGATATAACTCAAGGGATAGAAGGGGTGGAGGGAGCACACAAGAACAAGAGTGATTTTTAAAGCTGCTGAGGTCCTGCAACCCGCACTGACTTCAACGATATACCACAGTCTTCAGCATTTCTAAGCACCGTGTACAATTTTAATTCTAAAAACAAAATACATGTCAGAGTGTACATTCACAACAACCTAGAAACCCCAAGTAAACATTCAACTTTAAATATTTAGGCCCCCTATTCTTCAGTGTAAGGAATCCCAGGTTTTGTAAAGTTTCACACAAGGTAGATTTAAAATACATGTTCTGCTGCTAATAAATAATTTTAAAGTCATTATTTTCGTGCAAATAATCATGATATAATGTGAAGACTGCCTGTTAGAGCTCTCCATAATGCTCATATCAGCAGCTGACTAAAACAGCGCCTTTATATGAGAAGGAACAATTAACAGAGCACATGGGAGTTTGCTAGGGTACAGCTGGAATTTCAGAACTGTGACATTCCTGTTGACATCCATAATGTTCATGCACAGGCAAAGAAACAGGAGTAGAAATCAATTTATTCTGCCTGCAAGGGAGATAGGGAGGACAGAAATAAAATGCTTGCTCAAAAAGGGCTGAAAATATGTAGCATGAGAAAGTCTACAAGCCACTGAGGTTTTATTACAAACAATTGAGAATAAAATCCCAGTACTTGAACTGGAGAATTATAGACCTGAATGGTATATAGAACTGTTATTGAGATATGAAGACATTCACCCCTAGGGTCACCAGTTTGAATCTGCCTCTGGTTCCTAGTGACTGAATGCTATGATTGGTAGACTGTACACAATGAATCTAGTATCCTAGTCCATGTTATCCTAGAGAGATGCCCTTAAGAAAAAAATCTAAACACTGTAATTGTTAGGTCTGAAAGCAGCAGTGCCAGAGTGACCAAAAACTGAATGGACACTGAAGACAAGGAAGATATTTATCTTTTATCCCTCAAGATGGCTAGGGTGAAGGGATGCAAGGAAGCAATTAGAAAAACTTATTTTGTGAATAAAGAGGTTTTCAGCTTCCAGGTCTGTTAATCCAGCACCTCTCATCAGCACTATGTTATGACTATACAGGACATACAAAAGATTGCAAAAGCCAAACATCTGAAAGCTAGCACAGTGCCAGATTTGCAGTATCCTGTAGACTCTTAGTTCTGTCACTTTAATTATGCATCCAGCCATGGAAAAAACAGCCTGAAGCTGTCTTTAATTATATAATTCATGTGCATAAACAGAATGAATTAAGGTTGCACAGGGGCCACGTTCATGGAAGAGTAACACACAGGAAGCCCGTGCCCAGGAAATGTAGTTGACAGGCCATGGAAAGAGTCTATGCAACATCCCAATGAGACCAACGCAAGTTAGAGTCCAACACAGCACCTGCATCACTGTTTAGCTGGAAACTTAAAAAAAAAAAAGATCTGGTTAAGATCCTTAAAAACCACTACAGTTTCTCTTTTACTTAAACCCCCTCCTACCTCTCTCCCTCTGTGCTTCTATCCTCCCCACTACAAGACTCCCATTCTTTTACAACAGTCTTCATTGCTACCACTCTTCCCTCTGCTCCCTCTCACCCTCCTGGCTCTGTTCCTAACTCCTATGCCCCAGGGTTCAGTCCTTCCTCCCCCTCCATCCTGTCTCCAATTCCTCAACCCTTCTGGACTCCGAAGAGGCGGTCCTTAACCCCTTCTGTGCTACCCGAGCAACAGCAAGAGGAGCATCTAGAGTACATGACAGTCTCTCTGCTTTCAGTTCTGGTGCCCTGTGCCACAGTTGGCACTGGCAGCCAAAGGCCGGCTCAACTCAGCCCTTACAGTCCTCTTGGCTGCAATGTGCCCAGGCAAGAAAAAGCACGTTTACTCCACTATGGCAGAAGCATACCCTCTTCCACTTGCTCCTACTCCACATACGCCAACTCCCAAAAATGAGGCAAAGTTGTCACTGCCTTCAAGAGGTAATGAGTGCACAGCCAACAACTTAAGGGCATGCTGACAGACACATGCTTAGAGCTTAGAATGGCTCGATGGCAGCCAAATTGTCTCATTTCTGAGATTCAACATGGTACACTAGAGCTGTGTGAAGCTTCAGTCACTGATTTGAATCTTGGAGGAGATTCAGCCCAAATTAGTGGCCAAATCTCCAAATCCAAATTGAATCAGGAGATCCATTAGTCTCTCCAAATAGAATTGGAACCCTCCAATTCAATTTGGAGAGATTCGACCATAGACACAGCTTTATATGTTTTTTCTACATACATCAAGGTACCAGGTAGCTTGTGAATGCAGAGATGATGGGGCAGATGAAGTGTCCCATGGGAGCACTGGGGGTGGAGGGGGAATCCCCAGAGCACTTGGCAGCAAACCCAGTAGTGGACTAGGAGCACTTCCAGTCCCACGAATTGAGTCAAAGCTGAATTGAATATGGCCTGCTTTGCACACCCCTACTGGACACCTGTGTGTACTGCATGGGAATGGATGCAGAAATGCCTAAATGGAAACAGTCCACATGCAGTCTGATGAGCAGCAAGATCTAAGAGCAGATCTAGGAGGCTCCATAAGGATGGAACCTAGAGAGAATTTAGCTTCCAAATTCTAACAAGCCTCTACAAAACAGGTACACAACTGATTTTTCTGGAACTTAGAACTTAATTGTAATTGGGTAAATTTTCAGTGGAAACAAAACCATGAACGCAACAGCAGCACCCTGTCACACTTCAAGTAGCACATAAATGGTTTTATCTCTGTTTAAATACAGGTAAACATATTCTTCCCAAACCTCATAGATTAGTTGAACTATTTCAGCCAAAACTTTCTAAAAAAACCAAAACCAAAACAAAACAAAAACCTACTAGCCTGAAACACATCCAAAATGGAAAATTTTAGCCCAAACAGTTATTTGGCAAAGTAAAGAGCAGCTATGAAAACTGTCACCATAGGCACTGCTACCTGTACCTCCTATAACACTGACTTGGCAAAGGCATACAAAACTTTTTGCATGATAAGAGGTTGCTTTCCTATAAGTTTAAAATATATGGTATTTAAGGCCAAAACCTTTCTTTGCTGGTACCAGCTCTGCCACCCTACATAAGGTAAGGAGGGTTTGGCAGCCTTGATATTTCTCATCAGTTATGAGAGCAATGGAGACAGAGCTAATGAGACAAGCTACCTATGTTGCTAATAGTAAGCTACAGGTGCTTTGGCAATTGAAATGACAAGCCCATGCTTCTTTATTCCACCACTGGGGGACCTACAGTGAAAAATATAACAGTAAGAAGCATTAAGGACAAGCAACAGTACAGTCACAGTAGTCATAGCCACACTACCGCTAGATTTTTTATTTTAAAAAGGAGGATAAGCCCAGGCTTTGTGGAAGTGCATCCCTGTATTTTTTTTAATTCAAAGATGTCATTGCATTTTCATAAAAAATAAATGGGAAGAGGACAAAAAAAGCACACCTTGGTTGCAAAATGGGAAAACAATCTGAATGCAACAAAAGAAAATTACCAGCACTAGTAGAAGCAGTACAACTCTCAGAGCAACAAGACAGACATAACTGGACAAAACAAAACCCCCACACTTTATACAAAATTAGTCAACATGTCTCAAGTCTTATGATGGGAGTTTAGAGGCTTAACTCTAATCTGCTACTGCACACATTTGGAAGCCAGGCAAAGATGGCTCTGGTATGCGAGTTCCCTTTGCTAAAAAAGAATATGTTTGGCTTAATTACCATGCTGTATTTCAAGGGAAGCACCATTAATTTTTGTGTCTAAAGAAATTAGTATGTGCCACTATAACAGAGCTGGAAGCAGCCAATGCTATAGAGACAAAATAGGCAACTAACAGTGTCTCCAAGAGAGAATCATGTAAAAAAGGAATACCCCAAGTGTTCACATAAGTGACTAATAATAAGTGACTGGCTTCCTTGCATAACAGTGAGATTGCTGGTCAATGTAACATATTTTACAATAAAAAATGCTTTGTATAGGAAAAACAATGCACAGAGTGATGGAACGGGAAGAGTGAAAATCAGGAGAAAGATTATCTCCACCCCTACACACAAATGGCATCTTTTGAAAGGCTAGTAAAAAACACTATTTGCTCCTAACACCAGGAACACAGTAGACAGACATCTTAGTTAATGATTTGTTAGATTATTTAGTTATGTGCTGCTAACTCCATTTCCTATCACTATCAAATTAAACAAGAGACGTACAAAAGCTAAACCTAACAATCAAAAATAGCAGTTTGTAATACATTATGCCACAAATAATCTGCACAAATTCATTCTGGGTAAACTGCATTTCCTTTACCTACCTACCTAAAGTATAATACCTTTAAATCTAATTTAGGACTTACCTATATCGTGATATAGTGGGTATAGGCTGCCAACACTATTGAGCACCTTGTGGAGACATAAAATTGGCGGCTCCAACCAATGTTGTATTCCAGAGCCATCTATTTGTACTTAAAGCTTGCTGTTTGACAAGCTTTTAAGGAGCCATTAAAGATTCCTAAGCAAAAACTCCTAATGTGACTTGTTAGAAGCAAAGTCAGTGGACAAGGCAAGAGAGAAATGGGAGTATGATGCACCCATTATAAGGCTGCAATAAATTGCTTCTACTTCCATTTACGTCTTACACGGTGGGGGATTTCTTCCACAGTAATCCTATCAGTTCCCTCAAGCCTATCAGCAGATTATTTTTAAATATGAGTTTGTACCATTACCCAACATACATAGTCAACAGAAAGGTTAAGGGTCTGGAGATGAGAAGCTTCTCCAGCCTAACACCAATTGCCAAGATGCATCCCCCCTACCATCCGTCGTTACTTTAACACAATCCAGTTTGTGAATGATTTCTTATTCCACAGTTTTGTATACAGTAACTTACTTCCACACCTGTCCCCTCCTCCACCCAATAAGGAAAAGTAAAAGGCTTTCAAAAAAAAACCAAAAACAACTTAGCATGTGGTTATAACTATACTTCATCCTTAAACTGCTCATGTTGTTGAAAGGTTTAAATTACTGTTTCTAAAACCATTCGAGATTGCTTACTTTTCCTCCATTCTACAGTGTTTATAGAAACTATAAATTGCACAGTATGCCAGTTTTGTCTACCATGCTTTATTTACATAATTCATTTATTCTACACTTGTGGGGTAATATAGAAATGCCCTCTGTTCTGGTTCTCATGCTTTCAGCACTGGTCACAGACATGTTGCCGCTTTTAGTCTGTCTCTCTCAAAACATTATTTTAATCTTATGTGGTTTATAATATGCAACACATAATGAGCATTAATTCATTTCTGAGTAAACCACAAGAGAGTGGAGCAGTAACTTTTACTATTTACCATAAGGTATGGGAATGCATTTCCATATCACTGGGCACGTCTACACAAGACACTGACTGTACAGTAGCCTGATACCACTGTGCAGTAGCGTCACTTTGCAAAAACCATGACATGACACTATTGCACAGTAGCATTAGGCTACTACGCAGCAGATCACAAAAAAGGAATTTGCCACTACTTGCAATTATAATTGGTACTTGTACTAATAAAAGTACTAAATAAACGTGCAGTAACACCTCACGTAGGCGTGACTAGCCTGTATCAAAATGAACATTTTTGGCTGCTCCAGTAATTTTACTGTAGCAAGGGACAAGGCACTATAGTTTGTCTGTATCCATACAGTCCTCTGGATTGGTAAATAAACTTGAATTCTGCTTTCACTCACGCAGTTATTTCCACTGATGGAGCTCCATTGGTGGAAAAGGAAACTAACACAGGTTGAGAAAAGTTTCAGCTGTAGATGCTGCTCACAAAGTAAAACTCACAAGGTTGAACCTCCAGAAGCTCTAGGTTAAGAGTCTTCCAAATTCTGCATTATAAAGTTTACCATTAAATAATCCTCAATAAAATTGATGCTACTAATTATACCAGTGTTTCTCTCTCCAGGATTCTTCCAACTGTCTCTTAAAACTTTGGAAAATAAGAAGTCATACTTCTGCCTGATACTTTTTAAAAACAGATTACTACTACAAGTAACAACAAAAATTATTGTTAAGGGAAAAACTGAAATACCTCCCACAAATTGTTCCATTTATTTTGTGCATTTATTGGGTGTAGAGTCACATAGTTTCCTCCTGTTGTTATAGAAATCCATAGAACAACAGGAAAAAGGAAAGAAAAACATTATAAACGGTAAAACTGCTAAGTCAGGCTGGGGGAACTCTTGGGCAACTATTGCACTTGAATCTTGTTTCAACTGCTACTTAAGTGGATGCTGAATTGTCTAAGTCAGGAAGGCTGCTGGCAGATGTGGAAAAAACCTCTCTTTACCAGGAGCTATTAGATAAAAAGCATCAAAAAATTCCCACTAAATCACACCGATCTATACAGACGTTGGGCAAGCTGGGTCCAATTAACACGATGCATCTTCTGGGGATTTGCTGGGCTTGGTGCAGGGGTACACCAAGTCTTAAGTAAAGCACCATTTTCTTTTTTTAACATCTGTAAGCAGCCGAAGTTTGCAGAAGAGAGAGGAAAGTGAACAGAGGTCATCTTTCTATCTCTTCTGAACCTAGCATAAAGGAGGACAGCCACAATTTAAGTTGTACAAGTAGCAGTGGTCCAACTGATTAGGAACTGCTGGGTCAAAGTTGAACCAGAGACCGAATGCTTTATCCTTCCCTTCCATGTACCTCCCCCTCCCTCCAGCCAAATAAATTCCCTAGGTGGAGAACTGTGAAATTGTTCCATCCTCAGCTGCATGTTTACAGCAGGATTAGCTGTTTGAGGACTGAGCCAAGGAACAATGGGCCACATTTTCTGATTTAGAGGTACACGCCATGGCCTCTGAAACTCAATGAATATGGTGCTCCTATTTACATCTTGGAAATATGCATCTCTGTGTCTCCTCCCATGCGCTAAGTACTTACCAAAAAGAACATTTAGCACTCGCCAAAGAGTAAATATTCATGTTCTTTTTATGATGCTTTGATTTGGCAAGTACCTTGCACTTGAAGTAAAATAAAAAATAAAATTTGCTACCAAATCCTTATCTCAATTAAGCCGATTATACTAAATTAGGACCACAAGCCGTTTGCTCTGCTGTTCAAACAGGTACATAGCTAACACAGATACAGAGAAAGTCAGTTGGAATAGAGAAGAAGAAATGAGTTATATTTTAGTGTACCTACTCACCACTTAGAAATTCCCACTTGTTTCTGGAATTAGAAAGCTTTCAGAAACTGTTTCTTCTTCTAGAAAAAAAAATACAATTTATTGAGTTTGACGCATTACTGAAATGGAAATGAACAACAATTCTCCCACCAAATCTGGCTCTTAGTTCCAGAATCCTAGGTGGAAGATTATTTCTGACCAAAAAACCCCACAAAGCAAAAACAAAAACTTAGGACTGATATATGGTATTTGTAGCAGATGAGCCAAAATATTAGTATATTATTTACAATGAGGGGAGAGGGGAATGTAATTAAATCCTCCTGGTACAAAAATGTACATATTTCTGTTGCTTTAAGCTTCTTCCTTATTCTCATTTCCCCTCACTCATCTTGATTGTCTTCCCCAAGATCTATTTACAATCACTTCTGAAAATTATTGATTTATTACTGGTGGCAAGAAGAGCCAAATGAGAAATTAGGGGCCCTTTAAATTTGACACTGTGCACACAATGAAGAGAGAAAGTCTGTCACCCAGAAAATTTACAATTATCATCACTGCTAATCTAGAGGCTAGAATTAAGAATTATTCTAGCCATTATCCAAACAAATTAAAACCAAAAGACACTTCTTTGAGACTTGTACTCAATCTATGACAGCAGGGGTCAACTTTTTTGGCAGCTGTGCCACAAGGTAATCCCTGTGTTGTCCTTAGTGAAAGTCCAATCCCCTTCCTCTACCCCAGGGGTGAGCAAAATGCGACCTGGGGGTCGGATGTGACCTGCCAGCCCATTCTATCCAACCCGTAGGGCCCCTAAAAAATTTAGAAAATTAATATTTATCTGCTTTGGGCTGCCTGTCATGCAGCCCTCAATGGCTTGCCAAAACTCACTAAGCAGCCCTCTGCCCAAAATAACGGTCCACCCTTGCTCTACCCCATCTGCTGCTCTGCTTTCTGCTCCCTGCCCCCTGCATGATTTGATATGTGCCCCACACAGAGACATCTTAACTGCCACAGGCTGGGCATCCCTGATCTATTGCATGATTTTATAGATAGATTAAACTAACTAATTATCTTTGCAACAGCAAAGATCACTTCAAAATAACAGGTTCAGTAAGTAGGAGATTCAACTTGCCTCCCCCTCCCTGCAAACCAAACAACTTGCACAAGTTCAAACAGTGACTCACAGCCAACAGCAGGAATAGAATTCAGAAATTCTCATGTCCAGCCTTATGCTCTTAACCACTTGACTATGCTCCTTACACAGCCCAATTTGTACATGAAAAAAATAAACCCCGAACAACCCTTTCAGAGGATTTAGTCATGGTCAGTAACCTTTACGATGACAGTCACATCACACTTCCTCTTAAAGGAATGAGCAGGAATGAACTGGAAGCAAGCTACGAATCAAAGTAATGCCAATGAAAAATAATTTTAAAATCCTGCTAGTGACTGTAATTATATAGAAAGTCTGAGCAAGCTTTTAGCAAAAATGCTGATAAAGACAATATGACACAAATATTACAAAATTAGTTTTTGTTCAGTACAATACCTCACCAAGACAATGAGGCGGCACTAAATAATCCATGACAGACCAAGATGCCTTGCATATAGCAATGAAGCTTCAGGTTTCCTTTCCCAACATCATTTTGAATTATGCAAACTGTTAATAGATTTATTTCCCTAACTCTAATACTGAATGAACAAATAATTAATATTCACCCAGGCTTGTTAAAGTGGCATTTCCAAATCCTGTTATTACTGTTCTTACTTTTCTGTTACTGAAGTCAACAATGAGAGGGGGAAAAAAAAACAATTAAATTAATCAAATTTAATGCAAGCAAAGTTAGGCCACAGTACCTCTGGAAAACCCTTTTAAACATTACAGAGCTTTCTGAATGTTCATGAATAGTAGCTGACATCCAGCTCCTGATTCAGCCATGCAGGAAGAACGGGGTATGGCCTGGACCCACCCCAATCTCCTGGGTAGAAAGGATGTGGCCCAGTAAAGAATTTGGCAGCAGGGGAGGCTGATAGTATTAATAGCCACTGCTCCCCCACCATCAAATTTCCTGACCTATGGAGAGGCCTGTGATCCAGATGCTACAGCTCCACAGGCCACATAGGTAACCCCCACTTAGCACTCTTAGTTAGTTCCTGAAAAACCGTGCGTTAAGTGAAACCAAAAGTATTTGATGACCCAAGATAGCAACAGCAAGCATTATAATGAAACTCACTGAGTGCTAAGTGAATTCCGGTATCAATTTCAAATGAGCGCTATAGCAAAACAGTGCTAAGTGAAACAGTGTTAATCATGGGTTGCCTGTATTTGATCCATGTGCTGGAGATAGAGCACCCCTGAGTTAAGACAAAGGAGACTCCAACCAACACTACTCAGAACCAAAGGGCTGATGGAAAACCCAGTCCAATACCCAGATGCTGGAAGAGTGCAGGAAGTACAGAAATTCTTTCTGTAGGCTACCCTCAGGACCTTCCTTTGAAATGTCCATTTTATAAATCACTTAGTAAGTTAGCAGGCATCTGATAACACTTCTACTTACCTTTCCTTCCCCCAAACCTAAAACTTCCTGACTACTGGAAAGAAGGATTCTACTACTTCATTGTTGGGTCCTCATTCCTGATTGAAATTGCTATTGGTTGTTATTGCTGTTGTTCATATGATGATGATTTTCCCAGGCACTGGCAGGGTACAGTTTTTAAAAATATATTCCTAGGGTTCTAAACATCAGCAGTGGAAGTGACGGTCTTTGTTTTCATTTTGTTCAGGAATGAGAAGAACAAGGACAGAGGCAACAGTGGATGTATCATTCCCTGCAAATGGGGGGAGAGGAGTCAAATACAAGTGCATCAACTCATGCTTGGTAACCTCTTCACAATCATAAGTGACTCAAAACTTAAATTCTGTTAAGTGAAACCCATCCTGATGATTTGGGTCCACTCCTACTTGCCTACTTGATGCTTAGAGAGCTAGACGTTTCAAGGCCCCAGATTTTCCCGGGTTCAGTGCTTTGAAAATAAAGCATTCATTGATTCATTCAGTTATGCTAGAGGTGCATTCAAGAAAAGAAAAACGCATTGCCTATACATGACAATATATTTTTCTGTTTGTTTTTTGAAGTACTTTTTATTTAAATGAAGCACCTAGGCCTAGATAACTAGTTACATAATGAGTCCCGAACAGCTCTGAGGAATCTTTGCAGCCACAGAATCAAATCATAGAGTTAAGTAGTTCTTTAAATTGCCTATCATGGAATTTTCCATCGTCCAACTCAGTTGGCAAAGCAACTGCAAGTGCAAATGCGTGGGAACATTCCAACACAAAGAAACAAAGCTGTGACAGAAGGATCAGATGAGAATTTTATTAAGTCAAAATTAAGCCAGCTGATGGCAAGACAAATTATAATACTCTACAAGGACCACAACGGGAAGTAAACACAAATATTAGATGTAAAGGTCATGAAAAAAGCAGTGAAAAATCTGACATGCTTTTCCAAATTAAGAATACCTTTGCCCTGCTCCATTGTTCTGAGCAGTTCAGCACACACTATCTTTTATCAAGGTCTCTGACCAATAGCTGTTCTTATCAAATATATATAGTGGAAAAAGTACACGTAACTCCGAGTTATTGCACACAGAAGCATGCCTTTAAAACAAATTCCTTGATTCTGAACATCTAGGGCAGTGATTCTCAATCAAGGTGCCACAATACTCTTTTAAAAGTGTTGTGGGGTGTCACACAATATTAGCACCCTTAGGTGTAGAAACACCTACATGATTTGCATGCTGAACCCAGAGATTACAAAGAGAAATCTAGGGTCCAAAACACTCTTATCTTCTGTGGTCTTTCTGAGTTTTCTGCAACAGAAAACTGCTGTTATTTTTTCATGGTCAAGAAACAAGTAGAAGTTAATAACTGACATTTTCCCAGGAGTGCCTTGAGACTAAAAAGGTTGATAATCACTGATTCGAGGCTGCACTCACTAAAGTCAACGGAACAACAATTACTCACTCGACTATGCTTTAGGGTTACGTATTCCAAACTGAACCGCTAGACTTTCTGTGAAGGCATTCCTGCTTAATTGTGATCACAGTACTTGGATAATTTAACATTCAACCTGAGATTTCTGGGTCAAATCTGCAGAGGGTCTGGGCACTGAAAGAAATGTGAATTTTCAGTGCTCAGCCAGAAACAAATCTACCTTCCACTAAAGTCCAAGGTAAAAATTCACATGGACATCATGAGGAGCTGCATCAGATACCACAAACTTAACCCCCTCTATGGATTTTGTCTCTCTTATGCAATATCACTACTGATGGGAAGTAAAACCCCAAGTGAATAATCATTTAAGCATGCTTTGTGCATAAGTCTATAAATGTAGAACACTTTCTGGGATGCAGCTGAGAAGACGCGAGGATTAATTCTGTAGGAGCATAGCTGGAGCTCTCATTTAATCCCATCTCTATTGGCTGTCTGCCTGTACAGGCAACATTTGTAGTCATACTGTACAAATAAATTGCTATTCACAGCTTGCCAATAGCTGTGACAATTATACACATTAGTGCATTGGAACCTGAATATCAAAATTACATTCAAATTAATGTGACAGATTTCAATACACCCTTCAGATACTACTACTTGCCCTAACTCCTTTAAAACACCCTTAAAACTATGAATTGTAAGAATTCCCAAGAGAAGGTTATGTATTTTCCACTTGTCCGAATACATACATAGTTATTTTCTTCCACAAAGGATAAGATTTCAAATCTCATGCTGAGAAACTGTTTCTTTTGGTCATAATTACTTTAGCATGGTGCAGTTCACTTACCAGAAATGTTACAGTATGCACAATAATTCTTTGCAAGTTTTCAATAAAGTAATAGCTAATTATTTTGACTACTGTGGCATCACAGTTTTTTTAAAAATCCACTGACTTGTTGAATGAAAGGCTAAAATAGGTTATAAAGTACAACACTGTATTCCATCTTCAAAGGAAACTCAGCAATTCTTTATGTAAATTAAAATATTCCGTTAGCATTATAAAAAGGAAACTTTCCACACTCCTATTCTAAAATAATCAGGCTATATGGCATGCTAACCTATTAAAAGGTACTTCTGCGGTTCTGGGATATTTGCCAGAAAAACAACTACTGCTACTTCACAGCCTTTACCAATACAGCTACACACACACACACACACACACACACACACAGAGGTTTCCCTCGATTTGTGCAGTAGATGCGTTCCCGGGGAACAGCGCATAACTTGAATTTCTATAAAGCGAACCCAGTTTACAATGAAACAGATAGGAATGCATTCCCACAGTGGTGAGGGAGGGAAGGAGCAAGGAGAGGGGCGTGGCACAGCCCAGTAGTTACAAGCAGGCAGAAGCTGATGTTCCTGGGGCTGCAGGAGGGGTGGCACCGGGCTCTTTGTGGTGCTCAAGGGGAGCAGCAGCCCCACGCACCCCACTGCTCCGCTTCTCCCTACTCACTGCAGCCCCTGCAGCAGCGTCCATGGGAGCGGCGAAAACCAGCTGCCTACAGCCACTGGGCTGTACCTTGCCCTGAATCCCCCAGCATGGTGCACCCCAGCAGCAGCAAGCAGGCAGCATCCGCCGCTCTCAGGGCTGCAGCAGGGGTGGGAAGCAGCCTGCAATGGGATGAGAGCAGGCTGGGGCCAGCAGCTGCTGCAGGCTGGGGCCAGAGGCAGCACCAGGTCTTCCCAGCACCTGGCATTGGTGCTGGGAGGGCAGGTTGCAGGGGGCTATGGCAAATTTTCAGGTGGCAGCAGCCCCCCTCCCATCACCGCAGTCTACCCTGAGCACCGGGAAGAGCCTGGTGCCGCTGCCGGTCCCAGCCTGCAGCAGCTGCTGTCCCCAGCCTGTTCTCATCCCGCTGCAGGTGGCTGTCCGCCCCTGCTGCAGCCCTAGAAGCAGCAGACTCCGCCTGCTTGCAGCGCTGGGCTACGTCGCACCAGGAGGTTCGGGGCACTGTGCTCTGGGGGAAGCGGAGCCCCAGTGAGTTCAGAGCACGGCATAGTCCAATAGCTGAAAGCCACTGGCATTAGCCACTCCCAGAGCACCTACAGCTGCAGCAGGGGCTGCAGTGAGTGGGCCCCCGGCCCCATGGCCAACTTGCCACAGTGGAAGCCCATCTGTGTCCACAGCTAAGTGTTGGGACTCTTGGTGAATTACAGCTTTGGCTGGGTTCTCGGGAGGTGGCGGGATGGAGAGGACCTCAACAGGTCACCAGAACTTTAACAATTTCTTTGCCTCTGTCTTCCTAAGTAGGGACCCGAACAGCCACCTCCCTGCTGGGCCTCCTCAGGCCCCAGGGAAGGCACACCTGGGCCAAAAGTTAGCATGGAACTAGTTAGGGGACTTCTGGAGGGGCTGGACGTGTTTAAGTCAGCCGGCCCGGATGATCTCCACCCTAGAGTCCTTAAGGAATTGGCGGAGGTCATTGCAGGACCTCTGGCACAGCTCTATGAGCACTCATGGTGCTCTGGTGTGGTCCCAGAGGACTGGAAGAGGGCCAACATGGTTCCAATCTTCAAAAAGGGGAGGAAGGAGGACCCAGGAAACTATAGGCCAGTCAGTCTTACCTCGATTCTAGGCAAGCTGTTTGAGAAAATTATGAGTCTTCCCTCCCCTTCCAATCAAAATGGGGGGGAGCCTCTTATCTTACATTTGCATACAAGGAAACCTCATCAAATATACCATCTATCATTCAGTTCCTACCAAAAGCAGCATGTGCTCAGTAATGGAAACTATGAAACTGATTAAATGCAGCCAACACTGAGCACTGGGCTAGTGTAGTCCATCTAAACAAAATATATGAAATCCATCTCACCACCAACTCTTTTTAAAGTCATGGTGAGCCACTACGTGGATTATATTTTTACTTCCTCTTCACTCCCAAAGATGAGCTGCACCTTTCTTTCCCATTTCCAGTCATTCCTGTTTCTTCACCAGCCTTAAATGTCTAGCAAACATCACCAAATTGGGCCCCAAAAATTCACCCAAAATCTCTCTGCTGGCCCCTCTCTCAACCTGTCTCATATAATTAGTGTGGCCCTGCCCTCCAAGAGGTGAAGCTAAACCAGGCTTACCCGTGCCTTATCTGCATATACAGTTCTGGAAGATCCCAGGATGCATGACAAGAACACCTTGTTCTAGCCATGAATGGGGGCTAATTAGCACACTGATCCTTTGTGGAGATGGTATCTGGAGTACACACACATATTGAGCTGTGGTGAGCTGCAGGGTCACCATGGCTTAAAATGCTGTTCACTCTGGTGGGGCTCAGCCCAATGAGCTATATAGTAAAACATGAGCCTTTTAGCTTTGGACTAATATTTGTGCTATTTATATATAGGTGCCAAATTGTTGCTTAGAAAGTGTATTTATGGAGTACCTGTGCTGCAACTGGCAGCAGTTTAAAAAAAAGGCCACATCAACTCTGGATGAACTAAATTTATGGGTACTACATACAAACGTCATCTTTAACTTCAAGGTCAAGTTTTTTCAAATTTGCTCCTCGCCTCCATGTGCTCAGGGACAGCAGGGTCTGACAGTAAGGAGTCGGGGAAGGGGCTGCAGGGGGAAGAAGCTAGGCAGGAGAGGCAAAAGGCCAAGGGTCTACCTGACCTTCCAGATCTACTTTCCTTGCTGTAGCAGTGCGGAGACAGGGCTGACAAATTCAAGGCAGACCTCCAATAATTACATTCTATACCTAGAATTTGTAACAAATTACGTTTTCTATATATAAAAACTATTATTGGGGATTGTGTTATAATCAGGGTCATCTTGCATTCAAGTATATATGATACTTGCTGAAAAAGCAATAGTAAAGAAAGATATCCTCTGAGTCCTGGAAGTTTAGCATCAGTACATCATCATCATCCTACTTGAAATAATTTCCTGCCTTGTGGTTTGCTCATGATATATATGAATTTGCTACTTGTGTGAATCTGACATTAGGAAAAAATCAACCACACCAAGTCTATGTATTCTAATTTTATCAGCGAGTTTGTTTTAAAATACACATACGAAAACCAGAAGTCAGCATCAAGCAGCCGATTAGCTACAAACTACCAAAACTGTAAATGCTCTCCATGGATTCTTTTTAGCACCCGTTCTCAGAAATAGCATGCACAGTTCAAAAATCTTAACACAGAACAATTCAGTGCAGAAAGAAGTAGGTTAGAGCTTCAGAACCATTTTAAAACATTTTTTTAAATCAACATTGTCTTAGTAATTTGAGTATTTGACATGTTAAATGCTATTTTAGTTCTAGTTCAATTACCATGGCTCTTTTGCTGCACTCTTCAGCTCAAAAGCACTGCTCATTTGGTGTACCCCTGGAGTGACCAGAGGCAGAAAGAAAAAAACAAAATAGTAAAAGGTATATAAAGAGGCTGTCACCTGTAATGATCAATGCAAAAGTCTGTCCTTTCACTCTTCTTGCAACTGTTATCTTCATGGCTTTAGCTAGAATTACATCAGGTGGCTAACAAAACTTTAGCTCATACAACTAAACTAATACCCTAGCCTGCAAAAACAAAAAAGGCAGAATTTCAGTAAACCATTTCAATTCTGCAAACATGAAACTGTTTTGAAAGGAGCTGGCTGCATTACTCGTGACTTCAGGCTTGTGCAACATCAACTTTCTGTGGACAGGCTTTAGCTTGCAGAAATCTTGCCCTCCAGGTTTTCCTCTTACACTGGTGTAATAACAAGAGTTGAAGGCTCTTACAAAGTACTTACTTTTTCAAAAAATTAAGTCTCCATATTCTTACTTGTGAGACAAAAGCCTGCTCTAGACACTGGATAAAATGAGGCATCATACAATTATTGTTCCATACATCAGAAGAATATATACATAAAGTTCCCACAACTAGTTAGGAGCAATTCAGGCAATTTTTCCCCCAAAGAATATTTCAGTTACTTATTCTAGTTTATTATCATTCATCAGGATTGCAATAGGATTACGATACTGAGTATTAACTTAATATTATAATAATTTAAAACAATTTGAGTTAACATAAACTAGAAATTCTAAATTCAAATTCCAGTGAATAACAAGGACTCCAAGATAAAAAATGATAGAAAGGTCAATAAAACAAAGCTACAGGGGAAAAAAAGACTACTACTGTACAATACAAACAACAAATCCAGCTCTTCGGGCTCCAGACTCCACTTTTTAAATGAAACTCACTTTCCAGATCTCAAAGATTCCTTCTAGAAAATCTTTCATGAAATAAGGCAGTGGGGGCCAACTGTTTTGGCAGGCATGCCACAAGGTAAGACTTAGACCCTCCCTGCATGCCACACTGATACCCTTCCCCTGCCTGATATGTTGCTCTGCTTTCTGCTCCTTGCCCTATGCTCCCAACTAATTAGGTGCTCTGTTTCCTGCTCAGCCACTGTGTTTTCTGCTCCCTCTCTGGTCTGCTATGACACGCACCTACTGCAGGTTGGCCACCTCTAAAATAGGGCAAGCATGCATTAGGAAGACGGATTCTCTTCCAGAAGCAATGTCAAAATACATTCCTGTAGTAAATAGGAAGAGGACCACAACATTTCTGCTATTCCTCCACACATACCTACTACCTAATAACTCAATACCAAGAGAAGGACTGGCTGTTCCCATATATAGGCCATATCCTATTATAACAGGAAGGTACCCCAGACAGTTATTTCATCCTCTCCCCCCACCAAAGGAAAGGGGCTCCAATACAAATGTCACCACCAAAGCTTAGGCAAAAGTAGTTGAAACAGCAGAACTTCCAATTCTTATAAAAAATATCCAAGCTCAGAAATGTAACACGCTCCTAACTTTTTTGGCTAATGTTTTTGAGGATAGTGGGGGGTAACACAATTTGAAGAAAACCAGGGGAAGGAGAGGCAATAGGCCAGGGTCAAGCTCACATTTTGGGTGTTTCCTGCATAATGTTATTAACTACTCAGTATGGAAAAAATTCAAGTTAAACTGTACGTATAAGAAAAGAAAATATTTGCCCCTACAACTGTAGTTTGTTTCCCTACTGACCAAGAGGAACTACCTGTGGCCCAACAAAGGTAAGGGACCACACCACTGGAATTCAGACTATCTTGTCCCTTTCAGCACCTCTTTAATAATGTGGAAGTCAGTAATGCTTCCCTTAGTAGTAGCATGAGATCATCAGATGCTCTCTCAGGTTTTGCAGGGAGAAGTGTCGAGCAGTGAATAGAAGCATGGTAAAATTACTTGTATTTTAAGCAGCATTATATGCTATACTTTAAAAGTGATGCGACTCTGTTACATTATCTGCTTTCCCCTCCCAACTTTAGTTCTAGAAAGATTGGTTGCAGTCAACGTACAGCTTCAGAAAATGGTGGAAGTTGTATCAGAACAAGTGCAAATAAAACACTTTTAGTCCTTTCCAAATATGTTTTATACCTTTTCTATACTTCTCCAAATTCACTGAGATTTGAACACAATTGTCCATGTGTAATTTCACTATTGTCAACATAACTGGCTGACAGCAGCCATCTGAAAACTAAGATTTCAAACTCTCAACAGCATTCAGCACCAGTGCTCCAGCTCTAACAGTTCTAAATATCATCAGATTGAAACTGAAAAGCCTATGCATTTCTTTTTCCTGAAGCAAAAAGGAAGGCAACACAACAAAGAAATAATTCCATGCAATTTTAAGTCTGATTTCTTCTCAATGACTTTTGAGGAATGACATAAAAGGAACTAACCATCAATGGATAATTGATAGCTTCCAGGTTTAAACTTGTGTATGGTATTATGGCAATGGTTCATAAAGTACTACATCATATCACTGGACCCTCACAGCAGATGGATGCAAATGCCCTTTCCAATGCTGATTAGGATGTTTTCATCACCTAAGAATCCTAAGCTTGTTTTCCTAAAGAAAAATGGCAAGGACAATCTTCATTGCATTAAAAAAAACAAAAAACAATAACACATGCCATAATAATGAGAATAATGAAGAGCGGAAAAATCCACTTCGAATAGATTATCTGACCTCTCCAGAAAAAAAAGCTAAAAGAAGCCTATTTGAATAGGGACAATAAGAAGGCAAATGCAAATGAATAGACTCTGATGAGTTCTATCCCACTCACTCTCACCAAGAAAGAGATCCTTAAATTACTGGTGAACACATCTACAACAGACATCTTAAAATCTCACTGAAGACTGAACTTTAAAAAGAACCCTTAGTAATTACAGGATATACAAGTGGGAACAGGGGAGAAGGCAGAAATGTATTTCAATTCATAAAGTAAAATGGGTGTCTCTCTCTCGGTAGGAGCACAACTTGCAAGTTAGAAATAAAAAGTGTTAGCGCCTCCAAAGAACTGTCTTATTTGCAAGACACTGACAGGATCCTTAAATTTGGGAGGGCATCAACTATCAAATCAAAAGTTCAAATCAAAATTCTCTGCTGGATTAAATTAGCAGTGCTCCATTGACTTCAAGGGAGCTGCGCCAATTTACACAAGCAAAGTATTTATGGAAGGTCCTTCAAAGAGAGACGTAATATAGCACTTACTTATTTTAGCTATATTTATGTAAATCTTGTCCTCAGTTCAAAGGAAAAAAAAAACTACTTGGTGTTTTACTTTTAAAACAATCTTACTGGAAACCACAGACCGAATTGAATCTATTTTTAACAATAAAGAGCTGGCATCACAAAAGGTAACAACTTTCCATTATGTAGCCACTATGACTTCTGTCAAATACAAAAGCCATAAAATGATCCCAAGGAAAGCACTATATGCTGAAAAGTGGCAGTGAAGCATGATCTGGGGTTTCTTTATTACTCCTTCAAATTGAAGATCCAGATTAGTAACAAAAGTTGGTTTGAGATGAAGTCACAGTTCTTTGCATTTGGAACTTTAGAAAATCTTGGAATTAAAAGCATGAAAGTGTGTGTGCGTGCATGTGTGTGTCACTTTTTCAACTATCACTCTAACAAATGAGTATATATTTAGGATATTGGATTAGTTAGGTTGAAACGTCATTATGCAACTCTCCTCGAACATACTGCAAGTGCACACATATGAACACCTGGGTAGAATATGTAAGGAGGGAGAAGGTTCTGAAACGCACCTGACTGGAAAAATGTAAAAAACTATCAGTATAAAACGGGAAATGTTCATAGGCCTCAGTAAACCTTGATGAAGTGCTTTTTATAGCTTTTGTTGCTTTGGATACAAGGGGTATATATTTTTATAGAAATTAGATAAATTCTATCTACAGCTTCTAATAACATATGATTAAATCACTGCACAAGCCAAGTTTGTACTGACGCAACTGTACATGCCATCAGCATGCCTTCCATCGAATCCCTTCTTGAACACCTTTCATTTGTTTTCATAAAGATTGTGGACCTATCTGAAGTCTTGTGCTTGATAAGTAAAATTGCCCTTGTGAGCTCGTTTACAGAGAACGCTTTGTTATTGCAGCTACGTAAAAGAGAGAGACAATTTTCTTCGGAGCTTTACATCATCAGGAAGCAAGGGCATAAATTTAGTTTCTCTAGTCAATGAACACACACCATGCCAATTTACACAAGCAGGGTATTACACTTGCTCAAGAAAGTTCCACAGTGAGCTTTAGCATTATGGTGGGCGCTGCTTCTCCAAGTGAAAATTATGATACATAACCACACATCAGAAAACAGACTTGCAGCTGCTTTACGTTAGTTAGTGGACCTTTGGAAATTCTCACCAGCTGAGGATCTCTCACTAGAGTCTTAGGGAGACTGCACCTGACAAGTCTCTAAATTCTCTTCCAGATTGCCAAAGACTTCAGAATACAGAGAAAAGTATGGCTAGGAGATCTGTGCCATTTTTTCAGAATTTGAAAGCAATGTGATGCTGCACTATTCCTTGGATGCTGAAGATGAGCAGAACCAGCTTTGAAATCAGCTAGAGTTGCAAATTGTGTCAGAGGGGCCTGCAGAGGTGGCAAAAGCATAAATATTAATTCTATAAATGGTGCCACAGGCACCCCATTATTGCAATTTATCAGCTTCAGCCAATTCTAAATGAATTGTTTGAGCCTGGGAATTTTATAAGATATAGAAAGCAATGATACTTGACAGCAATTACAAAGTAGAATTTATTTATACAAATAGGAATGTGTTAAACTCACACAAGTCAGCATAGGAATTGTTTGGGAGCAAACTAAATGAAATAAACAAAATCCCAGACAGCAAGTTCTGAGATGTACACATGAATAACTTATAAATACGGTGTTTTATGACATGTACTTATGCATCCATCTCATGAATGGTTTCATCTACCACTACAATTTTGGAAGAACTATTTGTACAAGGCTTTGCAGTAGTATTCACAATGTGGTGAAGGTCACTTTGACCTTTATACTAATAACTGGGTATCAGCTTGTACTGTATTACTTCTCCCTGTTCAAAAATACAGGTGCAGATCTTTCAATATAAGCACATCAAATTTCATATCAAATTCTGTGTGAACATGTCAGCAATGGAATTAATCAAAGCCTTGCCCACAGAATTCTCTCATGGGCATTATTTTTAGTCCTGCCAAAACTAAAATGGGCTTTTTACTTACGCCAAATGCAATACAACACAGAGTCATTACTGTGGTTGATGATTAACTTTTTCGAATCTGGCTTGTGCAGTGATTTAATCACATTATGAAAGAGGGGAGCAGAAATCAAAGTTGTATATATTGGAGAGATTCTGTTTCAGCAAAGTCTCAGGGCAATGCTGACCATTTTTTTTTATACATTTCTAGTTCATACAAGCCAAGCACAGCAAGAAAAAGCTTTTTAACATTTCAAAAGATGCCAGAAGAACTATAGAGGTACATGACAACCTTAATTGAAGGCACAGGTGTGTTTATATGCTTTTTCAGAGATATTATATCAAAGAGTAGGCTACAAAATGTTTTCTAAAGCTAGAGATTACATCAGAACCTTCAAGTGGCCACATCTTATCTCAAACTGGAAACTGCAATTGCGGTGTCAGAATAGTAATGACGAGCTATGTAATCAAGGCACATGCAAGAATAAATCATGGTCTCTAAAACAGACTTGTCACAGAATTTAACATCCTTTAACAATTAAAAGCTGAAGTCCCATCTTCAAAATTATGTACTTAAAATATATATTTTGATGTCAAACAAAAAGACTCCATATGGAAACATGTTGTTTTAATATACAAGATATTCCAGATTATTACAATTTAAACTTTTATAAAACTTACATTAAATGATGCTGCTAATAAACAAAATTAGATATTTTCTGCCAGAATAATCTTAACCATCCATCTTTGTTGTCTATCGGAAGACTCTATACAGTCTCAGTGATCATCTCATTTTTGATTCCCCACAAGGATTACAAGGTCTGTGATTGTAGCTTCCCTGTTTTTGCCATAGCAGGGACTGTGGACTTTCCTCACTCAATTTATTCCCTTCTGGACTGGGCACAAAAGAGTTCAGTCCTGCTTACACCCAAAGTTCAGCAGCTCAAATACACACCATCCTGATGCTTCTTATTACAAAGGTATAATAAGGGGCTTCTACAGTTTCCACCAAAAAGCCACATACTACCCAGAGTCTGCTTGAAACACACATTCTTAAATTGGAACAACAAGACAATAGTAATTAAACCTCATAACAACCCTAGGAAGTAGGCAACTAGAGCTCTGCTTCTACATTTTGGAAAATTAAGGAATAGTGAGTTAGACCAACTTTTTCAAAATGGCATCTACTAAAAATTTACTCAGCTTGAAGGTGGTCATTGGAGCCTTGCCTATATTGAAATGGAAGTCAGTGGCTTTGATAGGCTTAGAAGCCAAATGCCAGCTTTCCTCCGTGTTTCCTTTGGAGAGTTCTGGATTTGGATGCTATTTAAAAAAAAAGCATTTAAAAAGGAAAGATATCTTGTGGACAGCAAGGTCAGGGCAGGACAAAATGCACAGCAGCGTAACTAGAACAAAACAAGGGAAAGAAGCCTTCAGGGGAAAAAAAGACAAAAAAAACAATATAAAGTGAAAAGCTTTATTCAAAAAATTTTTCCTCTATGAACTTCCCTCAGTACTGCATGAAAAACAATCCACAAACCCCAAGTCATTAGCAAGGCTACCAATAGGACATACATATGAACATTTGTCCCTTCACATTTACTCAAATCAGTTTAAATTTTTTGCCTTACAGGCTTCTTTGGGAATAGTCATTTTACCACAGCTAAATTTCATACTGCTGTACAGTTTGTTTTCCGAAATGCTTTTTACAAGTTGTATTTAAGGTTCTCAAATATAATCAGCTATTCAAACAGAATGACAAACAAGAAACTCATTAGCAAGATTACATGTTAGTTTCCATTTGAACCACAATTGTTTTCCCCTTCCCCCTCCACAACTGCCAATGTATTTCCTCAAGTCACTAGAACTATTCAACCTAATCGTAGCTAAAGTATATAATGTCAAATCAAAATAGTGCGCACACCAACTTGGAAAGGCAATCTCTTCTCACATTCAACTTCCTTTTGGTATGACATTGATCATTCTTCTAGATGAACGACTGTGCTCCAACACAACAAAGACCAGCCAAATCCAAGCTTTGACTTACTGATGACCATCATATATTACAAGTAATTATAAAATATTTTTATATAAACTTTAAGATTCTTGTTCCTGAAGAATGAAAACATCTATTACAATTAGACAGAGATTTACTACCTTTGATGACAGTTTTGCCTTTCAGTCAGAAAAAATATTATATCTTACTTCAAACAATCCCAACAAGGACTGTGCATTCAAAGCACCCACTACAGGGAGCAATCTATTCTTAAACAAACCAAATCCTAGAAGGAATTGAGCACCCTCTCCCATGGTCAAACCCAATAGCAAATAATAGTATGCATCTGCTCTACAGGAAAACTGAATGTCCTTTTACCTATCATTCTCAGTAGTCAGGGCAGTGAGCAAGATCATTAACCCCCAGCTGGTCTTGGTTCCCTCCACAGGCATAGTTAGCTGGTTATAAATTGCAGTGTTTATCAGTGCCTAATAATTTACACAGAGAGGCTTCTGGCATCAACTCTGGCTGGCTCCTGCTCCTAGCCCTTGTCTGAATCCTTCCTTTGGGTTTCCGCCCTCTGACTCCACTCCCGACTCACCTGCTCCTGACCCTTTGGCTCCTATCTGACCTGAACTGAACTGAGTTTCAGACTCATGGATTTGTCTGCTTCTGATCCCCCCCTTGCCTTGATACTTTGTTAGAACCCGTTTCCTGATCTTGCCTGCTCCCAGTTCCCTGAATTTAGGGTCAAACCCCAAGGTGATCTCCCACATCCTTATTGTCCTTAGACAATATTTTTTCCCCACATGAGTATTCTGTCATCCCACCTTCTGAATAAATAATCTTAAACTTCAAAATGGATCATCAATTTTTCATATGACTTCCTTAAAACCATAGGTTTTGTCCAACACAAAAAATATCTCAAGGACAGCCGTCTCTCAAATTCTGATCATAAATGCAATCCAATTAATAATCTAGACAGGAGTGATTTACATGGAGGTCAACATACCATCATTTCTACAAAAATCTACACACCAGAGGTTGAACAGTAAGTACAAATGGCTTTTTACTGCTCTGTGTTCTCCATTAATGTGTGTTACACAGATTAATGGAGAAGAAAATAATACTACACCCGCTGACAAGTCAAAACTCCACCATCCACATTGCAGTCACTGTATTAAGTGCCTTACCAGTGATTCTCAATTTCTTAGGCTCAGGCCAACCCTCATTATATTCAGGGCAACCATCAGAAAATACCAGCAGATAGTTTTTGCTTGTTTTTTGACTACAAAAAAAAAATACAGTAATTCTTCTGTTGCAAAAAATTCAAGCCACAACGTTCTGAATGATTTTAACGTTACAGATCCTGATTTGAAATCTCTGGGTTTCTTTTGTGAATCATATTTGCACAGCTAAGTTTCCCCAACACCCCGGTTGAGAATCACTGCCCTAAACAATATTTCATCCTAGCTTTGTTTGCTAAATGCCTGTCCCAATAGGTCTTATACTGCTTCTGAAAGATATTCAGGCACAGGCTCTGGCAGGCCTCGAGGGGAAAGGTATTCCAGAACTGAGGAGGCAATTGCTGAAAATGACACCCCACACCCCCTCAATATTTTCACCAAGCAAATCTGACATACTGATGGTACTTGTTGAAGGTTGCTCTTGGATGACCTTAGAAATCATGATGGGGCACAAGGGAGAAGGCAGTCCCTTAGATAAGTAGGGCCCAGTTTGTTCAGGGAAAAGAGAGTAAGATGTTATACTTAGAAATATGAACAAGACTAGATCTTTCGAAACTGCTTGCTTGCAATTTTGAAAATAAAAAATTTGCAAACCCCCCATATGGCCCAGTAATTCCTCATATTTAATGCAAGTTGAATGCTCTACTTCAATGGCCTAGGAATGAGCAAGAAGAAGTTTTAAAGACCTGTTCACTCTGTAATTGAGGGGTGACAATTTTACAGTTCTGTTCATAAATAATAACCCAATTTGAGTAATTCCAGAATTTAAGTTCTTTCTGAAAATGCTTTGAAATTGTTAAGGTTGCCTTAACTGGTTCACTTAAAAGTTTGTAATCTGGTTATTTGGCCCCATTGGTAATGTACGTGACAGGAATTGGAAGATGCTGAGATTTTTATTTCCTAAACCTTCTTTTGCAGAAAGAAGAGCTTATTCTTGTTCACGGAATTCATGCATTTGTTCTGCATGTGCATGCACATTTGTGGGTAGACACGTGTTGGTCATCTAAATGGTCAAGTGATCCAGCAGTGTTATTTTTTAAGTTGTTGCTTTGCCTGATGGTGACAGTATGAAGGCTAGAATAAGTTACAGCTAACCAGTCTGCAGCTGAAACAGGAATGAGTGGGCAGAAGTGGCTGCTTCTGTTGCTGCTTGTCAGTCCTTTTACAACCTGTTGCCCAACCAAGAATCAAAACTTGGAAACAAGACAGTGAATAGTGGCTCCTTATCTGGCAGTAGCTAGCCTCTGGTTGCTTACCCCTTTCAGTATCTCGCAGTGTCTGTGTTTGCACCTGTGTCACTCATTTATCAGAATTACACAGAGATGTTTATTTACAGCATGGCATATTTCAATTGCTCCTGTTTACAATCAGAGCCACTTGAGAAATAAATGCCCCGTCATTTTAGGCATTTCTTTTGTCAGGATATAACAGTCAGGTTAATGAAAAAAATAAATAGAATGCCTTAGTCAAGGTGTTCAGGTATAGTTTGATCATGACACCAAGATATACGTTTGAGACATGTTGTACTATACATTTTAATGCCTGTATATGAGCCTCTGATTCTCAGCCAGGATACCGTGGCACCTTGGGATGCTTTGAGATCCTTTCAAAGGCGCTGCAGGGTGCTAGGCAGTGTGAGCACTATTAGTTGTGCAAACAATTCACAAAGAAAGAAAGAGATTTCACGCTGGAATCTGTAGCATTAAAAATATTCTGACTTACTGCGGTCCTGAGTTCTTTGCAACAGAAGAATTGCTCTATTATTTTTCTGGACTCAAAAAACAAGTGAAAATGAAGAGCTGGCATTTTCCAAGGGGTGCCTTGAGTCTAAAAAGGCTAAGAACCACTGGTTTAGGGAGTCTTTGTCATATGTTGACACAACAGTTCCCATTTAAGCTGTTTTCTTGTTCTCCTAAGTATTCTGTTTTTCTTATTGTAAGCCACCTGAAGCCTTGTTGGGAAGGGGGGCATATAAACTGAATACATAAATAGATTAACTGAAAGGGTCTCTCTCACAAAATTCTTGCAGCTAAGTATGTAGTCACAAGACTATAAGAGATACATTACCAGCAGTGGAAGTAATTTAAAACTTGCCCACACTGCAATCCAAAGGTGTAACTGCCACTTGGGTAGACAAACCTAACCTGCATTCCAACTAGCTAGCTCAGACCCTTGGCAAGTCTGAACCCTGTAATGCTGCAGGTAGCCTGTCACTGATCCCTCAGCGTAGACTTGCATCTTACAAACTAACCAAAGTACAGTTACTGAGCTATATATATGCTAGCATATATATAGCACAAGTCTTCATGGGTTGAAGCTCATTTAATCAGATGCTGGTCTCCAAGTCAGCCAGTTTAAACTGAACTCACTTATGTACCCACCGTACACATACACTTCCAATTTCATCGCTCAACCCGTCCCAGTCTCTTATTATGGCTCCTTCCTGGAACTCCTTCCCTCCACTCCAACCATCCTCCAGACCCAATTCTGTCCTTCACTCTTTCCCCATCAGTCTGGCTCTTGTCTCCTCTGTTTCTGAATGGGGACTCCTCTAGTCAGACTAGGACCAGCAGGGGCATTCACTGATAGCACAGGAGAGGTGCTGGATCCATCACAACCCACAGCTGCGGAGCAATTCCTCCCCAGCGAGCCTTTGACAAATTCACTGGTTGAAACCTGAGCATGTGTGAACTACTGTTTTCAAGGATTTACAACTTGGCCAAATTAGGGCTAATTTTCACAAGTATAGCAAGACGCCCAAAACAATGACCATTCACCCCACCGTCAAATTTCACGCAACTGCTTGAAACTACGGGGAGCATAAAAAAAAAAAAACATGAAGAGAATGTATTTTCCCCTAAACTAGTTCTTGCAAACTGCTGAACTAGACAGATGCCCAGGCAAAAAACATTTCAGCCCAAGCAGTCAAAGCAACTGGAAGTCAGATTTTATTCAAAGCATCTGGCAACCTTAACAGAAGGTCTCTTTTCAGTTTCCATTCAGCCAACAAGGAGCATGCACTTGTAAATTTACTCACAAGTGTGGAAGTCTTACCAGACAGCGAAAAGCCACAGAAATAAATTCATATGGACTGAGAGATGATAGGAAGTCTTGGGCTGCACACAGGCATCACCAAGACAGAAACCTTACTACTGGGAAGAGGAGTCCTACTAGGATATTGTTCCTCTATTCACAATAAATGTGAAGCCAGATTCCCTAGCCTCTTCTGGCCGCTGAAAAGGATGATCTTTTGTCAATACCCTCTCTCCTTTGTTGTCTCCTATTGGTTGTAAAGGTGTGTTATACAGCTGCCCCAGTCTTTCTTTCTTTTTTAAAGGAAGTGGGGGAGGAGAGAAAACCATCCTGATTCTTGGTGCTTCACTACTGCAAGAGTATTCTGGATTACAACAGCAAAAACTAATCTCTGGTCAGGTTTTCTTTGATACAAGCTGGATAAGACATGAGCAGCATGGGAGGCATTCAGACTCCATCTACAAATGATTTCTGCTCTTGTCATAGCTAAAACTTTAAAATTATAAGGACCAGAAACTTAAAAAAAAAAATTAAAATGTAGATTCTGCAGAAGTTGATGACATTTATGTGGGAAAGAAAAACAATCACCATAGCCAAGAAAAAATTGTTAAACCCAAGGTATCAGTGCAAAGCAGAGTGTCAAAACCGCCTTGCACCCCAAGCTGGATCCAGAACACAGGGCTCCTTGCAGGCTGGATCTAACCCAGGGTACATGGTGGCAACAGCTCCAGTTCTGCCCCAGTGCATATGGCAGAGGCAGCAGCAGCTCTGACTCCAGCTCCAATCACATGCCCCATGTGCGGAGCCAAAGCTGCCACAATCACCACATGCCCTGTGCTGTAGTGACAGCTCTAGCTCTGACACAGGGCACATGGTGGCAACTCCAGCATGTGGAGGTAGATGAGCTGGTGGCCGAGAAGCAGGGGTTGCAGCAGTGGTGACGTGCAAAACGGCTGGGGGGCAACCAGAGGTATATCATTTCTCATTTCCCTTCTTGCAGCCAATTGCCTTGCCTACCCACCGGGGCTCAAGGGCAGGCTATTCTTGCTGGCCCCACACCCCAACTTCTGGTGGCCCACCAGACAGAGCACTTGCATCTTGGGAACAAGAGAAGGTTGGTAGTTAATCTATAGGCACACGTATTGCATGGCAGCTACTACTCTGCACAACCAATCAGCATCGTCTTCAGACCTGTAAACCAAAGGGCGTCATACATACAGCCCATAGGAGTTGCCCTATTTCACCAATGTTACCCACATGGTGCAAGGCACTTTACTGCAAAGAAGCACAGTTTACTACACAGTAAGCATGTTCATCTACACATGCTTACTGTGCAGTAAACCTGCTAACTGCAAGAAAATTTGCTACCTGCAACTGAAAGTAGCCAATTTACCCATGATTAGTAATGTCACAGTAGCACTTGCATAGACACCTGACCAGGAACAAATCTGCTCCCAGTCAGCTGGCCACCAGGGGGCAGGAGATTACTCCCTGTCCCCAGGGGGAGCTGCCTGCTGCCAGGGCAGGCTCTGCCAATGGAGCCCAGGTGGGGACTATGTCTCCCTCGCGGCAGCAGGAAGTTCTAAGTCCCCTGCTCCAAGATCTTGATCAGGGAGCAGGAGCTGGGAGATCTTTATTTCCCAGCCCAAGCCCTGGGACTCTAACCACAGAGCTAGTGCTGGTGGGGGCTGGGGATCCTGTTCCCCACCCAGCTCCACTGATTGCAGAGCTGGATGGGGAACAGGCTGGGGAGCTTGTTTCCTGCTCAGCTGTGTGAGCTTACAGAGTTGAGCAGGGAACAGGCTCTCCAGCCTCCGCCCTACAATTGCAGAGCAGGGAACTGTCCTAGTCAGGGGCAGATCCCAGCTCCATGCACTGATCAAGTGATAGAGGGAGGAGGCTTGGAAAGAGCTGCAGGGGAGGGGCAGGTGCCAGCCCTCCACGGTGATACACTGGTTGGGCAGCTAGCAGTAAGCTAGCTGCTAGCTGTACCACTGGCACATGGGGCAGGGGTCTGGAACTTGCCCTTCCCCTGCAGCTCCTTCCACGTCCCTGGCCCCTCACTGGGGAGCCAGGGCCAGGAGCTCCCTGCTGCTAGCTGACATTATCCCTGCCTTGACAGCCCCCAGGGGCAGGGTGTAATGTCCCAGCCCCAGCCAGGAGACAGCTGTCTCCCCACCTGGAGCTGCCTGCCAGCCCCTGGGGTAACCCCCACCAGGGGGAGCCTCCAGCTCCCCTGGTGAAAGCAAGGGCCCACTGCAGGGCTCCAGGAAACAAAAGCAGTTTGCTGTGACTAGGAGCAAATCTGCTCCCATTTCCCTTCATGTGTACATGCCAGCCCGGAAGCATTTACTCATGAGTAGTTTACTCAAAAATAAAGTAATCTCAGGTCAAATGCATGCATAGACGTGCCCACAACTGGAACAATTGACGATTTCCATGGGTCTCTACAACCAAAACAGGCTACAGTGTAGAAATTGTGACTTCCACTTCTGGAAAAAAGCCAAAGTCAAAATAAGGCGAGTAAATTTATTTAATTGTAACCATATTAAGCTGTTTATCTCTGTGATAGAACCCTGATGACTTTATAACTAACATTTCAGCATGTGAATTGGTTGAAACATTTGCTCACATAAACTGCTTAAATATGATTCAGCCCAGATGTCTGAATGGTTTAACAATCTCTGTTAGATGTTTGCAAATTATCAAAAAGTAAACGCATGCAATAGTATTACCAGGTTCTTGTACAATTTATATGTAAGGCTATAAAAGACATAGCCTTAGTCTTTCATAACAGTTTATGTAGCAAATCAGGGACAGGCATCTCATAGCAGTACATTCAGAACGATGTTATGTCAAGTGTTTTGTTCAACACAGAGGCCAAAAATAAAAGCTGTAGTTCCAACTAGATCTTTAAGGAGAGCTGCCATTCTTTGCTAGCAATGTAATTTTGCAAAACATGAAAAGCAGCAGCAGAAAGGAAAAGCTGATTTACATCACTGAGAGAGGCACTGAGAGAAAAGAAATTACTGGACTTTTTTCAACATGAGAAAGGGACTTTTCCCTTTTTCCCCTTCATTGGGTATCGGGAGACATTAAAGAAAGCACTAAGGGAAATTACTGTAAATGACCATATCAATTTTCCTGCAATATACAGTTGCGGTCTTCTCAAGTAAGTGCATCTGTGAATGTGTATCCCTTCTCTGTATTAGATACATGCATTCAAAAACAGAAATAATAATCCCGATGAAGTGTCAGGTGAAATACTCAACTAGCAAAATTTCATGGACCTATCTATTTAAATGTATTCAATAAGCAATATAATCAGCTGTCACAGCTTCCCCTTTTCACCTTGACAACATGCCTGAACCATGACCTGGAAGTATGCAGAGACCACCTCTGCATAGTAGAAGGATACTATGCTCATGCCTAGTCAATATACTAGGTTTGAGCTACCAATATAAAAATTGGTACAGGTTTTTTTTGTACCAATATACTTGTGTCAGTTGATGTGGGCTTTTTGAGGAATTGCCGGGGGCTAGTTTTACTGAAAAGTTGTCACAGTAATACCAGAATAAACTTACTTACATTGATATAATTTACTGCCCTTTCTGCATGAGAATAAGCTATGCCAGTATAAGCGTGTTTCACATGGCTTAATTGTGTGCATACTGGGGCACCAGTCTTTGAGCCATCGGTAATTCAGTGATGAAATGGCTTTTACAAGCTACACACAAAAATAATGAAGGTAAAAAACGGCAAATATGCATCAAAGAAACAGCTTAAAAAGACTAAATAAAGACAGCAATGAAACCTGCCCAGTTTGTAACACCAATAACCTACAGTATGCTGATAATTTTGCACACAAAATGAGAGCATTTAATATAAATTCACTCTCTTTCATAGGCGCAATAGGTGTAATACAGCCTATCCTCACTTCTATCTAAATTAGAGACCCTTCAAACCCAGTCTGAGAACAAATAAGGATCTCTGTCCTCCATAATCTCCAGACAAGAATTTAGGAAAGTAACCTAGGAACACGTACAAAGGAGTTTCCAAAAGAAACACTGACAACAGCTCAACACCTAAGACAAATTCTCACTAACACAAACACTACACTTAGTTCTACTCTAGTGATAATTATACCTCTTAGCTCTTAATGCTGCACAGTATTGGAAAGATATAATTGTAACAATTCAGTAGCCTTGAGATCTTTTTTTGGAGAAAACTCAGTGAAAGCAGGAGCCCCAGAATATAGTCAGTAATAATCTGGCTATTTATCCTTCAAACTACAAGGTCATTTTCTACTCTCAGATATGGAATGTATTGATTCTAATTAAGCACAAAGTATCCTGCAGCAACTGTAGTTAATATATTGTCTGGGTCAAAGGGTTTCTAGAATTCATGCATGCACTGCAAATTCACCCTTGAAACAACTTAACAAAAATATGATTTTCCCTGGCATACCAGAAAAAGGTTTTTTCCTAAAAGCATGGATATTTCACATCAGCTTCACAGATTATTGATAGGGTACACAGTACTGCTATAAATACAATACTTGCTGTAGAACAGTTAGGACATGCATACACAGGCAGGGGGACCGCGGGCGAAGCGGGGGCAGTGGAGCAAATTAACCACCCGTTGATTCTTGATCCTCCCAAAGTTTAAAAACAACTGTCTAGGGTGGCAACAATGTTTCTATGAGCTGATGATGTCAAATATACTTTGTAGCTCAAGAGATGTTAATCACCCTCTCTCCTTTTAAGTGGTCTTGATGTTCCATTAATCAAGCTAACCTTGCTTCTGCATTTTTTTCTGTCCGTTAGTCACTCCTGATAATGTCTCTCTTCTGTTTCACAGACCTTCAGACTGTTTTTAGTTCTAGCTAAAACAAACTCAGGTGTGGTAATATTCACTCAGGAGAACATTAACTCAGGCAATGACTGACAGTCTTGCTGGACACACTGTCAAGATGCTCAAGGCAGCCAGATTTTGCTTTATGCATCTGAAGAGATGTAAATTTAACTATAATGAAAAAAGCAATATATTTCGACTTAATTGTTGCCTTGTTTGTTCTGTTTTTTAAACTTAGTATATCATCTAGCAAATCAGTGCATGTTTCAATAACGTTGCTTTGATCTTAAACTGAATAATACAGCACTGGGCCCTTACCATATTAGTAAATCATCTAATTTCTCCGTAACTAGAAAAAAGTGTGTGTTGTATGTGATGATGCACCACATCATCTGCACCCCCATTTTCAAAATCCTAGATCTGCACATATATACAGGTGTCTGGTTCAGTGTTTGCAGTCACTTTTCAACAAGCTTATACAAATTTTCAATATAGCAATATACTATGAGTATATAATAAGTCAGCCATCTCCAACTGTCACTTGCCTGGCCTCCTTTCAAAGTTCACTTTAGAACTTCTTAATATACTCCCAGCATAAACCAGCCTAAATCCATAAAATAGCATGACTTGACCATGGGCCCACAGACCTGTGCAGGCTATAGTGTGAGACAATAATGAAACCTCACAATAAGAACTTCTCCCTACAGTTCCAAGTCCCTTTGGCACCTGAGATGAACAGATACCTAGTTTGCAATAATCTAATTTGCAGCCCCGGCCTCTGCAGGGTCAGTAGAATCAAAATCATCATCATTACTGATTCCCACTGATGCAGAAGGAAACCTCATCCTAGCGTACACGGTGGTCGAAGCTGTGACATCTGCAGCGAGTGGAACAAGGAAATGTATCCCTTCCATCCTTCCTCATGGCTAGGGACAGAAGTTACACATAAACTGGTATAAGCGATCAGAAACTGGTTCAAATCTGTAGCACAACAGAAGTTCAGTGCACATAAAATATTTTCGAAATGGCCTAAACTGGTTTAAGATAAACCTGAATGGAGGTAGCATCAGACCTAACTGATTTAGATTAAATCAGTTTACTGAATTTCTGTTCCAGATCCCCTCCAGATTCAAGTTAACTCACAGTCCCACAGCATCCCAGGATACTTTGCATCTCCCCTGCAACTCTCCACCCCTCACAGGGTGGGCAAGCAAGCCATGACCTAAGCTGCCTGATCTAGCAGAGCAGGGAGGTATGCTCAAGTACCCCCAAGCTTCTGTCCTGGGCCACTGCAGACATGTGGCTGCATTTCTGGAATCAAAAGTGAATGTCTACTCACTTGCTTATTAGTTCACTCAGTGCAGCTTAGACTAATCTGCAAAGACTGAATCGATTCAGCCTTGGGCTTTTTGATGGCCTGTACTCAGCCCATAAGGACATGGATCATGAGGGAATAGCTCAGCTTCTCAAACTGTGTTCCTTAAGACATCCGTATCTGTAATGGTCAGCAGCCACTCTCTAGATTCAGCAGGATTACAATGAATAACAAAGGGCTTTTATTGCAACCAGTTTCCTGGAGTGAATAACTTTGGGGTGTATATCTAAACCCAACTTCTGAAACTGTTCGTTAACAAACGTTTTTAACACACAAATACTCCCCTTAGTACAGGGCTGAGGACTAGATCCAAGTGAAGGAAGAGTTTAAACTTCACGGTGCTTAAATTAAGCATGTAATATCAATGATTGCTGGACTGGAACCCAGGCACCTGACTGGGAATTTTTTCTCCAGCAGAAGCCCCTTGGTGGATATCCCGGCAAGGATGGAAGAAGGGCGGGGAGGAAAACAACCCTTCGGGATTTCATCTTCTCTCTCATTTACAAAAATGATCATTTACTGCAACTAGAAGTAGACAGTGATTTACAAAGAAAAAAAAAGGAAATTTTACCAGAAGATCAGAACAGTCCACAGAGTACAAAGGAGTTAAGGGAGCAAAACTAAAAAAAAACTGTCAGGACAGATTATCTCCTTGCAGAACACATGCACAAAAGTATGACAAAAAACTATGATAATCTGTTCACTTTAAATTAAAAATCATGGTTTCCATTCTACTCCACCTCACATTTTAAAAACAAACAAAAAATCCCATGTGTATTTCTAGTAGATCTTATATAAAAAAAGATATAGAAAGAAAGTCTGTTTGTTACACTGTCAGTCACAGAATGCTAGTGCAAAATAGTTTGCTCTCACTATTTTTCCTTCCAAAGAAACAATTGCTGTCTTTATTCATGAAGAGAATTTAATGCCATCTGCCTACTGTTCAGAGAAATATAAAAGCATCCTGTATTCTTACTGTTCTCTTTTACCATCTAAATACTGGCTAGTATCCCAAGGTTGCAGGTCTTAGTAGCAGCAACCCAAGAAACAAAATAAACATTTACATTTAATTGATATTTAAATTTGTCAATGGTAATCATTTTTGCCAAGACACATTAGGGAAGTTAGTCTGACAAGAATATACTGAAGCACAAAAAAATAGCGGTGCCTCACAATACACAGATTAAAAAAAAACCAGAAATTTACAATAGTTTTAAGCCTTTTTCCAAAGTTCAGTTATGGTAGGAAAAAAAACAACACCTTGGAAGTCAAGGATATATTTTCAATCTTGAATTTAAAAAACAAAAACCACAATGTTAATCGTAACTAAGAACTTAAGAGTGCACAATTTTTAGTTGCCAAAGCTTCCACCCTCTCATCTCTATAAAACCAAGCAGGAGATCCAAATTCAAAACAAATGTTGTGTGGATTACAAGCCAGGGCCAGCATGTCATAATTGACACACACCTCCAGTGGCCAATTTCAGCTCTTCTGACATTGACTGCCCTTTGTGGATACAGAAAGGAGATTTTTCAAAGAGGAACGTAGAGATAAAAGAAAAAATCTTAGGAGATAACCAATCTCTTATGAAATCATTACATCCAAGCAGAAAAAAAAATTAAGGAAGCTACACATATTGACCCCAGCATGTCCATCAGTAAAAAGGAACTACAACAGAGACGCAACTATGTGAATGAAAAAACATTAACTTGCCCCAATTGTCTCTCCTCCCTCTCCCAACATTCCTAAGATAATGAATATAAACACAATCTTTAAGAAAATGATCACTTTTCTGGGTCTCAACTCTAAGCCCATATGTGTGGGCTAAGCCACACATACTAGTATAACTAGCACCTAGGATCATCATGTTTTCATGCTAATTTAAAGCAGGGGACTCTTCTAAAATACAATGCACTAATATCAGAAAGTATCTGGTTTAGAAAGGTAAAAAATTCAAAACTACATGTTCAGGAATATTTTAACACATATACTTACACTGCACATCAGTGGGGGAGAGATGCTGTTTGTAACAGCAACCAAGCTCTGGCTGTGTGCAACAAGAGCAAGCAGATGGAGGAAAGAGAGCTGCAATGAATTAAGTAAAGGAGCAGTCCGACTGTACATCTAGATTCTCACAGAAACAAGCACACTGGTGCACACAGCGCATGTACTGAGGATGTGGCAAGATCTGAATACATTTACTGGCAGGCCAGGAACTGGAGGAGCCAGACTGTGCTGTGTGTCTTCCAGGGATGTCTTTACTGTGTTGTGAGCCTATATCCTAACTCAGTGTTTCCCAACCTTTTCCAGCCCAAGGCACACTTGCATCGATAAAAATTTTCCGCGCACCTCTTAAGGCATTCCCCATCCTCATACCTATTGTAGCTCATTGCCATGGCAAAATTCTGCAGCACACCTATTCATTTCTGATGACACACTTTTGTACAGCAGCACACTGGTTGGGAAACACTGTCCTAACATATCTAGCCATACCATCATGCTTGCTTGCCAAGCTAAAACGTCTGCACTGCAAAACAACTCAGATCCTCGTATCTGTGCATTACATTCACGCTGGCACTGTAGATAGGTGCATTTTGCTTTAGCATTTCTGGGAACATAACCTTAACTTTTCAGCACCTCGCTAACTAGAAATACTCTGAAGACTGGCCTGGCATATATGGGAAAGACTTTATCAGTCTGTCCCTGGCTCCCTTGCAGATGTGTTTATAGCTACCAAAACCCTGAGCTGAGGTGCTTTCAAGCCACACATACAGCTCATGGCTAAAATACCATCACACCAGGATAGATGCTCTGAGAAATGGCAAAGGACATGTGAATAGCTGTTCATGTGCTGCAGAAGGCAGCCAGGCTCTGCAGGGGTTTCATTCACCAGCAATCTAGAGATAACAGTCCCTTTCTATAGTGAGCATAGGCTCTGTGTAGACATTCACTCAGATGAGGTGTAAGTAGAGAAGCTGGTCACTTAATAGGTGAATACAGAAGGAATTAATAGGAGCTACTAAAGTGTATTTTGCCCAGTAGCCAAGACAACTGGCAAACAAATTTTTTAATGCAGTGGATTTACACGGTTAAATTTCATATAATAATTAGACGTTAAGCTTCTCAAGGCAAAGGACTATAACTTACTGTATACAAATACAACATTCAGCACAATGGGAGCTAACGTTAACTGATCTATAGCTGTTTTTACAATTCAAACAGAATTGTTGTGATAGCTCCTCTTGCATCTTTGCCAATCAGTCAACTCTAAAATTCAATAAATATTCCATAACAAACCCCCTACCAATGTTTCCTCCACAGGTAGAAGAAAACAGTGCCACCATGAACTCTGATGAGCTCTGAAAAAGGAGCAAACTAAATCTAACAAGTTTAGCAATATTCATCATACTAATTGTTGGAGGAGTTGCTCAAAAATGCATTATACAACCGTAGAACCAGCTTTACAGGCATAGTAAGTAAACAAGGTTTGCTCTGCCTCCTGAAATATGCAACTTCAGAAAACTAATAACTGAAAACAAGAATTGGTAACCTGTCATATAAGTGGAAGCTCACAAAACAATAGTTTTAAAAACAGTGTCTCCCCATCCCATCATTCAATGATCTGCTTCTTTCACAATTAAGGGAAGTGATGTGGAGATTATCAGCACAGTACTTGTTTATATGTAAACTAGAAAAGCTTTGTAACAAGGAATTTAAAAGTTTTTTGTCTGCAATGTTAGTCCTTATATCTGGTCAAAACGCATGATTTTTGAATATCAACAGAAATGTATTTTCTTTTTAAAGGTTACATCCTGTACATACACACTATATTAACAATGTTCACTACATAACAAACAACTGCCCAGGGTTGTAGTAATGTACAGACCCATTCAGAATGGCAGAACAATAATTACAGTCCATCCCTGATCTCCCTGTAGAAGAGACTAGTAGAAGAAGAAATAATGTCCAAAGCTACAAAGAGTCAAAGGAAAAGAGCAAATGAAGGAAAATTCCCACCTCTAAAGCAAAAGAAATAAGAGGCCAGAGCAAAATAAGTGCTTCTAACAATATTGATTTATTCCATCACAGCCGGTTAGTGTCAGGTTATGTAACGAGCCCTGGTGATTCAGAAATGCATGTAGGAGAAGGGATGCTTTTTAATTAATGCTATAGATTGGTTTGGTTGACGCCAAATATATGTAAAGTGAGTGTCTCGCAAAAAAGGACAGATTAAATCCTTAATAGTCCCTCACAATTTATTACATGTCCTTATCTTTCTTAAAGTTCCTCTTTACATTTCTAATGAATATTTCCAACTCCATACTAAAAAAAGACTGAGAGAAAGACTGAGACACAAATATAATGGGTTTGTTATTCAACAGGTATGTGCTGTTAGAAGTCTCTTCTCTTCCAAGCTGCAGACCAAATGCTGCTTATGACTAGAGCAAAGGTGCCAAACTCACCTTGTGCCCAAGCCAGATCTAGATTACAGGGCTCCTTGAGGGCCAGATCCAGCCCAGGGCACAAGGAAGTGGTAGTGGCTCTGACTCTAAACCAGAGCACATGGTGGCAGTGGCGGTAGCAGCTCCAGCTTTAATCTGGGGCGTATGGTGGCAGCTCCAATCTCTGCCATGTGCCGCCACCACATGCTCCGGTGATGAGAGGGCAGGGCCATGGCAATAGTGACAAGCAATGGCAATAGTGACAAGCAAAGCAGCCAGAAGGCCAGCAGGCCTATATAAGCTCTTGCTCACCCTTCTGCTGCCCATTGCCATGTCCACCAGGGCCCATAGGCCCTGGATTCTGTAGCAGGTCATGTCCTCCCAGCCTTGCCCTCCTGTAACTTGCTGGTAAACTGGTAGGCTGGATAAAGTAGCTCCATGAGATAGACCTGGGCCACAGGCCATATGTCTAACAGCCCTGGACTAGGATATACACAGTCAGGTCACAAAAGCACTTCCATTTTATAAAAAAAAGAACAGCCCTGAACTTGAGCAGAGGAACAATACACAAATGTTTAGTGCTCATCCCTTGTGTACAGCATCCTTCAATTAATCTCTCTCAACATGTTTTAAAGGAAGGAACAACACTAGAGAAAAATTTCAGAGTGCAAGGCCAGAACTGACTGATGCAATTACTTACCTTGACTTCCTGTATAACAAAGAACACAGAATTTCCCTGAATCAACTGCCTGAGCTAAAGCACATCTTGTAAAAAAACCACCTGCTTGATTTAAAAATTGCCGAGGATATAGGTCTACCACAACCGTTGTTTACAGTGTGTCAATGGTTAAACCCTCACAGTCAGAAATACATGATTCATTTCCACCCTGAATTGGCCTAGCTTCAATTGTCAGCTACTGGACCTTTGCACATCCTTGACTGGTTGAAGAGCTCATTATCAAGTATTCCTCATACAGAGGCTTACGGACAGTAGAGCAAGTCATTCCTGTAAACCTGTCTTTGATACACTACATGAATTGAGTTCCTTGCACCATTCATAGCAAGTATGTCTTCCAGTCTTTTAATCATTGGCTCTTCAGATCTGTTCGATTAGAGGTCCAAAGCCAAGCATGTTAATCTAAATACTAGCCTAGATTCCTCGTTTTTGGCACTGAGGCATAGTTGTGCTTCCCTATTCCAACACCTGTGCCTAGGGTGACCCTATTATTTTGGAGGAAATCCAGGCCAGGGTAAGGAAATCTAGGATGGGGGCTGCCACACACACAGACACACCCTAACTCCATGTTTCCCAGGAGTCCTGATGCCAGGGCAGCGGTGGGATGGCGCAGAGGCCCACAGCCAGGCTCCATCCCCCACATGTAGAGGCTGGACCCGGCTCTGTGCCTCCCCTGGGTGCCACCAACCCAGGCTGCATGGCCACACTGTGCCTCCCTCCTCCCCCATGCCCTGACTGCCAGCAGCTGCCTGGGGCCACCATGTGCAGCCTGGGCCTTGGCAGTGGCTGCAGCAGCAGTAGCAGCCAGCCATCCTGGCTCACCCTACGCAGATGCCCAAGCCCTGGCCCAGCCTGCCCCACTCCATGACACCCTGCCCCAGCTGATCCGCAGTCCAAGCAAGAGGAGCAGTACTCAGCTCAGCCCACCTCCCCCTCCAGCCGCTGCTCAGGAGCTGATCCAGGGCACTACCAATTTGGGACTTTTGCTTCAATTTTAGCCAACCAGCCACAACACTGGAACAGCCTATGACATCTGGGGCTGTCTGAGCCAAACCAGGACATAGAGTCACTCTACTTACACCCTACTGCTTGTCAACCCCTCTGAGTCATTGTTAAACAACACAAGACAAACACAGCTCAGAGTGATTTTAGGACAGGGAAGTATCAAGATAAACTTTTTAACACCTTTACACCCTATTTCTCCCCTGCTTGTACTACAGACAATTTTGCTAGTTCTCAGGTCTAACTTTTTATTCTTTACTCCCATGAAAAGAAGTTTCTTTATAGATGAAGGGTTTAATATGATGAAACAACACACTGCTAGAATGCAAGCAAGCTGAATAGTTACCAACGTGTAAATGCAGATTTTCCCAGTTATGCAACCTCAACTTCTGTCTGGCACTCAGTGGCCTGCACAGTCACTTCAGGTTATTTCTCAGCTGTGATCTGAATACGCATATTTCTCTGCGAGAACTGGCTTCAGCGTACTAGAGGCAAGGATTCTTGTGACTGATCTCTTTTACAGTACAAACTGCATAGTTGCAATAGACTGGAACAAGCTACAACACCACTTCAGTATTCTAAACTTTCAAGTTGTTTCTCACACCCACAAACAATTCTTCTATCTCCTTCAGCTAAAACCATACACTTCAAAATCTGACATGAAAAAATTCTGAGAAGGGGAAAAAAATGGTTTATGAAAAAAAATCAGACTGAATTAAAAAATAATAATAATCAGACTAGTTTCATTTCTCTCACCTGCCTGCTTTTATAGGCCAGCAAGGTTCTTTACCTGCATTCTCTAAAGCCACTGAATTAGATTTGATTTTACTTTGCTTATGCTGTCTAAATCCTAATAGCACCTCGTTCAACTCCACTTTGAAGCACCTTGCAAACTGTAATAAGAGTTATATTGTTAACAACATGCATACACACCTGAAAACAAACATCTCAAGAGAGAAGCAGCACTCTGGCAACAGTATTAAAGAAGCTATTCAGCCTCATGCTTCATTTGTCAATATTTTTAAATTTCAAAAAATTTTACAAACATAAGCAACCTTACATAACTCATTCCCAGTATTCAGCCAAAACTACCAAAGCAATTTAAAGTATATTTCATTTCCTGTTCTTGCTCCTCTTGTTTACACTGACTGGTATCTTACCCCTGGAGCCATCGCAGGCAAATCAATAGCCCTCAGATGACCCACACCAGAAACAGTGAGGATGAAGTGAAAGGAACTCCATTTCATAATGATTGCCTACAACTAGGATGAGTGACTAACAACAGGCCAAGCACAAGATCAGGTGAATGATGTCTAAGTTCCAAGAATTCAGTCTTTTACACAATCCACAGCCAAGGGAACACCAACAGCAGCCTGTCCCACGAGTCAGCATAGACCTCAAAAAACAAAATCATTTAACCCCTCCAAAAACATTTCTCAATACACGTTTCCCTCACTTTATGCTGTACATCCGGTTCCTGGAAAATGGTGCATAACTTGAATTCGCATAAAGGGAACCCATGTTACAACATAACAAATAGGGATATGTTCCAAGACCTCAACTGTACTGACCCCCAGACCCATTTCTACCAGACAATTTTGGCACTCACCAACAGCAGAGAGGGGGAGGAGATAAGCTAGTGGGATGCTTAGAAGCCACAATGGGGACGGCAACTACAGAAACATGTGTCGCAGACAACAAGCAAGGAGGACAGATTTACACGGGAGACTATACTTTGGTGCACATCGCTACACGCAATGCACTGCACAAAGCAATTGACTGTAGGCTTTCACCACACTGATCACGTAAGAGTGAATTTACCTCACCTATAAGAAATTTTTGGTATAAAAAGGGTCACCACATAAGAGTGAATGCACACATACAGAACCCGCATAAAGCGAGGGAGACCTGTACTAGCGGTTGTTGGTTGTAGCTGTGTTGGTCTAAGAACACAGGCAGGAAAGGTTCTTTTGGTAAATGGGATATATTTTCTTAGACCAACTAGTAATAAAAGATATCATATCTACCCAAAGAATCTTGCCTTCTCAATGCTAGGGAATTTGCAAAGACACCATTTTTTTTTAATCAAAATAATTTTAAAAATTCACAAAAACAAGTCTTTCCAACATCACCAGTCAGCTTCCAGTAATGGAGGGTGACTGGGGGGTAGGATCTACAGTTCATTTACGAGCAATGTTTGTTCACAAAGGAATTATATTTATACCGATCTGACGGATCTCTGTGTAGCACACAGCACTGCTGATCCTTCCAAGGATCAGGCATTCCCACAAATGCCCTAAAATGATTTAGAACTACATCTAGGAAGGTTTTAAGGACATCAGTTATTTCAAGCCCAAAATACCTATTAAAGTTCCACAGGACTCCTCTTCTACATATTATTCAACTTCTTCACAAAGCTATTGGAACTACTGAAAAGACAACATCAGCTGATGCATCAGCATCAAGTAGATGACACGCAGCTCTCTGCATCAAACAAGAAAGTATCATGCCCACTCTTTCTTAACACTGCCAAAAACTACTCTTGCAGTGGTATGAAGAGGAAAGCACTTCAAACAACTTGCCTCTTTATAGTAGCTACCATTATTCTGGACATCTGTTCTTAACTTGCTAAACTGGATCTTTGGAGTTGCTTTGGAATCCTCATTGCTATCTACTGGTTACTCTACTAGTAGTCATGGGTTCAAAACCAATTCCTCCTGTGACCAACCAGAAGACTGTGACCTCACCCTGTTGGACAGATACGTGACCCAAAAGACCAACTCCATTCTTGGTGCAAGTCATGCTGAGGATAGAAACTACAGCTTCACACACTCCAAACTAGTATAGAATTAAGCCATCAACGTGTGAACACTCCAGCACTGCAAGCTATGCACTAGTTACCTATTGAATTAAGGTTCAAATCAGGCTCTGTGTCCTGATAATAGAAAGTCTCCACTTGAATAAAGAAACTCTCAAAATAGGGAAAGCTCCTGAGTACAGGAAATGACACTTTCATGTAAGCTATGGTCAGACTACAGAACTTCCCCCTACACACACATCCATCACATAAACGTGGCCATGAAACTAACTATTTTCAGAAATTTTCTTTGACACAATAACTCTACACGCAAGAGCTAGACACTGATAAATTGGCCGCGTGTTCTTCCTAAGATACTGAAAGAAAGAGAAACGTTTGGTTTCTTTTTTAATTACAGAGTCATTGTGGGTGGATAGACAAAGACTGAATACACATGCATACATTCCACGTGTGTGTAAAAATGTGAAGTACACACAGGTGGAGGATTCATTAAAAGCTTTTTTTTCTCTTGAGAGCAAGACTGTAGTATTTTAAATATCAAAATCCATGCAAGACAAACATGCAGAGGATCTGTTGCAGAGAGACTACTGCAGATATTCCAATACTAAAGAACTACCATTAAAATATGTGAATTTCTGTCTACAACAAGGTAACTATGGGAAGGAAAATACCCCCACAGACTGTGCAGAAAAAACAGAGGTGACATAGGCTTGTCCCCTATCATCTACCATTAATAATTCAATGCACAGCACTAGACAGTTTTATTATTTTAAGAAGTGCTGTCTTTGTTCAACATTAACGGCCCAATTGATTTATCTGAAGCTTAAAAGGTATTCTACCCATGATGAATACATTAACTGATCAATTAGTTTGACATGAAAAGGAAACTGACCCTTCTTCCGGCACACACATGCACATCTTTGGATCACGCATTAATGAACATTTTTATTTTCACCTTTTTAATTTGCATAATAAATCATGCACCACGCAGCTCTAACTCAGAAAAATAATTAAATTTATCTTAGCTTGTCTGACCTACATGCATAAAACAGGACCATGTGCCTACTTAATGGGGTAACTGCTTCTAGCATACATTCTTATTGACCAGGTTGGGGGTAGGGGGAGGAGAAGTCAACACAAGGACAGAGGTAAAAAATGAAATATTATCAGAAATCCATGCATTTAATTACAGGCTTTGGTTCTTGAAATAACTGGTAAGTTAAACCTTTACACACACACACACACGCACACACTGATAGAAAGGATTCTTAACTCTGTTCTTAATTCTTCCTTCTATTTGCTTTCCAGAAGTTAGAAATGCAGAGTTAATCTCTCAATACCAGAGCTTATGCAAAAATTCATTCACCTAATCAGCTATCACAAGTTTGAACACTTCCCTGCAACCTGATTCTACAATTAAAATATAATTTATTCTTTAGACCTGGATTTATTACACAGATCAGATCACTAAAAAGTTTAATGTTGGACAAAAACATTCAACTTGATTATGTATATTTTGTTCTCAAGGCATTCTTCCGTCATGCACATCCAAGACTTATCAGGTGTCTATAGACAGGGGTAGGGGAAGATGCTTTAATTAGAGCAGCTCTTAGGAATAACTCTAAATAAAATGCCCGCAGCATTTCTTGTATTCAGAGCCCCAAACTTCAAAATGGTGGCAGCGATGCTTTAACTAAAGCTTGTTCAGCGAGCTTTAGTTTCATAGTTTCATAGCTGGTAGGGTTGGAAGGGACCTGAGCGGATCATCAAGTTCTACCCCCTGCCATGGGCAGGAAAGAAAGCACTCCCACCACCATTTTGAAGCACAGGATGCTGAATACACAAGATGCCAAGGCTGCTGGAGCATGTCAATTAGCACACTCCAGAAGACTTAATTAATCAAGTCTGCTCCAATGCGCTGTAATTATAGCGCGTCAGAGCAGTCATCATACAAGTGGATAGGCACCCATCTTGCCTAAAGCATCCTTCACAATAAAAAAGATTAGAAAGTGGATACTTCATACTGTTCTTCCACTGGAATGCAATATTCAGTGTTTGCCTGGTTTTATGGATGTCAGAGATCTAATTCAAAAGCAGCTGTGTGTAGAAACCAGCTCCCCATTATTTTCAAAATGAAGAAGACCTCCGAGGTCAAAAAGTCCTTAAATGCTTCACTGTTCAAGCACAGATCTTGTTTCTAAATGGAACTACTAATATGCTACCTAAATATTTGATGAAAAAATGCAACACAAATTGAAGCAGTTTAATACAAATCAGTGGTTCTCAACCTTCTTAGACTCAAAGTACCTCTCAGAAAATACTATTCACTCAGTTTTTTATTATGGGGGAAAAATACAGGCAACGCCCACTTAACGCTGTTTCGCTTAGCGCTATTTCACTATAATGCTCATTTGAAATTGATACCTGATTTCACTTAGCGCTCAGCAAGTTTCACTATAATGCTCGTGGTCGCCATCTTGGGTCATTAAAAACACTTGTGGTTGCCACCTTGGGTCGTCAAATACTTTCAGTTTCACTTAATGCTTGTTTTGTTTAACACTCGGTTTTCCAGGAACCAATTAAGAGTGCTAAGTGGAGGTTGCCTGTAGATCAATTCTTGTGTTGCAAAAAACTCAGAAGGATCACAACAGGTCAGAATATTTTTGACACTATGGATTCCTGCTTGCACCTGTAGGTGTTTGCAAACTTAATAGTCCTAATGTTGTGTAACACCCTGAAAAGGATCTCACAGTGCTGTATCACTCTGGCTGAGAATCACTGGTGTAAATCAAAGTAAACATTTTTTCATATTCAGCTTATAAAATTAACGTCTGTACTTATTGAGTTAAGCCCAGTGGATCAACACAAAGAGACAGGACTAGGGTTCAGCACCCAAAATAAATAAGGTAATCAAACTTCTAATAGCATAACTACAACCTATCTCCTTCAAGGCCTCCTTCAAGGTCACTAATGGAGAATTTCCATTTGGCAAAATCACCAGAATTGTCTGTGAATTTATTAACTATGAAAGTCCTCCAAATTGTTAAGTAAGCAAAACAAAACACTCATTTTACAAGTAACATATTAACTATTGGGGAAGCTTCTTCACAGCAAAAGAGAAGCACTCTCTTCAAAAAATACCATACACTGAGAAAATGCTCTACTTAGACACATAACAGATTACAAAAAACAAAAACCCACGAACCATCTAATTAGGACTAAAGAGATCAACCAAAAGTCAAACATCCAACACTATGTTATTGGGAAAACTATCCTGAAAAAAAAAAAATCAAGGACCTAATTCTGCCACTGGAATAGAATTTGACTCCACAAATAGCCCAATTCAAATCATGGGAATTCTTCAGGAAGTTAAAGCGCTACTCAGGTTAATTAAAATTGCAAAATCTGAGCATCAGCGCAAGGCAAAATGCTTAAACTAAACTCAACAGATATGGGAAAACAAAGTAGATACCGTCTAGTTAAAGTCAGTCCCAAGAGATGGAAAGATGGATATTATTAATAAAAATGTAGATGAAAAAGATTATTGAAAGGGGGGGGAAATGCATGAACTACAAAAGATTAGATGACACCAAATATTCAAATACTAATTGACATCCCTCCATTTGTAATGGAAACTCAAAGGATGCAGAAGGACGCAGAAGAAAACTGTCAAATACAGAAATTAAGCACTCTGGCTTCAGGTGAGAACTTAAGGTGAAAATGGTTTCCCTTCATAGTTAGTTTAGGAATGTTTTCCAATTCTAGATTGGAAAAACAGCTGAAGGAAAACTAATGTTTCCACAAGTTTCTCTCGCCTGATACAGATTTACCGCTCCAAAGAACAGAGCTGTGTGGGGACATATGGATAGGGACCCACTCGAATCAATACAGCAGACAGGGAATTTTGCAGGCTGATCACAGCGCCGGCCACTGTTTTCACAGGCTTATCATGGCAAACCCTGTCCACTGCTGATTGGCCAAGGGCTGCCTTTTGTGCAGCCTCACCCCTCGCTGCTGACTGGTGGAGAGGGATGGCCTTCATGCAGCCCTGCCCCTCACCACTTGCTGACAGAGAGGGGTGAGGTTGCAGAAAGAAGGCAGCCCGCTCAGCCAATCAGTAGCCGAGGGAGCAGCCATCCTCTTGGCTGCTTCCCTTTCTGCCAGTGGCTTCCCCTCCTCTAGTGGGCTGCAAGGCCGGGCCGCAGTGGCCACTGGCTTCCACTGGGGAGCCTGTACCTTATTTTTAGTAAGTCTTTTTCACCCGCCAAAAAATTCTGTTTAAAAAAAAAAAAAAAAAAATCGCAAAACCAGCTGGTTTTCACAGTGTTCACAGAAACTACCCTCTGTCATGGTTTCTGCAAAAATCGTGAAACTGCTATTTGATTAGCATGGAGTTTTAACTATCCCTGCTGTCTAATGCTCATGACTCAGCCCATGTCTACACAACTTCCATGTCCTATTCACAACCATCATTTCGGAAGCAAGCGCTGGCCACTCACTTCTGCTTAAACTGTGCCCAATCCCAGAAATGAGACAGCAAGTATACTTTACAAAGATCCTCAATTCATAATGGTCCTCTCAAAAATGCTGACAGCAGCACAGAGGCATATGCTCAGATACACTGCCTCATTTCCACGATTTGGCACATTTTGAGTGGAACAAGAGTACAAGGATTGCATTCAGCAAAGCTCCTGGGGATAGTACAGAAATAATATAGACAAAGCTTCAGAAGCTGATGTGGATAATTCTGAGGATAAATAGTTAATGCTCATTTTATGTACAATAGGTAGTAGTTTCTGTTGTTAATATAAAAAATGTTTTCTGTTTTGTTTGGTTTTCTTTTAATGATGGAATATCACAATACCAACAGACTACTGGAAACAATGCAGTGATGCAAAAAGAAAGCTTTGGCTAGGATACAGTGTTGATTTTTTCTAAACTACCTTGTGGTAAAAGCTACAGTGGCTTGTCTGAAGTAGGGTATTACAGAGAGGGATGGCTAAAACACATCACAGCTATCTCAAGATAAAAGCATACCGTTGGTCAGAGTTAAGACAACCCTTTAGAATACCTTTAGAGGAAGTAGTCATGGATTGCTGATAAAGATGAAGGACAGGCAATGGTCACAGAGCTAATAAAGTTTTAAAACACATTTCCTTTGAAAACAACCACAAATGTAAGATGATTGCAAATAAAAAACATGAAATGTTTGAAAAAAACTACTATAAGATCCTGTATCTGTCTGTATCAATTTTTAAATAGGTCTTTCTCTGTGACATGTGCACAAGGATTATAGATTTTCTTGATTAAGTTTCAACTTTGTAGACCAGATCCAAGGAGTTTATTTTCTATGCATTCCTGTGGGAGAAAGGTCTGAAGAAAGGCCTTTCATTTCTGCACGTATTTCCCAGAAGACCCAGCTAATGCAAGAGGAAACGTATCAGGAGCCTTTACTGAAATGATTAACATGTTCCATTGACAGAACAGGAAAAAAAACCCAATTCAACCTGAGCAATTAAACCCATTTCTTTTGTAAAGCTCATAATGAGATGGCTAAAATCTCCTTTTCAATACAGCTGCCTATTCCAGTAATTGTCAAGGTAAATTGCACTGAAATACAGAGTGTATTTGATAAAAAACGCTCTTGTGTAACGGGATACTTAAGACTGCATGCATATGTCTCAGGAGGATTACCACTTAACTCTATGTGTTTATATTCTTAAAACAAGAAATACTTTAGCATCATGAGGATGTATTTTTACAGTAGATGAGCACTGTGTAAACTGACAGCTTCACAAGTGTTCACAATAGATTGTCAGTCTATAGAAGATTACATGTATTCCTGATGCATGGTTTTATTAATGGTTAACAAGAAAAACCTCTACCTTGAAAATAAGTGTAAAGTTTTTCTGAGATCCAACAAACCAATCAGGTTTAGAAATCCATCAACAAACAAACCCTGTTTATAACAACTCCCCATACTTTTAACAATCCCAACAGAAGGAACTTAATTTTTTTTTTTATGATGCAGCAAACTGACTAGCCCTATTACAGAGAACTTCCTCTTTTAATAAACTTTTCTCCTAGTCCACGGGAGAGTTCATTATCATGCAGTTGTAATAATCTGGCAGCATTTTTAACAGTACAAGAAAAAAGGAAGGAAGCAGAGTAAAGCAATAAAATATGTCCTAATTGGATATTTTTAGTTTTCAACATATAAAGCACTGCGACCACAAGTCCCCGTTGAAGACTTCAAATTGGTTTGCAAAGTAATGACAACTCCTTCCAAAGCATACCCTTATAAATGTTAGTAAGGTTGTGCATCTTTACACTGCATACAAAGGCAACATGATGAAGTGAGCTTTTGCTCATGAGAGCTTATGTATCTATTGTTCAGTTAGCCCAAGGTGCATCTCCCACCCTGCCTCTGTATGCATTCTTACGTTCGTGATGAAGGCATTTTTATTAGAAACTCATTCTGGGGGATTTATATATCCATTCCATCCTGCAACCTTATTTACTTAAATAAGAAGGAATTCAGAATAAAAAGTTGTTATTCCAGCCTTAGGACATGCATTTTGCTTGGTTAACTAACTGCAGAAGCCTCTCTGTAGCAAGTGATCTCACATTGCAGGTCTGTATACACATACTTGAAGAGGATGGAGTGAGCAGCTTAACTCAATTTCCTGCATCCTGGCTCAAATTACAACTTTACCTGTATTTAAACATTGTGTTCATGTTTAATTTACCATGCTAGAGGGGAAAAAAACAAATGTCATGGCTTTAAAAGTAGAAAACCATAAAACTACTTAAATAGTTCATGCCATCACTAACCTCCTTTCCTATCGTTCCACACATTTCTCTTGGGGAAGGTTATAGAAGAGCCTAATTTAATTATTTGCTGAAAAAAATTACAGGTGCATCATTTTAAGATTATATATTTGAACACTTCCAACTACATCGTGTTAACTTAAAAGTCTAAGACAGTCAAGAAAAAGGAATCAGGATTTATTTTTCCACTTATTCCAGCTGTCCTACTTCTGTGTTCCATGTTATCTCATTTTACATCTTAGGACAGAGCTTCTGAATGCTTTCATTTCTCAATGACATCATTACAAAGCTGATACCACCCAGCATAGAGGTATAAATCACGATTGTTTTCAAATATGTAAACTATTATCACCGTCATATTAATTACTAAATGAGAAACAATATTATAGTTTGTCTAAACAGACTGTATTGGCAGTTTCTTAACTATCAGTGGACCTTTTTCTCCCTGTACATTACAGCCTCTGAGTATAAATGGGTGGAAGATGATATCTGGTAACAAAGGGCTCTCTAGTTTAGCAAAGACAACAAAAATTAAGTCTAGCTTACGGTTGATAAATTCCAACTAAAGATAAGGCCTAAATTTTAAGGAGTGTAATTAAGAGAGGTGCACTGATCTATCAGTATCATATTGGATCAGCACTGATAAAAGGAAAATTAACATTATCAGCTATCAGCATTTTTTGGCCAGTGTAACCAACAATGTACCAAAAAATATGCCTTCTGACTGGGACCCTCAGATGCCATGTGCATGTGCACAGCCACAGCATGTATGTGGCCAGGAACACAGCAAGGCAGCATAGATCTCATAGACATTAGGGCTGGAAGGGACCTCGGAAGATCATCGATCAGATTTCTGCATGGGGCAGAGGCAAGCTGCCCGCTCCAGGCTCGGGGCTTTCTGCACTGCTGCCTTTGCCCTAAGAGCTGCGCACTCGTCCCCTGCCCATCCAGCAGCAGTGGGAAGAGCAAGTTGTATCTCCTGCCACTGGGTTCATGGGGGATGCAGTGCAGCCAGCACACAGCCCGTAGGGCAAAGGCAGCAGGGCAGAGAGCCCCAAGCCCACAGTATTCTCTGAAGCCTGCATCCAGCTTTACTCCGCTTGGCTCTGTTCCCACGCTTAAAAATTGCAATGGTGATGCTTGAACTACAGCTCATTTGAGAAGCTTAGTTCAAGCACCCCCACTGCCATGTTTAAGCACCCAGATGCTGATTCCCTGGACAAGCTGCCCACAGCTCTGTCCCGTCCCCCAGGTCCCATTCACTGCCCTGGCTTGGCAGCACCCCCAGCCCTGCCACTGCCTCACTCCTTTTCTCACCATGGGAGCCTTGATCTGCACCCCATTCCCCTCCCCCCCACACACACTTCTTCCCCCCCACAGACTTACTTGCAGGGAGCTGGTTGCCATGCCGCCCAGCTGTACTCCTGTAAACCAGCTATCAGATTGGTATCGGCCAATATGTCTGGTGAATAATCGGCTATCGGTATAAGCCAAAAAAAAAAATCTCTATCGGTGCACCACGAGTAATTAACCACAGAAAAAGACAAAGGAGGTAGGTAATTCTCCAGCATTTGAATCCTGAAAATAAGAACCGTCTCTCTAAAAAAGAATTACTAAGCAATGTTCTAGGACCACTGTTCTTCAAAATTTAAATCCATGATCAGAATAGCTCCTTCCACTTCTGAGATGCAGAATGTGGCAAGAGAAAGGGAATCAAAGGACTCTAAAGAGGTTATCAGCCATACAGGGCAGTATACGTAATGTTTTGGTAACAGCAAAACCCCCATCTATGAAAGAATCTAACCCCTGCAAAAATACCTCTGAAGTCACAATCAGCAGAAGAAAGACAAACTATCCCATTCACTCTCCAAAACAAGCCTGCACACATCTAGGGACCAAAAATACAGTGATCAACTCTCCAAGCAGATCTCCAACATATATCAGTCAAGAAGCAGGAGATCAAAAAGGGAACTCAGCTTTCCAGTCACTTTTTAATTAAGAAAATATTAACTCTTAAAAAATGTCTCTTTTACATACAAACATCACTACCACCATCTCCCATATCCCATCCTCAGTGCAAAGGCTACCTCGCTGACTTTCTTCTGGCTTAAACATTTGTTGAACACACACACTGGTTTCTTACATTTTTGCATATGTTTTCCGAAACTAACTCTCTTCTCTCAACACCAATCTTTCAGGAGTTCTTTGTAGACTGCTGCTGCAGCACTGCCCTAGCAGCAAACAGCTATGTAATACATATTTCATACATAAAATCTGAAAATCCCTAGGAGGTGACTAGCACCATTAGTCACAACATACAATATCCAAAAAGGAACACCATCTTTCCAAAGAGCACAACTACTTTCACATCAGCTCAGTCACTTAATCTGAAAATTCCCTTTCAAATACCTGCTTAGTCCCTTCTTACATGTATGAACAGCTTAGAAATCCTACCAAGAATTAAAAGTAGTTGGGGGGAGGTGGGGGGATGCACACACTTTAAATACTTGCCTTGCTTTTATTGCTTGAGTTCATTTTCAATGCAGATGGAACCTTGTATGCCATCATACATTTAAATTTCTGCATATATTTACACACTTAAGCAAGATGCTTTTAAAAAGACAAGGTGAAGAAAACACTCATGCAGGTGTCTATTTTGACACACTGAACCACATTCTGTTTCACCTGAATGGACATCTGTGCAATTCTCTTCCACCCTGGTCAAATACCTGAAAAATCCATTAATACCATTTCTTTTGTAATGCCATGTCTTACCCTTAAGACTGAGTCACAGAAGGAGTGAAGCAGAGAAGCAGGACCAACCTGCCTTTTGCAGTTTTTCAGACACAAGAAAAGTGGAACAGAATCACACTCAAGTGACTAAGCGGTGAAATATAAACTGTCCCTTGTGTACTTACACTGCGTCCAAACCACTTGCTTCTCAAATTCAAAAGTCTACATGCACTGAATGGCTTCTCATGCTCATATAGTTAAGGCATGTCACTTCCTACAGTCAGCAGCACAGAAAGGATGATGTGATGTTTTGACTCCCTATTATTCAATTGGAAATGAATATCACCTACTGGCAAGATGAAATACTTAGAGGATGTGGAAAGTGCTGCTAGCGTGCATCCAACCACATTCTGCAGAAACTGAAATTTTCGTCCAACAAAAATGATAGGATCCAGATCCACAAAGGGTCTCAGATGCAGTAAACCTTTATGCATCCAGCTTCAGGAGCAGGATTTACAACACTTTAGTTCCTCCAAAAGCAATTGGAGAAAGTCTGGTGCCTTAGAACAGAATTCACAACAGCCAACAAGATGAACGGAGGGGCAGGAGTCTATGTCAGCCAACGAGAAATGAAAAAGGCAGACATATCTGAAATCCACCTTTTCCCTGGACTTAGGCACACACCTGCAGATCAGAATTAGGTGCCTCAGAGAGACAAATTCATAGCCTAAAACCTCTGCTTCCACTTAGGTGCCTTAGGCATCCCTTAGACTACGGCAGCTTTTCTCAACCCATGAGTAGCAACCTAGAGGTAGACCACAAGAATATATGAAAGGATCACAAACAAACTTTAAAAATGGATTCTCCTTTAAAGGGAAAAACAGCATAGGAAACCATGGCTTTTCCCTTCCAGGCTATCAGAGTTCCAGCCTGCAAGGGGCTGTTTGGGGCTCCCCATGCCCCACACTCCCACCACCGCCCCACACACTGTCAGAGAGTCAGTGAGGGCCACTGGGCCAAGACTGCCCATTGATGTTTACAAATGTGTCCTAGTACAAGAAAAGTTGAGAACCACTTCCTTAGAATACAGACAGCTGGATCACCCTTGATGCTAGTGCTGCTCACCTTTTGTACTTATGTAGTGGTTAGTGCAGTCTCAAGAAATGAGATTTGAGTTCTATGCTCTTCTCAGCCTGGGGAGGCATGGGGGTCCCCAACTTGACATTGCCTACCTTCATGGGACGGTACAATAACCCTGCTACAGACTAGGCTGAGATAGGACCCCTCTCCACACTACTGACTGAAATCTATACAGCCAAGAATGCAAGAACCATAGGACTGTAGAGAGCATAGGCACAAGTGAGCATGACTGGGCACAGATCAGTGATGAAGGTGTTCATCCACCTGGGTAGGAGTCCTATATTTCAATTTCTGTTCCAAGCACTGTTTATGCATATATTATCAATGATTATAAATGTAAAATGTACAAGCAGAGGTTTCCTGGTTTGATCATTTGCATTTCAAAACCTACTTTTGCTTAAGTTGCACTTTAGGCACCCAAGTCCTTTTTCTGGATCTGATTCCTATTTTAATTTTGAATGTGTGCTACCACACATCCAACTTTGCTGATCATTGCTTTCATTCCGTTGGTATATAAATCTGTATAAAGATTACAGCTAACCTCATATTTTTTCATGAATGAATCAAGCGGATTGAATATGCCCCTACTTCTTGTTTTTGTCTCAAGTGGGCTGCACAACAGTAAATCTACCCGTATCAAAGATTCAAAAGATGTAGAGCACAAATATGAGCACAACAGCCAACTCAGCAACATCTGTGAATTCCTCTACTTGAATACCAAAGTAGTGGGGCTACTTTTAATACACCTAACTGGCTGTGCTTCGCAACTATCAGACGTGTCTTTGATGCATTCTGAAACCATATTGTCTGACAGAGGGTGCAACAGGAATTTTCTTACTTGATTTTTGCATCCAGCAGGCAAGTCATTATTTCTTTTGTATATGGCTTTACTAAATTTTCTGCAAACACATGCATTTTGCCTGCCTTAGCGATAACTTATTCTGTAGGATGCTTCAAGAGTATTTCTATTATCCTCACAACCAAACAACACAATCCAGTTATATTTCTAACAAGCTCACCATATTTTCTCTTAAAATAGTCAGTGTGAATACCTTTTAATTGTGGGTGTTTTCTTTCAAGGTGTCTTCATAGTTTTGCCATTCATGCTACTGTTGCTCAAGACTTGCCCACACTCCACATTGTGGATCAGGCTTGTTTTTCTGTTCAGCCCATGTGAAACCATAAATAATATCTCTTTCACTATATTGACGTTTCTTTAATTCATCATTCATTGCATTTTCACATTCACATTTCATAGTCTGAGAAGCCTGTTGCTGAGTTGATATGCTTGTATAAGTGGCAGCAGTAGCTGCAGCCCTGGTATCTTCTTCCTAGTTATTTGAGCCCTTGCTTCCCTTCCACCCTCACAGGTTACTTTCTTTAACATAACCTGTTTTCAAACCACCATTCAACAAGCAAATAAAAAGCTGTCTTACAAAGAAACTTCCTATGCTAACATTACAAAAACAGTTAAGAAAATCCCAAAACTATAACTACTCTAAGCAAGCCAAAACCAAATCTACCTACTTATGACGTGATGAGAAGGAACAGACAGCGAGTTGGGATGAGACTATTTCTGATGCCAGGGAACGTTCACATTCAATGCACAACTTGGGGCAAGTCTATTACTAGATTTTACATTCGGTATCTGAAATTAAAGTGAAGTATGCTTCACTTCATTTTCAAATGCCGTGCCAATCAGTGATCACCTTGCTCACATAAAGTGACATCAGAATTGTTGAATGTCATAAATCAGGGTAGCTTCACAGATCATATGAGTTCATGCAGAACCAGGTGACCTGACCCAGTTCAGCCCAGCTATGGTGGCACACTGTCCCCTGGCTTACTCCGCCATTAGACCCAATCTCTTTGTGGAACCCTTGATGGCCTATTGCAGAAGCTCAGGGATCCACAGAACATGGTTTGAACATAATATCTGGATTAGTGCTTCTCAACCCATGGGTCGCAATAACATATACGAAAGGGTCACAGGCTTTTAAAAAGGCTCAACAAACTTTAAAAATGGATTCTCCTTCCATGGAGAAAAATGTGGGAAATTGGGGCTTTTCCCTTGCAGACTGGAGGAGTTCCAGCCTGCAAGGAGCTGCTTGAGGCCTTCTATGCCCCACACACCCACCCCTGCCCCACAAGCTGGAGCCTTGGGGCAGGGGGCAGTGGATCAGGAGCAAGGGGCACTGGGTCACGACTGGCCATTGATGATTACAAATGGGTCCAGTACTGGAATCACATAGTGAAACGCACAAAACCCAAGCAGCTGTCATTTAAATGAATAAGATTACAACATTTACCACAAAAAAACCCCCCAAAAAACAGTGTACATAAACAAACAAACAAGCTCTGCTTCTCTCTGTGACCTAGAAGCTGTGGAAGATCCCATAGGGCTCTTAGTTTCCCAAGCTCATTAATACAAAGGTATATCCGTCTCAAATTAACAAAGCTTATATAAAACTTCCTTTTTCTCTTCTGAAAGTTTCCATAGTTTGATTACTATAATTACCGAATTTAAGCCAACTAGCACTCACTACAACTGCAGTTTCAACTAGATTCCCAAGCAAGAAGCCCTATATTAGGCTAGAGTCTCTTTTAAATGCATGTTAGTGAGGGAAGGTAGGAAACATCTTAGAAATACAAAGTCAGTTAAGTGACTCACAGATTTTCAAAAGGAACAAAGAGGAGCAGGCACCCAGTGCTCACTACATTTGAATGGAACTTGTGTACCTAAATCCTTCCTATGCTTTCTGAAATTTCTCCCAAAGTAAAGTAAAGGCACCTACCTTATACTGCCTGTGTAATTCAGTTTCACAATGACAACCATGCTGCAGCCATTCAAAACTCCATAAAGCGTTTTAAAATCCTCCTTATTTTTTATCCAGCCAGTCTGCACTTTTCCCAGAGGACTGAACAAAATGCAACATATTTCAGCAATGAAACCTCTCTCAAGCCTCTTGATTGTTTGCAGCTCTGGATGCTAACACAACCGGGTGACTATGTCAGCACTATTTTTACAAGCCATTTTAATTATTAAAGCCAGCATGCACCACTAGCTCTTGCTCTGGCATGCTGTGCTTTACATCCCCATCTGGTCCTTGTTCATACTGTTGAAGCAATGACAAACTAATCCCAAACATTTGTGATTCTTTCAGACAACATCATTAGTCTCACGGCAGTTCTTGTGGACGTTATTTTATACCGATGAAGGCAAATAGCAGTAGCAGGAAGAACAATAGTTTCTTTGTCTACACAACAAAACAATGCTAAACTGTCCAGACCATTTTGAACTGCTTAATTTGTTAAGGGGTCTTCCCCCTTAGTAGACCAATTATTTAAAAATAAATTGTTAGATTAGTCTTAAATCTTCCTTCACTACATGATGTAGACTCAACTATTTGGTTTGTAAAATTTTATTACTAAAAAACAAACATGCATAGCAACCTACCTAAGAAAGGGTTTGAATACACAAGTATTCACAACCAGGGTCAATTTCCTTGTCATGTTAACTATCAACATTCAAGGGGAAAAAGAATTATATTCATTTTGCAGTTGTAAATATCCATCATTTTGAATGCAAATTCAGAGCAGGTTGCTATGATTAAACACTAGGGGTGCACCAATAAAAAGGTTTTCTTGGCCAATATCAATAGCCAATCACTCACCAGGCATACCAGCTGATACCGATCTGACACCTGATTTACAGGAATGCAACCAGGCAGTGTGGAGAGCAGTTCCCTGCAGATAAGTCTATGCAGGGGAAGGGGTGTGGGAAAGGGAAGGGGGGAGGGGAGATCGAGGTCCCCATGGTGACAGATAGAGTGGGGCAGGGGCTGGGGGTGCTGCCCAGCCAGGGTGGTGAATGAGAGCCTGGGGTGGTGGTGGGGGGGGGCAACGGGACAGAGTCACCGTGGCTTATCCAGGGAATCAATCAGAGTCTTGACACTAAAAAATCAGCTTTAGTTCAAGCACCATGTAATAAGCTTTAGTTCAAGCGCCGTCACCATCATTTTTAAGCACAGGGACACTTAACTGGACTCAGGACTTTCCATCCTGCTGTCTTTGCCCCAGGAGCCGGGCACTGGCTGCATGCACACTGCATGCCCAGCAGCAGAAGGTACTTGCCACTGCCACTGCTGCTGTGCAGGGAGGGGACAGACAGCCAGCACGCAGCTCCCAGGGCAAAGGCAGCAGGGTGGAAAGCACTGAGCCCACAGTGGGCAGCCCGCATCTGCCCCGTGCACAAATCCAGGGGGAGGCACATGCCCCCCATGCCTGCCCCGGGAAAATATGCAGCAGCGGGGATACATCCCTCCCTCCTGCCTTCGCCCCGTGCCTGCCCCCTGGAGGAGTTGCCCGCAGTTCCATCCTGCTGTCTGGCCCAGCCCTGGGTCCCATTCACTGCCCTGGCTGGGCAGCGCCCCCAGCCCCACTCCCTCCCTCACCATGGGGGCCTTGACCTGCCCCACCAATGCACTTTCCCTCCCCCATGCCCTTTCCCCTCCACAGGTGTAACTGCCCAGCTGCATTCCTGATCATGTGCATGGGCTGCAGCCAGAAAGCATATTGTATTGATCAGTACATTATGGTCTACACCAGCCAAGGAAAGCAAATAGCAAGTAATGTTAATTTTCCTTTTATTGGTGCCAATCTGATATGGAATAGATATATTGGTGCACCTCTATTAGACACACAGAAACAAGTTCTCAATACATGAAGACAAAATACATCAGAAAAAAATAACATATTAAAAGTTTTATAAAGGTGACTTTTTCCTGGAAGAGCTGATAAGTTTGCTTTGTATGAAAAGAAACAACTGAAATGAACACAACTGGAATGCTGAAATAGCAATGATCTATTAAAATAATAAAATGGGCATATAATATTTTTGTCCACAGACACCAAAACAGTCTCTCTCCAGAATCCACTGATTTGGACTGCCTAAAAGGTAGGTCAGAATAACAGACCAGGTTAGGCAGTTTGGCACTCAGGACTAAACTGCTCCCTAACCTGTAATTGTTTTTTTCTGTATTTTTTAATAGACTACTGTAATTAGAACCCTAATAAACCTCCCCTCTTGCTTCTTTTCACCACTAGTCATGCAAGCTATGCTTCTCAATTCCCTGGGCAACACAACATCCCTTTAACTGACACACAGTGCTTTAAGGTTGAGTCAGGAAACCTTAGGGACCCATGATCCAGAACAACCTGGCTCCATTCTGATATGGAGCATAGCAGTGGCTGGAGACTTTGCCTGTACCCACACCAGAGCTAAGCAGCTGAGATCCCCACCCACACCACAACCAGCAGGAGCACAGGGGGGAGGGGGAGGCAAGACAGGGGAGATCCAGAAAAAGAACAGCATGGGCACAACTCCCTGGCCCAAGTGCAGCTCCTCATCCCACAGCCCTGCTGCCAGAATACTGCCATACTCCACCACCTCCATCAGGCAAATCTAGCAGCACTGCAAACCATATGCTGCCAACCCCTACTTTTAAACCCAGAGTTTGGGGAATATTAGCTACCAGATGAGTGCTTCATAAAGCAAAAATACTCAAGCACAATGAAAGACTTGTGTTTTGTACAGACGTTCAGTTTGTCCTGGGAGAGTTGCTGCTCTCCCAGAAGAAACCATGAGTGTACAGATGTTTAGGGCTTTGTCTCCAAGAGTTAAAATGGCTGCTCCAAGAGAAAAATAGCCAGGGAACAACCAAGGTTAAATTACTCCCAGGAGTCTCTTCTGGGAAAGCAAATATATGTATATGCTGTAGCTTCTCTCAGAAGAGAACATAGTTCTCCAGCAGAAAGCATAACACACCTCCACATTGTGCTGGAAGGAAATACAGGCTAATCATGGGCAATCTGGGTCAGTCAATCAGGGCTGCCTTATGCACTGCTGCCATCAGTCACCAGGCAGACTAAGAAAACCTGCAGAGCATGTTGAAATATGTGCACAGGGATCCCCCCTGGTTCCATGGCAAGCTCACCACTCTTCAGGGCCTCAGCACTGGAATGTCCATACACATTGCTCTCAGTAAATATTTCTACTAGGAAAACAAATTCTCCAAGATCATCTGAATGTGCGTTCATGGCCATGGAATGAAAAGAAACTGCCCATACAAGACAGACAAGAGGCCTGGTGGAGTTGTTAACATTATCAGAGATGGGAAGGAAGCCATAAGTTGTAAGTTGAGTAGTGTTTGCTCAGGCTATCAAACAAGATCAACTGAAACCTAATGCAAAACTGTTTATGAAACACAGGAAAAACAGCCAGTCCAGGATTGAGAAGAGTGAAGAGTTTATACATTCTTTTGTTGAATTTACATTGATAAACCAGACCCCAGGAAGAGAGTTTCATCTGAAGCATTAGTCAGTATGAGAAGAGAAGCAGGGGAGAAGTGGAGGGGGGCAGAGACTACTACAGCACACCCAGACAGACAGGGGTTAGGAAAATAAGAACACCAAAACTATCTTCAGCACAATGCTTCAGGAAAACCACGCTTCCATATTACTCTAAAACAAACTGATTATATATTAATCTCAGTCTCTAAAAAACTTGTATTCTGCAATTTTTGATAATGTGCATTATCTAGAGACAAACCGGCGTGTATTGTATTCTAGCACTGGGACATTTCCTCTCAAGCTACTCAGGGGCAATAGTAATAAAATAATTAGATTTTAACATAAAATGAACCAATCCATCCAGTTACTAGGTACTCTAAACTTTTTTGACCAGGATCCATTTGTAAACATTGATGGCCAGTCCTGACCCAGTAAAATAGTTTAACTAGAAAACAGCCCTCTGGCCCTGCTGGTGCCCCTCACTCCCAATCCACTGCCCCCCTGCCCCCAACTCCATAGTAGGGGGTGAGAGGGGTGTGTAGGGCAGGGGCAGGGGAGCCCAAGAAGCTCCTTGCAGGCTGGAATTCTGCCAGCCTACAAAGGAAAACCCACAATTTCCCACATTTTTTCTCATTTAAAGGATAATCCATTTTTAAAGTTTGTTCACGACCCTTTCATATATTCCTGTGATCCACTTTGGGGTCATGACCCACGGGTTGAGAAATGCTGCTCTAGTACACAATCTATAGGCACAACCAAATGGAATATACTAGCCTCTTAAACTGTAGCATAACTTGGGACAGGCAAGCAGGGCACAAGCCCCAGCCCAGATTTGAAGTGGGTGCCATAAAGCAGCCAGGCAAAAGGTATTGGCACAGCCAGCAACTAGAGGGTTAACAAAGCAGCTGCTGGGTGTTGCTCCCCTCCACTGCAGTTGCCTTTCTGCCACTAAATTCACCTTTGGCAGTTGTCAATCCTGACAAAATTCAGCAATGGCTGCAGTAAGATGCACAGAAAGGTCTTAATTGACAGCTACCCTGGTAGCAGTGGGGCTGCCTCAAGCCCCGTTGCTCCAGCCCTGGCATTCACAGTGAAGTTTCCCCTGCAACAGGTTTGTCCCACGACACAAACCTTACCAGTTACACCTCTCCTCTTGAACAACAAGAAAAGAAGCCCTTCATAGGTGGCTGGCTGGTCCCCTCAACCCTAGAAAGATTAATACCATAACCAGTAGGGGTGTGCGAAGTGGGCAGTATTTGATTCATATTCAGCCCGATTCAGGGGACAATGATTCGATTCACTGATTCAGATCACTGTCCCGATTTGATTCAGCTGAATCTCAACATTTGATTCGGATTCAGAGAATCAGCAGTTCAGCCATAGACACAGCTTTATATGTTTTTTCTACGTACCATGAGGTACCAGGCACAGCTCATGAACACTGAAATGGTGGGGTGGACAGAGCATCCCATGGAAGCAAGGGGGTGGATCTGGAAGTGGACTGGTCCACTTCCAGGTCCACCACCAAGAACACAGGGGAGGCCCCCCCCACATCTCCCTGGCTCAGCGATCAGCTGAAAGGGGATCCCAGGTGCCCCTCCAGACCCAGAAGGCACCAGTTGCCAAGCTGGGGGGGTGATCCCCACATGCTCCACAGCACACCCAGAAGTGGACCAGAAGCACTTCTAGTTCTGCCTCTGAGTGCATGGGGGACTCCTCCCCGCGCTCCCACAGAATGCTTCATCTGCCCCACCATCTCAGTGTTCACAAGCCGCACCAGGTAACTCAAGGTACATAGGAAAAACGTATAAAGCTGCATCTATATACTAGCCAAGGCTGCAACTGCACTTCAACTAGCTTTGAGCATCAAGGACAATAAAAAGTCCTTTTTCTGATATGTGGGGAGCTGAAGGAAAAGCAAGGGCAACATTGGGCCCCTGCTGAACCAGATGGGGCAACTGACAACTGACACCCAGGAAAAAGCCAACCTATTAAATGGGTACTTTGCATTGGTCTTTCATCAGTCCCATGGGACACCCATGCCCGCTACGGGACAGGGAGGTCCGGGTGAGGGAGATCCCCTGCCCTCCATAAATGCTGACCTCGTGAAGGAACACCTTCAGAGGCTGGATACCTTCAAGTCAACTGGCCCTGACAATCTGCACCCCAGGGTACTCAAGGAGCTGACGAGCATCATAGCCCAGCCTCTGGCACCAATCCTTGAAAACTCCTGGAGCTCTGGTGTAGTGCCCAAAGACTGAAAGAAGGCCAATGTGGTGCCTATCATCAAGAAAGGGAGGAAAGTGGATCTGGCTAACTATAGGCCCATCAGCCTTTTATCCCAGGGAAGATCTTAGAAATATTAAAGAGGCCGTCTTTAATGGACTGGCCAACGCCAACATCCTAAGGGATAGCCAGCATGGGTTTGTGGTGGGTAGGTCTTGCTTGACCACTCTCATTTCCTTCTATGACCAGGTGACCTATCACCTGAACAAGGGAGAAGAGATAGATGTCATATATCTTGACTTCACAAATGCCTTTGATCTGGTATCCCATGATCACCTCTTGGCAAAACTGGCCAATTGTGGCCTTGGATCCACCATGATCCGCTGGCTGGGAAGTTGGCTCTGTAGTCGGACCCAGAGGGTAGTAATTGATGGCAGTCACTCGTCATGGTATCCCGTGACCACTGGGGTCCCCCAAGGCTCTGTCTTTGGACCCATATTGTTCAACATCTTCATTAATGATGTGGACATTGGAGTTAGGAGCAGACTGGCAAAGTTTGCCGATGACATCAAACTTTGGGGCGAAGCATCCATGCCAGAAGACAGGCGGGTGATCCAGGCTGAGCTGGACAGGCTCAGCAAATGGGCAGACGAGAACCTGATGGTGTTTAACACCGAACAATACAAGGTTCTGCACCTTGGGAAGAAAAACCTGCAGCATCCTTAGAGGCTCGGCAGTGCTACACTGGCTAGCACTACGGAAGAAAAAGACTTGGGGGTCATCATTGACCACAAGATGAACATGAGCCTGCAATGCGATGCTGCGGCTAGTAAAGTGACCAAAATGCTGGCTTGCATCCATAGATGCTTCTCAAGCAAATCCCAGGACGTCATTTTCCCCTTGTACTTGGCCTTGGTGAGGCTGCAACTGGAGTACTGTGTCGTTTTGGGCTCCACAATTCTAAATGGATGTGGAGAAGCTTGAGAGAGTCCAGAGAAGAGCCACGCACATGATCAGAGGTCAGGAAAACAGATCTTACAACAACAGGCTAAGAGCCATGGGGCTGTTTAGCCTGCAAAAGCACAAGCTCAGGGGTGATCTGATGGCCACCTATAAGTTTATCAGGAGTGACCACCAGGATCTGGGGAAATGTTTGTTCACCAGAGCGCCCCAAGAGATGACAAGGTCAAACGGTCATAAACTACTGTGAGACTGTTTCAGGCTGGACATAAGGAAGAAGTTCTTTACTGTCCAAGCCCCCATGGTCTGGAACAGCCTGACATCGGAGGTGGTTCAAGAACCTACACTGAACACCTTCAAGAGCAAATTGGATGCTTATCTTGCTAGGATCCTATGACCCCAGCTGACTTCTTGCCCTTTGGGTGGGGGGCTGGACTCAATGATCTTCCGAGGTCCCTTCCAGCCCAAATGTCTACAAAAGTCTATGAAAGTCTATATCCAAATCATCAAATCTCTTCGAATCGGAGGCTTCTGATTCAGAGAGATTAACAGGTCTCCTGATTTGATTTGGATTCAGATATTCGGCTGCCAAATCACCTCCAAATTGAATCAGTAACCAAAGCTTCACACAGCCTAATAACCAGAGTCTGCTTCTGATCTTTTTGCACCCCGTCAACCCCAACTTTAGCTTTATTTCTTCTGAAAAAAACATTCAGCATGTCAGTTATCCAACCCTTCCCACCACATGGCCTGATGCAGGAACCTTCCTACTCCCTGTAGGTCTCTCTATCCACTGAGGCTGCCCTATTCACTACCTGATCCCTAGCAGCTAGATGATGTCTCACAATTGAGGCTGGACCCAACTCACTCAGGGGCCAAAACACTCCCCACTCATGACGGCTTTCTGCTGTAATAGAGCATAGTCTCGGGATGAAAGAGGTAGACATTGCCGTCAAAGATGATCAGGAATAAAGTAATCCCCTGTCTGCATATCTTCCTTAATACACACATATTGACTTTAGACTCATTAAATTGTAAAAGCCCATTAGCAAAGTCTGCTGTGAACAAATATGACTTCTCTCAAGAGAACATCTGACCCCACCATCTGTAGAGGCAAGTTTCAACTCTTACCTGCTAAATTATCTTAAAGTCTTTCAGATTCTAGGGTTTGGTTTCATTCTACAACCTGCTGATAACACTAGAATCAAATAAAAGGAAAAAAAAAAAAGGAAATACCACCACTAAATCCACAAGCATGTTGGTGCCTTTCTTTGTATTTCCTTTTATTAATTGAATTCAGAAGGCTTAACCTAACAGAAAAGCTATACACACACAAACATACTTAAAATTGATAACAATAACTACTTTTAGCCAGCTGCATGACTGCAGATGCATGGCTACAATTCAGATTTAAAGATTTAAACAGCTTTACAAAACATATTTAGATTTCTGCTTAATTCTGCTACCTCTGCACTGTGTGGTTTCACAGTATCATGTCATGACCACATGCAATAGTATCAACAGACCAGACAAATGTGCAATGACCTTACTATAAGACAAAAAAAAAGTTCTAGTAACATGGTAAAAAATGTGATGGCCTCTAAAATTCTTTTTTTAAATCCTTGCAAATACCTCTAACCTAAGTTTAAATTTAAAAAAATCCTATTAACATTAGCACCACAGTTGCACCTGCATTGCACTGTTGATTGACCCAAGCTCCAGGATCACAATGGTAACTAAGGTGTGCTCAAATTAAAACATTTAAAAATAGAAATATGTCTTCTGATTGTCCAATGCCTATCTACAGCACAGAAACAAGGAACCACACACCACAATACTACATTCAAAGAACTGCAGTTCAAAAAAATTTCCGCTTGCTTTTTTAAAAGCAAGATAAGAACATAAACCACTCTCTTCCTGAAAAAGTAATATACATGCAACTACATTCAAATAACAATTATAGATCGTCCTTATCTGTATTGTATATTTTCCAGCTAGAACTGAGCTAAAACTAGCATTTTAAAATGAACAATTTTAATCCCCGCAATTAATTAGACTCAAGGAGGTAGTCTATATATTAAACCACCATTTATTCAATTCCATGTTATACAATACATGCATCAAAAACTATTCTTTTTTAATGTTCTGTATTTCAAAATTAAAGAGAAAAATATTCATAATCCAAAAAATCCTTGATATATGTACTAGTTCAGCAAGACTTTTAAGTACATATTTAATTCTATTCCTGTTCAGAAATATACTTAAGCATGGGATGAACTTCATTCACATTTTTGTTGAACTAGAACAGGCTACTGAACTGAGATGATATTACACTGGTGACTATGAGTGTCCTTAAGCACACAAATGCAAAATAAAGTTGAAGTTCTTGATGATATTTTGTAACTTGGAAGATTAAACCAAATGAGAGTCTGTTTGAAGATTCAAAGAGTAATAATCTATTTGAGATCTGTTAAACAATTCATAGCTATCCTTTTGTCAACTCCACTGGCACCATTTAACTGACAATGAAATTAGTTACAGGTTTCCCTCGCCAACCACGATTTTAAATATCCACACTTAATAATCTATGTACCATTTTGGCTACCACAATATACATTTTTGAGTAACCACAGTTTTCTGTGGCTGCACATTAGCCCACCACCTGCCATTTTTCCCCATAAGCCTTTTGTCTTGCCAACCACAGGAACTTTCAGGAACTTAACCCCAGAAGTTGAAAAGGGAAACCTGTATGTAGTTTTTCCCCAAACCCAATTTACAGCCTACTTCTACTACTGAACTGTTTCCTATGACACTACAAATGTAACAGCCAACGTGGTTTCGTGTTGTAGCAGCAAACTTAAATATTTATGACTTACTGGATTGAAATACAGTAAGTCATAAATAAATATTCAGGTTTGGTGCTACATATAACCAAAGCTGATTAGTTGGTGTCTCAGCTCTTGTGCACAGAATTTCACTTGCTGCCAAGATGCAAAGCTTTACTATCAAGTAGCAAGTCCTCCTAAACAAGGTGGAGAACTATATAGAGCAGGGGTGCTTAACCTTCCCTCCCACCACGAGTCAAACCTGACTCATGAAGCCGTGTCATCTAGGCCACAGGACTTCCCAAGGGTCTGGAAATTTGGTCGGGGGGACCAGCAGCAGCATTAATTGCAACTCCCCTGATGCCAAATTTCTGGCCCGATGAGGAGCCCTGCAGGCCACAAAATGTAGCCCCACATGCTAGATCATACCAGCATGCAGCCAAATCTGGCTTGGCATGCAGACAGATCTGGACCGGTGCAGGATTATGTCAGCACACAGCAGGATCAGCCCTATGGACCAACTGCACACAGATCTGGCCCATAGACCAACCCCATCCCACTCATCAGGCCTGCAGGGCCAAAAGGTTGAGTGCCACTAGTTTACACTAGAATCTTCTTGGAGCCTAAGCTGGATTCAGAATTAACAGGATTTTTAATTAAGCAAAAAAAAGCAATACTGCTCAGAAAGGATAAAGAGTATAACATAAATATAAAGCATCTGTATTACATGTTCTGTCTGCATTGTAACTATAAAATACAATGCAGTTTAACACTGCTTTAATTTATATTTCAAAATGTATTGATCAAGCATTGGTTTTCTATCTGATCTTACCTTTAAACAGTCGTACATCAAATGATTCACCATCCACACCAAAAAACACTTCTGAGTGGGATCCCCCACACTTCTGTTGGAAAAGAAAGAAAAATGCCAGGGATTCACTTCGTCCTCGATTTATGTGAGTTACATTTGTCCCTTCAAGGCCTCATTTCTCAGCGAACATCTTTCTGACTGAAAATGACTGACTGCTTCCAAAGGGCATCTGAGACAATGTCACTCCTTAATCAGTAGAAGGAATAGTTGAGTGATGTGAGGCACTTAAATTTTCCCCCTTGGGTATACATACTGCTTCACAACGTGGCACTGCATGTCAAGAATTAAAATGAACGTTTAAAGCATTATATTCATGTGCATGAAGGAGAAGCCAAATTTGCTGCAAAAGATAAATTTGTCCAATTTATATAAACACTCAAGAAAAACAATTGGAAAAAGTGTCACTGAATATACACACACCCACATAGTAGAAGTATCTCTCAAAAACTTCTGGATACCTGTTTGCAATATAAAGAGAAAAAGAAAAAGTTGTTACAGACAGATTTTATGAAGCTTTTACCTGATATACCAGAAAATGGGATATGTGAATTTAGATGATAAAACCTTCCCAATCTTCCAATTAAAGCAGCCACAGATGCTATACTTTTATTCCAAAAGGAAATACCAACGTAAGAGGCTGTGCTTTTGGTATGTTTCTGCCAAACAAAAGTAACCATGTGATTTAAAAGCAAAACAAACAAACCAAAAAATCTAGGCCTCATCATACTGTCCTACCTTTATTATTGGCCTCACTTCCAGTCCAGAAAAATGCCCAACTGCTAAAATCATTTTCCCTGCTCATGTATGACAGACTTAAATCCTGTCACTGGCTCCTTTTTTCCACTCCATCAAATTCAAGTTTTGTTTTCAACTTCAAGGCTTTGCACAGCTCTGTCCTCCCTATTTATCTGCTCTTGAATTTTAAACACAGGGCCTTAGACTGATAGCTCTGCAACTGATGTCACCATATGAGTTCTCCTTTTGTTTCTTCTTGTTTTTTCAATGAACATCTCCAATGCTTATTTATAGAATAAGGTTCAACATAGATTAAGCTGAAGGCCAGTACTCCCTCTTTCAAGTAACTCTTTCAGACCCACTCTCTGGCAAAACTCCCAGGAAATCAACTAGTGGTAGCTATGTTGGCCAGCAGGTAAGTGATAGATTATGTTCATTTATAAATAATAATGATCAGCTAAGGATTCCATTTCTCTGAATTGTATTTCAGCCAATGTAAATAACCGTGTGATCTTACTCCTATAATCCTTGCCTTCCCTCCTACTTACTTCCTTTGCTACTGAGCTTGTGTTTATTGTTTCAGATTACACTAGGAGCTCATCAGGGCCATATCTACCACCTTTATATGTCACTTATACCAACAGGGCCCTGATTATTTCCACAGTTCAAATAATCATACTTGGAAAAATAGAAACCATTAAAACCATTAAAAATTATTTAGTACTTAGCAGAAAGAGACAATGATTATTTGGGGAAATGAAGAAAAAAAAACCCCAGTTCTTTTCTGGCCTTAATTTCCCTTGATTCCACACACAATTTAGGGTTGTTTTTAATGTGGAAAATATGAGAAAATAACATTAAGTTTTAATGGTCATGACAAAAACCACTGGGTCAGAATATTATAATTATATACACATACAAAATGAACATCCAATATGGTGCATTTCCAAAGAGCAACTTTTGTGAAGCTTCAAATAATTTGCTTAATGAAATATACCCCTCTTCCCTTTAGCAGAATCTGCTTCATTTTCTAAGTAGTTTTTTCCATGATGCCACGATTAAAAACAAAGTTTTTTGTTTTTTCCTTTGTTGGAATAACAAACATAGTCCCTAAAGCCATGTTGACATTACACAGAACATATGAAGAAACTTTTATGGTCCTTGGTGCATCTTGGTTGGTATAAAAACCCTGATGATGCCTTTTAGTAAGAGAAAGGTAGTTAGCTATGTTAGTCTGAAGTCAGGAAAAAGGCATGGTATATTTGCACTTTACAGACAACAGGAATCAAACATCTGGTCTGTGGAGCTGTATAATCAGGCTGGACCCAGTGCCACACACCCTGCGCACAACCCAGGGGGTCAACCCAGAGCATGCACTATATGCAATGCCCATGCCTGAACAGCTCTCCGTGTTGGCTCCAGAGCCAGTCTGGATCAGGCGGTATGGAAGCAGAAGTGACAGGGTGCTGCATGCAGCACACACCATGTCCTGGTCCCCGGTGCTGCCTCCAACACCAGGTCCAGCATTCTGCATGCTGGACCTGGTGCTGCAGGCACTGTACAGGAGGTCAGCCCTGATCCAGCCAGCAGACTGGCCCAGAAACCTTAATCTAACTCCGTGGGGCAGATGAGTTTGTCACTTATGTTATAGACTAACTAAATCAAAGAAGCATAGCATAAGCTTTTGTAAGCAGATCTTTACAGTATCTTATTTCATCAGATACTGTAAAGGGACACATTACATCACATCACAGCATCTAATGAACTAACCACACCGCTTACAAAAGCTTATAAAGTACATTTCTGATTTAGTTAAGTCCTTTATATAACACTTGAAAAGGGAAAAGTACAGCTACTTGGTTACAACATAGGGACAGAAGAGATGGGAAAAGTAGCAACGTACAAAAATAAAGACAAGAATATTCACAACAGGCACAAAGCTTTAAACAAGAATTCATCTTTAGTGTTTAAGACGAGAAAAGTGAACTGGATGATAATTCCCTGAGTCCTGTCTCTTATCAAAACCCCACATTTTCTAACTTTTCCTGTTCAAAAGAATTCCTCATTTTATCACTGACAATTCCTGTACACATGGGCTGTCCACCTTCTGAGTGGCCAGAGGCACGCACCCCAGCCACACATCCCAGTTCACATACACCAAGCCATATTCTGCACAGGCTGCACCACACCCCACATGGCAAGCCCCTCCCCACCACGATAGTGGTCCTATCCCCTGCATGCCATGCCACATGGCCCCTCCCCAACTGCACCAGGTAGCAAGTGCTCCCCTAGCCTCACTGCTGCACTATGCCAGTCCCCCTGAGCTCTGCAAGCTGTGCCATGTGCCCACCCCAGCACTGCATGGCACCCTACTGTACCACACTGATGTACTTCACAGGCTTCCCAAGTCTCCTCCTGCAACCTAGCTAAAGGCTACCTCAGCCCAGGGACAGTGCTGGTCCACCCCCAGGGCCAGGCACAGACACTGAAAGTAGGAGGGAGCAGGAGGCTGGACACAGCAGCAGCCGCCACTAAGTGGTAAGGAAAGCAGTGCCCAGGCTGGGAGCCCAGGAGCTGCCATACAGACAGTCCTGCTGTATATTAAATGTGTTTAGGTAGCTACCTTAATGCACAGGAGGGTTGTTATACAATAAATATTAAGAATGCTCCCTTGCTGACCTTTTCACATCAGCTTGTACTCTCTTCCCCCATCCCTCAACACATTTTACAGCTACATGACCATCAGAGAAATAAGGGGTTTCTGAGTGGTTGAACTCAGGCTTTTAGTACCATTATTTTGTCTTTCTGCCAGTCAGCTAAGTAGAGCATTACGGTCAAAGTCCATAACCACTGTAATGTCTCTGTAACCAAAAGGTTTAGCTGGGATTAATGAACTCTGATGTTTACATACTATGAGCCCCTTCCTAACACACACAGACACACTCTCTCTCTCTCTCTCTCTCTCTCTCTCTATTTAGTCATGCTAGTAGCCCCACCATTTATCATCAGAGCTACTTACCAAGAAGTTGGCAGGATAGAGCCTTATGCTACATAACTTGAAAAAAATCAACATAATAGTTTCTCCCTGTCAAAAACCCTACACAACTGAACACAGATTAATATTGATATCACATTTAAGAAGTATGTAGCATAAAATAAAACACATAAGATCAATATTTGGCTCAAGCAGCAGTTACTACTGTGTATGACCACTCGCTTTCCTTAACCCTTTGATGTCAAGAAAAAGCTCATGTTTGGCACACGTCCCACCAACAGAATAGATTTTTTTCAGACCCATTATATTGCACTTACATCAACTACCAGAACCAAATGTGCCCAGTAATCAACATGGTCCAAGTCTTGTTACTAGTGGGTGAAAGAAAAGACCAACATTTAAGCCAATCTCAATGCATGCAAGTTTTACACTTCGTTACTGCAGCTGTTATGAACTGAGTACTTGTAATTGTTGTTGTAAAATACTGCATAGAAATTTTAGAAAAAAAGGGCACTTGTATATATCCTGCTAAAGAACAGTGAGGTAAAAATGACAGTATTAGAACTAGCAACAACACTATTCCAACGAATGGTGACTATAAATACCAGTTCTGGTTCTCAGCTCATTCCAATTCAAAACTAAGTGGCCCATCCACTGTAAACTATAAAGCAATTTAACAAATAACTAACAACATTTATGAAGCCCAAATTAATTCCTATAAGAATAATACAGCCTTATCTCTATAAAATAACAGAACAGCACTCCACAAGGCATTTTTCTATTATGCCAAAATGAAATGTATAAATGCCATAAAAACAAATCTTTTTGGTTAATTCTGAAGTACAGAAAATCTCACCATCTGCTTTTAATTTCATTTTCTGCTTTTACATACTTATATACAATAATACAAACCACAAAATAATAAAGCTGCTGTTTTTCAGCAAGTGACACCTGACACTGTCAGTCATCACTTTTTGACAGCCATCTGACAGTCTTCATGACTACAAGATCACAAACAGCTCCATAAATTTATTCTCAAAGCATGACCTGCTGAGATTAATACAATAGTTCAAAATTTTTTGCATTTTTCTGCTCCACTGCTGAAATCCATAGATTTTTCTTGCTTTCTAAGCAGAAGTTAGTTTAAGGTAACCTGTTACTTTAAGATAATAAAATTATTAATTATTTCCCCTTACTACAAAGGCCTTATACTAGAATTTTCACAGCCTCATTGTCAATACTTCGTTACTTTGAAATGACAATCAATCCCAAACATCATGTTATTTATGTATTACCACCCATGAATATTATGGCTGGTACTAACACCATATAAGCACACTGCTTTGATCATGAACTATAAACACCCTGCCTTGACTATAAACTATATAACATTAAAAAATTATAATAGCTACATTTAACTTTTAGATCAGGCTGAATGATCTCAATCCTGCAAAGGCTAATACATATGCTTAAATTTCATTTCAGCCTACTGGGCAACTTATATTAATAAAGTACTTATGTAAACTAAAGATTTGTTTACCTCTTCTCAAGATCACAGCCAAATTATTTAAAAATATCATGTACCAAAGTCAATCAAACATAAACAAAAAAAGGCAATTCTGAAATTAAGGCTGCCACAAGTGATGTACCATTTATTACAGTGCTGCCTCATCTGTGATCACAGAAAGTTAGTTTAAAGAAGAAACTTAATAGCAGAATTCACTAAGTGCACTCCATCCCATCTTCCAGGTCATTGATGAAGACACTGACCAACCCCTGAGGCACTCCACTTGATATCGGCTGCCAACCAGACATCCAGCCATTGATTACTATTCTCTGAATCGTATACTCAAGCCAGTTTTCCATCTGCCTTACAGTCCATTCACGCAGCCCATACTTCCTTGCCTTGCCTGAGAGAATGTTATGGGAGACTGTATCAAAAGCCTTGCTAAAATCAAGGTATACCACATCCACCTGTGTCCCGACATACACAAAGCCAGGCAATCAGGTTGGTCAGGCATGACGTGCCCCTGGCGAATCCATGCTGACTGTTCCTAATCACCTTTTTCTCCTCAAAGTGCTTAGAAATGAATTCCTTGAGGATCTGCTCCATGATTTTTCTAGGGACTAAGGTGAGGCTGACTAGCCTGTAGTTCCCTAGATCCTCCTTTTTCCCTTTCTTAAATATGGGTGCTATTTTTGCCCTTTTCCAATCATCCAGGACCTCTCCTGATTGCCATGAGTTTTCAACTATGGCCAATGACTCTGCAATCACATCAGCCAACTCCCTCAGCACCGTCGGGTGCATCCCAACCATCCCCATGGACTTGTGCACAACCAGCTTTTCTAAGCGGTCTCTAACCTGTTTTTTCACCACGAAGAGCTGCTCACCTCCTCTCCAAACTATGCTGCCCAGTGCAGTGGTCTGGGAACCACTCTTGACTATGAAGATGGAAGCAAAACAGGCATTAAGCACTTCAGCCTTTTCTGCATCCTGTCACAAGGTTGCCTCCCCCATTTAGTAAGGGACTCATGCTTTCCCTGATCCTCCTCTTGCTACCGACATACTTGTAGAAACCCTTCTTGTTACCCTTCACTCCCCTTGCTAGCTGCAAGTCCAATTGTGCTTAACCTTCCTGACTTCATCCCTGCATGGCCAAGCAATGCTTTTATATTCTTCCCTAGTTATTTCTTCAAGTTTCCACTTCTTATAAGCTGCCTTTGTATGATTTAGTTTACTGAAGAGTTCCATGCTAAGCCAAGCTGATCTTCTGCCATACTTGCTGGTGCAGTCCCTGGCCCCAAGCCTGCAGTGGGCAGCCTGCCCTCACCCTGCACACAAAACCAGGGAGGCATATGCCCCCCCATGCCTCCCATGGGGTTGTGTGCAGTGGTAGAGCTGCCCCTCTTCCTCACCTGCTCTGGGCTCGGGGAGCACCTGCCCCAGTCCCACATCCTCCCTCACTGTGGTGGGGCGGGGGGGTCTCGATCTTCCCCCGCCATGCCTCTTCCCCCACACAGACTCACCAGCAGGATGTCACTCTCCAAGCTGCCCAGCTGCATTTCTGGCCGCATGCATGTGTACAGCTGCGTGCACGCATACAGCATTTATCGGTAACATTATTGGCTACACCAGCTAAAAAAAGCCAATAGCTGATAATGTTAATTTTCCTTTTATCAGTGCCACTCTGATACGCAACTGATATATCAGTGCACATCTAGATGCAGATGCATCAGAGGTCAAGAATGGAAACTAAAATCATGACAAGTAGGACCGCATCTTTACTCCAAATTATTTGTTTGCTCCGGTGCAATCACAACTTATATACTCAGTAAAATACTATTTAAACTGTACAGAAGACAGACTAGTTCAAGTGTGCTTACTGAAGCTGCAAGCACAGCTCTAATTGTAGAGTAGGTATTATAAAGCCTTCAGAAGCACTATCTACTGGTGCCAAAAAAGAACACTCTTTTGTGGGCTGTGTCAAATTTGAAGGAAAAGTCCAAAATTGTGCAACTCTAAACAGCTATGGTATGTGGCAACCAGCTAAGGAGAGGCTGAGTTACCATAGCACCATCCTCCATCGAAGCAGCAAGGGCTAAACAGGCATTTCAAACTGAACACTTTCCCAAAATCCATTAATCTTCTCTGGGAATCTTAGTTCCTATATCTGTATCTACCTAAAAGTGACTTGGATTTTTTTTTTTAATGTAGCTTTGTACTTCACTTATAGTAAAACTTGTTACCCTCTGGAAGGTAGGAAAAAATTAAGAATGCCTGGTTCTGGTGCTCAATCCACTAGCCAAAGGGCTCCCACAAGGGCAGCATCATAACCAAACTGGATTTTTAGTATACCGATGTATGCAAACAATGACTTAACACCCCCTAAAAAGAGAACCTTTTAAATTCAGGAAGTACTGAAGTCATACAAAACAAGGTGCAAAAGAGCTCACTGAACTGCTTTCAGTATCTTTACCCAGTACTATTTCTGATGTCTCCAAGATAAATGGACAAAGACCATTTGGTCACAATAGTTAGCAAGACCATTTTCAATTCTGCATGTTGTTAATTTGGCATACAAAGACAACCCTGCCCCTCTGTCAATGTTTCCTTTTTATAGTGACTAACCACTGGAACAAGCTACCAAAATGGTAGATTTTTCATCTTCCATTTCTAGAAGATAGGTTGCTTGATTAAAGCCTATTTGTTTTGACACAAAATTCAATGGAAAAAGTTCTATAGCCTATGTTATACAGGTGGTCAGATTATATGACTCAGTGGCCCTTCCTGATCTTAAAAGTCACATGTCTGCTGGCATATTAATAGGAGTCATACACTCAGAATATTCAAGTGTTTGACTCCTATCTAAAGCTGTACACAGCAGGAGAGCTGTTCAACAACAAGTTCTCACTTTTGGAGACTTATGGGTGTTCAATTTCAGACACTTCTCTTTCTTTCCTCAGAAACACACATTCAACTTCAACCTGAAAACATGGGAAATCCCGTAAAGCAATGGGGACCACGTTTCTTCCTTAGTTATTTCAGGCAGTCCCGTCTCAGATATATCTTTATTTCACACCCACTTTTACCAAGTACCCTCCCTCCCCCCTCTTTTTTTTTTGTTAAACTGACAAAAAACTTAGGGCTTATCTATACTTGAAATTTGTTGGTGGATCAACTTGAGCTGTTTGGCAGCAAAAGTGCCATATGTCCACAAACAAAATCTTTGTTAGCTTAGTTACACGAAAAAATGTACATGTTGCAAAGCAGGTATAGATACATTCCCAGCCTCTAGCAAATGTTGGGTATCTGACAAGTCCTGCCTGCCTGTGCCCTCTACTGCTCTGGGGTCAGTCTGCCGCTTAAATGGTTGGCATGCAACCAAGTACTGTCCTTTGTGATTCCAGCCCAGATGGAGTTCACGTGCTGTTGTAATATTCCTCGTTATTTAGCAGTCCAGTTCAGCATCTTCGGACTGGACCATGATGTAGTGACATGATAAACTTCACTAACTGGAGAAATACTAATGTCTGGGGAGAAGTCATTATTTCCAGCAGTCCTGAAGTAACTCTGTATAGGTACAGATATAAAATTCCAAGAGAAGGGTAAAACCAGCACATGCTGCCTAGTGTCACAGGAAGGCAAAGCACTTCTAGCTAGAATGCAGGAAGACTACATTTAATATGAGCATTTCTGTTGTTGCTACAAGTCACACAAATCATATCTTTGCTAGATGTGCCATTCCTCTCAGCCTGCTGCGGACACTCTTAATGATCCGGAAGACCCACACCTTGCAAACTCCACATAAGAGAGCGGTGAAGATCCTGAAACACCTTGAATCAGACGTGGAGAATGAACCTGAACCTTTAAAAAGGCAGACACAAATTGTGGAAAGGACCAATTCCAGCGAATACTGGAAGACCTACTGCCAGAGCTCTCTACAGGAGAAGGGATGTGGGGATGCCAGGATGCCATATTCATGGTAGCCTAGTATTTCTCCATTTCAAGAACTTTGAACATGCCCAATTCCACCCAATGCTCACAAACATCTCTTCAGATTATTCAAGTTCTCAAATCCTTTTTCTAATCTAACAGAAACCTCACATAATGCTTCCACAGTCTGCCACGTACACTTCCCACTACAATGCTTACTTACTTTCTCCTCCCCCTTACCTTCTACCTATCATCTATTAGGTATACCACAATGCAAACAATCTCAGAAAACATAGAGTAGTAGTGGAGCAGTGAACCATGGAGTATCTAATCAGAATGCAGAGGGATTATGTCAATACAAGGCTGTGGTACGAGTCCAAGGTAACATAAAACAAAAGTAATCATGAGTTCACTGTTTGTCATAAAGGTACTGCTTGCACAACAGCTGTCACAAATCACTTACTGCAGATGCAGAAAACCAGCAACAAGTTACAACTGTGTATGTGCTGTTACAAGCTACCTGTGAATTAGCAGCAAGTTTCTGCTTGCTTTCAAAGCAGCAACAAGCAGTTCTTCTTCCCTCTTTGCCCAAAGTTTTTTTCCCCTTCCATATCAGTCACTTCCCAACCTAGGGGACTATAATTTCTCCCACTGCAACTTACTTAATTTTTATTTTTAACTAAAATTATATTGTTTTAATAAGGGACAGGCTATTCCCTTCAAATCCTCTTGCTGGAAACATGAGTCTCCTGAAGCAGGGGAGTCAAACCTACCCAGAGCCTCAGGCCAGATCTGGACTGCAGGGGCTTCATAGTTTCATAGTAGCTAGAGTCGGAAGGGACCTAGGTAGATCATCTAGTCCGACCCCCTGCCTTGGCAGGAAAGAGCACCGGGGTCAGATGACCCCGGCAAGGTGCTCATCTAACTTCCTTTTAAAAATCCCCAGGCTAGGAGCCTGCACCACTTCCCCTGGAAGCCAGTTCCAGGCCCTAGCCGCCCTGACTGTGAAGTAGCGCCTCCTAATATCTAATCTAAACCTACCCTCCGCCAGCTTGTGACCGTTATTCCTGGTCACTCCTGGCAGCACACGGGGGAAAAGGGACTCCCCCAATACCTGCTGATCCCCCCTGACCAGTTTGTAGCAGGCCACAAGGTCCCCCCTTAACCTTCTCTTGTGGAGGCTAAACAGGTTCAGGTCCCATAGCCTCTCCTCATAAGGCCTGCCCTGCTGACCCCATATCATACGATTCTCTCAGGCCAGATCAGCATGGCCACATTTGGGTGGCAACACGTCTGGGAACTGGCAGTACTGTGGGGCTGCAATTGAAAAGCAGTGTGGTGCAGAAATCTAGCAGGATGGCAATACAGAGTTAGGGCCATGCAGTGGCACCGGATGGGGTTCAGACAGTAGCATGGAACCACATTCAGGCAGCAGCGCAGGTCAGGAGTGCATCTGGGCAGCTGCAGCACAGATAGGAGCATAAGGGTGGGGGGCTGCATTTGAATGGTAGTGTGGAGCTGTGGATGCTGCCCCTGATGCCCCCCCCCATAACTTCTGTAGCCCAGTGGGCCAAATGGAACAATTCTGACCTCCATCAAATTTACAAATATCCTTTCAAAATATTCCAGAAATGGTCTCACTAAAACTTTACACCACCTGAATCTAAGTATCTGCTTTTGAAAAACCTGTACTTTGGAACTACTGTTAACTCCAGACAGTTTATTTAGCCTGTTGCATATAATTCCTTTCAAAGGTGAACACAAAATAAGGATGCAAAGGCTGCATTAATTTGAACAGAATCATCTATTGCCACTACCCAAAAACTGCATTAAAATCATATACCTTGTGAAAAAGGAGAGCTTAAGACTGCAAGTCAATTTGCTAAGACTGGAAATTAATTCCTATGACAGAAGCTAGACCTAATTCAGTAAACAAATGAGAGCATTGACTGTTCTGCCTACCACCCTCCCTGACATCCTTAATTTAGCAAGCCAGCCAGAAGGTAGCTGAATTTGACCTGGATGCCAGGAGGACTGGGAGCGCAAAAATAAAGCTTTACTATTAAGGTTGTTATCAACCTCCTATTCTGGTGATCTGGGATTCTTGGGCCTACGCCATCCAAATCATTAAAGATGTCTTGACCAGGCTGAGCAAGAGGAAGATGACATGGCTACCTCCATTTACCCTGGCTAAATCCCCAACACCTGCTGGAACAAGATTAGCGTTCCTATTGTCATTTCATTCCTCACACATTCCTTTCCTTCTTAATTCTCTTTCTGCCATCTGTTTAACGGTCTGGCTTAGGCAGCCGTGACTGCATCATTTGCCACATTGTTCTTTTATCATGGGATCACAGCAGTATCTTACATGGCCTGATGGTGGTACAAGTTTCACGTCTCACTGTGGATGTGTCCGGTCCATGTTTCTCCAGCAGGGAGACAGCCAGTAGGAGTCAGTACTACAGAAAGAAGCTATATTTTTCCTTCCTTACCATGGGTTTGTCTCCTTTTGTTTCTGTTTTCAGTGAAACAGGATCATACTTTAATGAAAACAGCAACTGCAGCTACAGACTCTCTCACTTTATTTTCTGCTTTCCTCTAGCTAATACCTAAAATAATCTAATAAATTAATAGTTAATAATCTAAAAAGCCTGTCAAACAGAGGGGTTTCCTGTAAAGCTTCTCTACAAATTAAGGGAATGTGAATATGTTACACGAATGCCTTCAATATGCTTTCCATGTTTAATGCTTTAAAAGGTTTATCCTTCTTTCTTCTGCATCTTTATTTAAACGGTTAAAGAATTTTAATGATGGTTGTTGCCATGGCACTAAGCAGGCCTAAGGTCTCTCTGCTGTGAGATTTTAAGTTCACGTAACTGTTTAGCGATGTACAATGATAGGATCACATTAACCACCTCTGTTACGTCTCTGGCTCTCTGGGCCCATTTAGACCATCAGAATTAACAGAGGAGAGCACATTCACCTTAACTGGAGTGTCCCAGCAGTTCCTTTTCAACTAGTTACCTACTGTAAATGCTCAAGTCCTTTTCCTAGACTCTGCTTTTCAGGTCACCATGTCAAATCTTACAAACAGGACTAACATTCTTCTTCATCCTTATTAAAAAGAAATCTATGAATATAAGAAGCTATTAGATGCTAATTATCATTTTACGTTCTACTAAGATAAAACACTTCCCAAAATGCAGCAATAAAAATAATTTGCATCCTATTCCAGCTGATACTGGCTGAACTATGAAAGGAAACACAGGCAGACACACAGCCAGAGGAATTATAAAGCTCATAAAAGCCAACAATTAAATTAAAGAACAGGAGACCTGTAATGAAGCAAGGGTTGTTTTTCCCCATTGGGAAGTTTGTCAGCTTAGCCAGAGGAGTGTTATTAAAAATCTCAGGGGAATTCTTAAATATCAACATATACCATTTACTGTGTGATCAGTTTACACACAGAAGAGGCCTATTTTAAAGGCAGGAGCAGGAAGATATTTCCAGAATCAATTTTAGATAGGCAAACAGAACCACATGAGTTGTGAAATATCAGTATCACCAAATTGGAAAGTGCATTTAATTTTGACTACAGAAAATATATTCATGGGCATCCAAATTGAATTCAAATACCAATATACCTAACTTCGACCATATCATCTCTACCATTGTAAATTCCTTCAAATACAAAATGTACATGAGATTTAGCATGCATTTGGGATTGGTTATTGTGTACCAAGCCAGTCCTCATATGCGAGGGATAAAATACCAGTGGTAATTAATCTCACCATAAACTGTGTTATTTATCATGTTAAGAATATTTTTATCGGCTACTTTAAAACGGTTGGAGAAACAATTCCAATTACCACTCTTAAAAATATATATATGTATATATATCAATGTATATATAATTGCTTTAGCCCAACAGTGTCAAAGAGCCCACAGGCTGATTCCAGCCCATGGACCCATATGACCTGGCCCACAGGATGCAGAACAGACCCCACACGCTCAACCCTGTGCTACATGTGGCACATGGGCTGAGCCTGGCACCATGTGCCCTGAATGTAGCACAGCGGTTCAGTCTTGGCAACTTGGCACAAAGCTGCATGAGGGTTGCTAAGCTGGTCTGTGAGTTGTACTGGGATAAAACCCACTTCACTATGCAGCACCCCAACTGGCTCTCTGCTTCCTGCAGCACCAGGTCTAGCCTGTGCACCACAGGCAGCACATGGTCCACGGTGGGCTCATGTGCCACATGCACAGCAAGCCCAGGGTCAGCAGTCAACTCACCAGTTCCCACCATCAGGATTAATCATTTCCTTAAGTAACAACTCCGTTTTTATTTTTAACCACATCTAAATTTCTAATATACTAACGGGTTCATTTTCTGATAAATAGGTACTGCAGTAATAACACCTATAATTGCAATGAAGGAAAAGTAAATATGTATATTTCTTACTAGAAATTCAGTAGTTGTGCAACCATTTGTGTGGAAATAGAAATGGGCAACTTTTGCCTCCTGGAGATTTATGCAATTTCAGCATGGCAGATAAAAAGTAGCCAACTCAGCTTACTGGCCACAACAGCACTTTCAGGAACTCTTGTACACCAAAATTCTGTGTTAGAAGGAAATCATACAGGCAAGGTATATTAACCTACATAGCTAGTGCTCAAATTTCAGAATGGATTTTCTCTCTACTTCCATATTCTGTGATTGCTATAAAGCTTCCAACAGCAGCTTCCATTGAAGAACTCAGCAAACATCCTCATTTACAACTGAATCCACCTGATGAATCCCCACTCACCTACAGAATCAAAATCAATGCCTATAATTATGGCATATACAACTGTAGAGAATCTTCATCTCTTACTATATACTTTGCTGCAACAACAGTCAAATGGGTCACTAACTGGCTGGAGGGCCATACCCAGAGAGTGGTGGTGGACGGGTCATTTTTGACCTGGAGGGATGTGGGCAGTGGGGTCCCCCAGGGCTTGGTCCTCGAGCCCGCACTGTTCAGCATCTTCATCAGCAACTTGGATGAGGGGCCAAAAAGCACCCTGTTCAAATTTGCAGACGACACTGGTCAGGCAGTGGGACCTCTATGTGACACTGGTCAGGCCGCAGCTGGAGTACTGAATCCAGTTCTGGGCACCGTACTTCAAGAGGGATGTGGACAACATGGAGAAGGTTCAGAGGAGGGCCACTTGCATGGTCACGGGGCAGCAGGGTAGGCCCTAGGAGGAGAGGCTATGGGACCTGAACCTGTTCAGCATCCACAAAAGAAGGCGGAGGGAGGATCTAGTGGCCTGTTACAAGCTAGTCAGAGGGGACCAGCAGGCACTGGGGGAGTCCCTGTTCCTCCAAGCACTACCAGGAGTGACTAGAAAAAATGGTCACAAGCTGGCAGAGAATAAATTTAGATTAGACATCAGAAGGCACTGATTCACTGTCAGGGCAGCCAGAACCAACTTCCAAGCCAAGTGGTGCTGGCTCCTACCCTGGAGGTCTTTAAGAGGAGGCTAGATGAACACCTTGCCAGGGTCGTTTGACCCCAATACTTTTTCCTGCCATGGCAGTGGGGTCGGTTGATGATCTGCTCAGGTCCCTTCCAACCCTACAAACTATGAAACTATAAGACAATAAATTCCAACCAAATTCATGCTCTCATAAACACATGCACAGCCTTTCACCCTCATTGCAACTTCTAACAAGTTAGTGTCTCCAGCAGCCTCTGTAATTCTCTAACAAACTCCTAAGAGCAGACATTCCAGATTTTGGTAATAGTAAAACCACAGTCCAGCCAATTACTCAAGCCAGGGTCTAATTAACTTCAGCTACTGTTCACAGGACTGTAATCTAAAAATAAAAAAAAAGCAAGGATGCTGATTAGGTGAAGTAAATAAGTGGATCCACTTAAGTAGCCGTTTATAACCTCAGCAAAATTATGTTTCAAAATAAAAGCAATGCTAAATAAATACTTATTCAGTCTATTATTAAGAACTCTTGTTTAAAGGCTGACCACCAGGACTTTATGTTAATAAAGCTGCCTAAGGGGACAATGTCAGGTAAAATATGGCAGATGTTATGCAAGCCTAAAAACAAAAAGTAAAATGTTCCCAAGAATTTCTTTTATTGGACTCCAAAGAGCTGTTTCTTACTTTTTAAATATATCCTTTCACCTGCACAAATAGTGATGGAGAATGAGTGGCTAGGTTGCAGTACTGCAGAGAAAGAGCTACAGTGGACCATAAGCTGAATATGAGCCAAGTGTGTTCTTGTTGCAAAAAAAAGGCCACATACTGCATATTGGGCTGTATCAACAGGAGTGCCACTTGCAAGTCAAGGATTCTTCTGCTCTATTCAGCACAAGTGAGGCCTGTGAGTCCAGTTCTGGGCCCCACACTTCAAGAACATGGACAGTTTAGAAAGAGCCCAACACAGCGACAAAAATGATCATGGGCCTGGGAAACAGGACTTGGAGGAAAGGTTAGCCTTTTCTTTCCAAAAAACTAGGGCTTTTTAGTCTGGAGAAGAGAACATAAAAGGGGGATTTGATAACAATCTTCAAATACCTGAAGGACAATTACAAAAAGGATGGAGACAGGATTTTCTCTGTGATTGAAGGAGACAGGAGTAGGACCAACTGTCTCAAGTGGCAGCAGAGAAGTTTAAGTTGGAAATTAGGAAGAACTTTTTGACAAGGATGGTCAAGCACTGCAACAGGCTACCTAGAAAAATTGTGGAATATCCATCACTAGAAATTTTCAAGCACAGGTTGGACAGACATTTTGCTGGAATCATTTAGTCAGGGATGATGGTCCGTCCCTTCTATCCCTACTTTCCTATGATCCTACACAGATTGCAATCCAAATACTGGGCCGGCCCACACATTCGAAACAACGGCCATGCCTCCCTGGGGCACAAAGTTAAAACTGGCAGAATAAACTGAGCTATCTTATTAAGCAATTATTCAGAGGCTAAGATTTAGCTATCCTGGTAAAGATGCCAGTAAAACAGATCAGAGAATCAAAGCCATTTAACTGTAACAAGGTATATTCTTTTGCTACATAACTGTAAGTCTGGAGTCTATTGTAAAATATGTCAATCATGACTGAAGCATTCTGCCAAAAATGCCTACCCTCCAGCAGCAAACCTGAACATTACCTGAGATACCTTATTTAGCTTGAGCTGTGGGAACACAAAATCATAATTTTGCAAGTTTAAGGTGTATCCAAATTAAGAGCATCTTGCCATGATAATATAACAAGACTGGCAAAGTCTTCTCAGTGTAGACCCAGGCCGCCTTCATGTTCAACAACTTGCGTTCCTCCAAGCCAAGGCAAACCTGAACTAGATGGGCAAAACAAGAGACAGGCAACTTTTATCACCAATTTAAGCATCCATTAAAAATAAGCCAGCTGAGTCATATCCCCAACTTAACCATCCTTCTTTAGGATAATCCAACTGCATTAGGAATCAGGAGAAAAAAATTATTCAAACCACCAAAAAACAGCTAATTAAAGTAAGAAAGGATGTATTTTCTAAAGGAGAAGGAAAAGGAAAGTTACGAACATCTTATAAAGCTGAAATCTAGGACCACTGACAAATACAGGAAATCTGATTGAAAAATTAAGATATGGTGAACTAAGAGTATTAATATTTGTGGTATGAAGAATATAGTTTATATCAATAGAGTCTTCAGAGGATTTCACAAAGGCTATAAATTATAACATTGAAGACAGGAGACATTAAATAACCCACCCTCTATTTTAATAAAAGATGTCCTGGCCCAAAGAAAGTCTACATACATTTTTCACCCTTCCCGAAATATTTCATTTTCATTTCCTCAAAGGCTTGATTTCTATTGCATATACAGAGCTGGTCACAAAATGAAGTGATTTTTTTAACACCTTTTTTTTGGTCACTGTTTTCTAGTCATACAAGATTTCCCTACCACAAGAGATAGGCCATAGAATAAAGAACCTAAATCTGACTGGAAAAAGCCTTTAAAAATGCAGTAAAACAGCTGACCTAACCAACACTAACCAGAACTGATCAAACGCACAGGAAAAACATAAGGGTTCAGATCTACAGATATCCACACACTACCAAGTCTACCAGGAATTAACCAAGACCAGACATTTGTAACCCAAGACAAGATTTGGTCATCAGAGCCTTGCCATTTAAACACAAACATCAAATTTGACATGAAATACAGTCTTCCATTAAGGTGAAATAATAATTATCCTTTCAGATTAAGCTATGCATTGCACCGCAACATAACTTTAGATGCCTACTTGACTTAGATAATACAGGCAGTTATTTAAATGAGTTCCCTATATACTTAAAGTTTTCCTTGAAACTACTACTTCTCTCCTGAAAGACCTAACCAACATTAGGCAGTAATTTAAAGCCTATCCGCTCAAGCATTTGACTGGGTATGGCATTAGTACATTTTTTTTTTAAATCAAGACAAATGTTTGCCATTTTAACATTGATGTTTAAGTGAAATCTTTTTTTTCCTTATAATATAATCATTTTTCTGCAAGATTTGAACTTGTTCTGAAGAGCTGATATACTGTATGATTATCTCGCAGACAGAACCCACGTAGTTATTCTACACTGCAATGTAGAGTCAGCTGCTATTTTAATTCTTTACTTTTATTTACTCATTTAGTAAACTACTACAGCTTACAAGAACCAGGAGTATATTTATAGGGCACACTACAGTGCCATGTGTGTATACCCAAAGTAGTTCTGGTAGCAATAAGACTGTGGCCACATTAGTTTAGCACTTCTCCTTGGCTAAGCAAAGTATTAGCATAGCACTCTGCCCAGTTTAACATACTGGTCATTTATATACATACCTTTTCATCCTGCAACACACCAGAGATCTGGCGGATCAGAGTCTGCTCCACAAGTGAGCTGACATGCACTGCACTGCATCACATGCAGTTGTCTATGTGACGAAATGTGCATCAGCATACAGAACATGGCAGCAGTGCGCTTTTGAACTAAAACACTTTCCATGAAGTGCTGTTTCACCACTTGTACAACTGCATGCACTGAAGTGCTGGAACTTTTAGAAGTGCTCAGGACTGTGGCACAAATGTGTGCAAATGCCCACTTTGTTTTTCAGCTAGGGAAAAGTGCCAAGGTAACGTGACTGTAGCACTTCCACTACCTGTTTAGAACCAGTTTAGGTATCTCCATATAGCACTGCACCTGTAAATATAGTGTTTTTCCCATTTAACACAGCAAGTCAACTTTCCAGTATTTTGTCAAAGCCCATTTCTGCATTACTAGGATTTATCTAAATTGATCAGTTCCTCTTATGGCAAGGGAATTGAACGCTGAAGTCAGTAGCAGTGAGCAGTTTCACAAGAAAGTTACTTTCAATTTAACAAATATAAATAAGTTCAATGTTCTTTTAAACTTCTCCTCTACCTAATGTATTTTTACAATTTCCCTTAGCTTAGAAAAAATTATAAGCCGTAACTAGACATTCATGGTGAAGCTAGTGCTGCAGCAACAGCAAATAAGCCACTGAAACCTCACAAGCTGATTTTGCAATTTTTCTGGAAAAGTACGTTTTAAGGCCCCAAAAACTTAATAAACTCATTTTTTTTGTCACAACATGTCAGAGTTTGCTTAGAAATCAGGCGTCACATCAGGGAGTAGGGTGCCATTTGTCATCTGAATTGCAGGATTTCAGACATGTTTTACTTCTGTTGTATTAAAAGATTTTATTGAAAACATGATTGAATAACCAGAATCTGAACAAATTATAGAAGTGATAAAATAGGAGAGGCATGGAACAGAGCACTGCTATGAATAAATACAATTATGAATACTACATCACTTCATGTTGGTAGGGTTTTGATTTTCTTATAGCTTGAATCTGTAAATAAGCACAGACTGAAAATTTGTAAAGCGGACTTATGAACTGCACTGAGACTGGCTTTATGAACTGGCTCCTTCACATCATCAAAACAGACCATTAGAAGGAGAGATATATTTCTATATTAGATACTACCGGGATTTTTGCATTTCTTTTTTAACTTTAAAATGATTAAATTTTTATAAAAAGTTCATTCTGCAGCACAGTAAAGCCAAGCATTCTGGGCAAATATTCCAAATTTAGCTATGTAACATTTTTTTAAAACAAATATGAACTCTAAAACCACAGCTAAAACCCTACATTCTAGTCCTGCTCTTTTTTATTTTTTCTCAAACTATACAAGAAAACTAGAAAGAGAAAGAAGCCAAATATAAATCTGCCAAAGTCTATTCAGTTCTCTGAACCTTTGAGCTATATCCTGCATTGTTATTCGAACACATGGAAGGCTATAAAACATCCTCAGTCTCTTTCAATGCTAATTAGAATAAGGATCAGCTTTTCTTCAAATTCTGCCTCCATGAATGCTGTGTGTACACAAGTAACTGAATTCACACAGCATTATTTGTTCACAAAAATCATGAACAACTACATTTACACGTGCAAAACTCTATCACATACATAAGTAAAATATCTGCATGCAAGTGACTTGCACATACAAAAAATAGAAGCTAAGTTTAGGTCAGCCCTTGAATATGCCTTGGTTCAATTTGTTTTGTTTTGTTTTAAATTCAGTAATGTTTTGTGTAAAGTTTTCCTTCTATAAAGCTATCTGTGACCCACAAAAACAGCAGGGAAATTCATGAAGCTGGACATAACACCAATGCATGAGTGTGCCAAACTTCCTGCTAGGCACACACTGCCCATGATTGTGCAGCTTCAACAACTACAGACTTCCTCCAGCTTACAGTAAGGTGTTGCTCTCTCTCTGGAGCCCTAACTATGAGCTTGGAGACAGTATTTGCAGGAGACCCTGACCTAATACCTGGCTTCCCTGTGTTTACCAACTCTTTTGATTGTATTTTCCTGCCCTGTCCCTCATTCCTGGATGCAAGCACCAGGAAGCGTCAAAGCCTCCCAGGTCCCCCTGTGAACTGGTCCCTGGTTTTGCCTTTACATATTCATATAACTGGCCCACAACATGTATAAGCAACATTGCACATGAACTGTTATGTACAAACATAGAAATCAAGTTCCTGAGCCCTGGCTAGGAAGGGAGGAATATAAAACTGAATGAATAAATAAATAAATAGTAAATAAATAAAGTAATGCATAGGCACACAGGACATATTGCATACCCAAAAATTTAATCTGGAGACAATGACCTAGTGAAACCAACCTATGGCTTTTGCTTGTCCTTGCAATGAGGCCAACAGGTACTAATTTCACTGCAGTGTTCAATCCCCCCTGGATTTGACTCAGATGTAGGCTAATGCTAATTTTTAAGAGGATCACTATGTAGCATGCCTCGTGGGTAATGAGTTAGTTCACTGTCATACACAGAAGAAAGAGAGGATGAAGTGTTTGTGGGGAAATAAGAAATCTGCTATCAAATAAAGAATGACTGTACATCATTATGAGAAATTTTCACATCCTGGAGAGCTGTTTCGCAAGTTAGTCCTTAACCACTGATTTCAGCATATTCTTTGTTACCTCTTTTATCTACAGCCCTAAATACATTTATTATAATCAGTGTTTTCTTCTGCTTACTAACACAAAAAATGTACTGCTGAAATATACAGGAAAGTACACTTAACTGCCCTTCTGAAGACTTATTTCCAAAGAAATCTCAGAATTGCAACAGCTCTTGTTTTGCAAAGAAAGCTAAATTGGTGACTGCCGTTTGCAGTGTTCCAGTGCCACCAGCAAAACTGGAGGTTAACAAGGAAGAGAGATGAGAAAGCCTATGGAAAATTTCAGAGAAAGCAATCAATGAATGCCTCCAGCCATCCTCCCTGATACCTCCTCCTTCAAAATAGAATTCAGGTCTTCTCTAGTGGGACACAAACAGAATGTGTGTGCATGTGAAAACAAATTCACAGGACATTATGAAGAAGCAAACAAAACAATTACACATTTTTTCTTTCAAGTCACTATCCTATCATGCCATCTTGATTTTACTGCCTCATCCATTGCCTAAAGATGTACCAGTGTAAAAAAAAAATACAACTAAGTAAACTTAATTTTAATAGAAAATCCTAGTATAAGATTACAAAGCATCCATAGACTTGTGCACTGAGAAATTACCTTTACATGCATGTAAAAAAAATCAAAGAAAAATATGGTTCTGATTAAGACTTGGAAAATCCTAGATTTGCAAGTTATGTTAATTGAATTATTGTAAAGTATAGCTTTCCTTTACTGTCAGTTCTAGATGACTTTTCAATAAATATTTTTAAAAAGATTCCCTTGAGTACTTGTAGCATTCTGTATCATTTCAACAAGAAACACTTTACTTTTTCACACCAAAAAAAGTTATAACAACTACTCCTTGAAATTGTCTTATTTAATGAAGAGAAATAATTAAATCTATAAAAGAACTTAAAACCTAAATAACGTTCCAGAGTGCTAGTCTTGTATCAATACTATCTTCGCTGAATCAAACAGAATCTTCTTTGATAAAATCAAAACATATCAACTGATCACTTTTTGCAAGCCGGATGGTATAAGGCAAGGTTTAGCTATAACAATAATCAATTCCCAGACGTAATGCATGCAGGTTATTTCATTACAATTCAAAGAATTTATTATTTTCAAAGAAATTAATTAAAAAAACAAAACAGTAATATCCTGTAATGGACACTACAGTGAAAGTCACAAGACAAAATGCAACTAATGCCCATGCAAAAAGGCACTATGATGGAGGTCACATGTTGGCACTAAAAGGACCAAGTTAGAATGAACACACAATCCACTGCAACATGAAAGCATGGCTAACCACCCCTTCCAGTCCTTCTGAAACCTTGTTCCATGGCAAGTGTCCTACTTAAAAAAATCACAGGGCATCCAATTCATATGAGCAATTAGTATGAGTTAAGCTCAGAAGCAGCCCCAAAAGTTTAAAGGTATTCTACTTTGGCAGCTGGCAGTTGTACCCATCCAAAGGCATAAAAAGATTTAACCAACATTACAAATATGCTTAAACAATAATCATTACAGAAAAGTAAGCCACAACTTACTATTATAAAAAACCAACTCTCCAGGCAAATCTTTACCTGCACATCTCCATGTCTGGTAAAACTGTGACCCAGACTTAGAAGTAAGTGGAAAATACTAAATGCCCTTAACCTCAGGAACAGGAATCAAAGACTTCATCCTTTGTGAATAAAGTCATTTGCCCTTTCTCCCTCCAGCTTAAACAACTAGTATGGCTTTAGCTGTTCCTTTTAAAAAGCACCTCTGAACTTGCCAGGGTAGATATGATGACATACAGGTCTCTGCAAAAAACATTTTGCAGCAAACTTTGTACAGGTTCTTTTAGGAGCTAAGCTCTCCTGCCTACCCAAGTAACAAGAAAGTAGTAACAAGAAAGATCTTCTACAGCCAGAGTAAGTGTGACACCTGTTTTTCTTCTTTTTTACCACAATACATGCAGTGGCCTATCCCATAGCCTTTCTTCCTATGCACTCCTACAGACTGAACTATTGCTGTTGAGTTGTACTCTGAAAACTTAGTTCATTCAAAGTTGCTCTCTGCAAGTTGGCAACAACCTACTCAACCCACACAGCATCCGACATATGCAGGGAAAGTACCACGGCTGCTACTTCCCTATTTCTGCTGTTAATAATTTATTCTAGGACAGGCTCTTCCTACCCTGACTTGGCAAACCCTGCCCCCATTCTGAACTTGTGTCTGCCCAAATGAAGCCTTCCATCTACACAAAGTCACTGATCTTCACCAAACAACATATTGCCTTACTTGCATTTTTCTAATAAAATGATAGTTAAACAGTTCATCAGAAAAGTACATAATAATTATAAGAATTTAAACTAAACTATCAGAGCAGCAACCAAATGTGCACGACCAGCCTCTGATATTTAGTGCCCAACTAATCCAGCTGTAATCAGGAAGGGCTATGAACTGAACAATGATGTCTTAGATATCAGGCAGAGCATTCAAAGATTAAAACAAAATCGAAGTGTGGGACTTGAAAAAGGGTGTAAACCAGGGAATGGAAAGGTGTAAACCAGGAAGTCTGAGTAAAAATATCAAGATTCCACACTAGTCTTTCCATTTCTACTGGAAGACCAGCCATCCATAAGCTGATGAAACTCAGCTCCACTTCTCCTCCTCTTCTGACCCTGACCCCAGAGTTTTACCGCTTTTCCACTGCCTGGCTGCAGTTGGGGACTGGACACAGGTGAACCAACTAACACTGAATTCAGACAAGACACAGGTGATAGTAGTGAGCAGGCCACTTGACTCTGGGAAGAGTGGGGACTAGGACACCTATCACTAATTGGATTTAGCCTGCCTTTGTCATTCCAGTTCTTCGGGGGTACTCCTGGATCCTCTACAGCAGTGGTCTCCAAACTTTTTTGATTGCGCACCCCTATCAGTAAAAAATTTTTGAGCACGCACCCCCAATATATGTATATTTATATTTGCTCACCCCTATCAGTAAAAAAATTTTGCACACGCACCCCCAATATAAGTATATTTATATAAATAGAAATAGAAGTTCTAATATTTTCTTCCCGCACCCCAATGGATCGTCTTGTGCACCCCACTTTGGAGACCAGTGCTCTACAGCAACCTGCATCTTTAGGTGGTGATCATGGCTAGGGGCACCTTTCGCCAACTTCATCTGGTTCTTTCAGAATTCTTTCAGATTTCCATCCGGCCATCATTCTCTATGCCTTTGTAACCTCAAGGCTTAGACCTCAAGCAATATGCTCTACATAGGCCTGCCCTGCAAAACTGTCTGGAAGCTGCAACTGGTGCAGAATGCAACACCTACCTTCTGCCGGGGGGAGCTGCCAGGAGCCCACCTTCCAACAAGGGCGGGTTGCTAGGAACACATTAATTTCAGTACTTCTGAATCCGAACTGGCTCCCAACAGGTTTCTGGATACAATTCAGGATGCTAGTTTTGTCCCAGAGGGCCCTTAAATGGCTTAGGCCCTACATATCTAAGAAATCACCTTCTCTTTCATGCCCCATCACAATCCTTAAGGTCAGTTGAAAGCAGACTCCTGCAAGTACCATCAGGGGCCAACATGGAAGGTATTTCTCCACAGCTACTCCTCATCCCTGGAACTCCCCTCCCTGTTGAGGCTCACCAAAGCCACAGCCTGGACATCTTTCAAAAGCACTGTAAGCTAGGACGAGTTGTTGTTTAGTGGGGGGATATTCTAGCTCCCTTTACTTTTTGTTCTCTTGTCTCTCTCCTGATTTTAAGTTACTCTGTTTCTTAACATAAGCTGCACATCTGCTAGGAAGGGTGGCGTATAAATCTAATCAATAAGTTATTAGGGGCAAACTGCACTATCCAAAGTCAGAGCCAATACCTTATCTTGACACAAGAGATTTAACTGCTTTTAACACTACCTACTGCTGCTCAGCAGCCCTTCCCAAATGATGAGCACCTTCACCGGACACCAGGCAGAGTGTCCCTTCCTAGCGAGCAAAGGGGCACAGGTGAACAGGCAAGACCCTCTGGTGCAGCTTCACCCAGCCCCTTCAGGGAAGGTGACAGCAAGATGCCAAATCATAGAATCACAGAAAAGTAGGGCTGGAAGGGACCCCAGAGGTGATCTAGGACAGTGTTTCTTAGCCCGTGGGTCGCAAGAATATATGAAAGGGTTGTGAACAAACTTTAAAAATGGATTCTCCTTTAAAGAAGAAAAATGTAGGAAACTGTGGCTTTTCCCCTGCAGGCTGGCAGAGTTCCAGCCTGCAAGGGGCTGCTTGCTGGCTAGCTGGGGGCAGCAGGTCAGGAGTGAGCGGCAATGGGTTGGGACTGGCCATCAATGTTTACAAATGGGTCCTGGTACAAAAAAAGTTGAAAACCATTGATCTAGGAGTCCAAACCCCACCCTGGAGCAGGATCATCCCTATCCAAACCATAGCCTAAACATAAGACTATCATCCACCCAACACAGACCCAGCACCCTAGCCTGCCACAGGTAAAGCACAGGGAACCAGGGCAGCCAACATTGAGCTTCTATAGGAGGCTGTCAATATATGCTCAAGAGATCCTGGGTAGAGGGCCATGTCCCTGCCTGAGGGAGGCAACCCGCCCCCGAGTCTGTCCCAATGTGACCATGGGGTAAAACCCCTGCCTGCCTGCAAATGTGAAGGCAGAGCAGAGGCAGGGACAGCCAGCTTGGGAATAGGGTGGCCATCACAGAGGACATTCACATGGGTGGCTGATGCCACCTTAGTCGGGGGGGCGCATGCCCCCCCAATGACCAGTCAGGGACCAGCAGAGTCCCCCTGCGGCCAATCTCGCCAACTGGGGGAGGAGGGTCCCCTTCCAGCCGATTGTGCCAACTGGGAAGTGGCCGTGGCACTCCCAGAAATGGCTGCGGCGCTTTGTCCAGCGCTCCCACCCCCAGCCAGCACTTGCGGGGGGGGCCCACCGACACTCTGGCCTGCCTGCCCTCTAAGTGGGGAGTGAGGCCTGTCAGGGGGTTAACCAGCGCTCTCAGGGAGTGCACATGCACCCCTGTGCACCCCCTACGCATTGCCACTGACATTCTGGTTTTCTGCTACTCTGTCCTCTATGGATACGAAACCTGATGCCTTAATATCTATTCTTCTCTTCAAGAGAAAAATAGAGGACATAAAGGCATCCAGTTTTGTATCAACAGAGGATGGGTGATAGCCATCCTACTTGGGATCTCTATTCTTAAGGAATCACAGAAAATGAGGATCCTGCCTTGGGGGGGGGCTTCAAACCCTGGCTAGAGCAGGGGGAGGAACTAGATGTGACCCCCTGCTCCAGACAGGACCCTCCCCAACCAGATCACCACAGCCAAGGCTTTGTCTAACCAGGGTTTGAAGCCCCCCCCCCGCCCAGGATGGAGCTTCTCCCCTCTCTGGGTGACCTGCTCCAGTGTTTTCCTCCCCTCCTAGCGAGTGTCTTTCTCTCCTGCTTCCCCAACTCTGCCTCCCCCCTTCATTGCCAGCTGGTCCCCTGCCCCCTGCCGCTGCCGAGCACTGGAGAAGGAGTCAAACTGCGGGGTCGGCGGGGGAGCCTAGCCCCAGGAGGAGCAGGGAGCAAAGGCTCGGCGCAGCGCAGCCCCTTCCCGCTCCCGAGCGGTGCCCGCGGGAAGGGCCGGCTGCGGCACCCGCCGCTCCGACAGGTGCGGCCGGCAGGGCAGGCCGGGGGTGCCAGGGTGCGGGTTTGCCCATGGCTGCGAGGCGGCGCGGGAGGAGCGCGCGAGGGAGGGCGGCGCCGATGTTGCCCCCAGCAGCGCGGGCGGCTCCTTCCCCGCCGCCGCAGGTGCGGTGCGCAGCTCCCCCGCCCCGCGGCGCGCCCCCCGCCCCAGCCGGCTCCTACCTGGTGCGGCCGCCTCCGGGCCCCTGCGTGCGGGCAGCAGGAGGCTGGGTAGGACTTGGTGCCACAAGTTTGGGCTGCCCCGCAGTATGGCGGCGGCTGGCGGGGAGGAGGGATCTCCGCGCCGCTGCGGCGGCGGCGGCCGGGGGAGGGGGGCTGCCCGGCGGGGAGGGGATGCTGCGGGGTGATAGCGACCGGGGGAGGGCAGCCGGGCTGTCGCCAGCGCCCCTGCCAGGGGAAGAGGGGAGGGAGGGCCGGCCAGCCCCCGGGCCGGGGAGGGGAGGGGATAGGGCCGGCGTGTGCCGCCGCCTCGCCTCAGACCTGTGGGCGCACAGGGAGAAACCATGTTACGTCTCCGCGCTGCTGCGGGGCGGTGGTGTTTGCAGGAGCGCAGCCACTCCTCGCAAGGCCAGGGATGCAAAGGGAAGTTTTTCCAGGCAGTTTTTTCTCCTGCCACAGACACGGGGTTTGTCTCGTTTTTTCTGTCGCTTCCCCTTTTCCCCCCCCGGCCTTCAATAGTAGACAGGCCAAAAAGACTCCTGGATGCCTCCCTCCTGACCACACCCAGGCCCAAGTTTGTCCCATGTCATACGTCCCTTCTTGCCCACATGGTGAGACTCGAGTTTGTCCTGTTTAACGCATCCCTCCTTACCCATGCCAGAGACTCGGCTTGTCCCATTTTATGTGTCCATTCTTACCCACGCTGTGAGGCTCAAGTGTCCCATGTTATACATCCCTCCTTACCCATGCCATGAGACTCAGTTTCTCCCATTTTATACATCCCTTCTTAACCATGTGGGGACACCCGAGTTTGTCCCGTGTTATACATCCCTTCTTACCCACACTGTGAGACTTAGTCACATTGGAAGTCCCCTCTAACCCATGCAGTGAGCGCATCTACACATTCATTAATGTGCAGTAGTTACTGGCAGACAAGGTTCTTTGGGTGAACCTGGTATCTTTTATTAGACCAACTTAAATAGCTGGAAAACATCTTCTAAGACATTTTTCTGAAAAATCCTTCATCAATCTGAGGAAGCATCTGCAGTTGATGTGTGATCTTCTTTTTCCAGCTATTTAAGCTGGTCTAATACAAAAGATACCAGATTCACCTAAAGAACCTTGTCTGCCTATGTCCTTAGACCAACATGGCTACAACCCACACCCCAGTAGTTACTGTGCATTTAGCTTGGTACTTCTTTAAAGGTGTACTAATTAAATGTGCGTAACTACAATTCCTGCACAGTAGCGCCAGTGCATTGTTTTTCTGTGACGGTTACTACGCGGTGGCTTAATAAAACTGCGCAGTAGCTTGTTAGCATGGTTTTTGACAAGCGAGCTACTGCTCAGTGTTATTAGGCTACCGTGCAGCAATGGTCTCACATAGATGTGTCCTGTGAGACTCAAGTTTTTCCCATTTTATACAGCCTTTCTTACCCATGCTGTGAGACTCACGTTTGACACTACTGAACGTGGATGAGTGCCCTAGCTACAGGTTTGCCTACAGGACGTATGCTGAAGTTATTTACCTGAGCCAAGAAGAAGAAATGAGAACTAGGCAGCATGTTTGTGTATTTGAAGCAATCAAGGAAAACCAAGGCAGAAACTATCAACTATGAATTTGAGCTGGCAGTGCGATGCTGTAGCCAGTAGGGCAAATAATACCCTGGCATGCATCAGTCGATGCATCTCCAGCAGAACCAAGGAGGTGTTTCTTCTGCTCGACTCAGCACTGTAGCTGGAGTACTGCATCAAGTTCTGGGCACCACACTTTAACAAGGACATGAACAAACTTGAGAGAGTCCAAAGAAGAGCCACCCGTATGATCAGAGTCTTAAAGGGCAAGCCATACAAGGAAAGACTGAGGAATCTGGGACTCTTCAGCCTGAGGAAAAGAAAGTTGAGAGGGGATTTGGTAGCAGCTAACTGCTACAGTAGGGGAGTACAATAAGGGCTTGGTGAGCAACTGTTCACTGGGACACCCAAGGGGAAAACCAGAGTAATGGCCACAAAGTCCTGGAAGATCGATTCAGGCTCAACATTAGGAAAAACTTCACAGACAGGGTATCCATACTGTGGAATAAACTCCCTCTAGAGGTGGTGCAGTTACCTACCTGGGAAATCTTCAAGAGGAGACTAGATAGTCACCTTGCTGGGGTCACCTGATCCCTAGTTATCTTTCCTGCTTGGTGCAGTGGGCTGGACCTGATGATCTTCCAAGGTCCCTTCCAGCCATACAATCTATGAATCTGTGAACCAAGACAAGAATTGTCCAGCTGTTCAGATACCACTAAGCCAGACCTACTATAAGAAACAGCTCTCCTGATCCTAGAAGACTTACACTGCAGCTTAACTTGCAGCATGAAAGTAATTCCATTTAAAAGTCACATTTGTGTACAGTTAAGCATGTGTTTGAATTGTTTTATGTATTTAAACTACAGTGATTTCCTCCTCTCCACAACATTTAAGATATGGATAGCCTTTGATAGCTGACCTCTTCACTGCTGTATTCCTACTGGCTTTCCCCCACAATGAATGCACATTCCTACTCCCTTGGCAAACCAACCACCACAATAGGAGGACTAAAGAGGTCTGACCAACAATAAGCTAAAGTCAGGAAAGGGAATGAGCCATGCAGTGACATCTCCCTGATACTACTCTGTCAGAGCACCATTTAAATAGAATGGCTTATGCTGCCTTTTTAGCCATTTTCAATCATCTGCTTTTTTCTTTTCTACTTTTGTGCTTTCTTTTCTCTTACATAAGGGGCAGTCAATCCCAGTTTCCCTCTAGATTCCAGGAGCAAACAATAAAATCACAATTGAATCTGGGCACAGGAAATGAAAATATTTGTAGCAGTACACAATAAAATCAGGTGATCATTTATGTTTTGTCTGTTTGTCATTTGAGGAAATGTTCCTATGTGAAGAAAAAAAGATTTTTTGCCTTCACAAAATGTGCAAAACCTTTTAGTGCTACTGTAATTATCCTTTCTCCTGTTCCCATTTCCTATCTTATGTTCATCCCCACTCACTCAGGCAATGTCTCAAACTAGATGGTTAGATTTGTGTCTCACTGCAAATCACAACAGGGCCCAAATATTGACTCGGGCCTCTCAGCCTTATCACAATATTCATAAATAATAAACACAATTGGGATTGCTATAGCATACTGTAAGCACAGGCCAACTTAGATGGAGGGAACAAAAAGGGGGGAAATAGGCTGATGACTATACAGATATGACCAAGGGTGCTTCAGCTGAGTCACTGATGAGTTATTGATTACTTTGATGCCTAGTGCAAGCCTTTGATGACTGTTGCTCTATTTAGATTATATAGGAAAATGAACCAGTGTTGCCAACACAGATAACTGACTTCTTTATCATTATGGAATGGAATTGTAATGTCCTTTGATTATTTTAGCCTGATCATCAGGAGCCAACTAAGCAAGTTTGAACAAAATATTTAATTCACTGGAAATTTGCATTTGGTTTGTTGAGGGCCATATCCCCCCAAAAACTCATATCTAGCACTGCATACACATTTTAAAAATAATAATGTTGAGTATTTTCACAGATCACCTTTAGTCTATCCGTAATTCAGATTAGATAAGAATTGTGTCTCTTTAGTGATGTAGATTCAGACTAACACCTCCAGGTAGAAAAAAATTACATGGAAAGCAAACTCAGACACCCTGACATTTTAAGCTATTACTCAAGGTAACTGAAAAGCTAGGGTTCCAAAGAGATGAGAGGATGTTAAACACACAGAAAGCACATCAGCTATTATACAGAGCAATCCCATTCCCCTCCCACGGCCCCTGATCAAACATTATATTGCTGACATGCTTATTTAAACTAGCCTGCCTTTTTAAAGGATTCTCTCACACTGCTAACATTAAAGGGGTTATGGACTATAAAAAAGTTTTAATTCAGGGAACTAGAAGAGGCCAATGACAAATATACAGTTAGAGTTTTTTCTAAATGATGGTTACACAAAGGCACAAAAAAAAGGTGAAGCTTAGAAGAAAGGATGGAGGCTCTCATAAAACCTGATTCTGATGACTTAGCTATGTTTGTCAGAGATCACATCTCAAACTAATATACCTCTGCAGGCAAAAACTCTATAGTTATATCACTATGCCAACAAAAATAAAAAGCAGTAACTTACTTTCTTTGGAGAATTTATAAGCTGCATCTCCAATAAGAGAAGCTGCTACTATCAAACCCTTTCTAGTATAGACAAGTCCTTAAACTATGAGCTAATCTGCTGCATCCACTGAATAAGACAGCAAAGAAGAGTATACGAAGGGATGAAGAGCAAATATGACTTTCCATGTTTTAATCAGATAGATTCTGGGTTGCTACAGGAACAGAGACAATCCTACATATAAACTGGTACAACCATGGGGCTTCTCTGGCTTATGGCAGCCTCCCTGTGTGCTTATAGGCTGCAGATCAATCCAAAATGCCCACAGCAGCATATGAAAACCAGGAGAGAGGTTACATTTAGTCCCACAATTTCATCACTGCAGTTACACATATCTAGATAAAATTTAATGGAGATTATGAGAACAACTGTTCTAATATGATTTTCATTCCCTGCTCTCAACTTAAGTTTTTTTAGATTGAAGTTTGGGCATCATTTGCAGACCAAGAAAAGAGGGTGGTGCATCATGCTAAACCCAATGAAGTGTTTGCAAAAGATGATAATAGCCTGAGAAGCAATGGTCCCTTTATTTACCTACTCAATGGTAGGGGCATGAGAAGTGGTCCCTATTCAATTCAGATTTGGCCCAAATCAGGGGTAGTGATTCGATTTGTTGATTCAGATCACTGTCCCTGTTTCAGTTCAGCCGAATCCGAATCTGAAGATTTGATGCTGATTCAGAGAATCAGCTATTTGGCCATAGACCCAGCTTCAAATGTTTTTTCTATGTACCTTGAGGTACCAGGCACAGCTCATGAACGTTGCAATGCTGGTGCATGTCCCACAGGAATGCAGGGGGCTCCCAGCACGCTCAGCAGCAGACCCGGAAGTGGACCAGAAGCACTTCTAGTCCATTTCCAGGTCCACTGGGGAGCGCGCTGGGGGCCTCCCCATTCCCTTCCTGGCTCAGCAGTTGGCTGCGGGAGGACCCCTGGTCCCTCCCCCCAGATCCAGTCACCGAGCCGGGGGTGCACAGGGGGCCCCCCAGCTCATTCCATGGCAGACCCGGAGGTGGACCAGAAGTGCTTCTTACCCACTTCCAGGTCTGCCGCTGAGTGCGCTGGGGAGCCCCCTGCACTCTTGTGGGAGGCTCCATCTGCCCCAGCATCACAGCATTCACGAGCTGCCTGGTACCTTGAGGTATGTAGAAGAAACATTTAAAGCTGTGTCTATATCTGAATCGCCAAATCTTTCCAAATCGCTCCAAATCAATTCAGAGGGTTCCAATTTGATTTGGAGATATTAAAGGGTGTCCTGCTTTGATTCGGATTCAGAGATTTGTCCACCAAATCAGGCCATATCTCTGCTGAATTGACTCATCAGCCAAAGCTTTGCACAGCCCTGTGGAACAGATAGAGCATAGGCAGAAGGACAACCTTTGTTACACCATCCTTCCAACATGCATCAACCTTAACTTCTGTGGATCATTAAGTCCTGTTGCTGGCAACAAGGGTCCAACAATACAAATTATTAAGTGGCCTTCTGTCTTCCAAACTTAACACAAATGAGAAACTATTTTCATACAAGCTATGAAACATCTCATCAGACTTACAACAAATGATCATGACTGAATATGAAATAAAGACATAAGGCTAAAAGCTACGGATTACCAAAATAATGTTAACTGCATTTTTTTTGCTAAAGAATGCCATCACCTTCTTTTAAATAAGATGTGCTGCATCAGTGAGGTCCTGTAACAGCTAAGAGCAGTTGTTATAGTGTGGATTCCAAAGAAATGCATGAAACGTGATTTTAAAAACTCCAGTTTAAGTAGAGCATAATCTTCTGAATGCGCATTCATGTGTATTCCAAGGAAGTAATATATAAAGCCTGGCTCAGTCATAACATTTCTCCTGCTCTGATATCATGTTCCAACAAGTATGCACTCTCCAGCATATCAGAAGGACATTTAGTAATCTATATCTCATACCAGAAAGAAAAGTGACTAAACAATGAAAAATAAAGTGACAGTAACCTCTAGGGTTTTGAGTATACTCACTAAAACAAAGCTATCTGATAAATCCAACAAGAAAGCAGGCTGCAGAAGCAGAAGTTCACGGAGAGTAGTGGAGAATCAGAGTAGGATTTACGCTGGCCTGCTGGCACGGAAGTTAGATCAGGAGCTGAGGATAGATACTTCAAAAGTGAGTGAGTGAGGGAACAGGTGGTAGGTATATAGTACGTCTATGAAAGGGGGAATAAATGCATCTGAGGACTGGCTGGACAAGTAGGTAAAGCAATAAGCAGACGATTAACAGAATGTATAAGAGGGCAAGTTGGATGAGAGAGTGAAAGAATAAGTAGATAGAGTGAATGAATATAAGTGAATATGTATTTAAATAAGTCAAGCTCCAAGCTGCCCTATATTCCAAATGCCCAAACTATTCTTCTATTGCTATGATAAAGAATGTCAGTTAATCAGTTAATTTTTAACCAAGAATTCCTAACCAATCCTCAAGGAAAAGGAACCAGTGAACATATTCATTGTTAAATGCACTTTACAATTATGAGACTGAAAATAAAATTATTTTTGGAAATGATAACATAAACTTTTTTTAAAAGTATTTAAAAACCAGTAGAGGTTTACCACAGACATGTACTGTTAACAATTCCAAGGTCAGTAATGTTAACTATAATAATATAGTACTTGGCACTCTTTATCTATAGATCTTAAATCATTTTGCAGAATGCATATCATTTTTTCCACTTTCCCAGTAGAGAAGCTGAGGTACAAGGGGACAAATTGACTTATGGGAGGTTACACATTGACAGAGTCGGGAACAGAGAGAACCTAGACCTCTTGTTACCTTTTATGTGGTTTAGTGGATAAGGCACTGTATTGTCATTTACTTCGTACGATTACAAAGGCTATGGAGCTATAGAATACTAGCCGAAGGGTGTTGCCTCCAGATAATAAAAGACTCTTTTATCTTAAAGCTTCCAACATCATGGAGGGTAGAACTCACTCTTTTGAAGTGGGCCCATTCCAGGCCATTATAACTCCCCTGTGCTTTCTGTATACATCCCAAAGAGAAAAAGAGTTCATGATGGAGTAGCTGCTATACATGCCACTGACTGGATAGGTTCTCTCGTGGTTCTATATAAGATATTAAAGAGCATGGAAGCCACTGAATCCTTGTTTGAGCTAGTAGCCAGGAACCCTTTATCAGAGGAAAAGATGGGCAGGATTCCCCACTCATGATGTAGGATGACTTTAACCCAAAAATAAAAGACTGGTCAGACATTCCCTAACTCTAGTACTGCATAAATAAACACGTTAGAAATAACTCTTACCAACTAAGGCTAGGGACAGACATTACACAAAGCCAGTTTAAGTGATGAGAAACTGGTTTAAACCTGTAGCAGAACAGCTGTTCAGTGCACATAAACCAGTTTGAAAATGGCTGAAACCAGTTTGAGATAAACCTGGCTGAATATATAGTATCAGACTTAACTGATAGAGGTCAAACTGGTTTATGCAATGTCTGTTCCAGACCACTTCCTAGTTTAAGTTAAATCAGACTCCCCCAGCATCCCGGTATGCTCTCTGGGCTGGGTAGCACTCTCTGCTCCACAGCAGAACTGGCCCCTCCTCTCTGCTTCCTGGCTGGAGCTCCGTTAGAGACTGCAGGCATCGGTCTGGCTTTCCCCTACTCCTCCCCTCCCCTCCCCACTCTCTGCTAAGTAGGGGTTCCCCCCTCCCATCTACCTTATACAGATGCCTCTCAGCAGTAACTAGCATACCACATGTCCATGCTGTGGCAGACCAGACAAAGGCAGACAGGACTGTGTTCTTTTTGGAGCTAATCAACAGATAGCTGGCAATGTCCCTCCTTGGAATGTTCACTTCCTTGGAAAAAGTTGTTTAAGAAGAGATTGAACTAATGAGAGAGGCTTTGTTTTCTGACAGGGTGTTAAATGCTGATAATGCTGATAAATGCTCTGCTATCAAGGTTGGGAGGGAACCCCTCCCTAATCAGAGGGTTCTGCCAGAGCCTGGCCACACACCCCTCAGAGCTCAGCACTATAGAAGGGTAGGGAGGGCTGCTCTAATGCCCCACCAGCTTCTAGTCTGAGTCATTGCAGGCTTGTGCCTACGTTTCTGGGAAGTCTGTACAGTTAAAAACCAGTTTGGCCTAGCCAGGTTAGACTAACCTGCAAAGATTGAATCAATTCAGGCTCAGGCTTTATGAATGTCTGTCCCTAGCCTAAGTGAACATTAGTGACACATAAAGAATTAGCAGATACTGCCATTTTCCTGTGGACAGGCCTTGCAGGAGAGAAGGAAATGAAGCATATATTCATTTATTTATAAAAGGAAGAGACATAACGAAAAAGGTACATGTACAAACTGCATGGGACTGGGTTAATATGAGTAGCATGAACCACCTGATGAGGGAAGAATGCTGAAGAAACTGGAGCTTTCAGATTATATTTTCTCATCCCTCCACAATTTGTAAGACTGGCATTCTAACATATAATGCAGGGCCAAACTTAGACTCTAGACCAGGGGCGGGCAAAGTCCAGTACATGGGCCAAATCCAGCTGGCAGTGGACGCCATTTCCCAGCAGCCCCTGCCCTCACTAGCTGGAGCTAGTCTCCATGGAGACCTCAGCCACTGGCTGTGATAGCACAAGGCTGGGGTTGCCAGGGAGACTGGCCTCAGCCATGCTGGCAGGGCAGGGCAGGGCAGGGCAGGGCAGGGCAGGGCAGGGGGCTGCTATGGAGCCACTGGGACCTTTGAGGGAAGAAGCTTGGTCCGGGTCTGGGGCAGAACTGTGATCTGCCACCTGCTCTGGGCTGGAGTGCATGGACAGTGAATCGTAGCTCTGCCCCGGCTCCTTGCAGCAGTGACATCATGGTCTCAAGCTGGGACACAGTTGCAATCCACTGCCTGCACACCCCTGCCCAGAGCATGCAGAAGGCAAATTGCAGCTCTGCCCTGGCCCCCAACTAAGCTGCACCTACTGCATGATTTCAGCGGCTCTGGAGCAGACCTCTGTTCTGCTCTGCCATGCACCCTGCCAGCATGGCTCAGGCTGGTCTTCCTGGCAACCCCAGCCTTGTGCTATTACAGGGCAGTGGCTGGGGTCTCCATGGAGACCAGCCCCTGCCATGCAAACAGGGGCTGCTGGGAAATGGAGTCCAGCTGCTGACCGAGCCCACCATTTTGTTCACCCCATCTCTAGACTATTGCCATAACACTATCAAGCACTGAGATTATTTTCAGTTTGATTTTTTTTAAATACAACCTGCCCTTTCTCAAAATCAAATGAAATACTAGTTCTGGAAATATGTGAAGCCAGGAAAGTAAAAATTGTTCTTTTAGTGAGACAGCAAAAATGCAGTTGCAGAGTGTGTTGATAAGTTGATCAATTAACATTTGATTTGTAAATGTGCAGTTTGTCCTTTGGGCCAAGTACAGAGTCAAAAAACCCAAGGCAGACTCAATTCAATCTTTGCAGGTTGCTCTGGACTACATAGATGAACTGATCAGCAAGTGAACTGATGTTCACTTTTAAAACAGGAAAGGCAGCCAGACCCCTGCAGTGGCCTATACCAGTAGCCCATGCCAGAGCATGCCTCCTAGCCTACTGGCCACTGCAGAGAGCCAAGCAATTCCCCCAGCCACACTCCCACCTCAGTTTCTAGGCCAGCAAAGGAAGCTGGGTGGGGGACCTCCCCCCCTGCCCAGCGCTGGATCCCCTGCTGGGAGCAGCCTGGCATGGGGGCAGCAGGGTGTGGAAGTCTGAACTGGGGGCTTTCCTCCATCTGCCTGGAGCTGGGAGCAGGCCCAGAGTTCTTCAGTCATGGCTCCCTTCTCAGTCTCTGGACTGGCTGGGGGAGGTGCAGGAAATGCCTCACTGGGGTCTGGCTCTGCCCCCCACACCTGGGAGCCAGGGGCTGAAGTCCCTCAGCCCTGTTCCCCTCAGTCCCCACCCTGTCTGAGGGGTGCGGGCAGAGCCCACACCAGGGCTTGGCTCCTTGTGCCCCAGCAACACCCCCCCTCCTCAGTCTTTGGCCCAGAGGAAAGCTTGCACTGGGACTTGGAGATTGGGGGCAGGGGTGGCTGGGGGATTCCAGCCCTGTTCCTGGATCCCAGTTCTGGGTAGTGGAGCCAAACTCCAGTGCAGGCTTCTCCCCACAGCCAGGCTGGAGACTGAGAAGGGAGGCATGGCTGGGGCACAACAGACCCACTTCTGGGTCCTGGCTCCAGGGGGTGGTGCCAAGCCCTGTTGTGGGCTTTTCTTACCACCCCCCCTCAGCGGGGCCAGAAACTGAGGAGGGGTGTGTGGCTGGGGGACTCTAGCCCTGCTCCTGGCTCTGGGCTCCTGGGGATGAAGCCAAGCCACCCTTCCCCCTCCCCGCTTCTCATGTGGTGCTGAGCCAGAGGGGAGTGGTTTTCTCCTTCACCCTCTCAGCCAACCAGAGGAGTGCTAGTGCTCTGGCTAGGGAGCAGAGGGATGCGGCAGACCGTGCTCTGCTGGAACAGACTGCACAGCCCAGGGATGCAAAGCACCCTGGATGCTGGGGCACTATGACTTAACTTGAACTGGGAAGGTATTTGGGACTGAAGTTCCATAAACCAGTTTGACCTAGATCTGTTAAATCTGATACTACATTCAACCAGGTTTATCTTAAACCAGTTTCAGCCATTTTGGAAGTGGTTTAAGTTCACTGAACATCTGTTCTGTTACAGGTTTAAACCTGTTTCTGATCACTTAAACTGGTTTGTGTGTTCTGTCCCCAAACTATATGTAAATTTTTGTTGCAATTGTTGTAATTTATTGCATTAAGTTATTAATGTATATTGCTTTTTCAACAATAATTCTGTAGTGCAGTACATTTAAGCAATGCTTTACCAACACAGTGCAAGAAATAGAATTATATGGAGTTGTACTGACTAATTTGATTGCAAATAACTAATAGGTATATCGTGGATAAAGTGCTTGCCTTTTACTTTAATTTCTCATGCAGAATAGGAGCTTCCTTATGTTCTTTCTTCTCTTATTTGTTAGTTTATTTAGAGATGAGCAATTTAATGGCCAGATCTTTTGACTCTTACTTAAATGAGTAACTTCAACTGAATAACCTGTGGGAATAATAGTTGGTGGCCTAATGGCTGGACACTAACAAGCAAAGAACTTAGATGAAAAACTTTACTCATATTTGCTGTTAATATCTTACTTGAACCATGTTTCAAGTAATTAAAACTATTGAATTTCTATAATCACTCAGACAGCTACAAACCCACAACATGAGATCTTGCAATCTACTTGAAACAAAATGTGAAAGCGGACTTTTCTCCTCCTCCTGTTTCCCCTGCATTTTTGATTGATTTTATTCCTCATTGTTTAGGTTGCTTTGCATGCAATCTTTGCTCTTCCAATTTTAAAGGAATGCCAGAACTTGATGCAACTTGCTGCCTGAATCAAGCTGCCCTATTAACTTCCCTTTGCTGAAACTAAACCAGATCACTATCCCCTGAAGTGTGGTGTTACAGAGGTATTTCTTCCCTACCCTGTAGTCAGGTTTTACTTTCTACCAGTTGCCACTATTAAATTTCTGTTATTTCAAATGGAGAACAATAGCTTGAGATCCAATTGCTTCACAATTATGAATTAAATAAAAGGATATATGGTACAGAAAAGAACAGGATTTTCTAGGACAGTCTGAGTAATTTGCAACAAAAAAAATCTCTTGGGAATGCAGTTCTCTGTTCTAGAGAATGAGAAACAGAAAAATAAAGAACAGGATAAAAGGTATAAAGATCAAGGAAGGTCTTTAACAAGAAAAGCAGACAAGGGCTGTGTACACACATTCAAATAACCTAAGAGAATTCTCCCAGGTTTGTTTTCCTGGTAGAAAAGCTAACCCAGAGACTCCTGAACAGACATTCAAATGCTGAGGCAATGTTGACTTGTGAAGGGGGTATGTTCTGTTCCCTGCTCACCCGGAGCAGCAGAATCCAATGAGCAATACACTGTCTGTCTTGGGGAGGGGCGGGTTAAAAGCAAAGCACTCTGGGATGCTGGAAGACTGTTCTGTGGTTTCTCTCAGAAAAGAATGTGTACAGACATTTGTTCTCCCAGGAGAAACTCCAGGGAATGATTTAACCCTGGATGTTTCCAATTTATTTTTCTCCTGAAGCAGCCATTTTTGCTCAGGGAGAAAATCCTGAACATCTATACACTCAAGTTTTCAAAAAGAAACTGACATAGGCACCACTTTAATTTTTGCTGAGGGGCGGGACTAAGCTGATGGACATGTGCCCCGCCACCCCCAGCTCTCCAGTGTGTGGGGAGCAGGGTGTATGAGTGGGGAAGGCGGGGGGATAGACGTAGGTGATGTGTGGGGGATAGGAGGGGGCACAGGCAATGTGGTGGGGTGTGGGGGAGCACATGCCCCCTGAGATTTCTGCACCCACAGTGGAGTGTGGGGCTGCAGCTGGGCCAGGCTAGCTCAAGGTAGGAGCCGCCTCTGCAGCCCAGCAGGCAGGACCCAGTTCAGGAGGGAGTGGCACACTGCCACGGCCACCAAGATGAGGTATTTCCTGCCCTCTTGACTATGAGCCACTGTTGCTGCCATGCCTCACCTTGGTTGTTATGATGACACAGCGCTGCCTCCCATGCCGGGTCCTGCCCACTGGGCCACAGAGGTGGCTCCTATCCAGCGCTGTTCCAGCTCAGCTGCAGCCCTGCACCCCATGACCTGTTGTGGACACAGAAATCTCAGGGGGCATGTACTCTCCATCACCACGTTGCCTTCCCCTGCTCCACACCTCTCTGCCACATTGCCTGTACTCCCCCACACCCTCAACAAGTCACCTGTGCCCTGTGAAGAAATCCCCTCTCTCTCTGCCCTCCCTTGGGTCATTCCAGAGGTACCCCTCTCTCTCTCACTTGCTTTCTATTTGGATCAGGCTGGTCAACCAAGTGACTGGGCCAGATAAATTCCTAATGGGAGAGGGGAGTTCACGCTCTTCCTCCAGCAGGCATTTTGAAAAGCCGCAAGCAAAGTGCCTACAGGTTGCCACCTGGATTAATTTCTGTAAGTAAAAATGTGGAAATTTGCCAGGAGTTAGGATCTATGTCTAGGAACACACATTCTAAGAGGACTATTATGTCCAAGACTCTAATTATTTTGTGCTCAAAGTATATTTTGACTTCCTTTTTCAACCCCGTGTCCCCTGATCAATAAAGGTATTGGGTTACAGTGTGCCTGACTGTTTCATTGTGGAGAGGAGAGGCAAACCTTTTTGCACCCAGCCCAGTGAGCAGATCTTGTCTGTTTATGTTCCCGCAGTCATACCTGAGGTTATCTTGGGATGCTGCAGGATGAAAGAAGCACCCAGAAATATTACCAGTGGGCAAAGCACCCCCAAGGCTTGCAGGGTTTGTGTGGCCCAGGCTGCACAGACCGCTAAGAGAGACCAGTGCCTGGGTGGTGGCAGCATTACCCCAGGCTTGCTGGTATTCTCCAGGAAGTGGGACAGCTGATGGTAGGCAGCCCGTGGGAGACTCCCAAAGTGAGGTTTTTGGATTTGGCACAGTGATGTGGGTGACTGTATAGTAGTGCCCCTTACTGTGCCACCACATGCCCCACCCAACGTGTCACCTGTGCCCCCTCTCACCCCACCCCCATAGACTTATGTTAAGGGAGCATTCAGAATTCCTCTCCACCACTTCTTGATTGCCACATGCGTATGCATGTGCACATGCACATGGCACCCCCTACCTCCTATCACCCTCTCCACTCCTACCAGCTCCAAGCAGCCCCTTGCAGGCTGGATCCCTGTCAGCCTGCAAGGGGAAACCCATGGTTTCCCATATTTTTCTCCTTTAAAGAAAATCCTCATTTTTCCATAGCAAGCAGAAAACCAAAATCCCTGGTAATAACTCCAGGCCTCAGTCATTATTCCTAAGCATGTCATCTTACATCCAGCTCACTCAACATAATTGAACCCTTCTTGTACAACATAAAATAATATAGAAATATTATGTTATTTTCCTCAGGTTTGGGACCTGACTGCCCTCATTCAAAGACGGGTCTGCAAGACCCCATGTACTTGACACCTATAGAAACTGAATGTCTGTATATGGCCAAGATCAGTTTATGAAGACCAAAATAAAAATATATATGTATATGGCTGCATTAGTAAGAAGGGCTTTAAACTAGGTTGACAGGGGGGTGGAGACCAAGGTCCTGAGGTACGTGGGGCAGCAGGAGACCTGGCAGAAGCAACAGGGGAGTCCTCCTCATTCTTTCTGAGGCAATTGACTAGTTACCTCAGGTGTCTGTACATGAACACATGGAGCCTGGGAAAAGCAGGAAGAATTGGAAGTGCTCACACAGTCAAGAAACTATGAACTATAACAGAGACTTGGTGGGATAGCTTGCATGACTGGAACACTCTCATGGATGGGTACAAACTGTTCAGGAAGGACAGGCATGAGACAAGAGGAAGAAGAATCGTGCTGTATGTAAAAGATCTGTATGATTGCTCAGAGCTCTAGTATGAAACTAGAGATAGGCCTGTTGAAAGTTTCTGGGTTAAGGTTAGAGGGGAGAGCAACAAGGGTGATGTTGTGGTAGGTGTCTGCTATAGACCACCAGAACAGGAGGATGAGGTAGATGAGGTTTTCTTCAGACAACTAATGGAAGTTTCCAACTCACCGGCCCTGGTTCTTATTGGGCTCTTCAGTCACCCTAGCATCTGCTGGGAGTACAACACAGCAGTGCACAGGCAATCTAGGAATTTTTTGGAGAGGATTGGAGAGAACTTCCTGGTGCAAGTTTTGTAGAGACCAACCAGGGGCCATGCTTTTCTTGACCTGCTGCTCATAAACAGGAAAGCATTGTTGTGGGATATAGAAGTGGATATCAAGTTGGGCAGCAATGAACACAACAAGATGATCAAGTTCAGGACCCTTGCAAGGAAGAAAGGAGAGCAGCAGAGTATCAACCCTTCATTTAAAAAAAACAGACTTTGACTCCCTCAGGGAACTGTTGGGCAGGATCCCCTGGGAGGCCAGTCTGAGGGGGAAGAGTCCAGGAGAGCTGGTTGTATTTTAAAGCACAGGAACAAACCATCCCCATGTGCAGGAAGAATAGCAAATATGACAGGCAACCAGCTTGGCTTAGCAGAGAACTCTCTGATGAGCTTAAACATAAAAAGAAAGTGTACAAGAAGTGGAAACCTGGACAGATGACTATGGAGGAGTATAAGAATATTGCTCAGGCATGCAGAGTTGAAATCAGGAAGACCAAAGCACAACTGGAGTTGCAGCATGAAGGGTAACAAGAAGGGTTTCTACAAATATGTTAGCAACAGGAGCAAGATCAGAGAAATTGTGGGTCCCTTAGTGAGTGGGGGAGGCAATCTAATCACAGACAATGAGGAAAAGGCAGGTTTTGGGGCTGGTTTTGTCCAATGCCTTTTTTACCTCAGCCTTCACAGGCAAGGTCAGCTCCCAGACTACAGGCAAAGTCAGCTCCCAAACACAGTTTGGGGAGAAGGTGAGCAGCCCTCAGTGGTAAAAGAACAGGTTAGGGACTATTTACAAAAGCTGGATATGAACAAGTCTATGGGGCCAGATGCAATGCATCCAAGGGTGCTCAAGGAGTTGGCTGATGTGATTGCAGAGCCACTGGCCATTATCTTTGAAAACTTATGGTGATTGGGGGAGGTCCCGGATGATTGGAAAAGGGGAAATATAGTGCCCATTTTTAAGAAACAGAAGAAGGATCCAGAGAACTACAAACCAGTCATCCTCACTTCAGACCCCAGAAAAAAAGCATGGAGCAGATCCTCAAAAAATCCATTTCTAAGCACTTGGAGGAGAAGAAAGTGATCATGAACAGTTAGCATGGATTCACCAAGGGCAAATCATGCCTGACCAACCTGATTGCTTTCTATCAAGATATGACTGGTTCTGTGGATGTGGGGAAAAAAGTGGATGGTGTTAGACTTTGACTTTAGCAAGTCTTTTGATACAATCTCCCACAGCAATCTTTGAAGCAAGCTGAGGAAATATGGGTTGGATGAATGAACTGCAAGGTGGATAGAAAGCTGGCTGGGTCATCAGGCTCAACAGGTAGTGAACAAGGTCTAGTCGGTAGTCGGTATTGAGTAGAGTGGCTGGCAGTTTTGGGGCTGGTTTTGTTCAATATCTTCATTAACGATTTGGAAGATGGGATGGATTGCACCCTAAACTAGTTTGCGGATGACACCAAGCAAGGGTGTGGAGGAGATAGTAGAAATCCGGGAATGGAGAGCTAGATTTCAGAGTGATATAGACAAATTGGAGGATTGGACCAAAAGAAATCTCATGAGGTTCAACAAGTGCAAAGTCCTACACTTAGGACTGAAGAATCCCATGCATCACTACAGGCTTGGGACCAAATGGCTAAGCAGCAGGTCTGAAGAAAAGGACCTGGGGGTTACAATGGACAGTAAGCTGGATCTAATTCGGTAGTGTGCCCTTGTTGCCAAGAAGGCTGATAGCTTACTGGGCTGCATTAGTAGAAGTATTGCCAGCAGATCGAAGACAGTAATTATTCCCCTATGTTCTGCACTGGTGAGGCCACAACTGAAGTACTGTGTCTAGTTTTGGGGCCCCCTACTGCAAAAAAGGTGTGGACAAGTTGGAGTGAGTCCAACTGAGGGCAACAAAAATGGTACAGGGGCTGGGACATGTGACTTCTGAAGAGAGGCTGAGGGACCTAGGTTTATTTAGTCTGCAGAAGAGAAGACTGAGGAGGGATTTGAACCACACTGAAGGGTGGTTCTGAAGAGGATGGAGCTAGACTAGACCACTGTCATCAGTGGTGGCAGATGACAGAACAAGGAGCAATAGTCTCAAGTTACAGCAAGAAAAATTTAGGTTGGTTGCTTCCTGGCTCCTAGGTGTAAATAATAGATAATAATTATATTTGTTTCCTGCTCTGATCTCCTCACCAGATTTTAGGTGACTTCATGAGACTGAGACAGCTATGAAGACAGATTAAAGTACGTTAGAGAGCCAAACATAGATTGGCTCTCTCCTTCTGACACAATATTGTAACACGGGGTTAAGGGGCACTGATTTGTTGGAGAGTCTTATTTTGCTTGTTTGGTAAAATATATTGCTTTAGATCCTTTCTAAATGTGCTGTGAGGTACCATATAATGTCAGGTGTGCAAATGTAATTCACAAGATAAACCAGAGATTTCAAATAGGAATCCATCATCATAATGTTAAAAACAGTTGATCTGTTGTGATCTTTCTGAGATCTTTGTAACAGAAGAGTTACTATATTATTTTTCTATAGTAAAAATGAGTGAAACCTAGGATCTTCATTTTTTGAGGGATGCCTTGTATCTATCAAAGGTTACCTCAAGTCTGAGCAATACTCAGACTTTGGTGTCCCTGAGCCAGAAATAGCTCGTAAAATTATCACTTGTGATACTTTACAGAAAATATTCTCAAAAGTTGTTTCCATATGTTTGTTTATGGCAGGGGTGGGCAAAATACAGCCCATGGGCTAGATCTGGCCTGCCAGGTGATTTCATCCAGCCCTGGGCACCCACCAATTAACTGTATCCCACCCAGCCCATGTGCTTCACTTGCACATTCATGCACGGTAGGGCCCTGGCCCTGACTCTGGCCCTGGCCCTGGCCAGCATGCTACTGCTGCAGTCACTGGGGGAACTTTTTGCCTTCCCTACCCTTCAGTGGCTCCTCCTCATGTCCCTGCTGCAGCACTCACTCTGGGAAGCAGGTAGGTAAATGGCAGCGGGTAGGGGGAAGCTGCAGCTGGGTGGGAGTGTGGAGTGTGGGGCTGGGGCTGGGCTGGCAGGAGTGTGTAACCGAGGGCCTGGGTCCCATACCCAGTGGGGTGGTGAGGACAGGGAGCTTTGGTGGGCATGGTCTGGGTATAGGAGTGTGGGGTTTGTGGGGTGTAAGGGAGGCTGGGGTGATGTGGAGACTTCCCCCCCCCACATGCCCTCTCCATGGTGCACAGCCCCTGCCACTGATGGCAGCAGCTGCCAGGGCAGGCCCTTGGGGTGTTCATGGGCCACGCAGGCACAGCTGCCCATTGGCATGTAGCATTCACAGGAGCTGCACGTAATGACAAAGAGTGGAGCCAGGCTGGCCTGCCTTCATCATGTAGGGCTCCCCGGGGTTCACATGGTACTCCTGTGACTCGTGCATCACAGGGTGGAAGCCCTGCATGATGGAGCTAGTGGTCTGGTCCCACTCCATGATGCCATGTGCAACTACTGAGACTCGACAGGGAAGCAGGCAGAGGGGCTCCCCACCACTTCCAGCAGAGTTCCAGGAACTGCATGTGATGGCAGGGAGCAGGGCTAAGCCACTGTCTCCATTAGGCGGGGCTTCCCCCTCATGGCACATAAGTCCCAGGAGCTCCACATGAGCTGTGAGGAGTCCTATGTGATAGAGGTGGGCTGTTCTTGCTCCGCTTCTTGCCACCACATACAGCTCCTGGAACTGGCTGGAGCTGTGTGCTGCTGGGCGGCTGCACCTGTGCAGGCCATGAGCAACCCAAGGGCCCACCAGCAGCAGCAGGGACTGTGCACTATGGGGGAACATGTACAGGGGTGCCCACACGTCCCCACCCTCCCTCACAGCCCACAAACCCACACCTACACCTTGCCCACACCTTCCCACAACCCCGCCACATATACACCCAGCCACACACCTCAACATACTCTACACCCCCCACACACAGCCATGCCCCCTCAAAACCCCCCAAACCCCACACTCCACTATACACACACGCGCCCGCGCGCACACTCACACACACTCTCCCACACACAATATACAAGAGTAAGACTTTATTTTGAGCTATTATGCAATCACCTCTATACCTACTATGCAAATGCACATAAATCAGGACAAAAGTTTTTTTTTAAATAAAATATGTTATAGTACATGTTTGACTTTTAGTATATGATTTGTTCTTTTTCTGTTTCCAAGATGACAACCGTTTCCCCTCCCAAAAGGAGTACTTCCAGGGACAAGGGGAGGAACTTCCAATGGCAGAGGACAGAGGCTAGGGGCAGGATTTCTGGTCCCAAGATGTCGACCAGGGGGTGGGGTATATGTCAAGGGGTCGGGCTACCCTTGCAGCCCTCAACAGCTCACCAACACTCATTAAGCGGCTCTCCCGCCAAAATAATTGCCTACCCCTGTTTTATGACATGCTCTACATTGCATTCAGTACATCTAAAAGGGCATATATTAATGCCACCGTGTTGGAAACTTGCCATACATTCATATCAAATTATTTTTTATTTATTTTTAACTTTACTGCATTTGCCAAAATCCACCTATGGGTATATGTATTGTTGTGGGTCTTTGGTTAACACTGACTGTTCATGTATCCAGTTAGGACTGAGCATCATTGTTTTCTATTAAGAATTCTGCAAGACTTAGAGAAAAAATATCAGAGAAGCTAACATAAGAAGAGAATACTGACCTAGGACAGTGTTTTTGAACCTGTGGGTTGTGACCCAGAAACGGGTTGCAAAAATATATGGAAGGGTCACAAACAAACCTTAAAAATGGATTCTCCTTTAAAGGAGAAAAATGTAGGAAACAATGGATTTTCCCTAGCAGAGTCCCAGCCTGCAAGGGGCTGCTTCGGGCTTTCCTTTCCCCACACATAGCCCCTGCTACCTCACACAGTGTGGGGCTGGGTCCTGGGGCCATGGGGCAGCGGCTCGGGAGTGATGGGCACTGGGTCGGTAGTGGCCATCAATGTTTACAAATGGGTCCTGGTATTAAAAAAGTTGAAAATTACTGACCTAAGAGATACATTTTTATCATCTGTTTATATGTTCAATACATTTGTCATGGTACACAAAGAAAGGTCATTCTTAATTTGTAAGTAGGAGGAATAGGACCATTGTTCTTAGATTTTTCAAGCTCTTGCAGTCACTGCAATATGAATCTTTCAAAGTGTCCCATTTCTGGCTGTTATATGTCTTAGGGGAGAAATAGGGTTTTGTGCTTTGAGGGATAAACTGTCTGGCTAAAGAAGAGCTTAAAGGAAACAGGTTTCCAAGGACTTGAAAGATTGAATTATACCTATATCATTATTTATTTAACAGTCTGACATTTTCTGTGAATCTCCACATATAAAGTAAAATTTGTTCCATCTTACACCTCTCTCTCAAAACCTTTTTGCCTTAGGTACTCCTATAGCATGTATATCAGCAGAACAAGGATGTGGCTACTCTGACACCATTTTCTTCCTCCTTTTGTATCCACCTTAAATAAACCAAAAGGAGAGGGTTCAAAGCAAGACCCTTGTGTTGGATTATCTATGAGCCTTGGTGATCAGGGAATTTTGGCTAGTAACATTGTGCCCAGTGTTGTTCTACTAGGATCCAGATAAAGTTGTTTCCAATCAAGTTTCTCTTTAAGGACTGGGAGGTATTTATGTTTTCTGCTGTTGATTTAGGGTGCCTATACCTGAGTGCAGAGACTGCTTCAGAAAAGTTGAGTATTGGAGCTGCTCTAATTAAAGTGCCCTCCCCCCTTCCCCCTCTAGAGCATGTGTAAAAGGGCCCCTAGTGACAAACTACCCTGTATTTTCCAGGACAGTCCCAAATTTGTGTCTTGTTATTCCCAGAGAGCCAATGAAATGTGAATTTTATCCTAGATTTTGAAAATTGGTCCTAATCTGGGATGGTGGCAGCAGCCACAGAGTGGATCTACAACTCTGTGTGTGTGTCTTTCTAGCTGGCTGTGTCTTAGGCTCTTCCCTTATCTCCTACCAGTCCTGGGTCAGCAGTAAAGACAAACCTACATGATGGTCCTGGTGCTGCTCTGAGTCCCATTGGCACATAGATTTTCATGGGCACCCTGTAAATACATTTTGTTGGCTTCCAGCCTGAAGTGCTGCTCAAGCAGAGAGGATGACATTATTTTAGCCTCCTCCTCTACCTACAAGCTAGTCTACACTTATGTCTTTTCCTGTAGGATTGATGTTTGGATTAGGGATGTGAATTGTTAAACATGTAAATGTGTAACCGTTCACATTACTGGTTATTGTTTATCATGGGGGCAGGGAACTGTCCATCCAGAAGAGCAGGAAGGGAGAGCAAGGAGGAAAAGAGAAGTCATGTAGTGCCCCTGAAGGCAGGAAGGAGGGATGGAGGAGTGATAAGGAGGTGGGGGGGGGGTGAACCAGTACGTAGGCAGGCAGGAGGAAGGGAGGAGCAAGAAGGAAGGGAGAAGAGAGGGAGAACTAGTATCTGGTACAGTGGGGAAACAACAGGGGAGCTGAGAGGGGCTGACCCTTGCTGTGGCAGTGTAGCCCCACACCTTTTGCCATCCATCCCAGGGCACACGTGCACCCACTGCTGGCAATGAGCTAGGACAAACCCTAGTATAGGTGCTTGCAACCTCCCCCACCACCTGCCACAGCCAGGCCGGGCTCTTGGTAGGTCCCTGTTGTCCATCACGGAGCCCAGGCTGGTCATGGGAGGCAGCAGGGAGGCTGCAAGTGGCTGCACCAGGGTCTATGGAGCCCTGGCTCAGCTTGTTGCTGACAACAGGAGCAGACAATAAGAAAGAGGCCAGGGCAAGAAAGAAGCCAGGGCTGTGTTGCCACAACAAGGATTGGGCCCCTTATGCCTACCCCACCATTTGCCATGAGACGTGTGCACCTGCCACCAGCAACAAGCAGGGTCAGGGCTCCACAGACCCTCATGCTGTTGCCCTGTGGGTCAGGCCAACTCTCAGGATCTCAATATTGTGCTGTTAGACAGGAGGGTATGACACAATTGCACATATACAAACACACAAATCAATTGGATGCATACGCACACACTACCAACTCATAGATTCATAGATTCGTAGATGAAGGGACCTCAATAGATCATCGAGTCTGACCCCCTGCATAGGCAGGAAAGTGTGCTTGGTTCAGATGACCCCAGCCAGATGCCTATCTAACCTCTTTTTAAAGACCCCCAGGGTAGGGGAGAGCACCACCTCCCTTGGGAGCCCATTCCAGATTTGGCCACTCTAACTGTGAAGAAGTTCTTCCTAATGTCCAGTCTAAATCTGCTCTCTGCTAGCTTATGGCCATTATTTCTTGTAACCCCCAGGGGCGCCTTGGTGAATAGAGCCTCACCAATTCCCTTCTGTGCCCCCATGATGAATTTATAGGCAGCCACAAGGTCGCTTCTCTTGCGGAGGGTGAAGAGGTCCAGGTGCCCTAGTCTCTTCTTGTAGGGCTTGGCCTGCAAGCCCTTAACCATATGAGTGTCCCTTCTCTGGACCCTCTCCAGGTTATCCACATCCCTCTTAAAGTGTGGCATCCAAAACTGGACACGGTATTCCAACTGCAGACTGACCAGTGCCCGATAGAGGGGAAGAACTCAGGCACATACACATCCAAATTAGCCTAGGCACATGCATACCTATCACCAATTCAAGCACATAAACTATACACCCCAAAAGTTAGACAAAAATCAATTGTCCATACCAGCACACTCAGTACACATACACAGATCACTAATTCATATATCATACACACAATGACATATATATATATATATATAGATATATATACACACAGACATTCACCAGTTCACACACATACAACCCACCTACACATAGTTAAGTTCCTTACTTGGATGGCACGGTATGTATGTGTGTGGTTGGGGTACCTGGGATACTTGGGGGGAAGGTTAAGGTATGAAAGAGAGAGAGTTAAAGTGTAGGCAGTGGAAGTTGCCAGAACCAGAATTAGAACCAGTGGACTAGAGAGAAGCTGGCTGAGGAACTGAGGCTTGGGGTTACTTAAGGTAGACTGGGTCTGGAAACTGAGGCAGACAGCTGACATATGGGGGGTGCAAATAAGCGGTGGCAAGGAGGACACAGCCAGGAAAGAGAGAGAGAGGCAGAAACCTGGGAGCTTGGGGCTGGAAACAGGCTGACAGCTTAGAGATTGTGGGGGCAGATAAGTGGTGGCAAGGAGGAAGCAGTCAGGAAACAGACAAAAACCCAACTCGGACTTACAAACTAACAGGTTTATTAAACAGACAACACACTACACAGCCCCATGAATTTATTGGTTCACACACACACAAGCACTCACAATGGTAGCAGGAGAAAGAGACTCAGTGGAAGGGTTGGAGTCCAGGTGGGGAAGAGAAGCAGAGTCCATGTCTTTGGTTGAAGAGGGGGTGGGGTGTGATAGCTACCTATCCAGGCTGGAAAAGGGTCCTTGTCCAGTAGGTGTTGCCCAGAGGGCCTCTGGGTGGATAGGTGGTGTGGCATGGTGCTAGTCCAGATGGAGAGGACATCCTAAGGAGTCAGTCTTTACTACCCCTTTTTATGGGAGGGCCTGTCCAGGCAATGTCAGTCCTGTTCCAGAGGTCTCCAGGTATTTTTACTGAGCATGTGCAGCCTGACACAATGGTGGGTTGCCTCATCTTTTGTTTCTTGAATGCTGAGGGTGGTTCCAAGGGCTGGGTTGTTAGTCCAGGTATTGGTGTTAATGGTTCGATCATTTAGAGAGAGCTAATTTAAACCTAGTGCCATTGTCTCTCAAGCACCCTCATTCATCCCCATTCATTCAGGAACCAAGTTATGTAGGAGGGGTAGGTGTGAGTCATGGGTTACACAACCAGGAGTGGAGACAGGATGGAGACTTGAGAAACAACATGGAAACTTGACATGACTTATGCTAACTTACATATGTAGGCCTAAATCATATAGCACCCATAAAACAGTAATATAGAATAGTAAAAATCAATATAAACATAATAATTATACAATATAAAGAAGGAGAAAAACCCCCAAAACAAATACAACTGCTACCAAAAAAAATGGCAAAGCTTATCCTATGTCTTGGTTCACTGATACTTATCTATAGGGAATAGAGAGGGAGAGACAAAGTCAAAAATGGTTGGGAAAGGGAAGAGAATGCATTTAAAAGAAAGAAAAGAAAAAGAAAAACTGGGGGTTCTGTTACAATGCAGCTGCTTGTGGCCCTGGCCTCTGGGTGCCATCTGCTTTCCCAGCCTGCTGCCTTCCAGGGCCAGCAGCTGACTAAGCCTCCTACCTGTCTCTGCTTGGGCTGGGGAATAGAGGGGCAGGACCAGCCCTGCTCTGCCGGAGCAGAGAGCCCAGCCCAGAGAGCATGCCTGGATGCTGAGAGACTCTTGTTTAACTTAAACCAGGAAAGGGTCTGGGATAGGCATTGTATAAACCGGGTTGAGCTCAATCAGTTGCGACGGGCTAGCTGGCAGTGACCTAGCCCAGGGGTTTGGAAAGGGCAAAAGATGATTGGAGGACTTGGGGTTCCCTTTCTGCACCAATCTGGTAATGATTTGGCCCAGGGATTTTGAAGGGGTAAAACATGATTGGAGGACTTGGGATTCCCTTTCCGCACCAATCCAGCCCCAGAGACTCACCCCCCTCCGTGTCCCCTGATTGGCCCCTAGGGTCACCTGGTGGGGGATAAAAGGGGCAGCATGGGCTGACTCAGGAGAGACCAGTGAGGGACCACAAGGAAGGAGCTTCAAAGAGCTGGCAAGAGCTGAGCCAGCAGGGCAGGAGCAGTTGCCCCAGAAGAGCCTGAAGGAGCAGGACCTGCAGGCAGCAGTGGGACCCTCAGCAGTACAGCGTGCGGCCGGCAGGAGAGGCCCCCCACTGGGCTCTAGGATCCCCTACGAGAGGCTGCGGCCAGCAGGAGAGGCTCCCCAGCTCCAGCAAGGATCTGAGCAGCAACCTGAGGAGTTCCCAGCTCTGCTTCCAGCTCCTACAATCAGAGGCCAGGCAGCGCAACATGAGGCCAGGGCTCCAGGAAGTCAAGACCCCTAACAGGGTAAAGCAGAGCTACCGCTGGTTGCTGTGTGGCCGTGTTTCTGCCTACCAGGTGGGAGAGCTGAGTTCAAGTCCCAACTGGGGTAGATGAGCTAACAAAAAGCAAATCTTCTTGTAGTAGAACAGGCACTGTTTCTCCCTCCAGGTACCTAGGCCCTACATTTTCTTGTATTTTGTGCCTTTTTATATTTCACCAAACCATATTGTTTGTTCTGCTGTTTGTGTTTTTATATTTTGTTAACTCTGTCTTTTTTCAATGATTGTAAGTGTCTAACCTTTGTTGAATCCTGCCCCTTTGGGGCATTGTAGTTTCCACTATACCCTCTGATTTATGCCTGTTATGTTCCCAATATGGCTCCATCATTAAAAGGTATATGGTTAAGTCCCCATTGGTGGTCTGGCTCTGCTCTATAGGGAGAGGAGAGTCCCTACACCTCTCACAGTGGTTGTGCACCTGCTTTGATCCCTTCAATTGGAGAGGGGGTACCTCTTGGAGTACTGCCCAGGTTACACAGTTAAGTCTGATACTACATTCAACTATAGTTTCATAGTAGGTAGGGTTGGAAGGGACCTGAGCAGATCATTAAGTCCTACCCCCTGCCATGGCAGGCAAGAGTGCTGGGGTCAAACAACCCCAGAGAGGTGTTCATCCAGCCTCCTCTTAAAGACCCCCAGGGTAGGAGCCAGCACCACTTCACTTGGAAGTTGGTTCCAGATCCTAGCCGCCCTGACAGTGAAGTAGCGCCTCCTAATATCTAGTCTGAATCTACCCTCTACCAGCTTGTGACTTTTATTTCTTGTCACTCCTGGTAGTGTTCAGGGGGAACAGGGACTCCCCCACTGCCTGCTGGTCCCCCTTGTAACTAGCCACTAGATCCCCCCTCAGCCTTCTCTTGTGGAGGCTGAACAGGTTCAGGTCCCTTAACCTCTCCTCATAGGGCCAGCTCTGCTGATTCCTGATCATGCAAGTGGCCCTCCTCTGGACCCTATCTCTGTTGTCCACATTCTTCGTGAAGTGTGACACCCAGAACTGGATGCAGTACTCCAATGGCGGCCTGACCAACGTCACATAGAGGGGGAGGATCACCTCCTTGGACCTGCTTGAGATGCATCTGTGAATACATGACAAGGTACGGTTGGCCTTCCTGACCGCATTCTCACACTGTCGGCCCATGTTCATTTTGGCATCAATAATGACTCCAAGATCCTTTTCTCCCTCTGCACTAACGAGAAGGGAGTTCCCCAGCCTGTAGGTATGCTGCTGGTTCTTCCACCCCAGGTGCATCACCTTGTACTTGTCAGTGTTGAAACCCATCCTGTTCTCATCCATCTACCCCTGTAACCTGTCTAGGTCCATATGCAGCCTATTCCTCCCTTCTAGCATGCCCACATCCCCCCACATCTTAGTGTTGTCTGCAAATTTGAACAGGGTGCTTTTTACTGGGAGCACCTCCCCTGGGACCTACAGGGGTCCCAGTAGGGGGGGGTGTCCCAGACCCTGCTTAGAAAAATGAAGGCAAAGAAATTGTTAAATAGGTTAGCTTTGCTGTCTGGTGTGATAACCAGATTTCCTAGTATGTCCTGCAGAGGTCCCATGTTACGCAGTACCTTCTTTTTATCCCCTATATATTTAAAGAAAGGACTTCTTGTTGTCCTTGATCTGAGTAGCTAGTCCCAGTTCCATCTCCGCCTTGGCCTTCCTCACCGCCCCTTACAGCTCCGAACAACCAAGTTATAGTCCTTCCTGGTGATGGCCCCTCCCTTCCATTGAGTGTACGCCTCCTTTTTAACTAGGAGACATTCCTGTATGCTTTTGGTGAGCTGCGGGGGCTTTTGCGCCCTCTTGCCCCCTTTGATCCATGTTGGGATTACCTCCCTTTGAGCTTGGAGGATCATCTCCTTAAGGTATGACCACTCTTCCTGAACACCTGACTCCCCTCCCCTCCGGGACCTCCGTGCCTCCCCAACTATTATTACCTCATTGAATTCCACCCTCCTGAAATCCAGGGCTGCTGCCTTGCTTCAGGCCTTTGCCATCTTGTGCTGGATGGTGAATTCCAGCAGGCGATGATTGCTGTCATCCAGGTGGTCGAGCACCTGCAGACCCCTCCCCAGGTCATCGCCTGTGGCCAGGACCAGATCCAACAAGGCGTCTCCACTGGTGGGTCTGTGCACCTCCTGGGTTAGATGGAGGTCCTGTATCTCAGCTAGGAACCTATGTGAGCGGTCAGACCTGGCTGACTGCTCTTCCCAGCAGATGTTTGGAAAGTTCAGGTCACCCATGATGACCACATCCTTTGACCTAACTACCTCCATGAGCTGACTTAAGAATTCCCGGTCTAGCTCTTCCCCTTGTTTGGGTGGTCTGTAGTAGGCCACCAACGCTAAGGCACTTTCCCCTTGTCCTTGTATTCTAACCCAGAGCACTTCAGAGTGCCCCTCCTCCGACCCACTGCCACTCATTGAGGATGTGTATTTCTCCTTGACATAGAGCGCTACACCCTATCTCAAACTGGTTTCAGCCATTTTGAAACTGGTTTATGTGCATTGAACTTATGTTCTGTTACAGGTTTAAACCAGTTTTTGCTCACTTAAACCAGTTTATGTGTAATGTCTGTCCCTAGCCTATTGGAGTTTAAACGGGTGCTTAATTAATTGTTATTTATCCCTCATTTGGACAGCCAGACCTTGCACAAATGGCCAAGAACGTAAGAGTTATTTGGAAAATATAGGCAATTTAGCTGTGTAAGCAAAGTTTTCATCCAGCTTTGCATAGCCTCTCAGCAAAGCTGTCTGTCCTCCATTCAGCACTGCACTAAACTGGTTGCACTATACACTTCATGTTATGCCCAGATAACTTCCAGTTTTAGAGTTCTGTTGTGGGCCTTAGAGGTATGGGGTGTTTGCAAAATCCACCTATTTTGAGTTGAAAAGTAATAATATAATGGCATTTAGCCTATTGTGTTTGCCTTTTAAACTTATCAGTTGTGGAGCAGCAAAAGCAGTTGAGTTGAACTGTTTTACTAAAAGATACTTCAGAGTTACTTGTTTTGCAGAGCCTCATATGACTTTAATATAAGAACTGTCACATCTGTACCAAGGATAATGTTTCCTTCTAATCAGCTTATTCTCATTATGCAGGGTGAAGTCTCCCTAAGGAATTGTTTCTCTCCAGCAGAAGAAAGGGAGTGGATGATCAGAAATGCGGAAGGGAGCTCAATTTCTTTTGTTCTCAAAGAAGAGGTCAGTGAGTCACTAAAGCTCATTTAAGATAAAATTCAGATTCTAAGGCAACACTTTTAAAAATGGTGTAATGAGATGTTTGTATATGTGATAGATGAGGCCCATAAATGAGATGTAGACTCCTCACTAATATTCATGTTGATAAGACAAATAGAAAAGAAACCACATGATACCAGACCTTGAAAAGGGACCTAATATTGTTTACGCAAGAGGCAATTCATTAGATTTCCAGACTCTTCCTTATATTATGTATAACTTAGTGTCATACTTATGGGAAGAGAATCCACATTTGAAAGAGTGAAAAAATATATTTTTAAAATTTGTCTGAAGGTTTGGAACAGTAACAGGAGAGCCCCCACCCTGCAAAAAAAATTTTAAAAAATTAACTGATGGTCAGACATGTGTAAGGTGGTTGTGGCAGAGCATTTGATGCCTACCACTTTAAGGGCTAAGGTCAAGCAGCAGAACAGCTTGCAGCTGGCTGCACTTCCCATTAAGGAGTCACATGGCCAGCAGGAGACTGCCTGATTGGGGAAGAGGAATCAGCTGCTGGCAATAAAAGGAGGCCTGAGCAAGGGAGCCAGCAGTCTGCTGGCTGCAGCTGTAGGGAGAGCACCATCTGGCTGGAGCTGTGGCTTAAAACATCTCTGAGGTACAGGGAGGCAGGAACTATTGGGCATGGCAGGAGGTTCCTGGTCCTGCGGCATGATGTAAAACTATACCCTGCTATGGATGGATGGTGTGGTTCGTCTGCCTGTGGTGGAGTGGTCCCCAGGAAATGCCACACCAGTTGCCTCCCTAGTGAAAGGCAAGTATGGGGCACCTTATAGCTTTAGCCCCCACAACCTGGTGGGTAACCTGGCAAGGAGGTTGGCAGGACCAAGGGGGCCAGAGTGGGGCAAGGAGCCCAGAATGAGTGAGGATGAAGGATCCCAGAGTCTGGAAAGGGCATGGAGTCTAGTGAGGGATAAGGAGCCTAGTGGTTAGGAGCCCAAGTGTGTGTTAAGGGCAAGGAGCCCAGTATGAGTGAGGGGCATGGAGCCCAGTGAGTGTGGTCTATGTTAGGGGCCAGGATGGTAACCTGGATTCCATCTGTGAGGCATGGGACATGTTATAGGGAAGGTCAGAGCCATGTATAACACCCTAGGCATTGGGACATGAAATGGGTAGTCTCCTGTATTTTTTACAATAGTTTTTAGAACAGCAAGTTGTGGCAAGAAACACAAGGCAGACTGCCCCAGACAGGTGGGCAGGCCAATGTTGAGACCTGGCCCTGAGTTGGCTCCCCTGTCACAGTAGTCAACAGGGAGTAGGTGGAAAGTGGGTAAAATATCATCCAGTTACGCAGTTGGTCCAATGAACAGTATCATCCCCCAAAACCCTTGCTGCTAAACAGAATGTTGCTAGTAGAATGAAACCAGGTAATTCGCTTAGATTTGGGGGAAAAAATTAGTGACATATGATCCAAATTCTGGAATTATAATGCCTTCAAAAGAAATAAAAATGAGAACAAAAAATAAAGCACCTTACAACAAACATTTCCCTCTATGCTCAGTTCTTCCATGCTTTGGTATGTGAATCAATAATTCAATCAAACAGTCTGAATGGAATCTTAAGGATCTTCATCTTAGAAGTTCCCTCCAGCTTCTGTTACACTTTAGACAACTGTGTCCCCTAACATAGTAGTGAATAAGTAGCTTTCTTTCAAATTAATATCATTGTGCAGTGAGGCCAGTCTGCAAACAATGCCTGAATCTCAGATTGGCACTCATCTTACACCTCTAAAGCCCAGACACATTAACTTACACTTGCTGACATGAGAACTAAGGTCAAATATTTTCTGAAGTTGATTTTTTCCCCCCATACTACAGAATAAAGGACTACTGCCAAATTGAAATGGTAAAAGAACACATCTATTAGTTAATCTGCAAACCAACATCCCCTCCCCACCCCACGCCAAAGCAAACACAAAATAAATACAAGCATATGAAACAATAATAGCCTTTAAACAACAGTTACGTGTTAGATCATTTTGGATAAAAGAAGGGTTAAAGGTACATTTGTGTGATAAATTACCCACGTGTTAGAAAATTGTCCTGAGGCCATAATGAATTTGAATGAAAAGCCACATTACCTCAGACTCTGGGCATGATGGGTAAATGGAAGAACATTCTCTTAAAATATTTTTGTTTGACTGAGACCATCTGACGCATGCAACAGGGGGCCTTGGGCTTTTTCTAGATATCCAAGTTTTGCTAAAAGATATTTCAATACTAGTCATTGCTATTAAATTGTAGATTTACAGGCCCTCAGCATTTTGTCTCATAGATCTTGACTAAGTAGAAGTTGAACTGCTCTGTAATTGTATAATCAATGAAGCAGAAAAGTCACGTCCTTAGAAGCAACTTTGCCCTTTCTAGAGTTCACAAATTCACTAAAGCACACAATTTGCAGTGGAAGGGTAAACTTCCTCCCTGCAGATCTCTGCAAGTGTCACTGGTCAATCATCTGGGCAGTACTTCTCCACTTGGCCCAGACCTGCCAGATAGCTCTGAGGTCAAATGTGAAGCTCTGCTGCGGAATCTCTCCAGGAAGATCTTAAGCTGTTATTGAGATACAGAACATTTGAGTGGGCTAGCCTTATTTCCTGCAGCAGTTAAGGGACAGGACTAAGTGATCAGTCTGAGTGAACCCCACTGTCTCAACAACATCACTTGAGAGAAACTCTTAAACTGAACCTTCCTGGAAGCAATCCCTCATTCCATTTTTTCACTAGGAGCAGGGAGTTGGTTCCTACGTGGATTATTTAAATATCTCATCTCTTTCCAGAAATTTACATCGCTCCCACTGTCCTATTTGTTTTGGGTCTTTATTGCTTTTCCATATGTGGAACCACAAGACTACTCCTTACAGAATTGTGTTACTGACTTAAGCAGAAAGAAAAGGGGCCCCATCATGGCATGCTAAAAGTTGAAAACCTAATGTTAACATCATCAGCTGAAGTAAATAAATGTAAAATTCTGATTTACACCAGCTTAGGGATTGGTTCATGGGTTTAATGTTTTCCCCCATGTCAATGTTTTGAAGCCAGGAAAGGAAATTAAACTAATAAACCAAGTATGACATTTTTCACTCTGGCCTGCACTGAACTCCTGTGACAAGTATAGCAATTAGCATGTGAAAGGAAGCTTTGGAGTACCCCTTAAAGACATAGTGGAAACTTAGTTTAACTGCAGCAGGAAGTAGTCCCTGTTTAAAAAGAAGTAAGCACTTGTCACCTAGTTGTAGGGGGAAAAGACTTTGAATAACAAAACACATGCTATGTACCATTCCATAGTCAGCATCTATGTTTGCTAAGCCCTTCTCACATCTTAAATGTGTTTGCTAAGCCCTTCTCACATCTTAAATGGAGTAAGACAACAGATTTGAAAACACAAGACACCAAAACATGTCCATTGATTAGGATTAATGTACTATATGATTTTTTTTTTAAAGCTTATGAAGGAAAATACAGCATAATTTTAATGTTACTAGTGCATTTCACGGCTGCATATTCTGTGAGCAACTCAGTTTCACTTGCAGGAATTGTGTTGTACATTTACTCTTGTCTATTTGCAGTTAAACCATTTTCAGTAGTGGTTTAGATACACCTACTACTGGCACCCACTATCAGAGGATGGTTTAAGAAACAGTGCTGAAAATGCTTTAGTCTTGTGTACCAGCACTTACACCACTGCTGGCATTGGGATGTCTCTTATTTCAGTGGCGGGCAAGGTCCTTTGGGTAGATGTGATATCTTTTATTAGAGCAACTAAATAGTTGGGAAAAAGTTCTTTGCAAACTTTTTTTCTTATTTCAGTGAACTGACCGGTTCTGTCTTTTCATTCATAGATTTGTAAAGCCAGCAGGAACTATCAGATCATCTAGTCTGACCTCTTGTATTATACAGGCCAGAGATTCACACCCTATGACTCCTGCAGCTTGTCCAGTTGGTAGCCCTTGTCATTTGTTATACGTCTGTGAAGCATGGATTTGTTGTATTTGGCGCACAGTGTAAGTTAATAACACAGACAGTAACCTTGTATGCAGCCTGAACAGAGATGGCAAGGATTTAATGAATCTGATTTCCTATCTACTCCTTCATCTCTGTAAATGTTTCCTCCAGGTTAGAACTGAAACTTAGGTGTTACAGAAAGCTTACAGTGCAGCACTTGTTCTTTGGGTAAAAATTCTTAGCACTTAGGGTTTTTGATGTTCAAAGGGCTTTTAATTGATTGATTCTCACAACATCTCTGCAAGACAAAGGATTTTTGTTTTCAATGCTATCAATCCAGCACCTTGACAAGCACTAAGGTCACATACACATTTATACATACACTGTCATGTGAAATATAGCTCAGCTCTGATACTAACATTCAGGTGATTTTTCAAAAGCATCAGGAAACACGCACACAAAAATCATATACATTTTGATGAACAAAAGGGATAATGTATGGCAAAACAGTGCAGTTCAAAGCTCATGGGACTAATGTGTTTTTGCCATGGAGCCTGCAAGTCTGAAAGCCAAAGACATATGGGAATCAAATAGATTTTCTATATATATGTTAATTCCTCAAGAGCTTCTAATGGGCACTGTTGCCCTAAGTGATAACCTAGGTTTTCAGAATCTCAATAGCATGTCATCTATTTAAACTGTGGTGTGATTGACTAACAACCAAATGATATCTTTTTCATGGAGCTTCAGATAATTGTGATAACCCTCAATTTTACAAATTCTTCTACTACAACATTAAAGACCAATAAGCTAGTTTGTTTTTGAGTATGCCAATAAGCTTAAGCAGGCTTAACCCATTCAAAAGTAATGGAATTACTTGTCATGTTCTGTGAACTGTGGTCAGAGCGCTCTATCTCCATTTGGAAAAATAATTTTCCTGAAAGCAATTGTTCTCTTTAGGACAGCAAAGGTTGCTAATACCAGCTCCTGTCTCCTGCTAGTCTTTGTAGTCATGTATAAAACCTTATTTCCTTTTTCATTAAGTAAAGTGTCCTGCAAAGCCAAAATGTCAATGCTGTAATATTATTAGAATAAAGGGGCAGCATGATATGTTTAACTGTAACCTAGCAGATAGAAATACCAATCAAGCTTGGGAGATCAGAGAAAGCAAGTAACTAAGATAAATGCTTTGGCATAAAGTTGTCATAGCTCATGAGACAAGCCAAAACCCAAAATACAAACTTGTCTTTTCTAACAGAAACATAATTAATATCATTAGTTGTTTAGTGCCAACATTTTGCTGAATACCATATGGCACAGAAAATGAAGCTGGTTTCTCATGTAATTTGATGCAGGGCGCAATTCTGCAGACCTTTGCTTGTGGAATTTTATACTTATTGGTAGATCTATTGATAAAACACATAGATGCAAGGAAGATAGAAAGATCCAGAGCTGAGGATGACTGTGGAACTTAGTAAGGAAAGCTGAAGTGCCCTCCTGGCACCTGCTAGATGTGTTAGTGCTGCTGCAAAGGAACTATCGCAATTGGAGAGGGTGGGTGGAGGTTGAAATGTAAGATTAGCTATTTAGTTAGTGCTCGGATGGTCTAGGGCAGGGGTAGGCAATGTTTTCTGGGTGGAGTGCCAAAACCCCCCACAATGCCTACCTTGGAAGGTGCCAGAGTGCCAGGATGCCAGAAAAACAAAATGAGGGCAGGAGGTACATGGCAAGATGCCCTGCATGTGTCCCTTGCCCCCACCCAAAGCCCCTGCCCCCGAACCATGCTGCCCGGTGACCCCCAGCCCTGCTGTTCCTTGCCCCCCACTCAAAACACCTGCCCCTCAGCCCTGCTGCCCCTGCCCCCCAGGCCAGGCTCCCAGCTGGCAGCAGCTACCCAGAGCTGGGTCCGGCTGCACCCAGGAGGCTCCAAACAGCTGTGCCAGGCGCTAGAGCCCCGGCATCAGCTCTGTACAGCTCTGTGCACCTGCGCCTTGGAGCAGGCAGTGGGGGAGGGGCCTGAGGCAGTACAACTCTGGTCTCTCCCTCACCCCCAGCACAGAGCTGGTGACTGGACTTTCGAGCCTGGTGCAGCTGTTTGTAGCCACCCTGGGCTCTGGGCAGCTGCAGCAAGCAGTGGGCAGGCTACAAGCAGCTGCGCTGGCTCCACAGCTCCAGCATCAGCTCCATGCTGGTGGTGACTGTATGCGCACCTTGGGGCAGACAGCAGGGCAGTGCAGCCCGCCCTGAGTGCTGAGCTGGGGGGTGTGGCCAGACCTTGGCAGGACATTTTGATTAGGGAGGGCTTCTCCACCCCTTGCTAACAGAGAATTTATCAGCTCTGTTATCAGCATTTAACATCCCATCAGAAAAAAAAGACTCTCTCATTAGTTCAAGCTCTTCTTAAACAACTTTTTCCAAGGAAGGGAACATTCCAAGGAGGAACATTACCAGCTACCTGTTGATTAGCTCCAAAAAGCCCTAAGTGGACACTATCCTTTCTCCCTTTGTCCTGTCTGCCTTACACAGACATCATTAGCTAGCATACCACATGCTGGCTATGGTCCGTGCTGTGGGAGGGGGGGATCCCTGCTTGAGCAGTGAAGTGGTGGGGCAGGGGAAATGAGGCAGATGCTGCTGTGCCTGCAAGTTTCTGCTGGAGCTGGGGGACTCTAATTTAAATTAGGAAGGGGTCTAGGACAGACATTGCATAAACTGGTTGACCCAAATCAGTTAAGTATAATACTACATTCAACCAGGTTTATCTCAAACCAGTTTCATCCATTTTCAAACTGGTTTATGTGTACTGAATGTCTGTTCTGTTACATGTTTAAACCAGTTTCTGATCACTTAACCCAGTTTATGTGTAATGTCTGTCCCTAGCCATCATGTCACTAGAGTTCAGTACTTGGTAACACATGCAGGTTCTCACTGGGGAGTCTTCAGATCTCCTGGGAGTGGGGGGTTGGCCTTGTCTCAGGAAGTCCTGCTTCTGTCCCTGCCTTCATGGCCCCTCTTCTTTTCCCACATCTTTATCCTGCTATAATGGGGCCTGTGCTGCTTTTTATAATATATTTTATATATATTGTATATTATATTGCATATTTCATACCCTTAAAAACTTAGTATTTCAGTTGTCATGAATGTGGATGAACTCCTTTGTGGTTGAGCTTTTGTAAAAAGATAGGGCACTGAAGGTGAGTATGTATTTTGTACAGTCCCCCTTTATAAAAGTTGTATGAATACCAGCTTTCAAAAAAGCTTTCATGCCTAAAGTGAATGCTAAAGTAGGAGGATACAAATTTCAGCATTGTCCATGGACAGTATATAGGGGTGATAAGAATATGGCCTACAGGCTGGATCTGACCAATAGAGCCCTATTATCCAACCTCAGTGCTGCCTATGGGTCTCAGAGCTGATCCACAGGCAACATGCAGGGTACAGCAGATAGCTTTGCACATCATACACAGAGACTTTGGCCTCTGTGGGACCATGCTGCATGCAGTGCCTGTTCTAGCATGTCCCAGAGCAGAAGAGCAGCCCCTACATACAGCAGACACCTAGAATGGCTGCCACATGCAGCATAGCCCTGGAGCAGTCAGAACAAAACTGCATTGCATGTGGTGCCTATGCTAGCCACTCCAGGACACATATTGGATCTGACATGCATAGGGTTACCATACATCTGGGTTTTCCTGGACATGTTGGGTCCTCTGATGTCCATCCAGGTAATTTTTAAAAATATGAACAAATGTCCAGGATTTTGCTCTGTTCATTGTCAACGTTTTTCCCAGCATTTCCTGACTTGCTCTAGCAAAGAGCTCCTTGGGGCTGGGGGGAGTGAGGGGAGGGCGATTGGCAGCAGGGTGCATCATGTGAGTATGTGCACATGCCCATGACTGACACGCAGCCAGACAGGGTGATGGGAGCAGCCCCAGCAGCTGGATACTGGTAAGTCTATGGTAGGCAAGGGTTGGAGGGCGAGGGCTTGGGGACTGTCCAAGGGCGGGGGGGGGGGGGGTGTGGCAGGGATGTGTGGAGGGGATGGGTGTGTGAGGGGGGATGGGTGCCTACTGGCACTTGAGGAAGCTGTCCAGGCACCGGAGTGCCAGTGAGGTGGGGGAGGTACTGGGGAAGGGGACACAAGGGTCCCTTTGGAGGCAGCAGGGAGCTGTGTGGCCTGGCCAGCAGCACCGGGGCTGGTGCCTGTGCTCACATGGGTGGGGCAGCCAGGAGATGCTGCAGGGCTGAGGGGAGCAGGGAACTGTGGGTTTGGAGTTGGGGGCACAGGCAGGGCTGGGGCAGGCTGTGGCTCAGGAGTGTAGGGCAGCAGGGGAAACGGGGGACTGTAGGTTTGGAGTGAGGGGCATAGGCTGTGCCAGGGGCCTTTGGGTCAGGCATGAGAGGTATTAGCAGGAATGGGGGGACTGCAGATTGAGGGTGAGGGGCACCAGCATGGTCTAGAGGTGGGGTACTATGGGTCAGGAGTGAAGGGCAACAGCAGGAATGGTACTCACTGTGGTTTGGGAGTGAGGGGCAGGGACAGGGCACAGGTCTATCACTGCCCTGCCCCGCCCCATGATCATATTAATCCCCCCCACCTCACCCAGGCAGGTGTCCTCATTTTTGAAACTGGAAATATGATAACCCTAGGCATGCAGAGCTGGCTTGTGGGTCTGAACTGGCCCATCGACCGGCCCTACACCCTTGGGGCAGACGAGTTTGGCATCCCTGTATTAACACATCAATTGCTCTTTTAGGAACTTGTTAGGAACCACCACAAAGACAAGGTGGCGAAGATAATACAAGACCATTTACACAGAAAATAACCGTATTATGGTGTTTTTTTATTTATGCAGCACCACAGAATTGAAATGACTAGTCCTTATCCCTGCCCCAAGGATTATGGTGTAACCTAATTGTACTGCATATGTGAACAATTGTGGCTTGCATCATAACTAACATTCCATGTTGTATTTATTGCTGGTCTGCTATGGTGGAGGCTAAAATTGTTGCTGAGTGGGCTACATACCATGTCCTAGTGGTATATTTATGAACAATGATTCCTCCAGGTCTATAACTAAACACCATAAACAGAAAGTAGCCTAATAAGCTTTCTGTGCCTAGGGCCTAACTGCCTTTCAAACAAATCAATGCTTTCATTGAACATATATGCTAAAAATTAATCTTATTCACAGGACCAGAGTGTGAAAAGATAGACCATTTTGCTAAAACATGCTTCACTTCTTGCTCTTGTAAGTAGGTGCCTGAAGTCAGGTTTCTTGATGTCATTTGTTATTAATCAAGAATAATTTTTATTTGCTGAATGTGGCCAGGCCTGTGCAAGATATTGAAGAAAAAGGTCTCTGTTCCAAGCAGCTTGTGCTCTAAACAGATAGACACACTGAAAGATATTGAGAATGTTAGTAACATGATTTTTTATTTCACTCAACTACTTTCAAGAAGGAAATGAGTGACAAAAAAGCTTTTCTACAGTGCCCAAAATAGTTACAGTTAGTTTTGAACAACGGTAACTCCAGCAGTTTGATGTACAAATATAGAATCTGAGTCTGGTGAAAGCTAGTTGTCATCTGTGAAAGTTATAAAGATACCATTTTTGATGTGGCACATGTTAACTGAATAGGGTACTGATGGAACACAGGTGTGTGCTGCCTACTAACCTTCATAGGGAAGCCTGCTTCTTCCCCTCCTTAAACTGTGTAAAAAGCAGCTCTTTGAAGAGATGTTTGGTACTTTCATGCTTTGGGTTGTCTAGAAACCCTGTCTGAATAACATAGTTTTTTTCACTTGTTTGTTTTGGCACCTGTGCTTCTGATGTTGGTTGCTGACCAAAAAGGCCAAAGTGCTCAATCATAAATAATAAAAAAATCAATTGGTAGCGACAGGGATTACTACAGCTCAGGTTCTTGGGAGGTCTCCAGTCAACTGTTACTGGACTATTTGAGTAAGGCCTACAGCCCAATTTTCTTATGATGTCACTACGGTAGACAGTAGTAATAGCTGGTAGGCCTATGCAAATAGGGAAGTATTTGATTCAGATTTGGATCCCATTACTATGAGAACTGGGTGCCTCAAAATATTTAGAGACAAGGAATTTTGTGGGTGATACTTTTTTTGAACCAACTTTATAATTGGGAGGGACGGAGAGAAGATTTCCAGTACCACTATATTCTTCCTGAGGTCTCTTTCTTGAGGAAGTATGTTATACTGAAAACCTTGCCTCTGTCCCTCCCAACTATACAGTTGGTCCACTAAAAGATATCATCCACAAAAATCCTTGCTTTTCACATTTTTCCTAGATCGTCACGGCTACAACGTCAAACTAATACTACCACAGTGTTGAGTATATTTTACTCTTATAAAACATCTGTGCAGATGGGAAGAGCTTTTATCTTCATTGCTAAGTACAGATAGTCAAAAAGCCTGAGGTTGAATCAATTTAATCTTCAAAGATTAGTCTAAACTGTGTAGATTGAACTGATAAGCAAGACATTCACGTTTGATTCCGAAAATGCAGCCACATGCCAGCAGTGGCCCAGGCCAGAAGCTGGGAGGAGCTAGAGAACACTTCCCTGATCTGCTGGAGCAGACAGCTTGGGCTAAGGCTAGCCTACCCACCCTGTGAGGGGGGATTTGCAAAGGAGGTGCAAAGCATCCTGGGATGCTGGGAGACTGTGAGCTAACTTGACTCTAGAGGGGATTTGGCACACAAGTTCAATAAACTAATGTAACCTAAATCATTTAAGTCTGATTCTACATCCATCCAGGTTCATCTTAAACTGGTTTCAGCCATTTTGAAAGTGGTTTATGTGTGTTGAACTTCTGTTGTCTTACAGATTTGAACCGGTTTCTGATAGGATTGCCATTGGCCCAGTTTTATACTGGACTGTCCTGTTCTTTAAACCCTGTGTCCCCTATCCATTTCTGAATGAGGAATGGACAGGAAAAAGTTCTGTTTTTCAGTTCAGTGGTATAAATACATGTCAGTAACTTGTCCCTGTGATTCTGTTGACTGTGTTTAGAGGTAGGGTATGGCACAACCAGGAAGAAAGGGGTTCTGAGCCAGCCAACCAGGGTGGGAAGGTGGGAGGCTGCGGCCCATCCCTTGGCTGATGTTTGGCTGAAGGGGCCTGCTGCTCACCAAGGGGCTGTCTTGTACTCTGGGGATGCATCAGTGGCCACTCTAGTTTCCAATCACTTATACCTGTTTGACAGAACAAGGAGCAATGGTCTCAAGTTACAGCAGGGGAAGTTTAAGTTGGATATTAGGAAGACTTTTCTCACTAGGAGAGTAATAGAACACTGGAACAGGTTACTCAGAGAGGTTTCAGAATCTCTATCCTTGGAGGTTTTTAATACCCAGCTAGACAAAGTTTTGGCTGGGATGATCTAGTTGGGGATGGTCCTGCTTTGAGCAGGGGGTTGGACTAGATGACCTCCTGAGGTACCTTCCAACCCTCATTTTATATGATTCTGTGTGTAATTTCTGTCCCTAGCTCAGATGGGGGATCTGAACCACAGAGAAATTAAAGCCCATTTTCAAGGACCAGAGAACAACTCTGTGGCAGAGAATGAAACTGAATGCTGTTTTCATGTCCCAAGCTAGTGTCTTAACTATTGGACAGTCCTGTTTCTCAGGTGTCCTATTTCATATACAGAATTGTTCTGCTAGAATGAATACACAATCCTCCTTAAATTTTGTCTTCATGAGAATTTCCCTAGAACAACTTGACTGGTTTGTAGAAAAGCCAACACAAAAGGGAAGTGAGCATGGTTGAAAAGAAACCATTTTTAAATTAAGGTTAGCAACTGTGGGAAATATTTTGCAAGATGCACATAGCTCTACAAAAGTGAGAATGCTTTCTTTCTTCTCCCCACAAAGGGGAGAATAAGAGATCAGGCCATGCTGCGCTTCCTAGCACCATGCAAATGCCTATTTTCAGAGAAATAAAGTTAGTCAGGTTGGCCTTGCTGTTTAAAAAATATACTATTAGTCCAGAAAATAGATATGATTAAGGAACAAAAAACAAAACAGAACAAAAAAACAACCCCCCAAATGTGACCGTCAATAGTAGGAGCAGGCAATTATTTTGGGTAGAGAGCCGCTTATTGAGTTTTGGCAAGCTGTTGAGGGCTGCATTGGTAGCCCCACCCTTTGACAGGTGCCCAGCACCTTGGCCACTATCTTGTAACCAGAATCCCCGCCCTCTAGCCCCTGACCTTTGCTAACAGAAGTCCCTCCCCTTGCCCCCAGAAATACTCCTTTCAGCAAGGGGTTTTGCCGTCTCAGAACCAGAAAAATACCAAATTATATTCTAAAAATTGAATGTCTAGAACATTCATTAATTTGATTTCAAAAATATTTTTGTCTTGGTTTACATGTGTTTGTGTAGTGCACATAAAGCTAATTGCACAATAGCTTAAAATGAAGTCTTACGCTTGTATATCATGGGGTAGTGGGGGGCACAGGTATAGGTTTATGGAGGGCTGTTAGTGTGTGGGGTGTGGGTGGCAATGGGGTTTGTGGGTGTGTGTGTGTGGGGGGGAGGGTGGCTGGGGTATGTGAAGGGGTATGGATGTGAGGGTCTGTGCATATAGCAATGTGAGTGGGGGCACGGGTGCATGTGTATGGTGGAGTGCGAGTGTGGAACACACACACTCCTGACCCTGGGGTACTAGTGTGGCAGGGCAGGGCCGGGCTGGCCTTGTAGCTGGCTTCTGCCAGCTCCTGCTGGGTCCTACTGCCTCTGGCTCCTGTCATCTTTGACAGGCAGCCAGGATCAGATAAATCTACATTTTCTAATTTTGGCAGGGATTCATGGCTGGATAGAATGGCCTGGCAGGCCGGATCTGGCCTGCAGGCCATATTTTGCTCACCTCTGGTCAATGGTGACAACTGACAAGAAAGAGGTTTTTAATTAAATCACAGATATATCTCCTTCACAAGCAGAAACCAATACTTTTCAAATTGTCCCAAAATTAAGTAAAAAAGATGGAGTTTCTATCAAAGTAAGTGAGCTTTGCAGGGAATTTGTAAACATTTTCTCTCCTCACCATAAATATTCGGAAAATACCATAAACAACAGAGAGGTTAAAAAGTAACTTGAAAAGCAATTGAGAGGTATTCTTTGAACAATAAAACCCACAGCCGGGTGAGGCAATTTGCAACTTCTTCAAAGGCTGAGGAAGTTATAAAAAATATGACCTTTAAAGCAAATGGAGATAAATACAACCTCATTAAAAAAGGCTGCGTGGTACCAGGAAAAGTACATGGCTCTCACTTGATTGCAATATACCTGTGTAAAATTATGTTTCTAACCTCAGTACACTTTTGCTTGAATTTGGTCAAATAGCTCTTTATTACCCTATTTCCTTCCTATCTTTTCTATAAGCACTCACTGACTTAAATAGGAATTAACCTTTCATAAACTTTAGATGTGTGCACAAATCTTTGCAGGACTGGGGCTTTACTACATAAATAAATGTAAATAAATTACAGCACAATTGAATAGGTTTTTTTAATTTGTTTATAACCACAGAAAGCTATTTTTTTAAAGTACAACAGTTTGGGTATTTAATATCAGCTGAACTGTTTTGCTAAAAGAATTTAATTAGTTGCTCTGATATATTGTTAAACAAATCATAAATATTAAACAGCTGTGGTAAATTAAATGTTACCTAAATGTGTAGCAGGCCATCTGCCCTTAAAAAACAAACAAAACACCCATCGTTTTAATCAACCTTTATTCCTTTCATACCTTTATCTGTAAAGTGCATGCAGACCTGTTCCCTTTCACTGAAGTTTGTGATTCATTGACACAGCAAAAAACCTGTTCTTTTTATTATCCCTTCTTCTCTCTGATAGCTAGACCTCAAAGCTGCAAAACCAGGTCCCTGTATCTCTCTTCTTTCCTTCTGCTTTCCTCCATATAATTTGAGTTAACAATCAGAATGACAATTATATACCTCCAAGGGAATGTGAACATTAGCCAAGTTCCTTTGGTACATAGGGAAATTCGTTTGGTATTGTTTACTCTTCCCCTGCGGATTCACCAGATGGCATCAGACAGCATAATCTGAAGTCTGTGCTTCAGTCAAAGGCAGGAATAGGGCAGCAGAAACAGTGAGCTCTGGTCTTTTCTGGGACTAATGTATTTTTTTAGCTTGTTTAGAATGCACAGAGCAGAACCAAAACCTGGTAGCATACATGATCTCCTAACATGCTAAACAAACCAGGCTTTAACACAGCCAGTTTATTAATAACTTAGGCTAGTCCTGTAATAACCACTTCCCCTAGAGAGGGTGCTTTCATTATGTCAGGGTTAAGGTCTGCAGCGGGTCAGGTGGAGGGAGATGGGGAATGAAGCATTGCAGCTGTTTCCTTTAAGCTAGCTCAGCATGCAGAAGAAGTAAATGGAGGATTTAAGTTTCTGTTCTTTAAATATCACAGGCATAAATTATTCACTCCAAATGCATTTTATCAAAGAACAGAAGTGCTAGCAAATCAGAAGTAGGATGTCTTAGCAGACTCTGAAACAGGCGGTGTTAAACTGACTGAACACAAAGCATTCAGTATAGCCAGTTCTGCACTGGCCGCAAGGGATAGAGGAGATGACCTAATAGCTCTTTTCCAGCTCTGACTTCCATGATTCTATTATTCTAATTACTTGAAGGCCAGATCCTTAATGGCATACATTAGTATTGCATCACTGAAGTGAATGCAGCAGCAGTGATTTACACCAGCTGAGGATCTTAAACCCTTGCCTTAACCTTTACAAAATGGATCATTTTTCCAGAAAACACTGGAAACTATCTGCTTGGTGAGCCTTTCTGTTGTGCAGTATGCAAGGGTTGGGAGGTGCAGTGCATTGTGAAAATGGGTGCTCAGGGAGTGAAAGGTTCACCAAGTTCTGATGCCGTCTACCATAAGCATGAAACAGGCCTGTGGCAGGGTGCTGTTGGTGCCTGCCACTTTAAGAGTGAAGCCAAGCAGCCAGAAGGTTGATTGTGGTGGCCATTTTAGATTTCTGGCTGCCTATATAAATAGAGTAGTTCACTGCTGGCAGGCTATGCAGTAACATCACTTGGCTGCATGCAACATCTTAGAGGTAAGGGCAGGAGCTGTAGGGGATGGCTTGGAGGCTTCTAGTCCTGGGCATGAACTGAAACTGTATCCTGCTGGGAGTGGGTGGCCTGGTGGGGCTCTCAGTGGTGCAGGAGCCCCCAGGAAATGCCAGGCCAGTTACCACCCTGGTGAAAGGTGGGTAGGGGCAACTTAACCCCAAGCCTTTACCTTTGGGTGGGTCATGTAACATCAGAGATAGTGGGGGCCAGGCATGACTATGGCCATCTGAGCCCACCAGGGAGAGAAGCCCCGTGGCCCCAGTAGGGGGGCCGTGTGGATCCTCAGTGAGGGGGTGCAGAAATGAGGAGTCTCAGAGAGGGGAGGTCAAAGGATGTCTTTAGATGCCTGAGGCCACAGTTTGGGCCAGAGGCTGAGTAAGGGGGCTCAGTCCGAGGTACAAGGGTGAGTCCTGGCCCCAATGAGCTCTTCACCACTGGAAGGCCACTTGTGAGTTGAAAGTAAGAGCTATAGTAGAGCACAATGATATGCTCTGGTGGGGAGTGAGAGTCCCTGTGACAGCACCAGTCATGGTGTGGGTTAAGAACGAGTGAGGGCCAGGCTAGCTGTGGCCACCTGAGCCCTGTGGGGTGCAAGACCTTGAGGAGAGATGGTAGGAGCCAGGCTATGGCCACCTGAGCCCCACAGGGGTGGGAAGCCCCATAGCCCCAGTGAGGCTACCATGTCCCATATTAGTTTGTCACATTCTATAGCTACATTCAACCAAGGTTACCATTATAACAAACATATTTGAAAAATTCCATACTTTGTCAAACCCACTGGCCACTTCTAATCTATTTTTTAAACAAAGTATGCCCTTGCAAATAAACTCCAACTATGTCAGTTGTCTTGCATCCGTATGTAAACAAGTATATTTGCTAACTGAATACATTTGCCAAATAGTAGCTCTGGTTCAACTGCTGAGAAATCTCCTTCATTATGCTATTCCTTTCTTCTACTGCAGTTATCTAAAGAAGTGATAGTTTTGTGTGTTAACTATCTCTCATAGCTACTGTTTCATAGATTCATAGATGCTAGGGTTGGAAAGGACCTCCATAGATCATCAAGTCTGACCCCCTGCCTTAGGCAGGAAAGAGTGGTGGGGTCAGATGATTCCAGCCAGATGCCTATCCAGCCTTCTCAAAAAAAGACCCCCAAGGTAGTGAAGATCGCCACCTCCCTTTGAAGCCCGTTCCAAATTCTGGCCACACGTACCGTGAAGAAGTTCTTCCTGATATCCAGCCTAAATCTTTTCTGTCAGTTTGTGACTGTAACAGGGTCCTGACTGAAACCCTGGGGCTGGAGATGAGGAGCCCCAGTGAGGGGAAAACCAGAGGGCTGGGAACCCAGTATGCATGAGTGTATAGAGTTGCCCCGGAAGACCAGGGCAAGCTTAGGCCCAGTCAGGTAATTTGCTGGCCACTACCCCAGTGAGGGTCATGGGAGAGGCCCAAAAGATGGTATGTCTGCCACCCAAGGTATGAGCTAGCTAAAGTCTATGGCCTAAGGGGCCTGCTCCAAGAGGGAGCAATGCAGTACAAGTTGTCAAGGCATGAAACAGACCCTGTGAAAGGGGGTAGAGTGTGAAAGGCCCTAGTGAGAGAAGGGAAGTATGAATGTGTGTGTGTCTGAGGCCTGACAATGAGGCCTGAGGTTGGCCTGGCTGTAAGTCAGGAGCATTGTGTCATCTGGATGCCATCTGCAAGGCTTGGGCTGTGATGTAGGGAAGAAACGGAGCTGCAGATAGCGCCTCCTGGCATCGGGGCAAGAATCGGCAGCCTCCTGCCTTAATTAACAACAAGGCATGGCAGGCAAGACAGGTGGGTGGTGTGCCCAAAGGCAGGTGGGGAAGTGAATGCTGTGTATAGTCAGGGAACCCCACTTTGCCACAGGGCCTTCGAGAAATGGGTCATGGCCAGGGCAAACTGCTTAGCTGCTGTGTTTCCAAGGCAAGATCATTGCTTCTCTGGGTGAGGTACTAGCTATTGGAAGGATAGTGAAGAGGAAGTGGACATTGTGAGGACTTCAGAAGGAGCTGGAGAAGAGAATAAGTTTGGATACAGTGGAGAGGAAATAGGCTAGGGACAGACATTCTAAAATCCTGAGCCTGAATTGATTCAATCTTTGCAGGTTAGTCGAATCAGCTTGTAACCATACAGACATCTCCGCTGAACTGAAGAAATGCAGGCACATGCCTGCAGTGGCTCAGACCAGGAGCTGGGGTGGGGGTGGTGCTAGAGCAGCCCTCCCTCCCCTTTCATAGTGCTGATCTGAGAGGGGGTGTGGGCAGGCCCTGGAAGAACCTCTGATTATGGTTATAAAACAACTTAAAATTCTTGGAGGGATGAATTGTGCTTCAGCTGCAATAGGGCTGCAGAAGGATCTTTATCCCAAACCTGTTATTATCAGTGACAGCCTTCTCAATGACATCTACAAACTTTGGGTGAGGCTTAAGTCCTATAAATCAGAATAGAATCTGTCCCATTTCCTTAAAGGGGTTAACCTCACTTTTCCAGACCTTACAGAATCAAAGAAAAATAGGGCTGACCTCAGGAGGTCCCATTTACTCCAAACCCCTTCTCAAAGCAGGACCATCCCCAACTAGATCATTCCAGCCAGGACTTTGTCAAGCCGGACCTTAAAAACCTCCACAGATGAAAATTCTACCACCTTTCTAGGTAACCCATTCCAGTACCTCCAATAACTTCCTAGTGAGAAGGCTTTTCTTAATATACAAACTAAAATTCCCCTGCTGCAACTTGAGATCATTGCTCCTTGTTCTGTCATCTGCCACCACAGAGAACAGTCCAGTTCCATCCTCTTTGGAACCCCGCTTCAGGTGTCTATGAAATCCCCCCTGAGGCTTCTCTTTTGCAGACTAAATGAACCCAGTTCCTTCAGCCTCTCTTCAGAAGTTATGTACCCTAGCCCCTAAACCATTTTCACTGACCTCCTTTGCATTCTCTCCAACTTGTTACCTTCTGTATTGGGGGCCCCAAAACTGGACATAATACTCCAGATGTGGCCTCACCAGTGCAGAATAGAGGGGAATAATTCCTTCCCTCAATCTGTTGGCAATGCTCCTACTAATGCAGCAAGTATGCCATTAGCCTTTGTGGTAACAAGGGCACACTGATGTCTCATATCCAGCTTATTGTCCACTGTAGCCCCCAATCCTTTCCTGCAGAGCTGCTGCTTAGCCAGTTGGTCTCAAGCCTGTAGTAGTGCATGGAATTGTTTTGTCCTAAGTGCAGGACTTTGCACTTGCTCTTGTTGAACCTCATGAGATTTCTTTTGGCTCAATCCTCCAATTTCTCTAGGCTTTTAACAGTACTGATCAGAGCATCTATTTTAGTCACTGTTCCCCATATTTATCATGACTGACAAGATAGAACACAAGCACTGCTTAATAAAACTGTAAACTCCTCTCTAGAGCCTTCAGGAGGATTTTGAACGTAAGGGATAGGGACAAAAGTTGCACACAAAGTGGTTTAAGGGAGCAGAAACTGGTTTAAATCTTTAATAGAACAGGAGATCAGTGCACATAAACAAGTTCCAAAATGGTCAAAACAGGTTTGAGATAAACCTGACTGAATGTAGTATCAGTCTGATTGAGGTCAAATTGATTTATGGAACTTCTGTCCTAGACCCCTTCATGGTTTAAGTTAAACCAGAGTCCCCCAGATACCCTGGCATACTCTGCAGCCTTGGGCTGAGCTGTGGTGTCTGCTTCAGCAGATCAGGGCTAGCTCTGCCCCTCTGGTCCCTATCTGGGGCAGGGACATGGCCAGATGCAAGCCCCCCTAAGTGGAGAAAGCAGGGAAGAAGTTTATTTCCCTCTCCCCACCCTGTCCCACCAGCACAGACCCCAGCTGGGGTCTTCCAGGTAGGGGCACAGCAGACCCTGCCAGACATTTTGCCCCACTTACTGCACCAATGGTGGAGGGTATGGCCAGCCCCAGCAGCAGCATGAAGCAAATAGAGACCCCCTCCATCCCATCACAGTAGCTGTGGCCTGCCTGGCCAGGGAGGAGCAGTCTATGTCAGGGTCCCCCCCCACCACACCTCATGGCTGCAGGGCAGGTGTGGAGGCGTAGCCAGACACTGCTCTGCATGGCCCACTGCAAAGTGACGGCAAAGGGGGTAGGGAGGGAATTTATTTTCCATCTCTTCTCCCCCCGTGCCCCCCACCCCCCCAGACCCCAACCAGGGTCTGCCTGGCTAGGGCAGAGTAGCTCCTTTCAGGCATTTCCCCCCCATCACTGCTGGAGTGCCATGGGATGTGGCCAACTCTGGCAGTAGCCTGAAGTGAACTGGCCAGAGAGGGGGTTTAATTCCCCCCTCCCTATCCCACTGGCATGGACCCAAGCTGGGGTCTGCCTGGCTGGGGCTCAACAGCTGATGTCAGAGTCACTCACTCTGCAGCAGCAGAGGTGGAGGCATGGCCAGAGGCTGGCCAACATGGCTCCCTGAGGCAAAGGGCGCAGGGAGGGGGGTTTGTTCCCCCCCCCCGTCCCTTCTCCTCCCCGGGGGACTGCAGTTGCGGTCTGCCTGACTGGGTGCAAGTGACGGCTGTGGCTGGGCCTGGCAGACTCCAGCTGCAGTCCCCCAGGGAGAGAGGGGACAGAGGAGGGAATAAGCCTCTTCCCTGCCCCCTTTCCCTTCAGGGGGCCATGCTGGCTAGAGTCTGGCCATGCTCCTGTCCCTGCTGCTGGACCAGCTAAGGGGGATGGTGTCCTGGGGAGTGCAAGCCTCTTTCTGGCAGGGGGCTGTGCCGTGGGCCAGAGTGGGGGAGGGTAGAGCTGCCACAGCCTGCATGGGGCAGGCAGTGGTGGGGATGGGAGGATGGCTATGGGGGCGAAGCTGAATTTTGGGGTGGCTGTAGGTCCCAAGCTCCCCCTAGCACCACTGCTGCTCATTCCCCACAGGCTGTGGCAGCTCTGTCCATCCGGCTACTGCCTGCAGCACAGCCCTTGTACTGGGAAGAGGCTTGCACTCCCCAGGACACTATGACAGGGACTGCTGCCCCATCAGGGGCCTTCCCCCCTCACTGTTCCAGCAGCAGCAGTGGGGGCAGGGACATGGCCAGTTGCTAGTCTGGCCAGCATGACCCCTGGGGAGTTTATTCCCCTTCCCTCCCTGGGAACCCTAGCAGGGTTTGCCTGGATGGGGGTGAGCAGCAGAGGCAGTAGCCAGGACTGGTAGATTTTGGCTGTGATCTGGTGGGAGAGGGGACAGAGGGAGGAATAAACCTCCTCCCTGCCCCCTTGCCTTAAGGGGGCCAAGCCAGCCAGCATCGGGCCGTGGTCCAGGCAGCAGCAGCAGGGAAACCATAGGTGCAGCATGACCCCATGTACTAGGCATGTAGCATTACCTCTATGACTTCCCTGATGCCATCTGCCTGCCCAGCAGCCTACCGCAGTTCAGCAATGTGGGCAGCGTCTACCAGTATGGCCAGGGTGGGCCCTCCAACAGCAATGGCAGTGAGGAAACCACAGGGGTAGCACATGGGGCCATGCTGTGCCACTGCTGGGCAGGGGAACAGTGAGCAGGGCATGCTCAGCTCAGTGCCCGGCAGTCCAGGGCACACAAGTAATAGGGCTTGGGGCTGAGGGGGTGAGCCCTGCTGTGCACGCCACTGCAGGGCCAGGACTATCTTCTGGGAAGGCAAGGCATGAAGGAGGAAGGACAGTGGGCAGCAGCTTTTTTTTTAATGGAACTTTACTCCTTGGCCCTTTGCTTCCCCTCTCCCTCCCCTTGGGTCTTTGCTTATGGGCTGCCCCAAGCAAAACCTGGCCCTGACAGTAGGGGAAGGCACAGTGGAGGGTTGCCTACTGGCTAGGAGGTAGGCTCTGGGGGTCCTGGGCCATGCTGAGCCACAAGCAGGGGGGCAAAACCTGGGGCACACCCTGGCTGTGGTCCCTGCAGGTCAGGGTGGAGGTTTAAGCCCCTCCCCAGTCAATGATATTCAGCCTGCTGGGGCCTGGTCATGCCCCCCTCAGTTCAGCTTCTCTCTAGCCTGAAGGGAAGGCAGGGCTCATTCTAGTGCTCCCCTACTTCTAGCCTGAGCTACTGCAGGCATGTGCCTACATTTCCAGTATCAAAAGGGAATGTCTATCCGCTTACAAATCAATCTAGGCAATCTAACCTGCAAAGACTGAATCAATTCAGGCTTCAGCTTTTTGAATGTCTGTCCTTAACCTATGAGGAAGATAGCATCAGTATTTTTTTACTGTCCATGATTTTGTCCTTGGTCTGTCAGTGGTTATCAGTAAGATTGATTAGTAATGTATCCTGTGAGTAATATCCAATTTGGAATTTAGAGCTGCCAAATGTATCCATTTTGTGTCCCTCTTTCTTAAGAATGTTTCCTTTCATTATTGATGAGGTAGAAAAATAAAGTTTTCACTTGATTTCACTGCTGAATTATCAGGCTAAGCAGTGATTAAAGGCTTATGATGGGGGAAAAAATGAAATTCTTAGAAAATCGCTTTTAAAATGAGCAATTCTAGCTGTTCCAGTCTCCAAGAAGCATTTCTTTAGGCTTATAGCAAAAGACATGTTCAGAGATCAGTTCATTCTGGCATTTTGAAAAAGCCTGAAAAACATAGCTTGGTCCCATGTTGCACGCATGTGGATATCCAGACTTGCCTAATAAGCAGTAACAATGGAATCCATGTCAAAAGAAAAGGCCTAATAAAACACCTGTATCTCTGTCACTGTAGGGCTGTTCCCAAAAGTATGGCTAGGGTCAGAAGTTACACCCAAACCAATTTTTTAAGTGATCAGAAACTGGTTTAAACCTGTAACAGCACAGAAGTTTAGTGCTTGAGAGTAAATGCTCCCAGACACATGTCTACATGTGCAGGGACATGGCACCAGACTGCTTCTGCTCCCTGCAGCCCTGCAGTTGACCCCTGCAGCAGCCAGGGGAAGCTCTAAGCCCCCCCAGGGTCCTAGCCCAGGGGCAGGAGACAGCTGTCTCCTGGTGGGGGCTGGGACATTGCTCCTTGCCCCCAGGAGCTGCCTGCTGCCAGGGGTACTCCACCACTAAAGTTCAGGCAGGAACAATGCTCCTCTGCCCCAGCAGCAGGGAGCTCCCAGCCCCCACTCCACAATTGTGGGCCTGGGAGATCCTTATCCATCACCCTGAGTCCTGCAGTCATAGGACCTGGGCTGGGTTATCTTCATCTCCCAATGCCAGCTCTGCAGTCACGGGGCTGGTCCTGGGAGATAAGGATCTCCCATCATCAGCCCTGCAATCACAGAGTGAGGGCTGGGAGCTCCTTGCTGCCAGGGCAGGGTGACATTGTTCCCGCCCAGGCTCCAGTGGTGGAACCTTGCTCTGGTAGCAGGCAGCTCCTAGAGGCAGGGAGCAATCTTCTGCACCTTGTTGCCTGAATGACTGGGAGGATATTTGCTCCTAATCAGGTGCCTACATGTGCACTACTGCACAGTTACTAATCCCAAGGAAATTTGCTACTAGCATTTGCAGGTAGCAAATTTACATGCAGTTAGAACCAATTACTGCACAGTAAGTGTCTGCATATATAGATGCGGATGCTTACTGTGCAGTAATTAGCTTTACTGCACAGTAAAGTGTTTCATGTAGATATGCCCTGGAAGTACAGTTAAGTTCTAGCCTGTAATCAGACTGACACCTAAGCCTGGGGAGGATTTTTTGGTGACAATATCTTCTTTGATTCCTCTCAAATTCCTGATTTAAGAATCTGAAGAAAATCTTCTGAATGCAGAAGATTGCAATACTTCTTAAAGGAATTGCTACATGCTAAATACCTCCAGCCCCCCTGTATAGGGCAGTTATTGCAAGAAAAGATGGCTGTAAAGGACACCTTTACACAGCCTTGACATACCTCTTCCTACCTAAAATGTCCCTTAAACATAAGATGGTCTGGGGAACCAGATAGATGTCATTTATGTCATCTGTATACTGTTTAGGGAAATCCCAACTATCTTCTCAGGGCAGCCTTCCCAGCTTTGGGCACAGCCTGAGTAGTGCAAAGTAATTGTGACTAGTATCTGTTTTAGATTATTGTTCTCTTGATTTATTAGCCTGTATGTAATCTCATTTCTAATGTATCCAGGTCCCTCAGTGTTATTTCTCTGTTCAAAACTTAAATCTATAATACCTTCTAACTGCATATCATTTGCAGTTTGCATCAGTGTGCTGTTTACTGTCACTAGAAGTATGGATCATTAGCAGAAAAGTTAAATTGATCCCAAACTAAAACCAGGATGAGACAACTAGGTGGGGTTTTTTTTAAGTTGGGGCAGTGGCTTCAAGATCAACTTGATCAAGGGTAAACCGAAATCAACATGCCAAGTATTCTCAATTTCCATGTAAATTAATGAGCAATGATAATGCTCAGGCCCTCAAAAATCCTGGAGAGAGAAGAGAAAATTTAATTTTACATGCCAGGAGTCTATTTAATCCCATTAAATAACTCAGTTGGCTTCAGACGAACCAAGAGACAGTACACCTGCTTACACCACAGCTGAATTTGATCCCAAGACGGTAAGCTCACTGAGACAACAGAATAGATGTGGATTGTGAGAGAGGCCAAAGTACACATTGAAACGCATCTTTCCGTCTGCAAGATGTTCTGTATAATTATTGGATAATGCTATCATATAGAACCTCACTGGAAGTATCTGCTTTAATTTTGCTTATTAAACACAGCATATCCTATCACTGGTTCTCTCATTGGATCATAAAACTGTAAAATCTGACTTCCTTCTAAACAATATCCTTTGTACTTTCCAGTGGAAATGTATATAGCTGGATTTAAACTTTTCCTAATTATTGGACACTGTTCCTAGGGGTGTTGGCTTCTCATTTTGTCATCTTGTATTCAGGCGCTTCTCTTAAACATGCTGAAGAATACAGGCAACCCTCGCCATTCATGGGAGACACGTTCTTGTGATCCCTGTGAATGAGGAAATCTGTGAATAAGGCACTGCATTCATGAACACAGTGCCCACAGCAGCTGTGAGGGGCACGGCTGCAACGGTGGCAGTAGCCCAATGGCAGCGAGCACAGAGCTCCTGAGGAGCTCCTGTAAGTGTATAAAGTGTATTTAAAGTGCTGGTTCGGCGTTCATGAATATTTGAAACCATGAATGGCAAACCTGCGAAAAGTGAGGGTTTCCTGTACCGTTCCTGTGCAGTTCTGACTCAAAACTGAAATCCAGAGCAAAGTGTTATTTCATGCAGTCCCCTTGCTCAGCATTTGAGTCATGTGTTTTAGTGTGTGGGTTTTTTTGATCACTATACTGAGGTGTTCAACTATTCCTGGGCATTGCATAGAGAAAGTCTGGGTGTGTCTACATGTTTCATAATGTGTGTAATTATGGCACATTAAGTTTAGTACCCATAATGATAGCTACTAACTTAATGCTGCGTAATCAGTGCTACTGTGTATTAGTGCAAATGAACAATTTTTTTAGGTGGTGATTTTTGTGATTAAATCTACTGTGTGTAGCCCAGGTAACTTGGGTATATATTCCCCTTCTCCAATTGAAGGGGATTGTTAGCTGGCAGGTGTGCTGTGAGGTGGGAACTGCAGACCCATTCAGTTTCCCCCCATCCCTATAGAACCAGGCCAGGACAGTCAGGGGACTTAACTATATACATACTTATTTACATTAACTTATCACAAGGGAAAGGAACATGGATATAAACAAATGTACAATGTGTATATATATTTATAAGATATTTAAACCAATAACACAAACAATACCCTGTGGGTAAATGACATAAAACCTTATACCAGTGCTCCAGATGCAGGTAAGTATCTGATCTGAAACAAATAAACTCAATCCCAAGGGACTGAGCCCCAATGCCCTTGGGCTTTTCCCAAGCCCTACAAAGAAGCTGGTAACTTCAGGGGGGCCCTCTCAGTGGGACCTCCCTTTTCAGGAGCCCTTAACTAACCAGGGGAGAGTCTCCTCTGTGGGAATCCTCTTTTCCCTGCAAGGCATAGCTCCCAGGCCTGGAGGGTGGTCCTCGTCCTTGGTGCACCAAGCTGCCCTCTCACCTGCAGTGGGCTTTGGCGGGGAGGTGGTCACTGTACCCTGGAACAGGGCTCCACTATGCAGGGCTTCTGGAGGCCTCTGCTTTGGCCCTGTCTGCTGGCTCAGTAGGCTGATCACCATCTGGCTCTCTGGATTCAACCTTTTTGCTATGGGTTGGAGGCCTGGGCTGCCTTGTGCAGCACCAGGCTCGGTCCACTCCCAGACCCTCCATGGAGCGCCTCCTGCACCAAGCTCCCAGTCTCATTCTGGGGGTTGAGGACCTGAGCTGCCCAAGCGTTCCAAAGGCCCTACTCTGTGCACCGTGTCTCTTGCAACACGCCAGAGGCTGCAGACCTGAGCCGCCTCACGCAGCTCCCAAGGTCTGGATGCCGTGTGCTGTGCTGCACACTGAAAGCCTAGCTGCTGGAGCCATCTGTCATTCCCCGCTAATAGAAGTCTTCAGAGGTGCTTCTGGGCTACTGCTTCGCCCTGCTGAGCAGCTCTCCTCAACTCTTCTAAGCCCCACTCTTCTCTCTCCCGGATGTGTTCCCCTCATGCTGGGCATGCAGCTCCTTTTATATGCTCCAGGGCTCTGCCCCTGAAATCTTCCAGACCTGAGTGTTGCAGTCTTCAATCAGGTCCACGGGGGGAAGGGACTCCTCCCCCTCCCTCTCCCCTCAGGAAAGGGGCATGACTGAATTCCTCTTGTTGCCTCCTGATTGGGGGATGAGCTCCACCAACCAAAACAGCAAGATTACAAGCCTGGGACTCAACCCAAGCTCCAAAAGGCAAGCCTGCTACATGCGCATTAGCACAGGTTTTGTTCACTGCAGTAATACACAGTAGAACTGGTCTACTGCACTCAAAGCATCTCATGTAGATGTGCCCTCTATGTGCCTATTTAAGAACTCTGAACTCCATTCCTTTATTGGATCTAGCACACAGCCGCAGATCACTCAGTCATAAGTTACAGAAAATTATTAGTTTATTTAGTATGCAAATATTTAAATGAAACAGGAAATAGTTTCCATGGTTATGGCATTTACCAAAGGTATCTGATTTGAAAAGCATGTGGAAACTCTTCGTTTTCATCCTTTGACGTCCTTCTGTACAGAATCAGAGGAATTTGTGATTGTGAAGCATCTATAAAGAAGGGTTGTCATGGTCTGTACGCCAGATGTGGCCTGCCTAGCAATTTTTACCTGGCTTTCAAAGCCAAGATGTAGGTGGCAATTTGGTTGCAAGTGGTGGTCTGCCTTCAGACTGAACTTTGTTAATTCATCTTGCCCTACTAAAAGGTTGCTGACCCCTGCCCTATGATATAAACGGAACCAAATTCTGTTGTCTGTTACTCTGGTGCAAATCCATTGGCACTACCATAGTTGCCTCAGCGTTGTTGAAAAAAGAACTTGATCTATTCAGAGAATCTTGGAGAAACCAAACACGCACATGCTTTTCAGATATACAGCTTAAAATGTTATATCAGACTGGTTGCCTGTTTTCAATTATGCCACTGAAATCCATAGTGATGCCAAATGAAACCAGTGTAGATTTACACCCAGGTAACAAAAGGAAAATGTGGCCCCAAAGCCATAAGGCACTTAGAAAGCTTTATTTTTCCTGTTATTTCACTGTTTGTATTCTCTGATCTGGATAAGTGACTTAGGGTTTCCTTAACATACCTTTCCAGTCATTTAGGGACATCCTTATGAAATGGTATGGAATTACATACACATTCTCTTCTGTGGGAATCAATGCACTTTATCATTACCTACTCACTGTACTTTATCTGAACGGTGCTTCACAATTCCAGTAAGCCAGGCCGGACTTGGGGATTCTTCCCTCCTAAAGGCAACCAGATTTACAGGACCCTCAGACTTCAATGACTTAACACAATTAGCAGAAACAGCTCAGCTCACTTTTAGTAAGTACATGCAATAAGTAAATAGTTGGAAAACCCAGACACTTCAAAGGGTCTAACTGATTTAACACACTGCCATGCTTTACGCCAAGATAAACACCTGCAAAACGTGTTTGGTGATCAGACATGGCTTTTGTAGTTGTTGTCAACACAGAGGCAAACAAAAAAAGAGCAAATTAACAGAATTCTTAAAGCATCATTGGCATCTCCTGCATTTGTGTGGTCCTGAATCATCAGCTAGGAAAGTTAATGCTCTAGACCAGGCTTGTCCAACATACGGCCTGGGCCCTCCAAGCTGTGTGCTCAGGCCCGAGGCGCTGCGAAGGGAAACGAAAGTAAACACTGTACTTTTGTTTTGGGGGACATGATGTGATACCACTTCCTGTGAGGTCTTTGAATATGACTCGCCAGCCCGCTGGATGATAAAAAGTTCATGATCCGGACCCACATTCAAAAAGGTTGGACACCCCTACTCTAGGCATTAATTGTCTGCAGTTTGGTGGACAGAACATTTAACTTGACCTGGACTAAGTACAGACCCTACCTGGGGTTTGTCCTGAGGGGTGGAGCAGTCCTTGCCATTACCCACAACCATGCTTCTGTGCTGGAACAGACAGCAAAGCTCAAACTTGAGCTGGAAAGTGTGCTTAGGGGGACTGTGATTTACCTTGAACCAGTAAGGCTGAGACAGAAGTTTCATAAACTGGTTTGACCCAAATCGGTCGAGTCTGATACAACATTCAACCAAGCTCATCTTAAATCAGTTTCAAAATGGCTGAAATTGGTTTATGTGCACTGAACTTCTGTTCTATTACAGGTTTAAACCAATTTCTGATGACTTAAACTGGTTTATGAGTAACTTCTGTCCCTAGCCCAGGAGGCTATGCTTCTATTTCTGGCTCTGTTGCTTGCCAGCTATATGACCTTAGACAAGTCCTGTAACCTTTATTTTCCCATTTGTAATGGTAACAATACTTATCTCTTTCGTAAAGCAGTTTGAGATCTACTGACAAAGAGCACTATATAAAGGCTTATATCTATCATATGATAACAGTGCTCTGGTAGTAGTGGTAGAGTTAAATCTGGTTGGGGAGAAGAAGCAGCTTCAATTATAATCCCTCTTCTTGCAAGCTCATCATTTTAAAAAAAATCTTGGTGTACTTTAAGGACAAGGCTGGGGCCAGATCATGCCTTATCCAAGTTTGAGTCCTTTAAACCTAGGCTCCAGGGGATGGGGTGAGGGTGTAGGCAAGGTTAGCAACAACTCATGAGAAGAAAGAGAGAGGAGGAGTAAGTTAAGAAGGCTGCTGGTGTGCTGAAACTATAACCTGACATGCTGACCAAAATTACTCATTACTTCCTTGTATTCCCCTGTTGACTTTTTCTTTATGCTTAGAGAATTCAAGTTTTGAACCAGCTATCTTAAGTATCAGTTATAATTTAGCCACAGTAGCATAGAGCTCAGTACTAGCAGCAAAACTCATCTGAGAATCTGAGTACATTCTTTAGTCGGTAGGTTCAAGCTGAGTTCCATGCTGCTGCAGTAGACAACTACCAGCTCCTGAACTAACACTTTAAAACTAGCTTGAGTATGTCTATGGGAGTAGGGTTGATGTATGCCCAGGATGCAAGCTTTCTGGGGCCAGGACAACCATTTTGTTGTGTACACAGCACTATTGTAATGTGGTCCTGGTGCATGATTAGGGCTCGTAGAAGCCATTAGAATATAAATATAACAATAACAGCAGCAGTGAAGGGGGAGGAAAAAAATCACCCAAAGCAGCAACTTACTAGAAAGGTTTCCAGTGACTAAGAGAACCAGCTTTTAGGGGTGTGCAAAGCAGACCCTATTTGAGTTGGACTTGGCCCAAATTGGGGACAATGATTTGATTTGTTGATTCAGATCACTGTCCCTGGTTTGAGTCGGCTGAATTACATAGTTGATGTAATAAAAGATATCACGCATAGAAATCCTGGCCTCTTACATAATTTCTGAACCATCATGCTATAACCTCACTCTTACACTACCAGTAGGTATTAAGCAAGTCTAAAAAGGCAAATGGACATGGCTAGGGTAAGTGAGAAACGTGTTTTCTGGCCTGTCATTTTAAAAACACCCAGAAAGGAATAAATGTCAGATTTGTTCATATTCGTTCACTTTTTATCATTTCTGCTATTTGCTTACTTTTTAATGTTCAACTGTACTTGGGAAAAGAAAATAAAACTTTTCTGTTTCATGGTTGTAGTAGGCATCACTTCCTAGTTCCCACACTTTGACTGGATGCTTCAGTCTCTGAACTGTGGGACAGTGTTTGAAGTCAACCAAAATTGCTTTTAACAAAAACAGAACACATTGCTGGTTTAAAAAAAATTACTTTTAAAAATTCTACTAGTTCTGTACTTCATCTGTGGCTAAATGGCCTGTTTAACTTTCAGGCTCTTGGGTGCCAAGCATTACAATAAGGTCTTACATTGTTTGGCCGTTCAGGATAAAACGTATGGACATGTACAGTCATTCATTACATCTAGGGCATGTAAACATTCAGAAATAGACTTTCCCACCATCATGTTTAAAGTTAAACATGACTTGAAGAGATTGTTTTTTAAAAATGAAACTGCCGTGCATGTACAAAAGACCTCAGTTAGGATGGGTGTGTTCCATTATTATTTACTAGGGGTGTGCATAATGGACTGTGTTTGATTTAGATTCGGCCTGAATTGGGGATAGTGATTCGATTAGTCGATTCGGATCACTGTGCCCATTCAATTCAGCTGAATCTGAATCTGAAGATTTGATGCTGATTCGGAAAACCAGCAATTTGGCCATAGACACAGCTTTAACTGTTCTTCTACCTCAAGGTACCAGCACAGGTTGTGAATGCTGTGATGCTGGGGCGGATGGAGCATCAGACAGAGTGGGGGGGAAGTGGGGGACCTTCACATGCTCAGTGGCGAACCTGGAACTGGAATAGAAGTACTTCTGGTCCACTTCTGGGTCTGCCGGGAGCATACTGGGGGCCTCCCCCCATGCCCCGCAGCTCAGCGATTGGCTATGGGGGAACCCTGTGTGCCCCTCCCCACCCAGGAGGCACCAGTCGCTGAGCCAGGGGTGCATCAGGGGGGCCCATGTGCCTCCTGGTGGACCCAGAAATAGATCAGAAGTGCTTCTGGTCCACTTCCAGGTCTGCTGCCAAGCATGCTGGGGAGCCCCCCATGTATCTGGGAAGATGGTAATTAATACAGTTAAAGATCTTTGAATCTGTAGGTATACATACTTTCCAAGATTTGGCAAAAGAGCTATTGGAGCCAATAGTGTTGATCTGCTAAATCTAAAAAAAATAATAGTAAAAAGGGAAATGTCATTCAGTGGATATGTTTGCATAGGCTTTCAGAGGACTGGATGGAGGATGGGATTCACCTCCAAGGAGGATTATTTTGCACTGGTCCGGTCCTGCAGGGAGCAAACCAGGAAAGCCAAGGCTGCAATTGAACTCCAACTAGCTTTGAGCATCAAGCTCGGCAAATTGGCAGATGAGAACCTGATGGTGTTTAACACCGAAAAATGCAAGGTTCTCCACCTTGGGAAGAAAAACCTGCAGTATCCTTATAGGCTCGGCAGTGCTATGCTGGCTAGCACTACGGAAGAAAGAGACTTGGGGGTCATCATTGACCACAAGATGAACATGAGCCTGCAATGCCATGCTGCCGCTAGTAAAGCGACCAAAATGCTGGCTTGCATCCATAGATGCTTCTCAAGCAAATCCCGGGACGTCATTCTCCCCTTGTACTAGGCCTTGGTGAGGCCGCAGCTAGAGTACTGCATCCAGTTTTGGGCTCCACAATTCAAAAAGGATGTGGAGAAGCTTGAGAGAGTCCAGAGAAGAGCCATGTGCATGATCAGAGGTCAGGAAAACGGACCTTATGATGACAGGCTGAGAGACATGGGGCTAAAGAGCTTGGAAAAGCTGATGGCCACCTGTAAGTTTGTCAGGGGTGACCACCAGTATCTGGGGGAGTGTTTGTTCACCAGAGCACCCCAAGGGATGATGAGGTCAAATGGTCATAAACTACTTCAAGACTATTTCAGGCTGGACATAAGGAAGAATTTCTTTACTGTCCGAACCCCCGAGGTCTGGAACAGCCTGCCATTGGAGGTGGTTCAAGCACCTACATTGAACACCTCAAGAGTAAATTGGATGCTTATCTTGCTGGGATCCTATGACCCCAGCTGACTTCCTGCCCTTTGGGCAGGGGGCTGGACTCGATGATCTTCTGAGGTCCCTTCCAGCCCTAATGTCTATGAAATCTGTGACTCTTTCTTAACCCAGTACCATTCAATGTCTTTATCTTACAGAAAATATAAAGTAATTCTTAGTGACATTTTCAAACTTGGTAAAGTGACAAATACTGAAGGTGCAGGTTAATGAAACAGACAGATGCAAGTTGCTGGGTTAATTTAAACAACATTTTAATATAACAAAATAGAAAGTCACAAACAAAGAATATAGGCCATACTTGCACTGATGCAATCTTATCACATATTTGCTATAGTTATTAGTGACTTGCCTCTTTCATAGTGAATTTGCTTGGATTGTAAAATCCAATCAGCCATTTCTGAGTGCTGTAAAAATGAAAAAAACCCCATTAGTGTGGCAGAGCACTTTTGGTATCTGTCACTTTAAGGCTGAAAGCAGGCAGCTGGCAGGTGTGGGCCAGCCCTGATGAGGTGGCCATGTTAGATCCAGGGTCTCGGGACTGAGGCAGCAGTCTGCTGCAAGCAGCTGAAGGGTAATACTGGGTTGAGCTGTGTTCACAGCACTCTGGTGGTAAGGGAGGGATCACAGGGATGGGGATCACAGGATGTTCCTGAGGGCCCAGTGGGATCCCGAGTCTCCCAAAGAAGGCTTGGGCATAAAGAGAGCAAGACTCAGCCTAGAAAGTGGGCTCACAACTTATGGGCCTGCACAGGGGCTAGGCAAGTCCCTGATTTTAGAACAAGGAAGGGGTGAGGCCTGGGGCTCAGGTAAGCTCAGCTGAGGCTACAGCTATGTTGTGTAGAGCCCCAGAGATCTTAATAAGCCCAGTGTGAGATGGCTGTATGGTGGGGCCAAGAAGGGAACCCCTGCTGCCTAAGGAGGTCAGCTGCTGTGATGCTGGGACCAGAGTACCCTGACTCGTTAATGTAAGAGGACCAGGGCCAGAAGGCCAAAGGGCATTGAAGCCCAATGTGAGGGGTTGGCCTGGGCCATGATGGGCTATCTGGCACCCCAGCTCACCTGAAGGTGTGACCAGAGCCTAAGGGGGCAGAAGGTCCCCTCAATGCGGGGGAAAACACTGTCTAGGGGAAGAAAGTCTCAGGAATACAGTAGGCAAAAATGAAGGAGGCAGAAACATTTTGGTCACGGGATGTTATCTTAGGAGTAGGTAATATTATTATGTGTATCTTTGTAATATCAAGTAGTTGTAATTAAGACTGGATCCTCATTGCACTGAGCACTGTGCAAAGAGTAAAGATGACAGTCCCAACTACAAAGCTCCTATAGTATAAATACATGAGACAGATGAGAGAGAGGCACAGAGAAGTGAAGTGATGCAGTGAAAGTCATGTATCTGGTTAGTGGCTGAGACAGTAGAAACAGGTCTCAAGATGATTCCCAATCCAGTTATCTGAACATTGATCCATACTGCAGTGATCTGTAAATGCAGAAGCATAAAGTGCGTGAAAAGGTTAGCCAGTTTTTTGGGGTGGTTTTTTTTAAACATTTCTTTCCTGGCAACATTGGCTCCTCCATTTTTTTCATTTTTAGTAAATTTTTTGTTGATATTCTACCTCTGCATTAACTGTAGAAGGCAATGAACTGGCAGTTAGTTGGCAAGCAATATAATGACCCTTGCAAAGGGATACTTGTTCTTCATCTCAATATCACTATCCTCAGACATAGAGGAACTTTACCCATATCAGGATAAGTTTTATTAGACAAGGGCTTGAATCAAAATTTAAATATCCCATGTTCTGGAGTCATGCTGTATCTGAACTTTATGGTTGACCCCTCTTTCTAATCTAGGCTGAACTAAGACCTGTATCAGATCACTGTCACGGGCATCTCCCCAGATGAATGGCCAGGCCGCAGCAAAATGGCAGAATGCTAGGCCATAACACAGGCCTCTGGACGGGTGACCCCTGTCACGCTCATGAGGCAGGGAAGTCAACCGCATCGAACTGCCATCGAAGCAGGAAGGAAATTGCAACATAACTGGCTAAGCAGAAGACAATGAGGGGACTGCGTGAGGAAGGGGCTACTGAGGAGTGAACAAAATGCTGGCAGGAAGGTGACACAATTGGCCTGTAAAAATAAGTGAAAAAGAGTAAGGGTATAAAAGGGTAGAGCCATGAGGCCCTGACGGGGGCAGTTCGAACCGTAACTTCAAGCGTCAAAGGGCCCACAGACTGATAACACACAGGGTTGCCCCCCCTGAGCACTGCCTCGGGTCATTCTTGAGGCCTCTGTGAAGAGACTAGCGTCCCCAGCCACGAAGCCGCTCCTTTTGTTTGCTGTAGTGGTAAGCGTGCATATAAGGCTGTAGTTGTTTATGTTTGTATTTGTCTGTCTTTCCTGTAAAAGACATGAGCCATTGACCAAGTCTGGGTCTAGGGTCTTAGCTAGCCGCACCAAGGTTGTCTGCGATCTTGAAAGCAAGGGGCCTTGATCTGAACCCCGTGACTCAACGGATGTAATTTCCCATTCAGCTGTTTGTAGTTATTTTGATTGATTATGTTTTGATTGTTAAATGACCTTTTAAGAAATATGAGCCGCTGACCAGGTCTGAGACTAGGGCCCTGGCCAGCCGCACCAAAACCACTCGTGGTTTTGAAAGCAAGGGGCCTTGACCCGAACCTCATGACCCAACGGACATCGCTCCCCAGCTTTGATTGTTTGATTATTGTATGTTGTCATAGATTAGTATTATATAGGAAATCATTTGCTGAGTTGTCAATATTTTATAGGTTGAAGCCAAATAAATATTGCATATTAATCATAAACTGCATCCTCATTGGTGTCCAGCCCACCGACCTAGCCACAACTGGGCATTTTCAACCTAGTGTGACAATCACCTTTCAACTTTGGGAGATTTCAGCTTTGGAGCCAAACTCTGTGGCTTGGGATCTTTGCTAGATTCAGAAAATGGTTTCTGCTTATATGGATTAAATAATATTATGTAAGCCATATAACACTGTTTTGAATAGGGTTGGAGATTGATTAGTATGGTCCCATGGGGGTGCACCCCACCGAACGTGACTTAGTACCTTGTCACATGTTCCATTTAGGATGGTTTCACTGCAATTAAAACACAAGCGTCCGCACATTCAAACAGCAAAATAACTGCTAAGCGTGATCATATAGTAGCAGAGTTATGCCTTTTTGTGGGAGGAGTATCTTCAGATTGTATTAAGTAACACATTCAGCTATTGTTGGACTGCTCCACAGAGGTAACCTGAGTTCAAGATTCTGGTGTGGTGCAAGGGCTGAGACCAACAAGCCCCAACACCACACCAGAGCTGGTTCAAGACTGCCAGTGACGAAGACCTGGCTCACTCCATGGATCTACCAGCAGGTGCAGATCCAGTAGGAGGAGTGACACTTTCTCCCAGGCTCGACTCCCTGTGTCTTCCTCAGCCTGCTGAACCCTCACTGGAGGGGGCATGCACTTTTAGTGTGGAGGTTGCATGCCTTCAGAGGCAGCTACAGTACCTGGTGCTAGGGTCAATGTCATGTAGACACTGCTGGCTCTAGCCTTGTCCAGACTGGGCTAAGATTTTACTGTGCAGCTGCTAACAACTTCTAATTTTTAATATGGCACAGTAATGCTTACTACAATTTAAATAAAACATGCCTAAGTGCAGCAAGGTCCATAGATGAGGTGTGGCTAAGGCTGCAGGCAGTTTACTTCTTCATTGTGCATCACTTTGTCATAAAAGGTTAGACATCCACCCAGTCTGACTGATAGGAAATGCTTTTTTTTTTTTTTAAATAGAAGGTGGATCTTCCCTGATGTTGTAATAAATGTCTTTTCATTCCTAATAAATTCTTTTCTGCCTCAGGCAAGTGTATGCTATTCCTGTATGGACCTGTGAAGCTGGCCCAGATATCTCAGTCACAGGCTGAGTCAGCTCTTTGCGTGATAAACAGCAATTTTTTTCAGGTTTGCTCTCTCTCTCTCTCTCTTAAAACAGACTGGCTGTGTCTACATGAGACATTTACTTTGGAGCTGCCTAATTAGGTCTGTAAATACAAGTTCTAGCCTCAGAGCTGCCCCCAGGGGTGTGTGGGGCCCCGGGCATATCAGCCTGCGCGAGGCCTGGGGTGGGGGGGACACTAGCAGTGAGCAGTTGGAGCATGGAGTGGGGGGAGGAGAGGTGGCGAGTGGCTGGAGCTACCTACGGTCCTGGCTGTCAACACTTCCTAGCAGACTGATTTCCCATTGAGCACAGCCATACCTACATCCTCCCCAACACCATTAACTACTATTGTCAATGCTGCATCTTGGCTGTGGGCAGTGGGGAGTCTGGAAAAACAAACGGATGTTCCAACTTACAGTAAATGGGGGCTCATCCATGCCAGGAGCATCCCAAGTCCAGAAATTGGGACCATATTGCTTTTCCTCTGCACTGCAGAGGGAGGTAAGTGGGTCCTAAAACTCGGTCTGAACAGTTCATGATACTTTCGTTACAGACTTCTGGAGAGCCATTCATGTCAAAATGATGAAAGGCTGCATTATATTTCAGTGTGTTAATAACGTTTGTGATTATAGGCCACAGTCTTTTAGCTAGATCCTCATGGATGGAAGATTCATTGCACTCAAGAGGGCACAAGGATCTGCATACATGAAACAGGTTAACCATGTAAGGTGATTATTGTCATCTTCTGGGAGATAATACTACTTTGTAAAAATGTACATAAAATGAAAAAGAAAATATTTCCCACCTTTCCCCATTATTTACATAAAATGTTATGACATTTTCTTCAACTCTAGCCGCAACTTTGTTCTTGGTTTCCTGAATGCTGATGTAAGGTCTGTTTTTTGAAGTGCTGAAAAACATAGCTTGCTGTATGTATGGGAATAAATATGTACCGTGGGAAGAGGACTGTTGTGTTTCTCTAGGGAATGAATTAATTTTGTAAGGGTATAGTGACATGGAAAAGCTTGGAGTGTGTAGCAGAGATGAAAGGAAGAGGGGGAGTTAGTAAGCTATAATGCTTTGCTTCTTTTTTCTGCTGAAACTTCCAAATCACCCTTTTTGCTACTCTGGGATATTTAAAATCTATAGCTCTGTCTCTTTTTCTGTTAAACTAACTATTGGGAGAAATTACCAACATTTATCCTGCTTATTTTATAATTTTCAGCCAGGATTGTGGGTTTACAAATGAATGAAGTCATAGAATCCTTCAGACATTTTATAAGCATCCACTGGACGACAACATCTAATCATAGTGATCTGAGACTGTCTGACTACAGTGGAGATAACTATTAACCTGTTTATAGCTTTGCTACAGGTCAGAGAACTGCTAAGGCCATAGGTAAAAACAATGAGAAGAAACCATCTCTCTGATCATGAGCCTGCAAATATTGCTTAGCTGCATGAAAATGAGAAGTTCCGATTGCAGTCAGTACAGTAAAGCTATGTAATACACATGTCAAGTGAAACATGAACATAAGTAACTGCAGGTTCAGAATTCTGTTGTAACAGAAGTATTAATAACTTTTAAAGGTTTCTATTGCATTAAGGTATAGTCAGTACTATAGAAACCAGAATACTGTGCCTAGAATTATATTATTGCAAGATCAATAGCATATAGCTCAGGTTAATTAATATCTATTTATACATTTCTTATCCCATGACATCTGAATCTAAACCACTAAGTTCTGGTCACTTTCTGAAATAATTATCTTTATATTGGAAATTAGCCAGATTGGTTATAGCCCAGAAATATTCACAGTACAGGGCAAACTTCACACACAAATCAAAGTGAGACTTACCAGACTTTAAGCCAGAACTAAGGATTTTTGAAAATTCTACTTTTGTCAGTTTTTGGTTTCATGGAGCATTGTGAATATCTGTGACACTAAATAATAGGGTTGTGCAAAGCTTTGGTCCCTGATTCGATGACCGAATCTCTGAATCTGAATTGAAGCAGGAGACCCTTTAATTTCTCCAAATCGAACTGGAACCCTCTGAATAAATTCAGAGAGATTCGACAAGATTCAGTGATTCGGATATAGACACAGCTTTAAATGTTTTTTCTACATACCTCAAGCTACTACGCGGCTCATTAATGCTGCAATGGTGGGGCAGGTGGAGTGTCCCATGGGAGCACAAAGGGATCCCCAGTGCGCTTGGCAGCAGACCTGGAAGTGGACCAGAAGCACTTCTGGTCCACTTCTGGGTCTGCAGGGGAGCATACGGGGCCCATCCCTCATACTGCCCTGGCTTGGCAACTGATGCCTCCTGGGTCTGCGGGCGGCAACTGGGGTCCCCCCATGGCTGATTGCTGAGCCAGGGGTGCATGGGGAGCCCTCCCAGTGTGCTTGGCAGCAGACCTGGAAGTGGGCCAGAAGTACTTCTGGTCTACTTTTGGGTTTCCCACTGAGCATGTGGGATGCTCCATCCACCCCACTATCGCAGTGTTCACAAGCCACGCCTGGTACCTCAGGGTATGTAGAAAAACATTTAAAGCTGTGTCTATGGCTGAATTGCTGAATTTCCATATCAGCATTCAATCTTCAGATTCAGCTGAATCAACTAATCAAATCACTGTCCCTGATTTGGGCCAAATCTGAATTGAATACGGCCCATTTCACACACCCCTACTAAACAATAATGGAACACAACCATCCTAATTAAGGCCTTTTTGTACATGCATGGCAGTTTCATTTTTAAAAGGCAATCTCTTCAAGTCCATGTTTAACTTTAAACATGATGGTGGGAACGTCTATTTCTGAATGTTTATGTGCCCTTGATGTAACGAATGACTGTACGTGGCCATATGCTCTATGCTGAATAGCCAAACAATGTAATTAATACCTTACTGTAATGCTTAGCACCCAAGAGCCTGAAAGATAAACAGGCCATTTAGCCACAGATGAAGTACAGAACTAGTAGAATTTTTTTTAAATATTTTTTTTTTAAACCAGCGATTTGTTTTGTTTTTGTTAAAAGCAACTTGGTTGACTTTAAACATTGTCCCACAGTTAAAAGATTGAGGCATCCAGTCAAAGTGTGGGAACTAGAAAGTGATGCCTACTACAAACAACCATGAAACAGAAGAGTTTTATTTTCTTTTCCCAAGTACAGTTGAACATTAAAAAGTAAGCAAATAGCAGAAATGATAAAAAGTGAATGAATATGAAAAAATCTGACATTTATGCCTTTCTAGGTGGTTTTTATAATGACAGGCCAGAAAACACATTTCTCACTTACCCTAGCTATGTCCATTTTCCTTTTTAGACTTGCTTAATACCTATGGGTAGTGAAGAGTGAGGTTGTAGCATGATGGTTCAGAAATTATGTAAGAGACAAGGTTTTCTATGCATGATATCTTTTATTGCACCAACTATGTAGTTGGAATATAGTTAGACAAGCTTTTGAATGCGTGACATTCTTTGACGGATATCAGATCTGAAGAGGACTGTTTTGTGTTTAAGAGCTTATCTAACTTTATCCCAACTACCTAGTTGGTTCATGTAGTAAGGACCTGATCTGGCTTTCCACTTGATGGCTGCTGGGGTGCTCTGCAGCCAGCAGGATCCTAAATCATCCCAGTGGCAAACAGCAGACCTGTGGGCAGGCAGCATGCTCCCCCAACCCCGCTGTACACACCCACCTCCCAGGCAGGGCAGGGAATGGCAGGTGATGCACTTCCTGTTTGCCTGTCCCCTGGGCAAGAGTGGAAGAAAGAAGAGTGGCTTCACACAGGCCCAGAGCCCAGGCTGCGATGAAAATAGGCTGCTGGAGTACCTGGCATCACCTGGAGCCCAGGAGCCACAGATGCAGGCGATGATGAGCCCAGCAGGGGATCTCAGCTCCCTTCAGTGGCAGCATGGCACCTGGGAGCCTGCAGGGGTCCAGGTTGGCTCAAGTTAACCTGGAACTTCCCTTATAGAGGGATGCAGCACCAGGATGGGTGAGATGCTGGCATAGGGACCAGATTGCTGTGTCGCTCCACTGGAGCTAAGTGTGCCCCATCGGAGGCTAGCCTGACCATTGCTCCCATGATAGGAACCTGATAACCCTGCAGATGCTGGATGCTGGGTACCTGCCAAGGCCTCACGAGTTCATAGTACCCATGGTCCCAGATACAGGCCAGCCCTCTAAATCAGGCTTGTAATTGGGGGCATGCCCTAAAGAGCCTTAGCCACCTTATGAAAAGTCAGATGTATACTTTAAAGCTAAAGGTAGGCCCATGAATGAACAATGGACATGACTGTTTATGTTGTATTGTTTTATTAACTTCTGTACAGTATAGACATCATTTGTAGTAAACCCTTGCCAGAGCAGCACGGCTCAGCCAGCTCATGTTGGTCCTAGGTTCTACTTTTGTTTCCAAGTTGGATCTTTCTTGTTTCTTCTAGGGCACCAGGCGCCTACCCCAATAGCATCACAAGAACACCTGAGTGGAAAAGGGTTTGGTATAAGGGAGGCCCCCAGAAGATGCCCAGACAACAAGACCTGCACCCACCTCAGTGTACCCCACTACAGTCAGGTACCATCATCTCCTGATATCCTTCTCATTAACAAGTCTCAGCAGGTGGGATATAGAAAAGGGAACTAAACATCCATTGGGAGTATGGCACCTGGGCACCACCCTAATGTGACCCTTCAACCTGGGTCCCATTACAGTCTGATAAAAGATATATCACCCTAAGAAATCCTTGCCTATTACTTTCTGTACATTTTATTTCACTGTCATAGCTCCACTGTCCCTAGGAAAACCTGGAGCTGTTGCACCACCTGATGGTTAAAACATTATTTTCAGCTAGCAGTTGATTCCTTTTTTTTTTTTTTTAAAGTGGGAAACTTCAGTGATTTATTCACAATGCCAGGGGCAGGAAACAAGTTTGAACTTTGGCCCCAGTCAGCAGCAAGCTCTGCACACGTTGCCTTCTTCAGCAAGCCCCACTGCAGTTATACAGTACCACATAGAGGTCTGCCTGCACTGAGCTGTTTGTAGGATGAGAGCCATAGGTCATTGTGATTTGCAGAACAGCAGATGCATGTTTGATTTGGGCGTTGTTAAATCTGCAGGCTAAGAGGCCAGATATTCAGGTTGTAGCCATATTGGTCTAGAGGCAAAAAAGAATCAGAACTTGTGGTAGAGGTGATATTTTTTTTTTATTAGACCAACTGGATTTTTGCAAAAAAATTCAGGCTAAGAGGTAGCACAGGGTAGCATGAAGAAGGAGATGTACCCCCTTCAAGAACAGAGGAATGCAGCTGCTTAAGCTTCTAAGATAGGATATGTGCCTACCTGCATAGGAGTCATAGTGGGTGAGCTGTGTGAGCATGGTGGTGCACCCCTTGTGAGCCTCACCAGGGCTACAGCACCAGGGACCCATGTCCACAAACCCCTGCCCCTGGCAGTTGGCAGTGGCTGCTGCAGTGGAGTGGAGCCGGCTCCCCACACCTGCTGCCTGCTGAAAGCTCAGGCGGGGGGTTGGGGCCAGCCCCCCACTGCTACATGCACTCCTGTGGGCCAGGGGACACCCATGTCCTCCAGATCTGTGCAGGCTGCCTGCTGTGGGTTTGGGCTCCCTGCCCTGCAGCCCTCCCCTGGGGCCTCCACAGCCTAACAGGTGCAGCCCAGTGCTGCAGGGAACAGCAGAGTCGCACAGGGAAACTACTTGCTGATGCAAGCTCCATGCTGCCCTGGTGATGCCCCCCTTGGCCGTCCAGCACCAGGTTGCAGGCACCGGCTGCAGAGGCCCTGAGGGAGGGCCTCAGGGTGGGGAACCTGAGCCTGCAGCCGGGAGTCTGTGCCCACCCCTGCCCCATGCACAGATTTGGGGGTCATGGGTTCCCCCTCCCACTTCCCCTCAAGAGTGTGCACAGCAGCAGGGAGCTGGCTCCAGCCCCTCCCTCCCCCCCGATGAACTCCCCGCGGCTCTGTCCTGCTCCCTACTGTGGTCCTGCAGCCACACATTACAGTCCTGGGTCCCAAGCCCCATGCACCAATCAACTGGGCAGCAGCCCCAGCCCCGCCCAACTCCCTCCCCACTATAGAGGCCTCAATTTCCACTCCCCTGCCCTGCCACTTACCTGTAGGAGCTGCTCTCCAGGCTGACTGGCGGCCACATGTATATACATGCACATGGTGCCCCCTGCTTGACTGCCCTCCTCCTGCTCCCTGCCAGCCCCTTGCAGGCTGGAACTCTGCCAGGCTGCAAGAGCTCTTTGCAAAACTGCAAAATCCACGTTTCTCTGTAAAAAATGAAAAATCTGTGGTTTCCTCTGGGAAGGAGAAAAACCTGCATTTTTCTTTGTTTTTTTTGTGGGAAACGGAGAACCCGAATCCCTGGAGATCAGTTTCCTATGGCAATTATCTTCAGTATATGCTGATCCCCCAACTGTTTCCCATTCTTAGTTAAGCCACCCCTATGTATTCTTGGCTGAAGGTTCTCAAAATCTTACTCCTGCATGGAGCTTATACATCAGTCATACCAACTCTTTCTTTCAAGGAAGCATTATATACTTGCTTGCAGTGATGGAGATACTCCAGTATATTCATCTGATGTTTGCTTAGTAATGCATGATCCATAGCTTTATCAACTGAAGTTGAAACAAAGCAGAAGTTCTGATTATCAGCCCTCGTCTACTGCTGAACTACCATCCTAGGCTGATGAGTCCATTCATTAATGTATAATTGTGATTCCATCTGCCAATATGAACATTTCTTTTCTTTGTCTCTGTAACAGAGACCCAAAGGCTCCTGTTACTTTAAGGGTGGAGGAGCAGAAGACACAGCTTCAGGCAGGGAAAGGAGCTTATTATGAGCTGCCAGAGAACAGGTAGTGGGGCAGTTCCCTGATGCAAGCACTTACCACAGAACTAGCTGTGCTGCAAAACTAGCTGTGCTGCAGTAGCACCATGGGCTAGAGCCTTGCATGGAAAACAAGACGGGAGTACAGAAGAGACCAGCAGCACTAAGTCATCTTGGACACATCTATATGTTCATTAATGCATTTTTGCTACTGCACGCTATATTCAGTCCCTCTAATGTGAGGTACTAAATGTGCATTAGGCTGCCCAATGTGCAGTAGCAAAAGCGCACACTTCTTAGTGATGCTTAATGTGCAGTACCCTGATTTTACTGTGCATTATTGCATTAGTATGCTTTTTGCTGTTACACTCTAATGTACAGTAAAATAGTCAGTCAATCAGAGCTGGCATAAGGCATTTGGCAATGGTTCTCATCATGTTGTTAAGGCTGGAATCCACTAACTTACTGTGCATGCTCCAGCCCCATACTGGTGCACAGTATTCAGCAGGAGCATATGCAAGTGCCAAAGTGGAGATGCAACCCCAGGTAGCGCCAGCAAGGCAACAGATAGGAGCTTCTCTGCAGTTAACTTGGCCATCTATAAACTCACCGGGGGCGGGACCAGTGGAAAATAGGTGAGACTCTGTTCCCCCAGGCACCACCTGGGATAACAAGGAATAATGGCCAGAAATTGATTGAGAGTAGGTTCAGACTTGATATCAGGAGACATTACTTTACAGTTAGGGCTGCCAGGCTCTGGAATGGGTTCCAAAGGGAGGGTGGTGCTCTCCCCTACCTTGGGGGTCTTCAAGAGGAGGTTGGATAGAAATCTGGCTGGGGTATTATGATCCCAGCACTCGTTCCTGCCCAGGGCAGGAGGTCAGACTTAATGATCTGTTCAGGTCCCTTCTGACCCTAGAAACTATGAAACTACCTTGGACCCCTACTAGATTCTGGCAGTAGATAAGGGTCCAATCCAACCTGACTCCTAAGTAAGCAATGGTATAGCAGTGTTTAAGTGTCCAGTCACCAATCTTGATTTTTATTTCTTTCTTCTCTTGGTTATTTAGGTGGAAAGCTGTTGCAACTGTTTTAGCAAAGCTGAGCTGGAGATGCCATTTAATGGAAATAGTCAGCAAGGGTGTTCATGTCTGATGTCAAAGTGGATTCATTGACTTCCCATTGCTTGCTTGATTTGGTGAGAGCCAGGTCATCAGCATAGCCATACTTCTTGGACTGGGTGTCAGGCAAGTTGACAATGTACATGTTAAAAAGCAATGGAGAAAGTACTGAGTCTTGTGGGACACCATTCTTAAGACTTCTAGGGTGGCTGTCCTGTCCATCAATGGTCTTGAGAGTGAAACTGCAATTCTGAAGCATAAGCATAATAAAGCTGACAATTCTTTTGTCAGGTATCATTCAGAGGAGCTTGTAGTAGAGGCCACGGAGCCAGACAGTGTAGAATGCAGCAGTGAGGTCCACCAGGATGGCACTGACCTTCTCCCCAGCCTCCCCTGCTGATGAATCTGCATCTCCATTCTGTTACAACATTTTGACATGTACAGGATGTTGACAAGTTTACAGTGATGCTTATCAAGAAAGATGGAGAGTTTAAATCAATGCTTTTGATATAGCAATGTTCAATACATTTTCAGTTTAACTTTTTTTATTGTTCATGAGTAGAGTTTTGAATATTATGAAATAGCATAAAGAGAAAGATTAGCTTGATTGTGTAGCAATTTGAAAGAGGAGGCAAGAGGAATGAAATTAAAAAAATACTTTATGGGCACAGACAGAAGTTACATTTGTTGTGCAATCAGCCCCTTGAAAGCTGCAGAGTGCTTTAAAAGAGCCAGATCATATGACAATCTGAACTCACATTACATGACTGTTCAGATGAAGACACTTGGAAGTGCCTTATGTCAGTGTGTGCCAGGAGCAGGGCTGGGCTGATATAACCTAGCCTAGCCCTGCCCTTGGTGTTATCTTCAGAATGGGAGGGGAGAGAGTTCCAACCGGGGTTGCCCAGCCTGTGCTGGAGGGTGGGTTGGGTGGATTGGGGTCCCCTTGGGTAGGGAGGGGGGGGGGTTCCAATTCACCTGCCCCACCCTCAAGCACAGGGCGAACCTCAGACCAAGCTTCCTTCCCTCCTTTCCCCCCTTCCATTCTGAAAACAGCACCAGAGTTTGGGGGGAGGAGGGTGCAAGGGTAGGGGAGAGGAAAGCATCTGCATGCAGCTGCTCCAAACCGGAGTCCAAACTGGGAGCCTCCCAAACCCAACAGTGTACATCTGCTGGGTCAGGGGGAATGCGCTAACTCATAGTGCTTCCTGCAAAGCATCATGAGTTATAGCAGGGCACTGCACGTCTATCAGCACTCTATTATTGGACCCTGGTCTTGATGTAGTTGGTATACTTGTTTCTCATTGTTTATGATGGGAAAAACACCCTGGAAAACTGAGCACATTTGACATGGGATTAGAGCAACAATAAATAGAAAGTTCCTGATGCCAAATTCAGAAGGTAATTTTACAGTGGAGTTCTTCCCTTTAAGGCTTGATTACTGCAATTCTTTACTTTCAAGAACTCTGGCACACATTTTTAACCTGGTTGTGCAATCCACAGTCACACTGCTGAGCATTTTTTCATGTCAACAGCCCTCTTTTTTTAGTCACGTGAGTAAGTGCTCACCAAAATGTACAAAAAATGAGCAACTAGGGCTGACTGCAGGTTTCTGCTTTATTCAAGACCTTGCAACCAGTTCACAGCTGTTTTAAAGACTTTCTTACTGTGCAAGAATCTTTTGTCACTGGCTCCCTTACTATGGAGGTCCTCTGTTCTATTATGGTAGATCCTGGACGCCCCATCTAACCTGAGTGTTAGATACTATATAGCAAGATAGTAAGAGACAGTTCTTGCCCTAAAAATATCATTGCTTGAATGGACTAGACTGTTAAATACTGGGGGAATGGAAGCATTATCTCATTGTTATCTACCTGCAATGATGAGAAATCACACGGCTGCCTAAAAATAGTTAAATTAAAATATAGATGTTTATTTGTCTTCTGTTAAGCTTCTAGGGTTAATTTTTTCCAGCCTTTCATTGCAACCAAAAGGGATAGAAAGTTACTGATGATGACTAGTTGTACAGCACAGTGCAGTGAAGGATGCTGGAAATACAGGCTACTGTTACATGTTAAGACCTAACTCAGACAGATTGCTGGGTTTGTAGATTGTGGACTTTATGTATCTAGAGCTCTAGATAACATCTGAAAGTACCTAAGATCAGCCACATGGGGCAACTATTGCATGTAAGGGCCACAACTGTAAGCATATTTAGGTATCTAACATCTGCAAGTGTCTTTGAGGCGGCAATCCGCAGGCTGGCACTAGTTCCTTTTCTTTAATAATCTGGGTCTTAGAGAAAAGACTAACACAACAGTTAGTTGTGAAGGAGGAAAACAACTTCCTTCCTTTTCCATATTCTGAGAAGGATTTTTTCTTCTCTTGGTGAAGGAAATTATTTTAGCCTCCCTGTAACTGGAAAAAAACTGCTGTTTTTATTGTTTCATAATTGCAGGTTGTAGGCACTTGCCCATGGAGGAAGGCTGATCTTGTGGTTAAGGCAGAGGCTTGAGAACTTGATCATGGTTCTGTTCCCAGCTCTGCTACAGCCTTCTTTTGTAGCCATAGGCACAGATATTTATCCTCTTAGTTCTTTGTATAAAGTGAAGAGAATAGTTTCGTTGGTAATGGGACTACAAGGCTGCCCTCACTAATGGTAATAAGTTCTACAGACATGCTTAAAAATCTTCAATAAACCAAAATATTTAAATCAAGTTTAAAGCCTGGATTAAGGAAATCTGAGGTCCCCGGCCCTCTAACATAAGGAGTATTGCAGCCCCATTTCTCTTAGGAGGGTAGCTTCATTTTTAAAAGGCATTCTCTTCAAGTCCATGTTTCACTTTACAAAAGATGGTGGTAAGATCTATTTCTAAATGTTTACATACACTTGATGTAATGGATGACCATAGGTAGACATTACCATATACTTTTTGGACGCGTCTACATGTGTCCCTATGATGCTGTTGTTACTGCACCATCATTTAGTACTTCTTTTTGCGTTATAATGAGGGAGCACGTTGCTATGGCAACATAACTGTGGCATCATGGTTTGTGACCACCGATTATTATGTCACTGTAGCGTGTTGCTAGAGACATAGTGTCATGTGTAGATATACTCTGGGTTGAGAAGCCAAGTAATACAAGACCCTATTATATTGCTTAGTAGCCAGAGGTTCAAAGCCAGACGGACCATTTAGTCACTAGTGGGTTTGTCTACATGAGATACTTTACTGCACATTAGACTAATTTATTGCACAATAAAGCATCTCCAAGTAACCATGCAAATTTTGCTTCTGGTCAGCCATACCAGCAGGGGTCCTGGTCCTGGTACTGCTCAGCTCCTGGGAGGAGCCAGGAGCCAATCAGCATGGGGACTGGGTTCCTCTCTGCATTCCTCTCCCAGAAGCATGTAGCTCAACAGTGCCAGGACTGGGTAACTTCCTTTCCTACTCAGCTAGGGGCTAGCCAAGAGCTGTCCCACAGGTGGCACAGGGCTAGGGAGCTGAGACAAGGCTGGGAAAAAGCTTTGGGGAAGAAAACTCTTTCTCAATCCTGTGCCCCAGTCAGCTGATTGGGTCAGGGGGCTGACAAAGAGCTGTGAGAGAGGGGACTCTTCCCCAGCCCCTGATTGGTCACTTGGGGCAGGGGGCTGGGAAAGAGCTGCAATAGCCCCAGGATGTAGGGAACACTCTCCATGTAGCCCAGAGATAGCTGGGGCCTGCCCCAGGCTGGGACAGTTCCTGGCCAGCCCAGAGCTGCCTGGGGAAGCTCGTTTGGGCACAGGGCTTATCCTCATGTGCTCTGTAGCAGCAGCTGTCTCCTGGCCCATGCAGATCAGGACCCCTCCTGATATGTACGGGATCAAGAGACAGCTGCTGGTGCAGACGGCAGAGCTCTCCTGGCCCCATGCACATGGGGACTGACCCTATGCTCCCTGCTAGCCCTAGGCTAGCTAGAGCTCCCCCTGGCTGCTGCAGGTGCGGACAGAGCAAGACAGGAGCAGCCCTGTATCTGGCTGCTCCCATTGGGAGCAAATCTGCTTCCAAGAAGGAGCACGTGTAGATGTGCTCCCAGGTAGGCTTACTGAGTAGTAACCCTACTTTGAATTAATAGCACATGTAGATGCACCCAGTAAAATACAAAATTTGGTATAATGGGCTTTTAAAATATTTTTAAAAAGTATCAGTAGCAGAGGATTCCTCCTTTTCCGGAGAAAAATAATTAAAGGACGATTTCTTCTAACAGTGGCAGTACAAGACCCACTTCCCCCTTCCCTCCTCCTCCGTGAAGAAGCAGGACTAGCTGCATTTTTCTTCAACCTTACAGGATATATATTAGCAACAGAAGCATTATATCTACTTGAGTGCGGGATCTGGGGGATACAGCACTCTTCTCTCCAGTCATCTTCTGGGGTGGTGTTGGCAGCCCCTTGTGTGCTTCGGTTTTGAAGCTAAGCCCTCATTAAGACTGATAGGGCAGCCCACATGTCTCAGTGGTATCGAAGTTGGAAACAGACATCTCTGCATTTATTATACTGAGACTGAATTTTTCTTTGCTGCCTTGGAAGCTAGAAACTTCATCTTTTTTTTCTTTTTTTTAAAGAAAGCTGTGCTTCTAATATTATCATATGACTGCAGGACTGTGGGGCCAGGGACAGAGATCTGTAGTGCCTACGTCTTCATTTGGTCATGAACTGCATCCTACAAAACTGTGCACTCTAAACTTTACATCTCCTATTGACTTCAAAGGATTAGTTATAATTCTTTGTATACTTCTGAAGCAGTAGAATTTTGATATTTGGTTAAAAAAAGGTATTTTTTCTTTTTGGATGCACATATAATTCCAAGGAAATTGTATTTCAGATGTGGCTTATGTTACTTTTCTCATTTTAAAATATTTACCTGAGATGCTAAGTTGATGAGTTCAGGCTAAGTATGGAACTATAATACTTTTAAGAGATGGGAATAATTTGAGGGAATGACCAAATTGACCACTAGGGGTCCCTTTCACATATGTGTCCTTTTTCCCAGGCCACAAAAGTGACCCACTCTGTACTCCAAGGATTAGAACTTTTTCCATAGCTTAATGAAAATCTACCTAAATATCTGCTGTTTTGGTTAAAACAATGAATTCCAAAGTGACCTGGAACATGATTCTGGAATTGGACCCATACCCTCTGCATTGTAATATACATTTCTTAGTTTTCTGGAATTAGCATTTATTCTTGCAATTGGAAGATACCTTGTTTGTTTTTCTTTATTAGCCTACTGCTCTGTCAAACAGCACCTGTTGTTTGTGAAATCTTGTGTTTTATATCACATCTGCCTTGGAAGGCTATGAATATATTAACGGGTAGAATAGCATATACTCTGTATGTTGTTATTTGTGTCCCTGCGGTAGAAATAAAGAGAATGGAGTCTTCATGAAGGTTACCTCAAGAATACTCACTTCAGCTACTTCATAATTTTCTCAGAAATCAGAGTACTAAGGTAAATGAACTTTCTAGTGGTTACTCTATATTTAGTTAAGTTTCAGAACCAGGGCTGGAAGGTGGGAAGTGAATTGCATTGCCCCTGAATGGAAAGCCCAGAAGCAGAACAGAGAGAAGGCTGGCTCAGCAATCAGCAAACAGCAGCATGAGGCTTGACATGCAAGGTCACTTACAAGCTTTCTTACATATTTCATCTGGCTTTTGTTAGTGAGGCTCCCAATGTGTCTAAAACTGTTTTTTGCATATTTCCAGAACTGCTTCAGTTGTTCAAAGATCTGTTGTCCTTCTCAGGCCTAACCCTGACTGGGATCCTCAAACTAGGCATTCCCCAGCCTACATCCCTTAAGGAACCCAGTCTAGCAGATATTCTCAAAGCTGCCTAACACCCTCTTATAGAATTGGACTCTGCACAGAACACACCATGCAGCTGGTGTCTTTAGTTAAAAAGATGGTTGATGTTGCTGCTGTCCTGCTTTTATATCATAGCCTGGTGATTAGAGCAATCAGCCAAGATGAAAGCAACTTGTGTCCAATTCCCTCTTCAGCCTGAGAGTTTTTAAGCCCACATCTACATTTAGGAGAAAAAGCACCAAATTCTAGACTATTCTGGAATGAGTGGCACTTTTTATCCCTACTGTATAACCTGTGTCACTGTGCAGAAAAGAATACAAGATTCATTGAGACAGAGACTGTAGTGTAGGGCACTTGCCTATGAGGAGGAATACCTGGATTCTGCCCCTGCTCTTAGAACTATGTATGCATTATCACTTAGTATTGTTTAATATAAAATACTTAAGCAGGCAGAGTCCAGCTATAACAGTATCCGTGGCAGCTGACGAATTTAACAACGTCAGTGTGAATACATCTCCATCCACTACTACAAGATAATCATCTATTAGCCTCAGTTGTTTAACTGAGAAGGGGCAACTGGTGCAGCAGATGTGGGTACTGCCTTTGTGAGGAAAGGGGTGGTGAAACAAGTGTGACTGCTGCTAATCATGCTGCTGCAATTGGCACAGTGGCAGCTGGCTCTACCCCAGGTGTTGCACAGCTGCCCCAGGTATGGAGCTGCTTCAGCTGCACGTTTGAACACCTTTCACCGGTGTTCTTTTTGTCATACACAGGTTAGTATCCAAACTGACAAAAGGCAAGGAGACTTGATTTCTAAGAACAGTCTTGCAACAACCTTCCCTATAATAATAATTGGGAATAAAAGATTAGATACAGGATGATATTCGGCCTGATGGATCTACATCAAGAAATAGTTCCTTAAGGTTAAGATAAGCTTGTGCTTCAACTTCCATATGGTACAAGGGTGGAGGTGTTATGACACTACAGTTGGTGTAGCTCTTCACTGGCCTCTGTCATTCAGGTAAGACATGGATCCAAAGAAATGCCTGTGGAATTATGTCCTTGCAATATGTCTGTTACTGAGTAAATCGTGACTGAACTTCAGCTAGATGAGATATAGCACATAAGCCACTTTCCATTAGTCTCAGAGCCACAATGACCAATATGTAGTAGCACCCATGAAAATGGAAAAGAAGCACAGCTAAAATTGTAAAAAGGCTAACATAAAAGAGAGAAAAATGTTTTCAATTTAATATGTGCACAAAAACCTCTTTAACATAATGGACATTTGAACATCTAAGTGTTAACGCATGGATGGAGTGAACTCAAGCCTTAGCAATCAATTCCAATGGTCAGTATCGGTAGTGATGAGGCTCTCAGTTAATCTTCAGTTATTTCAAATTTGAGGGCTACCCACTTGCTGGCTGATTATCATGCAACAACATTATAGAAGTTTCATAGCTGGTAAGGTCAGAAGGGACCTTTGCAGGTCATCAAGTCCGACCCCCTGTGAAGTAGCTATTACAATTTTTATGTTGTTTCCTTAATCATACTAATTGCTTAGTTTAATTTTAATTCATATAAAATATTTGTCTGTGCTTTGTCTTTCCTCTGCTCTGTTTTTTAGTTCTGACTTGTTACAAGTCTGGAGAAAAACATAAGTAATAAATCCAGGGGGCGTGTCTATGCATGTGCTTTAATGCACACTAAGCTTCACAAAAAATGTACCCTTTTGCTAATGCACATTTAAAATAGACTAATGTGCCTTTTCTAGTACCTCACAATGGAGATACTGGAGTTAATACGCATTACCTAAAGCGTGTTAATGGACATATAGCTATGCCCAGTAGTGACAAACTAAGGCCCATTAGTTGTTAGTGCATTGCAAATATTTAAAAATAACTTCCAGTGAGTTTGTTGCCACTCTCTAATCTGCTGCACTACATCGCTGGGATATTTTTTTGCACGTTAGTAAATAATGTGAGTTTTCTTTTTGGAACTTTATAATAGACCATAGTTTAGATTTTTGTTAAACTAGGCAATTGTGCTGAACTTCTTACTGTGGTGGTATCTAAGCACTTAAATAAAGAGACATCAGAGAGAGAGGCATTCAAAAATTCTAGGTGCTATTCTAGAGTAAACTGTTTCTCTTATTTACTTCATTAAACATCAGGAAAACATATCCAGTTGTTCTGATTATTTTAAATGGAAAAAGAAGAAAAAGTATCCACTTTCCAAATACAAATTTATATTTTACTACTGTAAAGGAAGGCATGACTGCTCTGATAAGTGTGATCTGTGAGGGGAACAAAGTTAAATGTGGAGGTATTCCATTGGCATCAGTTATGATTTTTGCTACTCTTTAGCCCACTTTTACTCCCGCTTTTTGGTGGGCGGATGGGGGAAAGCATGAATCTGACTGCATCTTTAATTTTAGTTGTTCAGATATAAGATACTCTCATTCTCCCTCCTTTTTTTGATAAGAGTTAAATACAATGGCAGGAACTCATATGTGCAGGACTTTTAAATTAAGCATCCGATTGTTCATTCTGATATAGTTTGCTTTGTTGTACTTAAAACAGATGATGAGAGAATTTATGAAGGGATAGATTATTTTTGCTCACTCTGGCATACCTCAGTAGTAAAAAGTTCTATTAGTGAGCCTTCACCTCCAAGATTATTGGAGGCAATCTGGGTAGATTCAGGTAGTGCCATACATATGTCTTCCGAGTCTGGGGTGGGAGATGATTGTGTCAGCATTTGAGTTAAGGAGAACAGCATGTTGTTGATTCATTATAACTGAAAGAGCAAACTGGCATGTCTTAGCCATGCTTTAACACCTTTAAATATTGATTTTTTTTTTTTAAGCTTCCATCAGACTCTCCAAAGGAATTAATTATACACCATGCTTACTGAAAATCATATCCTTTAATTTTATGGTGTAATTATGCCCATCTGTTAAACTCTTCTTGAAATTTTACATAGCCATCTACACTAAGAAAGCTATCACCATTAGCCCATATCTTCGTGCCAAGCCACCTTATGAAGAGGCCAGCAACATCTAGCAAAGTTTAAAAACTGGTAGAGACGACATTTTTCTCAGTAACTTTGGTCTAAACAGGTGACAATCCAATATGCAACAGATAATGGAGAACTATTAATGAATGTGGCAGAAAAATACACCACGGAACTGAGGTGGAGTACAGATGAAAAAAGTCTGTTGTAATCCAGAAGTGCAAAGATACAGTACAAGACAAATCAAGTTCCACTTCACTATGTAGAGTAGAGCTATAGTGAGCCCTGCTCCATGTACTATACAGCACTTGTGTACAATTGCAGTTTACCGCCGTCTGATTGTAGCATAGGAAATGTAGTGTCAAAATTAGTGAAAAACAAGAATCCATTGTAATCAAGTCAGTACTGAACTATAACCTGGCCCGAGCTTGTCGAACCTTTATAATTATAATGTTCAGGGTTGGTATCAGGGTATCAGTCCTTCCACCTTTCCAAAATGTTTTACTTTTGGCCACTGCCAAAATCAATGCCTATGACTATGACCCATTTTCCACACCTGAGCTGAAAAGTACAATGTTGCATTTTTAGCACCAGATGGCATTGTGTGACTGGGAGTACAAATAACACAAGCTCTATAACATGTCCAAAAACGGAGTTCTGAAGTTAGTACTATTGAATTCTGGGAAAAATCAACTATGCAAAAGGATGCTGCCCCTAAAGTATGCATATTTATGTCTCTTTCAATTGTAGCACAAGGAAGCGGGAACGTAGACACAAGTTCTATGAGGTGTGTTCTCAGCTTGGGTTTTGTCTCTTTTCCTCATAGGTCATTTCACATTGTTTTAATGCAAAACCTTTCATATTAACTCTTTGAAAGTTCTGCTCTATGGATTTGCTGGTTCTAGTGGCCTAGTCTGTTAGACCATATGATGATGTGTTCCCACCAGTGCAAAACTGATGTCAAACTCCTGTCTATTTGTCACATTTAAATAATGGGCCCTAAGGCCCACCAGACTAATGAGTAGCTTCTATTGTATGGGGCCTAATGGGTGAATGCTACAACAAAATACTTGGGACAACTAATGAAAAAACAGAAGAGGAGTGTTTGTGTGGGTCAAAGTGTCAAAATGTGAAAATGAGTGTGCCTGAGGGGGTCACTGAGCTGAGCCCCCCTCCACTACACCCACCAGTCCTCAAAGGCATCCAAGGAGCCAGTGGACTCTACCCCACTGGTGCTTTGTCTGGAAACATGCATGGACAAGTGAGAGGAAAGCAGCCCCGCAATCTATGGGCACCTTTCCGGCCAGAGCCTCCCTCCCGGTCAAGTACAGGGCCCACTTGGCCAGGGCCAGGAGGAGGTTCACCAAGAGGTTCTGCGACTTGGTGCAGCCACAGATGGGGTGACCAAAAACCCCATCTGACTCAGCCACTGGGGTGCTCCAGCCATGTCCTCGCCACTTGGTGTTGTCAAACTCCTGAAGCCAGCTATTCCAAGGCTAACAGGACAAGGCGAGTGCATAGCCTCAGTTGTTCTGCTCGTGCCAGTAGATCCAAGGCCCCACAGAACAGAGGGTAACAAGGATGGTGCAACTGTTACATTTTACACCTATGCTCAATAGGTCTGGAAGGAAATACCTCATAGCTTTGCACCTGTCCCACTGTGCAGCCTTTTCTTTAAGGAACAACATAGCCCATAAAGGAGTGATGGTCATCCTTGAGTTTCTGTGTTTATGATCAGCTAGAGCTTGATGAGTTACTTGCAGAAACATGAGTTTTAGCTCTGCTATTGCCTTCCTGTGTGGTCATAGGGAAATCACTTGGGCCAGCAATTTCAAAACTGGATGGGTAAAGCATATGGAGATGGTCAGTGAAGTCTTTCTTCCCCCAGTATCTTCTATCACCTCCTACCTTTCCAAATAAGTAAATCATTGAGTTGCTTTATCAGCTGAGTCAATTATTTCCTTCAAGAGCACAGTGATCTTTAATTGCTGTTCCCATTTACAGCTCATTTTCCATTCAATTAGCCTTTGTGGCTATTTAAGCTTTCAGACTTTAGAATGTACTTCACTTTTTTTTTTCCTATAATGGGACACTATTTCAAGGCAAGCTTAGGGAGCAATGTACTGCAACTTTTGTGATCCAGAGGTTTTGAAACAGGTGATAAAATGGGAGGGAGGATAAGAGCCTAACCAATAAGGTTGCTGATGTGGAGCTGGTAGGTAGAGGCCAGGGTTGGAAAGGAATGCTTTTGTGTTTTGTGCAAGAGCTATGCCCAAAATATAGGATATTATCTTTGATATGGGCAGGTATTGTATATACTATTCTGCGCATATCAGATTCAGGTGTGAATGTGGCTGACAATGTAGATGCCTGGCTGATAATATGCACACATCTGTTGGTAGACTATAAACCAGGGGTTGGCAACCCTTCAGTATGCATGGCACATGAAGACATTTTGCTTGGTATGCCAACCCCTGGAGTGGACAGCGGGGGAGCCACGATGTGCCCGATCCTTGTTGTGGCAGTGCAGGTCTGGCCCCTTCCTCACCATCTGCTGCAACACAGGAGTGCACCTGCCTTTGGCAACAAGCTGGACTGGGGTTCTGGTGGACCCTGGAGCAGCTGCGTGTAGTTTCCCAGCTGCCTGCCACAGCTGGCCCAGGTTCTGTGCTTGCCCCTGCCACCTGCCATGGAGCCTAGGCTGCTCACAGCAGGTGGCAGGGAGACAGAAAGCAGTTGCACCAGGGTCTGTGAACCCCTGGCCTGGCTGGTTGCCAGTGGTAGATGTACACAGGCCTCAGGGTGGACAGCAGGGAAGAGGCCAGGGCTGTGCTGCCACAACAAGGATTGGGCCCCTCAAGGATTGGGCCCAGCAAAGATTGGGTTTCCCTGTCATCTGCTCCTGGCACACCAATATCTTATAAGTTGAGGTTGCGGGGTTTTTTGATACTCTGCCCAGAAACATTGCTGACCCCTGCTATAAACCATCTATAAAGATGAATTGCCTGAATCTGCTGACTGTCTGGGTTTGATTTTCCCCATCAATTCTTCATTCACTGGATGGCTAAAATTATTTAGGATATTCACTAGGATGAATTACAGCTTGGGGAGCTATAAAAATGACTGAAACAAGGGCTCTATTTTCATGCCTAGCTGCAGTAGTTGCCTTCTTAAATCTCTGTGTATCTAATTGAAGTCATCCAACACTATTTCAATATAATGCAACACCAGGATGTTCTTCTTCTATGTACATTAAATTTTGAACAGGACAGTAAAATGTTCTTGCAGATGAAGCTTTTCTGGTATTTACACAGCTTCATTTTGAGGTCAGCTGGAGAAATATTACTTGCAGTGTGTGCAATGTTAAATTAAAGGAAAAGCTGCTACAAAAAGTTTTGCTTTGAGTGCTTTTTTCAGTCAAAATCACTACCTGCCCATGTATGCGGGCCATTGTTACTGGCAGCTGGTGCATCTATAGTTAAAGTGCACCAGTGCAGAGTGAGCTGGTCTTTAAAGGAGGGACATGGCTGAACCTGTGCCAGCCATTGCTCACCTCCCCGAGTAAAGGGAATGAAAACAAAGTAATATGATTGGGAATATGTGACTTAAAGCCAAGTCATCAAGGGCAGCCTGAGCTTAGTCTGAAAAAATGAAGGGGCTCTCCTTTTCAGAACATCTGTGCAGTAGGTCAGGGAGAGAGACTTGCAAGGTGCAGGGCGTGTTAAGAGAGACGCCTAAGCGGAGAAGCCTGGTGGGTGTCAAACCTGGGTAGGAGGATTGTTAAGGACTGAAAGCAGGGTTAGAAAGAAGGGGAACCCCTGATAAAAGACTGTAAAAAGTCTTGTAGGGAGGGCCTGCATAGACACTAAAAAGGCTAACTGACTCTGGTGAAAAGCAATGAAAGGGCCAGATATAGCATGATGTTGGGACAGTGTCTTATGTGTGGGAGAAAGGAAACTGCGACAATGGCAAGGCTCAATGTTAGACCCTTACAAAGACAGAGGAATCAAGAAATAAAAAAATAGAACTCTTACATAGCATGGCTTATCCTGTCCAATTCTATTACCATTTAATAGCAAAACTGAATTGGGCCCTCAAATTAGCATCAGGCTATTCATGGCATGTGTCTCCGTTAAACAAGCCGATGGCCAATCTTGCTCTGCAATTTCTGCTTAAAGTCATCCTTACAACACTCAGTGAATAAAGGGCCTGAGTTTTGCAAGGTGCTGATGCTCAGGTGCTGGATTAAGTTGCAACACTTGAGTCTCATGCAGAACTCAGCATTGACAGTTAGCTTTCCCTTCAAAAGAATTAAGTCCTCAATTTTCTCTGCAACAATTAAGTAGAATTGTGCACAAAACCTACTAGATTCTCTTCATAGTTTCTAGGGTTGGAAGGGACCTGAGCAGTTCATCTAGTCTGATCCCCTGCCATGGCAGGAAAGATTACTGTGGTCAAACAACCCCAGCAAGGTGTTCATCTAGCCTCCTCTTAAAGACCCCCAGGGTAGGAGCCAGCACCACTTCTCTTGGAAGTTGGTTCCAGACCCTAGCCGCCCTGACAGTGAAGTAGCGTCTCCTGATATCTAGCCTAAATCGACCCTCTGCCAGCTTGTGACCATTATTCCTAGTCACTCCTGGTAGTGCTCGGGGGAACAGGGACTCCCCCAATGCCTGCTGATCCCCCCTGACTAGTTTATAACAGCCCACAAGATCCCCTCTCAGCCTTCTCTTGTGGAGGCTGAACAGGTTCAGGTCCCGTAGCCTCTCCTCATAGGGCCTGCCCTGTTGTCCCCTGATCATACGAGTGGCCCTCCTCTGGACCCTCTCGATGCTGTCCACATCCCTCTTGAAGTGCAGCACCCAGAACTGGACGCAGTACTCCAGCTGCGGCCTGACCAATGCCGCATAGAGGGGAAGGATCACCTCCTTGGACCTGCTTGAGATGCATCTGTGGATGCATGCCAAGGTGCAGTTGGCCTTCCTAACTGCCTCTCCACACTGCCGGCCCATGTTCATCTTGGAGTCAATGATGACCCCCAGATCCTTTTCTGCCTCTGTACTGACAAGAAGGGAGTTCCCCAGCCTGTAGATATGGTGCTGGTTGTTCTTCCCCAGGTGCATCACTTTGCACTTGTTGGTGTTAAATCCCATCCTATTCTCATCTTCTTTAAAAACAAATAAACAAAAAAACTGCACATGCCCAAGTTACTGAAAATGAATAACAGTGGGTGCATCTACATGTGTATTTTACTGTGGAGTAGACTATTTAGCTCCATGGTAAAGCATCATCATCTACACATGTGCTGGTATCAGGGTGCAGTAAATTAATTAACTGCTGTAAAATAGTACTGTTGGAGACCGTGCTATTGTATGGTGGAATAATTTACTGCATTGAAACGTATGTCTAGATGGTGACCATGGATGTGAATTGTTCCCATTCGGCCTGCTCCTTCCCAGCTCACATTACTGCTGTCCTGGGTGCACATGTAGACACTACAACCAGGAACTGTTGACTTTAGCTTAAACTGCTCCAGAATGTATTGCTTCGTATTATTGCATTTGTAGATGTAACCAGTATTTCCAATATTTATTTCTTTGGTTAGTGGCTTGTCTAAAGTGTTGATCCGTACTGTTTCCCTTTCAAGACGCTTGCAAAATTTTAATACTGCTTGAGTGGATTATTATATTAGTTGTAAATATACATAACTGAAAATTAATATAAAGTCAGTGGCCACAGAAGTAAATTTTACCTTGACTTAATTGTGGAGGCTTTTGTTTCTAGATAGGGCTGAATTTGGCTCTTATTTATACCAGTGTCCATTTGGATCCAGTCAGTTATAATCAATGGATGGGGTGTAGCTGAGAAGAAAATTGAGCCTAACAAAAGATGTGTGTGTTTGTGAGTATACACAAAAGATAGCAATGAGTATTTGAAAAAAAAGATGGGGAAGGTTTATAAAAGAATCTTGCAACCTGTGAAGGGGCTCAGCAGAAAGATAAGTGTTACTGTGACAGGCATATTGAATAGATGGACAGACAAGGACCATATAGAATAATTTCTGCTACCTGTTGTTGTTAGAATAAATGGCAAAATTTAGAAGAGTTATTCCAATAACCATGAGAAGCATGCAGGGGTTTTATGCTTTTAGTTTATAAGTTATGGAGTATCTCCTAGCTATCTCAAACACACTCTCCAAATTTGTCATGACACTTCTTGTCCTAGATATGGAATAGGAAAGGGGAAAATGATAGAGTTACAACTAATCAGAGCCTTTGTTCAGTGCCATTATACAGAATTGTTCTTGAAATGAAAAAAAAACTTGATTTACTGTATCTGATGGGTTTTTTTGTCGAGACATCTCTGTCTGTACATTTAAGGGCACAGAGAGATGACACATTTGTACTTGTATCAAAAGGCAGCAATCAGTGATGGAAACACCTAAATCAGAGTAACTGTACATATTCCAGCTTAAAACTATCCCTTGAAGAATCATGGGTAAAACCCTACTGCTGTAAGTGACATTGGTTTAAATGTTATTTATTTGTGCCCATCCTGAGGCAGCTGTTGATTAAGTTAAATAGGCAATTACCTCCTCCCTGACCAGGAGGAAAAATAATAACAGCCTACTGCATGCAGCTACCTCAGGACAGCTACACATCTGCCCTTTCAAAATTAATTGTGCTTTTGTATGGATGTCTTATTATTATGTTTAATATTTGAACTTCAACATGGAAGAAATTCTTGG